>NW_028270143.1:41013283-41644533 GCF_037043375.1 Chiloscyllium plagiosum
TATAAGACCATAAGAGATAGGAGTGGAAGTAAGGCCATTTGGCCCATCTGCCATGACTGAATGGCAGAGTGGACGGCACGGTGGCACAGTGGTTAGCGCTGCTGCCTCATAGCGCCAGAGACCCAGGTTCAATTCCCGCCTCAAGCGATTCTCTGTGTGGAGTTTGCACATTCTCCCCGTGTCTGCGTGGGTTTCCTCCGGGTGCTCCGGTTTCCTCTCACAATCCAAAAATGTGTAGGATAGCTGAATTGGCCGTGCTAAATTGCCCGTAGTGTTAGGTGAATGGGTAGGTATAGGGGAATGGGCCTGGGTGGGTTGCGCTTCGGTGGGTCGGTGTGGACTTGTTAGGCTGAAGGGCCTGTTTCCACACTGTAAGTAATCTAATCTAAGTAATCTAATCTAATCTAATCAAGTCCACTCTGCCATTCAATCATGGCAGATTGGGCATTTCAATGCCACTTACCCGCACTCTCCCCGTATTCCTTAATTCCTTGCGAGATTAAGAATTTATCAATCTCTGCCTTGAAGATATTTAACGTCCCGGATTCCACTGCGCTCCGTGACAATGAATTCCACAGGCCCAACACTCTCTGAAGAAATGTCTCCTCATTTCCATTCTAAATTGATCCCCTCTAATTTTAAGGCTGTGCCCACGAGTTCTAGTATTCCCACCTGATGAAAACAATTTCCCAGCATCCACCCTTTCTAAGCCATGCATTATCTTGTAAGTTTCTATTGGATTTCCCCTCAACCTACTGAAATCTAACGAATACAATCCCAGGATCATCAGCCGTTCAGCGTATGTTAGGCCTACCATTCCAGGATCATCCATGTGAATCTCTGCTGGCCACGCTCCAGTGCCAGTATGTCCTTCCTGAGGTGTGGGGCCCAAAATTGGACACAGTATTCCAAATGGGGCCTAACCAGAGCTTTATAAAGTCTTAGTAGCACTTCACTGCTTTTACATTCCAACCCTCTTGAAATAAATGACAACATTACATTTGTTTTCTTAACCACACACTCAATCTGCAAGTCAACATTTAAAGAATATTGGACTAGCACTCCCAGATCCCTTTGTACTTTGGCTTTATGAATTTTCTCACCGTTTATAAAATAGTCCAAGCCTGTATTCTTTTTTCCAAAGTGCAAGACCTCGCATTTGCGGATGTTGAATTTCATCAGCCATTTCTTAACCATTCTCGTAAACTATCTAAATCTTTCTATAGCCTTCCCACTTCCTCAGAACTATCTGCCTGTCCAGCTAACTTCATATCATCGGCAAACTTCGCCAGAATGCCCCCAGTCTCTTGATCCAGATCATTAGATTAGAATCTCTACAGTGTGGAAACAGGCCCTTCGGCCCAACAAGTCCACACCGCCCCTCCAAAGAGCAACCCACCCAGGTCCATTCCCCTACATTCACCCCTGACTAATGCACCTAACACTATGGACAATTTAGCATGTCCAATTCAACTGACCTGCACATCTTTGGACTGTGAGAGGAGACCGGAGCACCCGGAGGAAACCCACGCAGACACGGGGAGAATGTGCAAACTCCACACAGACAGGCAGGAATCGAACCCAGGAACCTGGTGCTGTGAGGCAGCAGTGCTAACCACTGAGCCACCTTGCCGCCCATCAATTATATATAAAGTGAACAGCTGGGGCCCCAAAACTGAACCCTGTGGGACAACACTTGTCACCAGCTGCCATTCCGAAAAAGAACCTTTTATCCCAACTCTCTGCCTTCTGTCAGACAGCTAATCTTCAATTCATGCCAGTAGCTCATCTCAAACACCATGGTCCCTCACCTTACTCAGCAGCCTCCCGTGAGGCACCTTATCAAAGACCTTTTGGAAGTCCAGGTAGATAACATCCACTGGGTTTCCCTGGTCTAACCTATTTGTTACCTCTTCAAAAAATTCTAACAGGTTTATCAGACACGACCTCCCCTTACTAAATCAATGCTGACTTGTTCTAATTCGACCCTGCACTTCCAAGAATTTAGAAATCTCATCCTTAACGCTGGATTCTAGAATTTTACCTACAACCGAGGTTAGGCTAATAGGCTAATCCTGGCTTGTTTTTTGTAGACAGTGGACAGATTTTGGGGAGTAAGGAGGTGAGGTAATTGCCACATAATTCCTGGTGATTATGTTCTCACACTTGAGCTTGAGCTTGTTGGAGTTACATCTTGAAAATCTGCTGGTACAAAACATGTCTTTTCTATCAATTTATTTTAATGTTCTTATGGGGAGGGAGATCTCTAATAGAGGTAAGAGCTGGCATTCAAAATTGTTCCTGTTACCTGAGTAACCTGGTGGCAACTCCATAAGAAGTGATATATTTTCATAGCAGCGCAAGAGCAATGCATGAAGATGGCTATGAAGTAGTGAGACTGTGTATATACAGACACAGTGGAAAGTAGACAGTGAAATGCTGCATGCCCTGCCTCAGAAAGGGATAATCTTCCTGGAGGAACACTAGTACTTATGTCCTTCCCATCAGCAAAAATCTGGAAAACAAGTTAGAAAGGTGTGAACATGATAAAAGGAAGTGCTGGAGAAACTCAGCAGATCTGACAGCATCTACAAAAATATTCGATTTCAGATCCTCTGCATCACTTTTATTTGAGAACCTTTAAAACAGTTACCTGACATCAGCCACATGTGGTATTCTGATACAAAATATAGCCACCTGTACGTGCAGTCACTCTCTCAGTGAAATGAATTAGTGCAACGTGCTCAGTCAGCTATATACAAATAAGGCACAGTAATCTATTTTTACCTCACTACCACATCTCTGAACACCTCCACACCTCTGAATTATCTTGTGTTTGTTTGACATCCATAACTGAATGAGAAGATTTTTTCCAAATAGTTAATTGAGAGACCAAAGTAATTTCCTGGCACAACTTTCGTTCCTTAGACCCTGATTTCAAGTCATTCCTTGGCAATGAGCTGAGATTGTCACTGGTCGTTCACAATCTTGGTTTTGCATTGAGACTGAGGTGATTTACTTAGCATGTACTAGCATTGTTGTGCCTTGGTCAGGAAGGATCTGAAAGGGCTAATGCTTGATTGTGTGCAATAAACAATATCCACTGTGATGATGTCATGAGGACTTGGGGAGAGGAGAGTAGGATCGCACGAGAGACAGACCAAAGGCCAGCTTCAAGTTGGATCTGCCCTGCTTTTAATGTACAGGAATATTGCAAGTTTGAAGCACAAATCTTCAATACTATTGCCGGAATGTTGTCAGGACTCACAGCCTTCATAGTATCCAATGTCTTCAAACATTTCTTGATATTACATGGAGTGATTCGAATTGATGGAAGACTGACATCTATGATGCTGGAGGAGGCCGAGATGGGTCATCCTTTGACACTTCTAACTTAAGATTGTTGTGAATATTAAGTCTTATTTTTTGCACTGATGTCCTGGGCTCTCCCATCATTAAGGATGGGGCTATTTGTGGTGCCCTCTGAGTTGTTTAATTGTCTGCTACAGTTCATCTCCATTCTAAAGCATAATCCCTTCATTCTGATCCTCAGGTCCTAGTATCTCCTACTAAAGGAAACATCTTCTCCAAGTCCAGTGAATCCAGGCCTCTCAGTGTGCTGTAAGTTTCAATCAGAATCCCCCCCAACATCCTACTAAACTCTACTGAGTACAGACCCAGAGTCTCAACTACTGCTCATACGTCAAGCCCTTTATTCCCATTCTGTAAACCTCCTCTGGAACTCCTTCAGGACCAATACATCCTTCCTTAGATATGGGGCTCAAAACTGCTCACAATATTCCAAATACAGTCTGCCCAGAGCCTTATACATCCTCACCAGTACATCTTTGTTCTAGAACTCCAGCATTCTCAAAATGAATGTTGATGCTACATTTGCTTTCTAACTGCCAATAGAACTTATGTGTTAACTTGAAGGGTTGCCTGAACTGGGTCTCCTATGTCCCTTTGTGCTTCATGTTACCAAAGTCTTTCCCCATTTAGAAAATAGTCTATGCCGCTATTCTTCCAAACAAAGTGCATAACCTCACACTTGTCCACATTGTATTCCATCTGCCACTTCTTTGCACACTCTCCTAGTCTGTACAAGTCCTTTTGCAGCCTTCCCCTCTCCTCAATACTACTTGCCCCTCCACATACCTTTGGTCTCATTTGCAAACCTAGCAACAATTCCCTGTTATTCATCTAAATCATTAATGTAGAACATAAGTAGTTGTGGTCCCAACACTGACTGCTGCAGAACTCCATTAGCCATCATGAAAAAGACCCATCTATTCCTACTCTTTGTCTTCTACCAGGCAGCCAATCCTCTATCCAAACCAGTACCTCTCTCCTAATACCATGAGGCTCTTATCATATTTAGCAGCCTTCTGAGTGGTACCTTGGCAAAGGCCTTCTGGAAATCCAAATAGATCATGCCCACCTGCTCTCTTTTGCCTAACTTGCTCATAACCTCCACAACGAATTCTAACAGATTTGTCAGTCATGATCTCCCTTTGATGACGCCATGCTGACTTAGTCCTATTTTACCAAGCACTTCCAAGTACTCTGCATTCTTCTCCTTAATAATCAACTCTAAATTCTTACCAGCAACTGAGGTCAGGCTAACAGCCTGAAATTTCCCATTTTCTGCCTCCCTCCCTTCTTAAATCGGGATGTTATATTAGCCATTTCCTCTGGGACCCTCCCTGGCTCCAGTGATTTCTGAAAGATGATCACACATGCCTTCACAATCTCATCAGCTATCTCCTTCAGAACATCTGGTCCGGATGACTTATCCATTTTCAGATCTTAAAGCTTCCCCAGCACCTTCTGCTCAGTGATGGCCATGACACTTACCCGCTGCCCCCAACTCTTGAAAATTTGGTATATTATTACTATCTTCCACCTATTCAAATTCTGTCCCAGTTAACATGGTAATAGTGACACATAACACGATGGTAAATATTCTCATTGTGAAAGCAGGACTTCATCTACAAACTCTGTGCAATGGTTACTTTCACTAATACTATCATGGACAGATCCAACTGGCAGATTGATGAGAATGAAGTCAAATATGTTCTTCCCTCTTGTTGTTTCCCACACCACCTGATGCAGATCCAGTCCAGGAGAAATGTTCCTTAGAACTCAAACAGTTGTTCTGTAGTGCTACTGCCCGGCCTATCTTGGTTGTGAACATTGACATTCCCCACCTTTCACTCTACATTTCACATCGTTGCTATCCTCAGTGCTTCCTGCAAGTGGTGTTCAACATGGAGGAGTACTGATTCATCAGCTGAGTTGGGAGTGGAATGTGGTAATCAGCAGGAGGTGGGGAGTGGAGATGTTGGCGAGTGGTGGAGATTGAAAGTGAGTGAAAGAAGATTTTGCAGGCATTAATGATAGTGATTGTAGATTTTTAGGGGGTTGGTGATCACAATTACCTCATGCTCATTTTTATGCATAGTGGCCTTTTAAAGACAGCACAGACACAAGGGATGCCATTTTTTCAGCAGATATTTGCTGATTGACATCTTGGGGGAATGGAATATGTTAAGATGGGGCTGGAATTGGACATACCTTCGGGGATCCCTCAAAAGAAAACTTGCATAAGATTCAGGCCGCATCTTTAAAGATTTTCTTCCACCATATTCAATTAAATGAATAGCGTAAAAAGCAGCTGATGCTTCAAAACTAAAGAATCAAGGTGAATGATATAGATGATTGATCAGGAAGTTCTGAATAAGAAACACGTAAGATATGTACAATGTTCTCACTGATTATTGAAATCAAATGTATGGACTGGATTTCAATAATTCACCAGACTTTTGAATAATGACTTAAAAAGGTAAGCTAATTTATTCTGTATGTAGCTTGGGACTAATCTACATACATTACATTGATTGATAAGATTCCTTTGCTATGATGCCTCAACTGCAGACATCAGTTCCCTTGTGATTAGTAATTTAGTTTTCTTTTTAAAAATTCGTTATTTTTGCTATACTTGTCACGTTAATTATATGTGTATTTTACTAGAAGAAGACTTTAATCCTATTGACAAACATCTGGTAGAGTCATCCCAATATTGATTGATATGTGATTTTGACTCATTTTGTTTGATGTCTAAAACACAGTACTACATTAAAGGACAGCAGTGCAGAATATAAGGAGATAACAGAGGAAAATTTAATATGTTCTTGACATTAGGGGAAGAAATGATCTTGTGGTGGAAGTGGAGACGTGGGGAAGTGGGGAACTGGATCGAGGTTTGCCTCCAACAGAGTTTTTTAACTGAGTTGGAAATCATACAGTACAGAAGAAGCCCTTCAGCTGACCAAGACTGTAACTGTCACTAATACACTACTACCTGAACTAGTCCAACTTCCCTGCAATAGGCCCACAGCCTTGAGTGTTAAGACATTTCAAGTGCTCATTCAAGTACTTTTTAAAGATTATGTGCGTTTCCACCTCAACCTTCCTCTCAAGCAGTGCTATTCCAGATTTCCACCGTTCTCTGAATGAGCAAGGCTTTTCTTCTAATCCCCTCTAAATATTCTGCCTTTCAGTTTAAAATTATGCTCCTCTGTCATTGACCCTTCAACTAAGGGGAACAGCTGCTATGTCTTGACCTTGCCCATGCCCCTCATAATCTTACACTCTCTATCTCATCCCCCCTCAAACAAGTCTGTTCTGAAATTATCCATCCGCCCTTCATAGGTGAATGCTCCAATCCAGACAATATCCTGGTCAATCTCCTCTGCAACCCCTCCAGTGCCCTCATGTCCTTTCCACAGTGTGGAACTAGAATTGCATACAGTACTCCAGCTATGGCCTAAACAAAATTCAGCACATTTCTAGCGTGACCTCCCTGTTTTTAATAATCTATGACTCAATCGATAAAGGCAATCATTCCATTTGCCTTCTTAACGATTCTACTAACTGGTTTTGCCACATTTAAGGATTCCTGAACAAGCACTCCATGATCCCTCTGTTTTCTGAGCTTCCCAGTATATTGCCATTCATTGAGTACTCCCTTGTCTTGTTGCTTCTTCCGAAGAGCATCATTTCATAATTGTCAGGGTTAAATTCCATCTGCTACTGATTCTCTCATAACAAAAGAAACAAGGTGTAGATATTGTGGTATTCAAGATTCTGACAGCCATTTGTTAGAGCTATTTACGGAAACTGATGCTGTTGAGGATTCTCCATTGTCCAAAACTATTGTCCAGTTGGTCTTCAAATAGTTTTCCAAATATCTATCACCATGATATTGAAGTTTTTTTCCAGATGTTCACTCCTATTGACATGGTGTGAGTTTGCCCACAATAGTGTGCTTTAAGTAGTATAACGATGCTTAAATTATATCTGATAACGTAAGAAATCCGATGAGAATAACATGGTAAGATATAATCCAACAAACATTTATGCAGTTAACTATTATACACAGACATTGCATCCTTCAGATAATAAAATGTTTGACTAGGTATGAAGCTGTCTTCACCAGTTTCCTCCTCTCCCCTCCCCCCACCTTATCCCAGATCCAACTCTCCAATCTGTCCTACCTGTCCATCTTCCTTACCACCTATCCATTCCTCCCTCCCCTCCGACCTATCACCATCACCCCCAACTTGCATCTATCGTTTGCCAACCCAGCTATCTCACCCCCACCACCACCCTCCTATTTATTTCTCATCCCCCTTACCACCTCACCCGCCCCTTTCTTGATGAAGGGCTTATGCCTGAAACATCGACTCTCCTGCTCCCTGGATGCTGCCTGATCTACTGTACTTTTCCAGAACCACAATTTTCGACTCTGATCTCCAGCATCTACAATCCTTAATTTCTCCCAGTTATGAAATTGGTAGATTACAACAGAGTAGCATGCTTCTAGTTGTGCCTCATGTTTCAAGTGATCAAAAGTAAGGTGCAGTGTGTGTTCCTTATACTCTTTAATTTGCATGTTCTGATGCAATATTGATGTAAAGAGAATGCTTCGTAAAGGTATATGATATATTTTGTCTCTTGAAGGTATATTAACATACTGACCATGAGAAATGACACAACACAGACAGCTGTTTGATGCATTCCCACTCTTAGGAGGTTACTACAGGGTGGGCCCAGCAAAACAGCGGACAACCAATATGTAGTTTAACGTACCATTCAGAGGTTATTGAGATTGCTCATCTGCATTTGGCAGCATTAATATGGTTCCTGCTATGTTTGGAGGCTTTCCACTCAATGGATATGGCTTCCCTGTAACAGTCTGATGGATTCTTAGAGCTAGAGGCCTCATTCGCTAAAAAGGAGGCTGTAGAAAACAAAAGCTACATCCCCTTCGAACAAAGTTCCTGCCTGCTTAGTTCCTCTAAAATATTTATTAATCATTACCTCTCCAAGATTGCCTCCTTTTTCAGGTGCTGTTGGGTTTTCCTAACTGCTTCTGCAGCACCCACCTTCATCAATGAGATGGCTGTGGCATTAAAAACCCTTACTAGCAGCACTGGAAGCTGGTCCACTGCGTGTAACTGGATGGTAAGCTCAGAGGCAGTCAAAGTTTACACCATTTCTGGCAAAGTAGATTCCCAGTCTGGCTCCTAAGCCAGTGTGCTCATGGGACTCTGATTTAATCTTACAATGGGTCTGGAACACCACAGGATAATCATATTCTTGATGTCTCTCTAGATTGACTTCAGCTGTGCCTACATTAGATGCCTAGTTATCTATCTGATGTGTCATGTATCAATCTGAACCAGAGCAGGCAGAGATAGTTCCATGTGGTAATAGAAACATGATTTGGAGATGCCGGTGTTGGACTGGGGTGTACAAAGTTAAAAATCACACAACACCAGGTTATAGTCCAACAGGTCTAATTGGAAGCACACTAGCTTTCGGAGCGACGCTCCTTCATCAGGTGATAGTGGAGGGCTCGATCATAACACAGAATTTATAGCAAAAATTTGCAGTGTAATGTAACTGAAATTATACATTCAAAAATTGATTGTCTGTTAAGCCTTTCATCTGTTAGAATACAGTGATAGTTTCACTTCTTTCATGTGTAAATCACAAAACCTTTTTTTAAAAGTTGCATTCTCGGGTTAGCTGTTAACAATGGTGATAGCTAGACAATGTGTTGAAGGTGTTAGCCCCCTATGTTCTCTAAGGTAAAAACAATGACTGCAGATGCTGGAAACCAGACTCTGGATTAGTGGTGCTGGAAGAGCTCAGCAGTTCAGGCAGCATCCAGGGAGCAGTGAAATCGATGTTTCGGGCAAAAGCCCTTCATCAGGAATAAATGCAGAGAGCCTGAAGCGTGGAGAGATAAGCTAGAGGAGGGTGGGGGGTGGGGAGAAAGTAGCATAGAATTCAATAGGTGAGTGGGGGAGGGGATGAAGGTGATAGGTCAGGGAGGAGAGGGTGGAGTGGATAGGTGGAAAAGGAGATAGGCAGGTAGGACAAGTCCGGACAAGTCATGGGCACAGTGCTGAGCTGGAAGTTTGGAACTAGGGTGAGGTGGGGAAAGGGGAAATGAGGAAACTGTTGAAGTCCACATTGATGCCTTAGGGTTGAAGTGTTCCGAGGCGGAAGATGAGGCGTTCTTCCTCCAGGCGTTTGGTGGTGAGGGAGCGGCGGTGAAGGAGGCCCAGGACCTCCATGTCCTCGGCAGAGTGGGAAGGGGAGTTGAAATGTTGGGCCACGGGGTGGTGTGGTTGATTGGTGCAGGTGTCCCGGAGATGTTCCCTAAAGCGCTCTGCGAGGAGGCGCCCAGTCTCCCCAATGTAGAGGAGCGTCGCTCCGAAAGCTAGTGTGCTTCCAATTAAACCTGTTGGACTATAACCTGGTGTGTGATTTTTAAGTAATAGAAACAGGAATTGCTGGACAAACTCAACAGGTCTGGCAGCATCTGTGGTGAGAAAGCAGAGTCAATGTCTTAGTTCCAGTGACCCTTAACTCCCCATGGATGCTGTCAAACTTGCTGAGTTTCTCCAGCATTTTCTGTTTCGGTATCAGATTTCCAGCAACCGCAGTTTTAGTTCCCTTGTTAATAGCTTGTAAGGTGTTTCAGAACCTGTAGATGGAGTTGGTGCAGCATGGTAATTGTGGTCAACCAGGCCCTGCCATCTTCTAATCTCCCTGGCATGCATTCGGGAATGGAGATAGAAGCATTGAAACAGAGAGACTAGAAGGGATATTGGAGTTTGCGTTAATCTTACATCAGTCACACACATTGCTGCAAGTGCCTCAAACAGTAATGCACCTAATTTTTGTTTACTCTAGTTTTCTGAGCAGTTGTTTTGAATAAACATTGTAAATGGATTTTTGTTGCTTCACTGTTTGGTTTCTTTGCTGTAAATTACACAGTTTGGCTGCCTTCAAAACACTGGCTGACTGTGAGAAGTGAGAATTGTCATGTACAATATTACTGTTGTGGTGGCTTTCTGCCTCTCACCATATGTCTCCTGCATAGACTGCTTCCTGTATGGTTTGCACACCATTCTGTTGGTAGAACAGTGTATAAAGGAGAATGAACTAAATGGATGTTATTCTGATATCACACAGCCCCATCAGGCCGATGTGAAGCCAAGATTACTTCTTTAGAGAATGAATGTGCAAGTATATTCTGACATCACTATGCAAACAAGAAGAATTCAACTGCAAGATAGGAGTCTTAATAAAAGGAGAGGCATTTAAACTGCAGGTGAAGCAATCTTTTTGGAGCATTTTTTATTGCAAAGTGTTAGAAAGGACAGGATTGTATTTTGGAGATATTTTAGTGAGTAGCTGGAATTTACAGAGTGCTACTGGGAAAAAAAGAAACACGCAATCAAAGATTTTCATCTTGCACTCATCAGCATAGAATTGAAAGAATACCCAGTTTCATAGGAAGCAATAATTTATACTTCATATAAAGACAGTACTGGATTGTTTGGTAAGTGAACAGCAGGTGAGGTTAGCCATTTCTAGTGCTACTATACAGTAGCAACAGGATACTGCTGTCAAGCTAAAAATATCTTTTGTCCACTGTACAAGCAAGTAATGTGGTATGTGTACTTTAGTGTCTGTGTCATGCTTGGTATTATGGCAGGACATCCTATTTCCTGGTATTTTGTACAAAACAACAACACATCCCTTTGGCTGTTAGAAGAGGCAGAGCACTGACCATATCCAAATAACTTGAGCTTGCAAAAGAACATAGTGTTTGACATTCAATGTGATTTCATGATTGGTTAACACTTCTGACTGTGCAAAGAATTGTACTAACAATTAATTTAAGATTAGTTGGGTTCACGGTGTGGTTCACACATATTTGCATACAGAACCATTCCATTGTAAACCGACAGAACATATCTACACATTGTGTCTTTTTCAATTCATCACAAACTTGAGTCAGACATTCGATGCTGCATTCACCGTGTCAATGCCTTAACCAGTCAGACTCAAGTAGCCTAATGTGAATTTAAATAAAAGTTTGATAGTTAATTTTTACCTGTAGTTATGCCACTACCAATTCAGTCAATTTGCCATCCCACCAGTATTCTCTTCGCCTGCAGTACATTGTTTTTCCCAATGAGATTTGGTATTTAAACAATTCTGTCCTGATTAGTGAAAGATAAAAATCTCCAGCAGCAAATTTTTTTTTCAACAATGCTCAAAAGTCTGTATTGCTAAGTGACTGTTTACAAATGAAGCCATATTCTCTTGGGGAGCAGTAAGGCTGAAGCTGGTATGGGGTTTTAGTTACAATGCCACTGGGTCTGAGAAATGGTAAAATTGATGAAGCAGAGATTGAAGAGAATGGAAAGTTCTCTACATGTTGGAGATGTCTCATCCATTGGTTTTTGAAAATGATGGGAAATTATCTGGTTGGCCAACAATGCAACCTGCATTTTGTTGTGCATACCTGTCAGCACTATCCTTTATGCCACCCCGTAAAAATTCTCTTCTGAGTCTTTTTTACCAGATGTCATCTGTCATCCTGCTCTCCAGCAAAGTGGAAATCAATTCAACCTCCACCCATGCCCAAATCATTCACCATGTTCTGATCCCAATTTTATATCAGCTTGAAAGGTATGGACAATTCTGGTTGCTATATGTGGCAGATCCAGTGAAATGTTCTTTTCATCAATACTGTATTGTTCATTTTCCTTCTGTGTATTTGCTGTAATTCAGCTGGTTGTAATTATCTGATGTCTGAAACTATGAACTTAGAAGGCAAGATAAGCGAGGGAACAGAATTAATGTAGGATGAAGGAGTACATGGTCAACACCATCAGCAGCTCACTCATCATGGCAACAGCAAAACTGCATCCATCACGATTAGGCCACTCTGCCTGTCTTGGTGTTCAGTTTGGAATAAGTTACACTGCAGCAATATTTTTGTGCAGTGTTCCTTTTTAAGATACAGTCTGGGGCAACAGATCGCTCTACCATGTGATCAGCAAAAAAGTGCTGGCAGCTCTTCCCCTTTTTAAAATTCATTCTTGAGATGCGGCCATTGCTGCAAGGTCATGTAGAGGCACTAGATGAAGAGACAGCAGCACGGGAGCTGCTCAGGTCAATGGAACAATCATACAAATATGTTGGGCTCTAAACTGTGACTACCATTCCCAAAAACCAGATCAACCCAATGTTTAGTCTCTGTTTTTTTTATCTAGTATCTCCTAGCATTTAATGCTCTGGTATAAAGGTTTTGAAAAGACTCTTGGCATTAAGGTTAGTCAGGCTTTCACAAACATCATGGATGCCCTGGGCTTTATGAATTCCCCTGTTAAGTAAAGGTTCATGCTTTCCGATGTGATTGCATGAAAATAAAAAGAATGCAAAAGTTTGCCATGTAAAGAAACATAATTGACATGTGAAACATAAAAAATGAGAGTTAAAGTGATCTTGACAGTCACAAAGCACTGCTAGATCAGTGGTGAAGAATAGCAGCTGGTCAGATTGCAGCATGGAGTAAAGGCTGTTGAATTTCAGAGTTTTTGGAGAAATAAATTGAAGTGAATATCAGCTTTATATGTCGTTTAAAGGTTAATGAAGAACGAGCACTGTTCATCTCTTTTGTATTTTCACAGTCAGGTATCTCCTAGCATTCCTCCTCCTCTTCCTCCAGAAAATAGTTAAAAATAACACAACACCAGGTTATAGTCCAACAGGTTTATTTGGAAGAACTAACTTTGAATGCTACTCCTTCATCTGGACCACCTGATGAAGGAGCAGTGCTCTCAAAGCTAGTGCTTCCAAATAAACCTGTTAGACTATAACCTGGTGTGTGATTTTTAGCTCTGGACCCCCCAGTCCAACACTGGCATCTCCAAATCCAGAAAATAGAATATAGTGAGATTCCCAAAGGGGATATGTACAGCTGTTTGAAGCGTTTTCACCATTTTTAAGCAGAGATGCCGAGTAAATTATCTTTCTTGGACTTCTCTGAAGGTCCTCAGCATCTCAGGTGCCAATCTTCATCTGATCCGATTCATTCCATGTGACATAAAGAAATAGCTGACAGCACTGGATCCTGTGAAATTCACCTTCAACCATCACACATTATACAACAGATTGGGAAGAAGTGTTCTCACCTGTGGAAGCATCAAGAATAAAGGGGTATGGATTTAAAGTAATTGGCAAAAGAAGCAAAAGCGATGTGTGAGAAAGCTTGTTGTGCAGCAAACATTATGGTTAGGAATGCTTTGCCTGATGTCTAGTAGTCACAAGCTTTGTGAAGGTATTCAAAAGAGAGTTAGATTGTTCTCTGAAAAGTACCAGTGTGCAGAGATACAGAGAGAAGACAGAAGAATGGAATTAAGACAACCGCTAATATGGAGCATATATGATGGGCTGAATGGCCTCCTTTTGAGTTGTAATAACTCTGTACTAAAAAATGAAACCATTTATCATGTAATTAGTATTTGCGTACTTCATTTTGTTCAAGTTGGCTATGTTCAGCTGTAAAAGAACAATGAGTACACTTCTAAATGTAATTCATTGATTGTGAATAATGTTGGGATTTGCTGAGAGTGTGAAAGAAATGTCCAAACTTCCTTTATGAATCAGTTATCACATGAATTGTAACAATTAATCGTAAATTTGAATCCCTGGATTCAGTTACTGAGCTTGGATTATACCAGAAAATCCACTCCAGTTCTACTCTGTAATCATGTGCTTAGCATCAAGGACTTTTATAAAGTATGGGTATTGTTTTAGTACTTCAGGCTCATTGGCACTAATTATTTGTTTCAATAATATGAAATGTTAGCATTTAGGTCACAAGTGTACTTCCTTAATGTGTAAATTAATGGGAAGAAACTCAGGGACTGTGCATTTGGAATTTCTCAGTATTTTCTTTATTTAGTTGCTGCTTTCAAGTAACAGCATCAGTGTGGAGTCTTTTTCATTAATAATTGTTGATAGTTTCATGAATATTCATTGTTGTTATGCTATTTCTGCTATATTTGGTTTCAAGTGAAAGTTAACTTTAATGGTTTCTTTATTTTTTCTCTTATGATTGATCTGGACTCCTAATTTAGCAGAACAATTTTGGCAAAATTGTTATTAGTTTTAATAAATTTAATATTAACTAAATAATATTTAATTTATTATTAAAGTTAATAAATAATATACTATTATATATTGTATTAAACCAGAATTAAACTTCATAACTATTTTTTCACACAGATATATAATTCATGCACACCAACACAAATATGTTTAGAAAAGTGTGGTGCTGGAAAAGCACAGCTAGTCAGGCATGATCAGAGGAACAAGAGAGTCAACGTTTCGAACATAAGCTTTTCATCAGGATTGAGGGGGTAGCCGAAGGGGGCTGAGAGATAAGTGGGAGAAGGTTGGGGCTGGGGCGGAAGGTAGCTGGGAATGTGATAGGTAGATGAAGTTCGGGGTGAAGGTGATAGGTCAGAGAGGAGGGTGGAACAGATAGTTGGGAAGGAAGATGGACAGCTAGGACTGTTCAAGAGGGCGGTGCCGGGTTGATAGGTTGAATCTAAGCTAAGAATGGGGAAAATGGAAAGTAGTGAAATCCACATTGATCTCATGTAGTTGATAGTCCCAAGGTGGTAGATGAGGCGTTCTTCCTCGAGGCACCAGGTGGCTGGGATTTGACAGTGGAGCAAGCCCAGGACTTGCATGTCCTTGGCGAAGTAGTGGGGGAAGAGAAAATGTTCAGCCACAGGGTGGTGGAGTTGTTTACCACATGATGATGATGAAACATCTGAAAACAAACCTTCCAGCTCAGCAAGCTAACTTATATACTCATGGGGAAAAGCTGTTGGCTATCTACCATATCTATGCCTCTCATGATTTATTGGCCTCAATAAGGTCACCACTCATGGTCCCAGCTATCAAAGAACTGTACCCAGAAAATTCCATTCGAACACAGTGGAATAGGAAGAAGTCAGGATACATCTCCTGACTATACCACCAACTGCCATATTCTAACTGGTACATTTAAAGGTGCAGGCTTTGAAAGTGTGCTAGTGAATGGGTGAGTTGGTGATGTGGGTAGATTGGTAATTGGGTAATTGAATGAATGGATAAATAGCTAGGTGGTTGAATGGGTAGCTATGTAGATAAGACAGTGAATGAGTGGTTGGATGCTTGGGGTTTTGTCAGGGCAGGTCACCCAGAGAAGTGATTGATAGGGTATCATTTGTTGAGTTACCCATGTTTTAACATGCCTCATATGTCCTGGGTAATTATACAGCTAAGTTGCAATTTTCCTGATAAGGACGGTTGGTAGTACAAGTGTGAATTTGTCTGTCTCAGGTGGATTCTCCACTCTCTCACGTATTTATATGTATCACCAACATATCCATTCCTCAATTGTATAGCTCTTTTGTTATTAGAGTGATGAATGGGCTCTCTAACTTCCCATAATTAGATTCCCTGCAGCATGAAAACAGGCCCTTCGGCCCAACAAGTCCACATTGACCCTCCGAAGAGTAACCCACTCAGGCCCATTCCCATATCCTATATTTACCCCTGACTATTGCACCTAACACTATGGGCAATTTAGCAAGGCCAATTCACCTGGCCTGCACATCTTTGGATTGTGGGAGGAAACCCACGCAGACACATGGAGAATGTGCAAACTCCACACAGACAGTCGCCCGAGGCAGGGATCGAACCTGGGTCCCTGGTGATGTGCAGCAGCAGTACTAACCACTGAGTCACTGTGCCGCCCCAAATGATAATACATTGCTCATGCTTCTTGGGAGCTTTCTCAATGCATTTATACTTCAGCAGTCTCCCTTGGCTTGTAACACATTTTTGTTTGACCAACTAAGTGATACTATAAAAGTTGAAGATCTGGATAGGGTGGATGTCAGTAGCAATGTGGGGATATTGGAGCACCAAAGAGGTCTGCAAAATGTCATGGGCAACATTTATATTGTGACAGCTAAACAATTGTGATAACTCCAGGGAATGGAGTCGGAGGAGGAGGAGCACACAGAGCTGTACATATAAAACTAACTTACCTCGGGGATTTGCGGCCTTGTTTCCAGGAGCAGAGTTGGAGGAGGAGGAGCACCGACAGTCACTGAAACCAAACTAATAAAGTGATCTCACTGTGACCTGATTGGCTAGTAGGAAATCTGTTCAAGATTTGAAAAATGCCACTCCAAAACTTCCTAAATTAACTAACCAGGGATCAACTAACTAATAAATTAATTAAGTAAGTAGAGGTGGCTGGGCAGGTGATGTGCAGTAGCTGTATGAGGGGGAGCTGGCTGAGCCAACCGCAAACTGCAGTGACCATATCTGCAGTAAGTGTTGGTTGCTGGAAGAACTCCGGCTCAGAGTTGATGAGCTGGAATCTGAGTTTCAGACACTGCGACACATCCTGCAGTGGGAGAACTACCTGGTCTCTTTGTTTCAGGAGGCAGTCATACATGGTAGATTGAGTATCACAAATTTGGTCAGTGGCCAGGTACAGCAGGGTGTGACTGCAAGTAAGGCAGGTAAAGGGATCCAGGTAGAGGAGCCTCAGCTCTTGACCTTGTTCAACAGGTACAAAGTATGTGGGTGGAGGAAAAAGACAAGTGGTAGTTGGAGGGGATTCTACAATAAGGGGATAGATCATATCCTTTGTAAGCAGGATCGAGAGTCCCGCATGGTATATTGCCTGCCTGGTGCCAGGGTGGAGGACATCTCTGACCAGCTTGAAAGGATACTGGAGGAGGAGGATCCAGGTGTTGTGGTCCACATTGGGACAAACAATATAGGCAAGGTTAGGAAAAAGGACCTAATTAGGGATTACCAAGAATAAGGAATCAAATTAAAGAAAAGGCCCTCAAGCGTTATCATATTGGGTTACTGCCTGAGCCATGTGCAAATTAGCTTAGGGGCATGAGGATAAGGGAAGTAAACATGTGTCTAAAAGAGTGGTACAGGAAAGAGGGTTTTTTTTTCATAGAGCACTGGCACAGGAGGGATCTGTACCGCTGGGACAGTCTCCACCTGAACTGAGCTGGGACCAGTGTTCCAGTGAAAAGGGTAAATAGGGTGGTCAACAGGACTTTAAACTAGAAAGTGGGGGGAAAGGGAAGGGTTAAAATCCAAGAATGTAACGACCAATAGAAACCAGGTTAACATCTGTGCTGTGGATTCAACTGCATTGAAAAATATGAAAATAATAAAACGAAAAGAAAACTCAGGAGAGGTTAGTAAAGTCTCCAGCGCACAAAATAGGACAGAGTGTTTGGAAAAGGTTAGGAATCAAACTTCAAACAGACTGGTTAAACAAATAACAATGAGAAGAGGGACAGTCAAGACAGAACTCAAGGTGTTGTATCTGAATGTGACACCATGTATGCAGCAGGTACTCATGTAACTCGGCCAATGTTGTCTATCTCATAACCTAAAGGCAAGGATTCATGGTACATTGGCAAGATCAAGCAGATGCTATGACAATGAATGAGTGGACACCGCACAACAATTGTCAGACGCGGATGTTCCCTCCCAGTCAGGGAACATTTTAGCGATCATGGATATTCGGCATTGGATCTTCAGGCGACCATCCTCCAAGGCTGACTACAGGATTCGCAACAACACAGAGTAGCCGAGCAGAGACTGATAGCCAAGTTTGGAATCCATGAAGATGGCTTCATCCAGGACCTTGGGTTCATGTCGCACTACAGGTGACCCCACTACACTATACCTTTTCTCACACACACACACAAGCTCACATACACACACACTCTTACATACTCACATACTCACACAGACCCTCTCTCATACATACACACATACACCCCTCCACACTCACACCCACACACATATCCTTTCACAGGCCTATACTCCATCACACTCACACACACTTTACCGAACATACATATATGCAAACACGCACTCACATGCACATACTCACTCTCTCTCTCTCTCTCTGTCTCGCACATGCATGCAAACACACACATATTAGTCCAAGGTGTAAATTTGTATTTGCAGAATTATATTTGCAGATACATGCAGTATTGCTCAAAAAAAGTACACAATCTGCTGGCAGTCAAATAGGCAGTCAATTCATGTAGAGTCATAGAGTCCAGAGATGTACAGCACAGAAACAGACCCTTCGGTCCAACCCGTCCATGCCGACCAAATATCCCAACCCAATCTAGTCCCACCTACCAGCACCCGGCCCATATCCCTCCAAACCCTTCCTATTCATATACCTATCCAAATTCTTTTTAAATATTCCAATTGTACCAGCCTCCAGCACTTCCTCTGGCAGCTCATTCCATACAAGTACCACCCTCTGAGTGAAAACGTTGCCCCTTAGAACATAGAACATAGAACATAGAAGAATACAGCGCAGTACAGGCCCTTTGGCCCTCGATGTTGCGCCGATCCAAGCCCACCTAACCTATACTAACCCACTATCCTCCATATACCTATCCAATGCCCGCTTAAATGCCCATAAAGAGGGAGAGTCCACCACTGCTACTGGCAGGGCATTCCATGAACTTACGACTCGCTGAGTGAAGAACCTACCCCTAACTTCAGTCCTATATCTACCCCCCCTTAATTTAAAGCTATGCCCCCTTGTAATACCCGACTCCATACGCGGGAAAAGGTTCACACTGTCAACCCTATCTAACCTCCTAATCACCTTTTATATCTTTCCCCTCTCACCTAAAACCTGTGCGCTCTAGTTCTGGATTTCCCCCATCCCAGGGAAAGGACTTTGCCTATTTACCCTATCCATTCCCCGCATAATTTTGTAAACCACTATAAGGTCACCCATCAGCCTCTGATGCTCCATGGAAAATAGCCCCAGCCTGTTCAGCCTCTCCCTATAGCTCAAATCCTCCAACCCTGGCAACATCCTTGTAAATCTTTCCTGAGCCCTTTCAAGTTTCACAACATCTTTCTTATAGGAAGGAGACCAGAATTTTGCATGCAATATTCCAACAGTGGCCTAACCAATGTCCTGTACAGCCACAACATGACCTCCCAACTCCTGTACTCAATACCCTGACCAATAAACGAAAGCATACCAAATGCCTTCTTCACTATCCTATCTACCTGTGACTCCACTTTCAAGGAATTATCAACCTGCACTCCAAGGTCTGTTTGTTCAGCAACACACCCTAGGGCCTTACCATTAAGTGTATAAATCCTGCTAAGATTTGGTTTCCCAAAATGCAGCACCTTGCATTTATCTGAATTAAACCCCATCTGCCACTTCTTAGCCCAATGGCCCATCTGATCAAGTAGTATTTTATAAATACCTACTTTGGAAATACAACCAGTCTGACACAAGATTGGGATAGACTCTAATCTCTCACCTTTATTGCATTGTCTGAGCTGAGATGTTACCTTTCTTTATAAAGCCTTAAATTATCTCAAGAATGTGACTTAAAGAAATTCTGCGATTTGCAAATTAATGAACTGAAAGCTGCAACCCATTCTAACAGATGAAAGACTTAACAGCATCTAAGTTTGTTCAATATACCATTTCAGTTGCATGGCACGGTAATCTTTTGCTATAAATTCTGTGTCTTATGATCCTGTTTCACAGCTACCTGATGAAGGAGCAGTGCTCCAAAAGCCAGTTCTTCCAAATAAACCTATTGGACTATAACCTGGTGCTGTGTGATTTTTAACTTTATCTGAATGTGCACAGTATACGAAATAAGGTAAATGAGCTTGTGGTGCAGATCGAAATTGGCAGGTATGATGTGGTGGGTATCAGGGACACCTGACTGCAAGAGGATCAATGCTGGGAGCTAAGTATTTAAGGACGTAGAACCTAGCGAAAAGACTGGCAGGTGGGCAAGGGAATGAGTTACCTTGTTAGTAAAAAATGAAATTAAATTAATAGCAATAAACAAGTTAGGTCAGATGATGATTTTTAAGTGCGAGCAGCAGCGGAGGTAGGACAAACTCAGAAGTTTGCAGATAAGGTAAGGCAGTTTTTATTAAAATTACTTACTGGTAGCGGGCAGCGGTGTTTTTCTCTTTCACAGAAGGAGCGGGAGCAGCGGAGGAAGTAACAGGGACCAGAGGGACAGCCGGGAGGGTAAGCAGTGAGTATAAATACTCACCCTTCGATACCAATGGCCATTTTAAGTGCGAGCAGCAGTGGAGAAGGAGCGGGAGCAGCGGAGGAAGTGACGTGGACCGGAGGGGCAGCGGGGAAGGAAAGCGGTGACCATATATATCAGCAAGGCGGCTAAACCCGAGACTCTACTACTGTAGTGTCCCCCTGGACAGGATAAGCCTGCTGACCATGGCACCATGGTGCAGAAGGCCATTCAAGAGGGGGGAGCAAAAAGACAAGAAGTTGTTATAGGGGATTCTATAATTAGGGGGACAGATAGTATCCTAAGCAAGCCGGATTGGGAGTCTCGCATGGTGGGTTGCCTGCCCGGTGCCAGGGTGCGGGACCTCTCCGACCGGCTTGAAAGGATATTGGAGCGGGAGGGGGAGGATCCAGTTGTTGTGGTCCACTTTGGGACTAACAACATAGGCAAAGCTAGGGTGGAGGACCTGTTTGGGGATTATCAAGCACTAGGAGGGAAGTTGAAGTACAGGTCCCCAAGGGTCGTAATCTCCGGATTACTGCCTGAGCCATGTACCAATTGGTATAGGGATAAGAAAATTAGGGAAGTAAACACGTGGCTAAGGGATTGGTGTGGGAAAGAGGGATTCCATTTCATGGGGCATTGGCATCAGTTTTGGAACCGGGGGGATCTGTACCGTTGGGACGGTCTCCACCTGAACCGATCAGGTACCAATGTTCTAGCGAAGAGGATAAATAGGCTGGTCAGTAGGACTTTAAACTTCTGAGTTGGGGGGAAGGGAAAGTGAAAGAGACAGGGAGTATGGAGTTAAATGGAAAGGTAAGCAGGAGGATAGCATGTATGCAGGTGGATTTAACCTTGAGGCAGATTAGGAATGCAACAAAAAGGAAGGATAACTTAGGACATCTTATGACTTCCAATATCTCTAATGATAAGAAGGTTAGCATTAAGGCACTTTACCTGAATGTTACTTAAGAGCAAAATTAAATCTATGGCACTGAATGACATAGTGTCGGATGATGTGGAGTCTGTGTGGGTGGACTTGAGGAACCACAAAGGCAAAAAAAACATAATGGGAGTTATGTACAGACCTCCTAACAGTGGTCAGGACTAGGGGCGCAACATGTACAGGGAAATAGAAAAGGCATGTCAGAAAGGCAAGGTCACGGTGATCATGGGGGACTTCAATATGCAGGTGGACTGGGTAAATAATGTTGCCAGTGGATCTAAAGAGAGGGAACGCTTGGAATGCTTACAGGATGGCTTTTTGGAACATCTTGTCATGGAGTCCACAAGGGAGCAGGCTATTTTGGACCTAATGCTATGTAATGAACCAGACTTAAAGATCTTAAAGTAAGGGAACACTTAAGAAACAGCGATCATAATGTGGTAGAGTTCAGTCTGCAGTTTGAAAGAGAGAAGGCAAAATCGGATGTAATGGTGTTACAGTTAAATAAAGGTAATTATGAGGGCATGAAAGAGGAACTGACGAAAATCGACTGGAAGCAGAGCCTAGCAGGGAAGACAGTAGAGCAAAAATGGCAGGAGTTTGTGGGTATAATTGAGGACACTGTACAGAGGTCCATCCCCAAGAAAAGAAAGATTATCCGAGGAGGGATTAGACAGCCATGGCTGACAAAGGAAGTCAGGAAATGTATCAAAGAAAAAGAGAGATCCTATAAAGTGGCCAAGAGCACTGGGAAATCAGAAGATTGGGAAGGCTACAAAAACAAACAGAGGATAACAAAGAGAGAAATAAGGAAGGAGAGGATCAAATATGAAGGTAGGCTAGCCAGTAATATTAGAAATGATAGTAAACATTTCTTTCAATACATAAGAAACAAACGACAGGCAAAAGTAGACATTGGGCCACTTCAAACTGATGCTGGAAGGCTAGAAATTGGAGATAAGGAAATAGCTGGAGAACTTAATAAGTACTTTGCGTCAGTCTTCACAGTGGAAGACATGAGTAATATCCCAACAATTAAAGGGAGTCAGGGGGCTGAGTTGAGTATGATTGCCATTACAAAAGAGATAGTGCTAGAAAAGCTAAAAGTTCTTAAAATTAACAAATCTCCTGGCCCCAATGGGCAACATCCTAGAGTTTTGATGGAGGTGGCTATGGAAATAGCGGAGGCGTTGGTTGAGATCTTTCAAAAGTCACTGGAGTCAGGGAAAGTCCCGGATGATTGGAAGACCGCTGTTGTAACCCCATTGTTCAAGAAAGGATCAAGACAAAAGATGGAAAATTGTAGGCCAATTAGCCTAACCTCAGTTGTTGGTAAAATTCTAGAATCCATCATTAAGGATGAGGTTTCTAAATTCTTGGAAGAACCGGGTCGGATTAGAACAAGTCAACATGGATTTAGTAAGGGGAGGTCGTGCCTGACAAGCCTGTTAGAATTCTTTGAAGAGGTGACAAGTAGATTAGACCAGGGAAACCCAGTGGATGTGGTCTATCTAGACTTCCAAAAGGCCTTTGATAAGGTGCCACACAGGAAGCTGCTGAGTAAGGTGAGGGCCCATGGTGTTCGAGGTGTGCTACTGGTATGGATTGAGGATTGGCTGTCTGACAGAAGACAGAGAGTTGGGATAAGAGGTTCTTTTTCAGAATGGCAGCCGGTGACAAGTGGGGTCCTGCAGGGTTCAGTGTTGGGGCCGCAGCTGTTCACGTTATATCTGGATGAAGGGACTGGGGGCATTCTAGCGAAGTTTGCCAATGATACGAAGATAGGTGGACAGGCAGGTAGTACTGAGGAAGTGGGGAGGCTGAAGAAGGATCTAGACAGTTTGGGAGAGTGGTCCAGGAAATGGCTGATGAAGTTCAATGTGAGCAAATGTGAGGTCTTGCACTTTGGAAAAAAGAATACAAGCATGGACTACTTTCTAAACGGTGAGAAAATTCATAAAGCCAAAGTACAAAGGGATCTGGGAGTGCTAGTCGAGGATTCTCTAAAGGTAAACATGCAGGTTAAATCCGTGATTAAGAAAGCGAATGCAATGTTGTCATTTATCTCAAGAGGGTTGGAATATAAAAGCAGCGATGTGCTACTGAGACTTTATAAAGCTCTGGTTAGGCCCCATTTGGAGTACTGTGTCCAGTTTTGGTCCCCACACCTCAGGAAGAACATACTGGCACTGGGGCGTGTCCAGCGGAGATTCACACGGATGATCCCTGGAATGGTAGGTCTAACATACGAGGAACGGCTGAGGATCCTGGGATTGTACTCATTGGAGTTTAGAAGGTTAAGGGGCGATCTAATAGAAACTTACAAGATAATACATGGAAAGGGTGGACGCTAAGAAATTGTTTCCGTTAGGTGGGGAGAATAGGACCCGTGGGTACAGCCTTAAAATTAGAGGGGGTCAATTCAGAACAGAAATGCGGAGACATTTCTTCAGCCAGAGAGTGGTGGGCCTGTGGAATTCATTGCCAGTGGAGGCCGGGACGCTAAATGTCTTCAAGGCAGAGATTGATAAATTCTTGATGTCACAAGGAATTAAGGACTACGGGGAGAATGCAGGTAAGTGGAGTTGAAATGCCCATCAGCCATGATTAAATGGCGGAGTGGACTCGATGGGTTAAATGGCCTTACTTCCACTCCTATGTCTTATGGTCTTATGGTCTTATGTAGAATCTGTGTGGGTAGAGTTGAGGAACCACAAAAGTAAGAAAACCATAATGGGAGTTATCTACAGGCCTCCAAACAGTAGTCAGGATTTGGAGCATAAGATAAACAAAGAGATAGAAGAGGGATGCAAGAAAGGCAAGGTTACAGCGATCATGGGGGATTTCAATTTGCAGGTGGACTGGGAAAACCAGGTTGGTAGTGGATTGCAAGAAAAGGAATTTGTGGAAACGGCTCTTTGCAGCAGCTTTACGGTAGAGTTCACTTGGGAACAGACAATTCTGGATTTAGGGTTGTGCAATGAGGCAGACTTGATAAGGGAGTTTAAGGTGAAGGAACCATTAGGAGTCAGTGACCATAATATGATAGAACTTACTCTGCAGTTTGAAAGGGAGAAGGTGGAATCAGGTGTAATGGTATTAAAGTTGATTAAAGGCAACTACAGAGGCATGAGGGAGGAGCTGACCAGAATTGACTGGGAGAAGAGTCTGAAAATGTGTTGCTGGAAAAGCGCAGCAGGTAAGGCAGCATCCAGGGAACAGGAGAATCGACGTTTCGGGCATAAGCCCTTCAGGAATCCTGAAGAAGGGCTTATGCCCGAAACGTCGATTCTCCTGTTCCCTGGATGCTGCCTGACCTGCTGCGCTTTTCCAGCAACACATTTTCAGCTCTGATCTCCAGCATCTGCAGTCCTCACTTTCTCCTGGGAGAAGAGTCTAGCAGGAAAGACAGTAGAACAGCAATGGCAGAAGTTTCCAGGAGTAATTCAAGAGACATAGCAGAGATTCATCCCGAGGAAAAATAAACATACTAAAGGGAGAATGAGGCAACCATGGCTGACCAGGGAAGTCAGGGACAGTATAAAAGTAAAAGGGAAAGCATATAATGTGGTGAAGGGCAGTGGGACGTTAGAGGATGGGAAAGCTGACAAAGATCAACTGAGGACAATGAAGAAAGAAATAAGAAGGGAGAAAATTAAATATGAGGGTAAGATAGCTGGTAATATGAGGAAAGTTGTAAGAGTTTCTTTAGATAAATAAAGGGCAAAAGAGAGGCAAAAGTAGACATTGGGCTGCTGCAAAATGATGTTGGAGAAGTAGTAATGAGGAAAAAGGAAATGGCTAAGGAACTGAATAAGTACCTTGCATCAACCTTCACAGTGGAATACACAAGTAATATCCCAAAAGTTCAAGAGAGTCAGGGGTGGGGGGTGGGGGGGCAGACATAGCTATGGTGGCCATCACCAAGGAAAATGTGCCAGAAAAACTGAAAGGTCTGAATGTGGATATAGCGCCTCAACCAGATGGGTTATACCCTAGGGTTCTGAAGGAGATAGCTGAAGAAATAATGGAGGCTTTAGTAGTGATCCCCCAGGTATCACTGGAGTTAAGGAGGGTCCCAGAGGACTGGAAAATTGTTGATGTATTCCACCCCATTTAAGAAGGGAGCAAGGCAAAAGATGGGAAATTATAGGCTGATTAGCCTGACCTCAGTCATTAGTAAGGTTTTGGAGTACATTGTGAAGGATGAGATTTCTGAATATTTGGACATGCATGGTAAAATTGGTCAAATTCAGCATGGTTTCATCAAGGGGAGGTCATGCCTGACATACTGTTAAAATTCTTTGAGGAGGTATGAACTAAGGAAAGCCAATGGATGTTATCTATTTGAACTTCCAGAGGGCCTTTGATAAGGTGCTGCACAGGAGGCTGCTGAGTAAGATAAGGATCCATGGTGTTAGAGGCCAGATACTGGCATGGATAGAAGATTAGCTGTCTGGCAGAAAGCAGATAGTGGGGATAAAAGGGTCCTTCTCAGCCAGTAAGAGTCCACTAGAGTCAGTGCTAGGACCACAACTTTTCATTTTATACATTAATGATCTGAATGAAGGAACTGAGGGGACTCTGGCTAAGTTTGCAGAAGATACAAAGATAGGTGGAGGTGTAGGTAGTATTGAGGAGATGGGGAGGCTGCAGAAAGATTTAGACAGGTTAGGAGAGTGGGCAAAAAAGTGGTGGATGAAATATAATGTGAGGTCATGCACTTTGGTTGGAAGAAAAGAGGCATGGACTATTTTCTAAATGGGGAGAAAATTCAGAAATCTGATGTGCAAGGGGACTTGGGAGTCCAAGTCCAGGTTTCTCTTCATGTAAACTTACAGGTTGAGTTAGTAGTTAGGAAGGTAAATACAATATTGTCATTCATTTCAAGAGGACTAGAATATAAAAGCAGGGATGTACTTCTGATTCTTTATAAGGTTCTGGTCAGGAGAAAGTGAGGACTGCAGATGTTGGAGATCAGAGCTGAAAATGTGTTGTTGGAAAAATGCAGCAGGTCAGGCAGCATCCAAGGTACAGGAGAATCAACGTTTCAGGCCTTCCTGAAGAAGGGCTTATGCCCGAAACGTCGATTCTCCTGTTCCTTGGATGCTGCCTGACCTGCTGCGCTTTTCCAGCAACACATTTTCAGCAAGGTTCTGGTCAGACCACTGTTAGTGTACTGTGAGAATTTTGGATCTCAACCTCAGGAAAGATGTATCAGCCCTGGAGTGGGTCCACAGGAGATTCACAAGAATGATCCCAGGAATGAAAGGCTTAACATATGAGGAATGTTTGAGGCCTCTGGGGCTATACTCAATGGAATGCAGAAGAATGAGGGGGGATCTGATTGAAACATTCAGAATGTTGAATGGCATGGACAGAGTGGATGTAGGGAAGATGTTTCCATTGGCAGGAGAGACCTGAGGGCACAGCCTTAAGTAAAGGAAAGACCTTTTAGAATGAGATAAAAAGAAACCTCTTTTGCCAGTCAGTGGTGAATCTGTGGAACTCATTGCCAAGGAAGGCTGTAGAGGCCAGGTCGTTGAGAATATTTAAAACAGAGATAGATGATTTCTTGATTGTCAACAGGATTAAAGGTTACAGGGAGAAAGAGGGAAAATGGGATTGAAAAACCTATAAGCTATGATTGAATGGTGAAGCAAACTCAATGTGCTGCATGGCTCAATTTCTGCTCCTGTGTATTATGGTCTTATTTTGAAACAATTAACATGTATATCTTAGAGTTTAAAAACCTCATAATATACCTTTGAGTGAAAAATGTCTGGCTGCATTGTGTCCAGCAGAAAAATGGCAAAGATTTGCTGTAATTGACAAGGAGATGGCAGTTAAGCAGAAGAGATCACACAAAGGTTTGTACTTTCCTACCTTGTACTGATGAAACTCAACGTCACTGACTTTGCAGCTTGAACTAATTTTCCACTCAGCTCGGTCAGGTGCTGCAGGGCTGCATGGAAAGCATGGTTAGTTTTTGAAAAAAATATTTTAAAGTATTCTGGGGAGATACCAAGTACAGGGGTCAATGAGGAGAAATAGAATGAATATAACAGTGAAATTGGACGGTTAGAACAGAAAAAGTCTCTTAAACGATGTGATTCACTGCCAGGTTAGATATGAAACAGACACAATATTTAGCAGAATAGAGTAGTTAATCATTGCAGAAAAACTAGAGTTAATACAATCTGGAAACAAGGAGGATTTCACTTCAATTCATACTGAGGTTTATTGCTTAATCTGGGAAAGGACAGAGTAATTTCATGAAATGGAGAAGTTTCATTTGTTGAAAATGTATTATTTGATAAGCTGGCAGATCAAATTTTTTATAAATATATATAGTATCCTCTCAGTGTGGAAACAGACATTCAGCCAAACAAGTCTGACATGGTGGCTCAGTGGTTAGCACTGCTGCCTCACAGCACCAGGGTCCTGGGTTAAATCCCAGCCTTGAGCGACTGTCTGTGCAGAGTTTGCACATTCTCCCTGCGTCTGCTCCAGTTTCTTCCCACAGTCCAAAGGCGTGCAGGTTAGATGAATTGGCCACGCTAAATTGCCCATAATGTTCTGGGATATATGGGTTAGGTGTATTACTTAGGGGCAAATGTGGAGTAATAGGGTAGGGGAATGGTAGGTTATTCTTTGGATAGTTGTGTTGACTTGTTGAGCCAAAAGGCCTTTCCACACTGTAGGGATTCTTCGATTCTCTTCAATGAAGTCCTCACCAACCCTCCAAAGAGCATCCCACCCAGATCCATCCTGCTATCCTATTCCTGTAACCCTGCATTTCCCATGGCTAATGTATCTAACCTGAACATTATGGATAATTTAGCATGATCAATACACCTAACCTATACATCTTTGGACTGTGAGATGAAACCAAAGCACCTGGCAGAAACCCACACAGACACGGGGAGAATGTGCAAACTCCACACAGTTGCCCAAGACTAGAATCAAACCCGGGTACTTGGTGCTGTGAGGTAGCAGTGTTAACAATTGAATCACTGTGCCTTTACACATTTTGTCGAGAGTGTGTTGCTCAAAAAGCACAGCAGGTCAGGCAGCATCTGAGGACCAGAAGAATTGACGTTTTGGGCATAAGCCTAATGAAGGACTTATGCCCAAAACGGTGATTCTTCTGCTCCTCGGATGCTGCCTGACTGGCTATGCTTTTCCAGCAACACACTCTCAACTCTGATCTCCAGCATCTGCAGACCTCACTTTCTCCTGTACCCATTTTGTGTACAGAATAAAATCAATAACTTGTCTTTCTTCATCATTGAATTTGTAATTATTTATTTTTCACTTAGAAAGTGATTCTTAAAAATGTTTTAATGATTATGATTTTCAAGTTGTTTTAATGTCAATTATTCGGTTTACATGCAAATTGTTAGTATTTGAACACGAGTCACTATTTGTTTATTTTAAAGGTTATTTTTATTAGCTCAACAAAGAAATAATGCATGGCATAAAAATTTATTATTACCCTGGTACAAATGCCAGGACCAGAATACCAGGATTCCAAGGGAAATATTTTAAAATGCCGATTCCATATTAAGATTAGTGTTATTGAAGTATTATATCAGTATTCATTTTCCAAACCCTACAATATATAGTATATTTTTATCCAGCTCCAAATGACCTATTTTGGCAACAACTCAACAATATATACATCTTTAATCAGTGCATTTCAATGTAAGCTTAAGCTGTAATGGAACAGGATCTTTGAGTATTTATTTGACCATAAGTCTGATGTTCTAAGTTAACTCTTCTTAGCTGCACTTTATACATCACACGGTAAACAGTTACATAATTATAACATAATGAATAGCTAGTATATCATAACTGAAAACAGTAATTCTATATGTAGTTAATAATGACAGTTCATGTGCTCCTGTTCTCCATTCATTTAAATGCTGTTCCTTTTACAGAAATAGCACAGCATTGGCAGACGTTTTATACTAATGCACCAATTGTTTATCGTACCCCTTGTGTTTTCACTTTATTGGGTGGAACTGATCCAAATTTAAGCTTATGGATTGTTCATTGCTTTCGCTTTGTGGTCCTGCTCAGCTGCCTTTTAGGGAAAAAAAAGCACAGGAAAAAAAAGCACAACTGCATTGCAGATACAGTGAAGGTGAGAAGTCAGGAAGCAAATGGGCAAACACTGACAGTTCACATTGCTATGGATTGATACAAGAAGCACCAGGACTGATGTATGAATCACCGCAAGCTGAAGGAAGAATCTCCTATCTTGTAATCACTTACTGTGAAAATGGTAAGGATCATATTTCTCCTGTGATTTAAAAGAGCTACCATTAATTGCAGTACAGCTCAGTATCACTAATACATGATGAGCTCAAGCTCTTACCTGGTTCGAATAGTTGTCAGCATCCTCTCAGCTATTTAACTACATTTTAAAATATGTTTGTAAAATGAATGGAGAGTAAAGGTTTATTTTAGCAGTGGTTAGTTTTGTACTAATTACCGATAATGAAGAGGTTTTTAGTGTTGTAGGTAAGAATTCATGCACGATGAATGAAATGTGCAAATTATAATGAGCATCACTTGTCCACTACTAGTACCTTTTAAGGTAACATCTATAAAGTATAATCTCTGAATTCAGCTGCAGATCCTTGGATAGCTTCCTATTTGCAAGAAAAAATATAGACATATTAGAAATCCTTTTATTGGAATCAATTTTGATCTCTTTTGTCTGATGTCAATGAATCGTAATAGCCAGATGAATGATTGGTAACTCTTGCCACCAAGAAAACTGTGAAGGACCTATTGTAGACATATTTGGCAGTGAGATTAATGTGCTCCTGATTTTTTTTTATAGATATTTTTATTAGAAATTTAACATTTTTACAAGTTTACAAAAATAAACAAAACTCTCAGATATAAACATTGATATACAATTAGCTCAAATATACAATAGCCAAAATTTAACAAAAAAAAACAAAACAACAAAAAAAACCGAAAAGAAAAACAAACAAACAAACAAACAAAACTCAACTACCTACTAATCTAACCTACAACTAACCAGGGTGTATATTTAAGTCTCTTACATGCTCGGGATGTGTCAGCATCAGATATGATAAAACCCGTATTCGTGCGGGATTCCTCCCCCGAGGGGCCGCGGACCAGCCAGGTTTGTAATCTCAATTAAATAAAAGCCCTTGTTAGGATAGCCGAAATATCTGTATTTATGTAATTCAAAAAGGGCTGCCATATTTTATAAAATAATTCGGTCTTTCGGTGCACCATATTTGTAAGGAAGTCAAGGGGAATACATTCCATAATTAGTCTGTGCCAATTTGAAAGTCCAGGGGGGCCCTCCGCCACCCAGTTCATCAAAATATTTTTCCTTGCACAGAAAGAAAGAATAGAAAATAGTCTCTTCCCGTACGTGTCCAGGGAGGGAAAGTTCGAAAAGCCCAAGAGGAGAGATACGGGGTCCACTTTTATTTCCGTTCCTAAAATTTCTGTCAGGGTACTTGCTACTTTAGTCCAATATCTACGGATCTTATGACAGGTCCATAAGCAATGTACAAGAGTGCCCACCTCTATTTTGCATTTAGGACACATTGGAGATGCTCCTGCCTTAAATTTTGCCAATCGAACCGGTGCTATATGGGACCTATGAAGTATCTTCAGCTGGATAGCCTGGGTTCTGTTACAAATAGTAATTCTTCTAGCATTTTCCCAGATATCATTCCACGTTTCTGTGGAGGTTTCTAGTCCCAGATCCTGATCCCATGTTTTAAGCAGATTATCCATATCTCCCGATACTTCATCATGTAGCAAATGATAAATATTACTGACGGAAGATACCCCCACTGGTCGTAGGACACTACATTCTCTATCGGATTTATAAAGACTATCTAATAACGTAGTCTTCTTCTGTATAAAATCTCGAATTTGGAAGTATCGAAAGAGGTCTCCATTGGGTAATCCGAATTTCTGACGCAGCTGTCCGAAAGACATCAGGACCCCATCTTTAAATAAATCCCCGAGACATGAGATACCCCTGGATCTCCAGAGTTTAAAAGTGGCATCTGTTAACCCCGGTTGGAATCCCCATGCTCCCACTATCGGTGCATAGGGGGGATGTTTTATGTGAATTACCCTCATTTTGCCGCATTATATTCCAAGCCTTGATTGTATTCAGTATTATAGGGTTTTTACAGTGATCTGTAATGATTTTCCTCTTGTCTGAGAATAAAAGGTTAATAAGTGGGTATTTTACTTGAGAAGCCTCGATATCCAACCAGATTGACTGTGGATCAGACAAGACCCAATCAGCTATGTAACTTAATAGGGAACTTAATTGATATTTCCTAAAATCTGGGAAGTCCAATCCACCCTTTGCCTGTGGAAGCTGTAGCTTCTTCAGCTTAATGAGGGGCCGCCTATGATTCCAGATAAAGGAACTCAGCCAGCCGTATAATTTACATAAAGCCGTCCTCGGCAGCATCACCGGAAGCATTCTCATAGGATATAGGAGACGGGGCAGGATATTCATTTTGATTAATGCTATTCTACCCAACCAGGAAATTGGCAGGTCTCCCCATCGCTGGAGGTCCTGCCTTATCCTTTCCAATAAATACACAAAATTAGCCTTATACAACTGACCAAATACTGGAGTAATAAAAATGCCTAAATATAAGAAACCCTCCAGGGACCAGCAAAAGAGAAAAAGGGAACCGTCCGCTAAGCGGGGTATCACAGCAAGGCCACCCATTGGCATAGCCTCCGATTTTGAAAAATTAATTTTATAGCCTGAGAATGCACTAAATGTATTAATAACTTGGATTAAGCGAGGTATGGACATCAAAGGGTTACTGAGGAATAGAAGAACATCATCTGCATAAAGGGTAATTTTATGTTTACCTGTACCAATCCTTGGGGCCACTATATTAGGATCAGCTCGTATAGCTTCTGCTAGTGGTTCAATTATTAGCGTGAATAACAATGGCGAGAGGGGACATCCCTGACGGCAGCCCCTACCCACACTGAAGCTATCCGAGCCTAATCCATTGGTAACCACAACTGCTTTGGGATCACTATACAATGTTGAGATCCATTTGGTAAACACCTGTCCAACACCAAACCTCTCCAATGTGTAAAACAAATATGACCATTCGACCCTATCAAATGCCTTTTCCGCGTCTAATGAAACCACTACTCCTGGTATCTTTCCCTGATGACAAGCTTGAATCATATTCAGAGCCCTTCTAACATTATTGGATGATCTACGGCCCTTAATAAACCCCGTCTGATCTTTCTTTATAATATGTGGCAGTATCCTTTCTAATCTCAGTGCTAACGTTTTAGAGAGGATTTTAAAATCTACATTTAGCAAGGATATTGGTCTGTATGATGTACAATCTTCTGGGTCCTTTCCTTTTTTAAGGATAAGAGAGATATTTGCCTCTTTCAGCGAAGGCGGGAGACAGCCCTGACTATATGCATAGTTATACATGTCCATAAGTGGACCAACCAGTATTTCTGTAAATTCTTTATAGAATTTAGCTTGAAAGCCATCTGGGCCCGGCGCCTTACCATTTTGAAGGTGCCTAATTGCATCAACTATTTCTTGGGGTGTAAGAGGAGCATTTAGGACCGATACTTGTTCCGGAGTTAGGTCTGGAAAAGTCAAATTTTTAAAAAATGACTGCATCCTCTTCGTCCTATCTTCACAATCCTGTGATTTATATAACTCAGAATAGAATTCTCTAAAGGTCGCATTAATCTTTTTATGATCATGAGTCAAAATACCCGTACTTTCCTTGATAGACATAATAGTCTGAGGGGCCTTTTTTTTCTTTGCAAGAAATGCTAAGTATCTACCCGGTTTGTCGCCATATTCATATAACCTTTGCTTTGCAAATAATATTTCCCTCTTAGCCGTTTGAGTAAGTGTAGTATTTAGAGCTGTCCTAAGAGCTGTAATCCTTTGCAATTTAATAATAGAAGGTCTATCCGTGTATGCTGTTTCAGCCGCTTTTAAGCGGGCTTCAAGCAGACGCTGTTGTTCTCCCTTTAATTTCTTCTGGGTCGCTGAGTAGGAGATGATCAAGCCTCGCGTGTAAGCTTTGATGGTCTCCCACATCATTGACGGGTTGCTAGCTGTACCTGAATTAATTTCTAAAAAAGTTTTAAATTCTTGAAAGAAGTACTTTACAAATTTACTATCTTTCATTAAGAAGGGGTCCATACGCCAATGCCGAGGGGATGTCCCACTGTTCCTCGCCTTAGTTTCCATATATACAGCAGCGTGGTCAGAAATTGCTATATTACCTATTTTACAGGATGATATGGAATTTAAAAAAATCGAGGGGGCAAAAAACATATCAATTCTGGTATGACATTTATGTGGATTAGAGTAGAAAGAAAAATCTCTACCCTGTGGATGAAGACATCTCCATACATCTACTAATCCTAATTCTTTGTTCAGATCCATCAATTGTCTAGATCTGGGAGATACTCCTGCAGTACTCTTGGGAATCCTGTCTATTTCCGGATCCATAATACAATTAAAGTCTCCCCCTATAATTATATGACGGGCATCAAAAGCCATCAATTTTGAAAAGGCTTCCGTTATAAATTTAAAGGGGTGTGCCGGGGGGCAGTACAAATTTAAAATCCCATATTCCTCTCCATTTATGAGGGCTTTAATCAAGATATATCGTCCAGATTCGTCTTTTATCTGCTTTAGGATTTTGAAAGGGAAATTCTTCCGAACAAGAATAACAACTCCTCTGCTTTTTGAGCTAAAAGAAGAAAAAAAGGCCTGATCAAATCCGCCCTGTCGTAATTTCAAGTGTTCTTTATCTGACAGGTGTGTCTCCTGTAGGAGAGCTATATCAACTCTTTCCTTCTTAAGATTTGATAATATTTTCTTCCTTTTAAGTGGCGAATTACTCCCCTTGACATTCCAGGTGCACCACTTAACCGACTGATCAACCATAATCCTCTGGGCCAATCCGAGACCCCTCGGGAGGGGGAACCCTATCCAGAACATCCCGAGCATGGAACATGTAAAATTTACAAAAATAAAGCCTCTTTAATACACCCACAACAATACAGTAAAAAACTATTTCTAAATAAAAAAAATATAAAACGTATCTAAGTGGAGACTTTCCCCCTTGTTCCCAGGGGGCGTCACTTCCTCTCCAAAAATCCCTCATATCCTCTCCCAACCAATGCCCCACCCTTGACCCAGGCACTCCTCAATAAAATGAGGAAAATTCAAATATAATACAAAGCTAGAGTTAACAGTGAGCACCCCACCCCCACCCCTACCAACACCTGGGTATATTTGGTAATGTTAATACCATATATAAACATATAACTATAAAATTACCAGTTCAACAAATAATAATTAAATATGATAATACAAAATAATGAAGGGAAAAACAACCCCGCTCCTAAAGACAGAGGTAAAATCGAATAAGGTAACCACCTCCCCCCACCAACATTAACCAAATCCCCCAGCTTATATATACATATATATACATACACATACACACATATATATATATACACACACACATACACACACACATATACATACATCCCTCATATATACATAAAATAATAACAGAAAACAACTCCAAGGGGGGGGGGGGGGAGAAAATCGAATCCCTCTCCCCACCCCCATAATAATATTAGCAGTAAGGTAAGAAGAAAAAAGGGAGGGGATATAAACCAAAGCGGGGGGGGGGGGGGGGGGGGCGGGGGAAGGCAGACCAACATCCATTATGTCCTACAGTTTATCTAAGAGAGTCCAAGGATTCCTTAGCCTTTTCTGGTGATCCAAAGTTATATACAGATCCTTCATGGTTAAAGCGTAACATCGCTGGGTAGCGTAAGGAGTACTGAACATTTAAGTCCCTTAAACGCTTCTTCGCCTCGTCGAATGCCTTCCTCTTTCGAACCAGAGCCGGGGAAAAGTCCTGAAATAGCATGATCTTGGATCCTTTGTAGATCATAGCTTGGGGGTCTTTTCCGAGATTTCTAGAGGCTTCTAGGAGTATCTGCCTCTCCCTGTAGCTCTGCAGCCGGAACAGGACCGGGCGTGGGCGCTGGTTCGAGCCGGGCCCGCGTATTGCTACCCGGTAGGCCCATTCCACCCTTACCTGGCCTGATCCAGCTTGCAGATTTAAAAGTTGTGGCAGCCACTGCTCCAGGAATGCTGTAAGCTGGCCTTCCTCTTCCTGTTCGGGAAGGCCCAGCAAACGAATATTTTTTCGGCGACCTCGATTATCGAGGTCGTCAATATGATTTTCCAAGGTCCGGACTCGCTGCTCGAGAGTCCGGACCTGATCCACGGCCGATTGAGCGGTTGTCTCGGAGGTCGCGGCCTTTAGCTCCGCCCCTCTGACTCGGCGTTGAATTTCTTCAATTTCACGGTCGTGCTTCTGCAGCGCGGCCGACAGCGACTCCCAACGGTTTCTGGATTCGACGATAAAGGCATCGATCTTCGAGTCAAGCTTGGAAAGCATTTCTGCAAGGCTTGCTACTGTAGGTAAGTCCCCCGGGGCGGCTGTGGACGCCTCTGCTGCAGCTGGAGAGTGTGGGGGAGGGGTTCCTGCTTGCTGAGAGCTGCGGGCTCCCTTCCCTTTAGTCATTTTAATTTAGGATTAAGTTGCTTAAATGTAATATTACACAACTAATTGAGTTACTAAACTATTATAAATAATTTATAAATGATTTGGTGAGCTTGGTAGGGGGTAGGTGACCCACTGTGCCCAAGTCTTGGGAGGAGCACTATAGACTCAGTCTTACTGGGTCGCCGCCATCTTGGATCCCCCCCGCTCCTGATTTTTGAGAAGATTTGTAGCTCAGGTTGATGATAAGTATGTAAGTTAGCTCGCTGAGTTGGAAGATTTGTTTTCAGACGTTTCGTCACCATGACTAGGTAACATCATCAGTGAAGCGCTTCACTGGAGACTTACATACTTACCCATGTGCTCCCTTAACATAAGTAGGGGTCTCTTGGTCTTGCAAATTATAAGCAGAATTACAGGGGAACCTCGATTATACGAATGAGATGGGATGGGCACTATTTTGTTCGGATAATCGATTATTCAGTTAATCGATTAAATTCCTTTCCTCTGGGGCTCAGAGTTGTTAAAGTCTGCTCCCTGTTCAGGAGACTGCAGCAGCGCACAGAGCGAATCCCCACCCCCAACACTGCCTCCGTAACCCCCCCCGTCCGTCCAACTCCACCCCCATTACCCCCTGGCCAGCACCGCCCCCGACCCTGTCCAACACTCCCCCCGCCCCTGTCCAACACTGTCCTCTGACCCGCCCAGCACTGCCCTCCCCCCCAGTGTACCCCAGTATCCACCCCGTGCCCCCTCTCTGGGGCAGCTGGACTGTACACCAACAAGAGTGCTGCAGCTGCCTTTCTGGAGTAAGTCTCCAAATAGTGCGTGCACACACACACACAACTTTTTACTGCACCTTTATGACAGATTCCACGTTTGCCATCTACAGAACAATGTTGGAGAGATTATCTGGGGAAGGGGGGTTTAGGGTACACCCCTGTGTAGAACTCCAGGGAAAGTGTGGGGAGAGAGAGAGAGGGCGGGAGGTCAGTCGTTTGGAGACTGTGCCTGTTTAATCACTGTAAATAAAAGATGCGCTCACTGTTGGAAATAGATCTTTGATGTAATGTTTCTATCGGGACCTCGAGATCTCCTTCGGATAATCCGATTTTGGATAATTGGTATTCGGATAATTGAGGTTCCTCTGTTTCTAGCTATAAGTCAGAATTGACCTCAAATGTTCACTTGCAAAAGTGAACTTTTGTCAGGATGACATTTGTAAATCTGTAAATTGTACGAAATCTTTTGATATGAGCAGCCAAAATTCAATAATTTAACTGAATGTTCATGATAATGATTGGTAACAATTTTTATTCATTCATGGGATAGAAATTTCACTGGACGGTATTTATTGTCTGCCCCAATTTTCCCTTGAGAAGATGTTGCTGAGCTGCCTTCTTGAACCACTGCAGCCATGCCCTGTAGGTTGACCTTAGGGAGGAAATATCAGAACATTGACCCAATGACAGTGAAGGAACTCCAATATATTTCCAAGTCAGAATGGTGAGTGGTTTGCAGAGGAACCTGTGATGGTGCTGTTCTTAGGTATCTGCTGCCTTGTCCTTCTCGGTGGAAATGGCCATAGGTTTGGAAGGTGTTGTCTCAGAACCCTCAACAAATTTCTGCAGTGCATTTTGTAGATACTATTCACAGGTGACGAAGGGAATGGATGCTTGTGAATGTGATGCCAAGCTAGTGGGTTGTTTTGTCCTGGATGGTATCAAGCTCCTTGAGTGTTATTGGAGCTGCACTCATCAAGGCAAATGGGGAGTATTCCATCACACTCCTAACTTGTGTCTTGTACATGGTGGACAGGCTATGGGATGTCAGGAGCAGAGTTACTTGCCATAATATTCCTAGCCACTGACCTGCTGTCATAACCACTCTATTTAAACAGTGCATCCAATTGAGTTTCTGGTCAATGGTAACCCCAAGGATGTAGATGGTGGAGGTAACACCATTGCAAGTTAAGGGTTGGTGGTTAAATTGTCTCTTATCTGAGATGGTCATTACCTGACATTCATGTGATGTGAATGTTTCTTATCAATCCAAGATTGGACATTGCCCAGATCTTGCTGCATTTGAACAGGGACTGCTTCAGTCAATGAATGCTGCCTTAATGTCAAGGGCTGTCAGTCTAACCTCATTCATAATTTTATTTTCTACAGAATTGTGCTGCATAGGAAGAAGTTTTGTTTTCTTACAATGCTATTAGGGAGTAGCTAGTTTTGCCGAAGCATAAATATACTTTAGAACGTGGTGGTGAGCCACCGTCTTGAGCTTCTGCAGTCCTTCTGGTTAAAGTAATGCCTGGATTTTGATTCAGCAATGATAAGGGAATGGCAAGGCATTTCTAGGTTAGGATGATACATGACTTGGAAGTAAAATTGCATGTAGTGGTAAGGTCGTGGATTTTGAAAGGGTTTGAATGGTGAGTTGCTGCAATACATCTCATAGGTGGTGCAGACAGCAGCCATGGATCCCTTGCAGTAAAAGCAGTGAATAGGGTGCCAGTCAACTTTGTTAGAATCTTTGAAGTGTGGAAGCAAGCCATTTGCTTCATTAAGTCTGGGCCAGATGGGATTTATCATAGGATACTCTGGGAAGCCAGGGAGGAGATTGCCGAGCCTTTGGCATTGATCTTTAAATCATCATTGTCTACAGGATTAGTGCCAGAAGACTGGAGGGTAGCAAATGTGGTTCCCCTGTTCAAGAAGGGGAGTAGAGGCAATCCTGGTAATTATAGACCAGTGAGCCTTACTTCAGTTGTTGGTAAAGTGTTGGAAAAGGTTATAAGAGATAGGATTTATAATCATCTAGAAAAGAATAATTTGATAGTCAGCACGGTTTTGTGAAGGGTAGGTCGTGCCTCACAAACCTTATTGAGTTCTTTGAGAAGGTAGAAATCTTTGAGGAGAAAGTGAGGTCTGCAGATGCTGAGATCAGAGCTGAAAATGTGTTGCTGGAAAAGCGCAGCAGGTCAGGCAGCATCCAGGGAACAGGAGAATCGACGTTTTAGCATGGCCAATTCACCTTAACTTGCACATCTGTGGGAGGAAACCAGAGCACCTGGAAGAAACTCAAGCAGACACGAGGGGAATGTGCAAACATCACACACTCAGTCACCCTAGAGTGGAATTGAACCCAGGTCCCTGGCATTGTGAGGGAGCAGTACAAACCATTGAGCCACCATACCACCCCAGGTTTGTTTGTTTTGTCTTGCTTGATGTCAAGCTACTTCAGTGAATTTCACGTCCAGGGAAGACAGTAGCATTCCATTTCTGACCAGTGTGTTGTCAACAGTAGACAATCTTGGGAAATCAGGAGATGAATTGATCACGACATAATACTTAACCTATAAATTGCTCCTGTAGCTGCAGTGGGCAGAATTTCATCAGTTTCAGGAGGCAAGAATACAAGGAAGACAATGAGAATCAGACAGGATCTCAGCCCCAAGGTGGGGGTGGTTAATTTAAATATACAACAGTCTTGTCAAGGGCCAGTTAACCAGACCATTAACAAGATACAAATGCAAGATTGATCCCCTACCCTCTACCGAAAATGTTATACTGCCAGACTAATGAACATGGCACAGAGTGGAAGCTTTTTTTAAGCAAAGAGAGGACTGCAGGTATGGAAGCTCATATGGTCTAGGAAACATATTTTGCTCAGCAATGGAACTTAAAAAATAACTCTTGATTAAAAACTGTAGATTACAGGGCCCCTGTTTGTCTTGGCAATAGCCACCACTCCCGACTATGTCACTAAGATGCCAATCCTCAAGTTGAATGTTAACCCCATAATTTTGCTTGTGTGATTCATACAGACTGTATTATTTTTAACTGTATTGGGAGTGAGACACTTTGTTGACATGCAAGCACTATAACAAATTTAGATTTTCCTTATTCACTCTTGTAAATATCTAAGCATCTTTCATTAGGTATGCAACTTACATTAGTCAATTTATGAGTACACAATAAGATAACCCAAATCCAATTGTATAATGATGCCATTATTTCTTGTATTTCTTAAATTTGTCTCAGTAAGAGTAAAAGGAATGGTCAATTGAGGATGAATATAAATCAATAAGTTGTTTTATTTCACAGCAAGTGAATGTTACAAGCAACATTTATGATCAAATTCACTTGGGAATGCTCAGTAGAAGATTGTAAACTTTGGGAAACCTGCGTTATCTTTCAAAACAGAGTTCTGAGCATGTTTCACACACACAATTTATCCATCAAAATTTTGCATCAGAACTTCTGTTCAGACACTTATTTAAGCATGTGAATTATGATTCCACTTTGCTTTGTGGCCTAATTGTTCCTTTCAAAGCTCTGGCATCTCATTTAGGAGAAAGTGTGGACTGCAGATGCTGGAGATCAGAGTCGAGAGTGTGGTGCTGGAAAAGCACAGCAGGTCAGGAAGCATCTGAGGAGCAGGAGAATTGACGTTTCGGGCATAAACCCTTCATCAGGAATAGGCTGGCGGGGTTGAGAGATAAATGGGAGGGGGAATAGGGCTGGTGCAAAGTAGCTGGGAATGTGATAGGTGGATGAAGGTGGGGGGGAGGGAAGGTGACAGGTCGGAGAGGGCGGAACAGATAGGTGGGAAGGAAGAAGGTCAAGAGGGCGGTGGCGAGTTGGAGGCTTGGGACTGGGATAATGTGGGGGGAGGAGAAATGACAAAACTGGTGAAATCCACATTGATCCCATGTGGTTGCAGGGTCCCAAAGCGGAAGATGAGGCATTCTCCGACAGGATGCCATCTTGCAGATCATTTCACAGAACATCTCTAGGACACCAGTACCAACCAACCCAACTGCCCTGTAGCCGAACACTTTAACTCCCCCTTCCACTCCACTAAGGACATGCAGGTCTTGGGCGTCCTCCTTCACCAAATCCTAACCACCTGACGCCTGAAGGAAGAAAGCCTTATCTTCCGCTTTGGGACCTGTAACCACATGGGATTGATGTGGATTTCACCAGTTTCCTCATTTCCCCTCCCCCCCACGTTATCCCAGTCCCAAACCTCCAACTCGCCACTGTCCTCTTGACCTGTCCATCTTCCATCCTACCTATCAGCTCCACCCTCTCCGACCTATCACCTGCATGCCCCCACCTTCATTTACCTATCACATTCCCAGATACCTTACCCCCAGCCCCATCCAGCTCCCATTTATCTCTCAGCCCCCCAGCCCACAAGCCTCATTCCTGATGAAGGGTTTATGCCCGAAATGTTGATTCTCCTGCTCCTCAGATACTGCCTGGCCGATTGTGCTTTTCCAGCACCACACTCTCTACTCTGGCACCTGATTTTTCAATTTCAGTTATAGATATGATCGGCAAAAGCATTCTGGATGGTGTCATTTCTAGTGATATTTAGAAAGACTATTGACTTCTTTCATGGTAAATAATCTCTGATTTATTTGGATTGTCCTTATGCTACTTTTGAGTTTTTGGACACTTTTGGTTGCTGGAACTGATAATAATTGTAAAGATAAATTGGTGCATTGGAGAAACTTTGCCATGAGGCTTCTGGCTAACCGATAATCCATGGGACTCTGCTTAAAATTCCATTTTGGCTGCAACAGGTAGAGGAAGGACTTAGAGCTAACATATGAGTAGGAATAAGCTATTTGGCCCCTTGAGCCTTTTCTTCCATTCAACTAGATTATGGCTGATATTTTGCCTTAATGCCATTTTCTCATATTAGCTGTGTATTCTTTGACATCTTTCAACTTCTAGAAATCTAACAATTTCTGTCTCGAATATACTCAATAGCAGAACAACCATAGTCCACTGGGGTAGAGAATTCCAAAGGTTCACCACTTGTCAGTTCTAAATGGTTACCTCTTATTCTGAGGCAATACCCCCTCATTCCAGACACATGCCCCCAACCAGCCTGTTGAGACAAGTGAAGCATCCTTCCTGCACCCATCCTTCCAATTCCTGTAAAATATTGTAAACTTCAGTGAGAGCATTTTCTAGTCTTCTAAACTCTAGAGAATATAGACCTAATTTCTTCAATCACTTTTCATAACAAATTTCTTCCATCCCAGGAATTAATGTGGTGAATCATCATTGCATTCCTTTATCACAAAAATATGCTTTCTTCGGTTAGGTGATCAGAACTGGGACATAGTAACCCTCAGGTTAAACCATGACCAGTTGTCTCTCTCAATGGCACAGCATCCCTATTGTCCTCTTGGACTATGGCAACTTTGCAATCAAAACCATGCACACGACATCCAGGTGTAATTTCACCAAGGCACTAAACAAGTCCAACAAGACTCTTTCTTCCTGTATGTACTCATATTCTCTTGTAATAAAATCCACCAAACCATTGATTTCTTAATCACTTGCTGCAACTGCATGTTAGCTTTCAGGGACTTACAAAAAAAAACTATTCAGGTCCATTTGTGCATCAACACTTCCCAATCTCTCTTCTTGTAAGAAGTAATCTGTATTTCTGTTTTCTACCAAAATGGTGAAATTCACATTTTTCCACATTATATTCCATCCACTACGTTCATTCTCATACACTTAGGAAAAGTATACTTGAGACCTTTTTGCAGCCCCTTCATACTCCTCACAACTCATACTTGCATTTAGTTTCATGTCATCTGCAAATTTGGGAATATCACATTTAATCCTTGCATCCAAATTATTGACATATCTTATTAATAGCCAGGGCCTAAGAGCTAATTCTTGTCATACCTCAGTAATTACAGGCTGCCAACTTGAGAATAACCCATTTATTTCTATCCTTTGTTTTCTGTCCATTAATCAATTCTTAATCCATGTCAATGTCTTTACCCAAATCCATGGGCTCTATTTTTGTTTACTTTCCTCCTGAAAGTCCAAATGCATTACATCAACTATTGCTTATCAACTCTGTTGGTTACATCCTCAAAACATTCAAACATATTTTTCAAACATTATTTCCTTTGTTGGGTCTGCTCAATCTCATCATTGTTTTCTGGGCATTCACCTATCACACTTTTGTACTGATGTCAGGTCAACGGATCCGTACAATCCCTTTCTTCTCTCTTTCAGCTTTTTTTCAAATAATGAGGTTATGTTATGTACCTTCCAATCTGCAAGAACCATTCCACAATCTATAGAATTCAAAAGATGGCCACCAATGCATCCATTATCATTTTAGCCACTTCTTTCCATACCCTTGGATATAGATCAAATGGTCCAGGCAGTTTATTAACTTTCAGTTCAATTAATGTACTACTTTGTACTAATACTAATTTCTTTCAATTCCTCACTTTCATTAGTCCCTTGATTTTTCTGTGTCTGGGTGTTTTTTTTGTATCTTCCTCCATGATCATAGGCACATTGGGCTGAATCTTACACTTTTCACCCAGTCTCAGCTTTGTCCAGCTTCGTGGAACTTTTCTGTCATTCCCAGGGCCTAGCAAGTTTTCTCACCACATCTTAGTAAACCTGCCTTATTAACTATCTACCCTGTCCCAATACATTTCTCTTGCATAATTCTAGCTCTATTCTGCCATTCATTGTGCCCAGAACAACTCATCACTGTCAGGATATCCTGAAATGGACTGGCATTGCTGGAGATGGCATCATTTTTAAAAAGCTGTTGTGCAACTGGACAAACACATGAGTCTGGTGCTGTCCTGCACAGTTCCTGACATTTGCTCGAGATAAGATGGACAGGGAGAATTGATGCCTTGTCATTGATGGAGCAGAGGCAGAACAACTTCTTGCCCCAGAACTGGCCATGGAGGCAACGACATCAGACCATGCCAGCCTGATACAAAGTTACCACCCAGAACAGTGCATTCTCAACCATCTGGAGGAATGCATCATCATGAAGGAATGAGATGAATGACCTACTAGACTCCATCATCATGACCCACCAGTTCTCTGCAACCGAGCCCACCTTCCACCAAGGCTCTCACTCTATCACTCTCACTGTCACCTGCAACGTCATCCCTTACTCGCTATCACTCACCCCAAATCTCAACACTACTCACCGTGAATGCTGTCTATTCTGCCTACTCATTAATTCTGAACACAATACTTTTGAATAATTCAGCACTCCAGCAGTTAACATTGACAAGTTTGCAGGTTTGCATTAATCAGAAGGTGTTGCAGTTTGCATCATTGGGAAACAATGTCCCTAACTGAATATTCAGCTGGTGCGCACCTACATGTAACCCACTTTATTTTTCAGCTACCCAGTGCCCCAATCTGTGCTAGGCCTAAGTATTCTAATGCTCATTCTGGTGTTCCATTTTGGAATGTCATTCCCTGAATGGCTTCAAATTGATATATAACGAGTTGCTGTTCTTCCAATTAATAGTTTTAAGAGAGCCCTTCTCAATGGCTCAAGAAGCTTGGTCCAAAGAAAACTCTCAAGACTTTTTTCATTTGTTCATGGCATGTTAGCATCTCTGGATAGGACAGTATTTATTGCCCATTCCTAAATGTCTTGAGAGGTTGGTGGTGAGGTGCCTCCTTGAACCAATGGAGTTTTTTTCAAGTAAGTATACCCACACTGTTATTAGAAATGGGGTTCCAGAACACAGAGTCATAGAGATGTACAGCATGAAAAACAAACCCTTCAGTCCAACTCATCCATGCTGACCAGATATCCTTAATTAATTTAGTCCCAATTGCCAGCACTTGGCCCACATTCCTCTAAACCCATCCTATTCATAAACCCATCCAGATGCCTTTTAAATGGTTTAATTGTACCAGCCTCCATCACTTCCTTTGGCAGCTCATACCATGTACCACCCTCTTCATGAAAAAGCTGCTCCTTATGTTCCTGCTAAATATTTCCCCTCTTACCGTAAATCTATGCCCTTGTGTTCTGACTCACCCACCACAGGGAAAAAACCTCATCCATTTACCCTATCCATGCCATACATGATTTTATAAACCTCTATAAGGTTACCCCTCAGCTCCGATGCTCCAAAGAAAACAGCCCTAGCCAATTCAACCTCTCCCTGTAGCTCAAATCCTCCAATCCTGGCAACATCCTTGTAAAACATTTCTGAACCCTTTCAAGTTTCACAGCATCCTTCCGATAGGAGGGAGACCTGGACTGCACACAGTATTCCAAAAGTGGCCTAACCAATGCCCTGTACAGCTGCAAGATGACCTCTCAACTCCTACACTCAATGCTCTGACTAATAAAGGACAACATACCAACTCTTTCTTCACTATCCTATCTACCTGTGACTCTACGTTCAAAGAATTATGAACCTGCACTCCAAGTCTCTTTGTTCACCAACATTCCCCAGGAACCTTACCATTAAGTGTATAAGTCCTACTAAGATTTGCTTTCCAAAATGCAGTACCTCTTATTTATCTAAATTAAGGTCCATTTGCCACTCCTTGGCCCATTGGCCCAACTGATCAAGATTCCATTGTACTCTGAGGTAACATTCTTCACTGTCCAGTACACTTCCAATTTTGGTGTAATCTGCAAACTTACTAACTATACCTCCTTTGTTCACATCCAAATCATACTGTATGGAAACAGACACTTCAGTCCAATTCATCCATGCCAACCAGATATCCTATATAAATCTAATCCCACTTGCCAGCATTTGGCCTTATCCCACTATTCATAAACCCATCCAGATGCCTTTTAAATGCTGCAATTGTACCAGCCTCCACCACCACCTCTGGTAGCTCATTCTTTATACACACCACCTGCTTTGTGAAAATGTTGCCCCTTAAGTCCCCTTTATATCTTTCCCCCCCTCAACCTAAACCTATGCCCTCTAGCTTTGGTCTTGCCAGTCACACGGAAAAGACTTTGTCTATTTACCCTAACCATGCCCCTCATGATATTATAAACCTTTATAAGGTCACCCCTCAGCCTCCAATGCTCCAGGGAATACAGCCCCAGTTTATTCAGCCCCTCTCTACAGCTCAAACCATCCAACCCGGTAACATCCTTGTAAATCTTTTCTGAATCCTTTCAAGTTTCACAGCATCCTTCCTACACAGGAGTGAAGGAATAACAATATAGTTCTTTATGGCTATGAAAACAAAATCAACTGAGGATGCTATGTCTTCACCATTTCATGAAGTGTGGAATAAATAGAATGTGAGTTATAAGGAGGATTTGGTGTTTGGATATCAAAATCTTCAATGACCTCCAACTAGTAGTTGAGTTCCACACAGTTGATATCCTCACAGCCCATTAAGGGCCATCAGGTTCTCCCCCATGTGACGGGGATATTGTGACATAGGTTTGTAGAAGAGTGTTATTATTTGATGATTTGGAGATGCCAGTGTTGAACCGGGTATACAAAGTTAAAAATCACACAACACCAGGTTATAGTCCAACAGTTTGTTAGGAAGCACTGCTTCCAGAGTGCTGCTTCTTCATCAGGTGGTGGTGTGTGAATTTTAACATTATTATTTGATAACTTGGATTGAAAACTGTGGGAAAGTTGGATTTAACTTTTCAGTTCTGTGGATATGACTGACTTTCTTTTTAACAAAGTTCAGAAATTGAACAGTGAACTAACGACAGCTTATCTGAGAAAGTTAAATAATTCAATTAGGTCCTGGGATTAATGACTGAATGTTTACAAAGTTGAGTTTATAACCTACATTGAAACATGTTGTTAGAGGCCACTAGTAGGTGAGTTCAGAAAAAAAAAGTAATTTCCATAGAAGGCCAATATTTTTCAGGAGAAAGTGAGGATTGCAGATGCTGGAGATCAGAGCTGAAAGTGTGTTGCTGGAAAAGCACAGCAGGTCAGGCAGCATCCAGGGAACAGGAGAATATTTTTCAGCCTGTTAAAGTCTCCATGCTTTGAAAATTGGTAGTAATGTCTCGGCAATCAGAATTAAAACATTGTCTTCAGGCAATCAGAGCTGAAAGTAAGCTTTAATCTGCTTCAGTGGTACAAGGAAAAAGGCTGGAAAACTTTGAGTAAAAAATGAGAGAGTTAAGATAATAGTGGTATATTTCAAAGAATATTGGCAGCCTCATAACACTATGACAACCAAGCTGCAAAAATGAAACTGCATGATCTAGTTAGGTGTTACTCTGAGATCTGAGTTGTCCAGTATTACCATGAACTGGGATCATAAACATTTGAATGCCTTCTATTTAATTTCTGCTGTCTCTGGTTATGCACCATTATGTGCTACATGAGAAAAGGTAACATGTCAGTGATTGGAAAACAAGTAGTTTGTTTGATATAGTGTACCAAGTTAAATATTTTGCGATGTGGTTGTGAGTATTGCAGGAATGTTTAGCACATATGAAGGTGAGATGAAGTAAATGAATATTAGGCTCAATTAATAAAGATTATTGTTGGGTGTGTGATGACTTGTTCTGTGGTTGAAGCTATTAGTGGAATTGTCCAGGTGTGCCATTGGAAATATCATTCTCTTACCCATTTATCTGAGGTCATCAAATATCTTGTGGCACTACATCCAGGTCCGTGGGGCTTGCCCTCTATGACTATCTTTTCCCACTGTGTTTTATCCATGTGTCTAAATGGTATCCTTCTCTCCCACTCTCCACCTCAACAAATGCAGGTCAACCCTTCTCCTACATACATCCTCCATTTAGACCTAAAAAGCTGAGAGTCTATTCTTTCCCCTGCTTGTACAGTTTCGCACTTTTTCCCTTATCATATTCTCTTCAAATTCAACTCAACCACAATGCATCTCAAAGGCTGAGGCTAAATTTAAGTAGCGAGGGTTAACTTTAAATGGTACCAGCTATGAATTATATCAACCATCTGCTGATGTGTCCAACCAATGAACAGCACATTTAGTGTGGTGCATATGCTGAGATCATTCAACTGAGTAGACAGTTGCCACTCAGTGTGGTGTTCATTTTCAGGGACAATGTAATTGAACCCCCATTGCTCCCAATAATCAAGGAAACTGGAATCAGGAAGGGAAGCAAAATTAAACAAGACATTCAGAGGAGAAAAATAGGAAGTTTTATTTTTAACCCAGAGATTGTGCAGCTGTTTGTGATCACAGCAGAGATTGTGCCAACATTTAATATATATTATTAGGTTGAAGAAAAGGAGAGTAAAGAAACATGGCAAAAGTGTAAGGTTGTAGGAGTGGTACTGCTTTTTTATATAGGATCATTATCTGTATAGTCCATGTTGATATTACGATTTTGAAGTCATTTTAAAATTTTGCCGGGGGTGGTGCGCAGGCTTTCTCTGTAAGTATAAATCTTAGTTTGAAAGGCTTAATAGAGATGAAACATTGGAAGAAACACATCCATGTGATGGTGCATTAAGTATGAATGGGAAATTATTCACTTTTATTTCCAACTGGGATTCAATCTTGCAAACTGTATAGAAAGCTAATGTTTTTCTTTATCTCTTGTCACTTGGTGGCATTCAGTCTAATAGCTTCTCAGCTCTCTAAATGCTGTACATCTTTGAACCGAGACAGCAAGGTTAAATCTTGCTTTTATCGATTATTTACACAACATGGGACACTTGATAAGAACCAAGAAATGGAAGCATTTGATTTTTGACTATTCCTTCTTGGGGGACATTGAGAATAGTTGCAATATTTTTCAACATCTTGGCTTAGATCAGTTAATTAAGCGCAGGAAAATAATTTAACCAATATTTCCCAGCCCATATTTTCCAACCATCTGCTTTGAAGGTAGACATCAAAGTTTTCAGCCCCCTTTCATACTGTTCATTTGCAACACTAAAACAGCTTTCCAGCTCCAGTCAAAGTCACTCACTGCTGGGCACATAATAATGTGTCTCTTTTTTACATAGGTTGATAAGTCACACATGCTTAGAAGAGAAATACTATTATGTTGTATGGTTGCATTTAGACAGAGCTAGAAAAACAAATAAAAGCTAAATATGAACAGTAGAAGTAAGGATTACACACACATTTTGTTGCTGAATATTATGTACACAACTCAGGCCACCTCAAAGCCATTTATAGTCAACAAAGTTCTGTAGAAGTATAAACATTGCTACAATTTAGAAAGAACAACAGCCAATATGAGCATAGCAAGATCCCACACACGACAGTGTGATATGGCTAGCTGTTCCATATGAGTGATGCTGATAGAAGTGTCAGTTTTCGCTTGGATACTCACTCTTTAAAGCACTGCCCTTGGATCTTTTACATCCATCTAAGAAAGCAAAAAGAAACTCAGTTTAACAATCCCATCTGAAAGACAGCATTTCTCACAGGATAGCATGTAGTCAAGTATCAGTCAGTACAGGCTTTTTGTTTAAACATCAGTTGAAGGCTGGTATGGTCTTTTGATGGAGGCACATAGGTCTTCTCTACTTCCAGTTAGTCAGGTAATATGGGGTTAATGTAACCTGTATATCGTCCTGCTGTGTAATAACCCATATTCGTTGAAATAAAGGTTCCTTTTCTCCTCAGTCTTAATGTGGCCCCTCCTCCATCACATACTACTGAACAGCCATTTAGACTAACACAGGAAGGAGGATTGGTCATAGTGCGCTATCATATACACCAGCCATGAATGGGTGGCACCCAGACATCAGAATATAACATGATAACAATGCTAGACATTAAATCATAATATAACATGTTGGCAGTGATGGGTACCCATGTATAAAGTCCCGAAAAGGTTGACTGGAAAAACAATCCAGAAGAACTTGAAGAAAAAGAAGAAAAACCATTTACAGCTAAGTAAGTTACCACATTAAAAACATTGTAAATTTAAGAATGGCACAGCTAGTTTTTTTAGGAACTTAAAGGGTTTAAACAGATATTAGGAAAGCATGGGCTTGAGGAAGCAGGAACAGCCTAGAATTTGTACTCTGAGGTGAAAAGGCAGCAAGTCCAGGGGAAAAAAATGCACAGAAAAGCCACAGAAAAGCCAAAGTCACAGATGGGGAGAAAGGAAGAGATCTCAGTCAGGATTTAGGGTGGCATGGTGGCACAGTGGTTAGCACTGCTGTCTCACAACAACAGGGACCTGATTCAATTCCAACCTTAGGTGACTGTGTGGAATTTTCACTGGGTACTCTGCTTTTCTCCCACAGTCCAAGGATTTGCTGGTTAGGTGGATTGGTCATGCTAAATTGCGATGTGGTGTGCAGCCATGGCAAATACAGTGTTACAAGGATAATGTGGTAGCTGGGTCTGGGTGGGATGCACAGAGGGTCTGTGCAGACTGAATGAAGCAAATGGCCACTATCTGCACTGCAGGAATTTTGTGATTTTGCTGCAGAATCAACACATATCAGGCCTTGATCAGTAAACTAGACTTCTAAGGGAAAACAGTGAAAAGCTTACCTGGGTAACACAGAAACCAGGCTTGGAGTCCGGAAGATTAAATGGAAGTATTTATCAGTAAAATAAACAATACCGCAGTGATGGTTGGGCACTATAATCGTCAACTACAAAAATGAAAATGGGGTAAATTTTTTATTTATTAGAAAGCAAACATATTTTAATGGTGAAAAGAGCATAAATAATTCATTTCCTCAAGGGAAAAAGGTCTGGGTCATACCAAGGGTGAAAACTCTCCATTTTGCTCAAAAAAAGGTAGAAACTTCCCAAGAAGAAGCAAAAAGAAAGACAGCACCTCTTTGTGTTGGTTCTTCTTTTGAAATGTTTAAAATAATTTATTGCACTTTGTGTCGTCTTCATGATTATCATTGTCAAAGATAAAGTGAAAACCTAGAGGTGACAATGTCGGATGTTGAACAATCACCATTACCAGGGAAAAGGTGCTTGGAAGATGAAAGGCTGGCAGGCCCACAGGGTCAGACAACCCACATCATAGGTTCCTAAAAGAAATGGCAACACAGCTAATAGATACAGTGGTTATAATCTTCCAAAATTCTTTAGATTCTGGAAGGATCTCAGTGGATAGGACAATAGCAAATGTAATAACTTTATTCAAGAAAGACGAGAGGCTGAAAGCAGCAAAATTTGGCCTGTTTGCCTAACATCAGTCATTAGGAAGTTGCTAGATTCCTATTTTAAGGGAGTTATAAGAGTCATAGAGTCATACAGCACAGAAACAGTCCCATCAGTCCAACTCGTCCATGCCATTCATGTTTTCAAAACTAGACTAATACCAGTTGCCCGCATTTGGCCCATATCCCTCTAAACCTTTCTTATTCATGCACAATATTGTAACTATATCTGCATCTACCACTTCCTCTGGCACTTCATTCCACAAACGCACCACCCACTGTATGAAAAAGTTGCCCGTCAAGACCCTTTTAAACTTTCTCTTCTCGCCTTAAAATTATGCTCTCTCGTTTTGAATTCCACTCCCCTTGGGAAAAAGGCCTTTGCTATCCACCTTATCTCTGCCCCTCATGATTTTAGAAACTTCTATAAGGTCACCCCTCAACCTCCTAAGCTCCAGTGAGAAAAGAGCTGCCCTATCCAGCCTACCTTACAATTCAAACCCTCCACTCCCAGAACATCCTGGTAAATCTTTTCTGCACCCTCTCCAATTTAATAATATCCTTCCTATAGCAGGGAAGCCAGAATTGTACACAATACTCCAAAAGTGGCCTCTTTAATGTCCTGTACAACCACAACCACAACCACAACGTCCCAATCCCTACATTCAATGGTCTGAGCAATAAAGTTAAGCATTCCAAATGCCGCCTTTACCTCCCTATCTACCTGTAACACAACTTTCTCGGAACTATGCACCTGAACCCCTAGGTCTCTCTGTTCAACAATACTCCCCAGGGCCATATCTTTAACTGCATTAATCCTGCCCTTGTCCTTACCAAAATGCAACATCTCACATTTAACTAAACTAAATTAATCTGCCACTCTCCAGTCCGTTGGCCAAATATACAAGATTCCTTTATAATCTTAGATAACCTTCTTCACTGTCCACTATACCACCAATTTTGGTGTATTCCACAAGCCTACTAACTATGCATCCTATATTCTCATCCAAATCATTTATATAAATGACAAACAACAATGGACTCACCAACAATCCTTGTGGAGCAGCACTGGTAACAGGCCTCCATTCCGAAAAATAATCCTCCATCACCACCCTCTAGGATATTTAGAAAATCACAATTTAGTCTGACAGAACCAAAACTGCTTTGTGAAAATAAATTGAATTTAGGTAATTTATTAGAGATTAATTACAAAATAACATTCTAGTGGATAGAGAGAAACTTGTGGATGTGGTATATTGGATTTCCAATAGATATTTGATAAAATGCCTTATCAAAACCTGCTGTACAAGATTAAAAGACCCATGCTATCTCTATTAACATAGATAAAGGATTAGTTTGTTAACAGAAGTCAGAGTAGGGTGAATGGGTTTTTTTTTAAGTTGACAAATTAACTAATGAAGTGCAACAGGGATTGATTCTGGGTCCTCAACTATTTGCAATCGAGGCCATTGTACTGGGTGAGGAGACCAAATATATGATAGCTGAATTTGCTGTTGACACCAAAATAGGAAAGAAAGTAAATTGTCAAGAGGGTGTAGAGAATGTGCAAAGAGATGTGGACATGTTAAGTGAGTGTGTAAAAATTTGGTAAATGGAGTTTAATTTAGGTAAATGTGAACTTCTCCATTTTAGCAGGAAGAATTAATAATAGTATACTATCGAAATGGTGAGAAATTGCAACACCCAATATTACAAACAGATCTGGTTGTCTTAAATCACATACTGTTCACATGCAGGGTGAGGGGAATAATGGTATTGTCACTAGACTAGAAAGTCAGAACCTTGGGCTAATGTTCTGGGGACAGGGATTTGAATCCTACCATGGAAATTAGTAAACTTTGAATTCAATTTAGAAAAAAAACTGTAATAGATAGCTAGCCTAATGGTGACTATGTTATTAATATTGATTGTCATTTAAAAATCTATCTAGTTCACTCATGTCTTTAAGGGAAGGAATTCTACAATACTCACTTGACCTCGGCTACATACAAGTCCAGATCCACTGCAGATGTAGCTGATTCTAAGCCAGCCTCTGAATAGCTAGGGACAGGAATAAATGCTGGTCCCACTGTGGCAATCACATCCTGTGAACAAACATAAAAGTTACAGCAAGTAGTTAGGAACAGAATATTATCCTTTACTGTGAACAGAACGGAATAGAAAAGTAGGAAAGCTTTACTGCAGCTGCAGAGGACAATGGTGAGATTTCAGCTGGAGTATTCTGTACAGTTTTGGTCTGCTTGCTTAAAAACAAAATATAATTGTCTTAGAAACAATTCACATAAGTTTCTCTTGGAATGAGGATCTAATTTTCTGAAGAATGTTTGAACTGGCTATCACACTTTACCTAATGTGCTGAATTTAAACTTCAAGCTGCTATGCTGGAATTTGAAACCAGATCATTAGTTTGACTCTGGAATGCTAACCCATTAAGATGACTTTTATACTGCTACATCCAGTGTCAAAAAAAGTGTGGGCAATTCTTTAGCGCATGCTTTGAGAATAGAAACATGACTTGTATGTTGATAAAACTACATAGTTGGAGAGAAATGATCCAACTCTCAACAACAAGGATAAAAGCCTGGAAAGTAAGTTGGAAAGCTACTAAATGGTGGTGGCCCAAATTTGGATTATTGGAACACAATAATAAAATTAATAGTAGAATGGACAGAGTAAAGTACTCTTTACTTCACAGATGTATTTTAATCCACTTGCAGAAGAGGACTCAAAAGAGGACACGCATTTTTTTCTGCTTCCTTTACACAAACCTGGAAATCTGAGGATTTTCTTCATGATGCGCACTTTATCTCTAGCAGCAAATCTTTACCTGATGTGGTAATGCTTAAAATATCTCTTGTAACATAAGAAACTGGATTGTGGGAAATTGTGTATTGAAGGAGCCAGCAGATGTTTATTACAGGTCACTTATATATACAAATATTACATACACTGGCATGTCCATATCTGAGTTAATAACATACATCCATCAGCATGTCATGCTTCAAGTGGCCCAAGTTAAGATGGAATCTGACACCTTTATACAATCAGGTCACATACTATGATACCATCATGAAATCATAAACATGTCTGTTTAAAGGTCCATTGACATATTAATAGTGATAGATTCAAAGTTTGTGAGAAGATTTATAGCTTGGGTGCATGTTGTTGTGGTTCTGTTCGCTAGGCTGGGAATTTGTGTTGCAGATATTTCGTTCCCTGTCTAGGTGACATCCTCAGTGCTTGGGAGCCTCCCGTGAAGCGCTTCTGTGATCTTTCCTCCGGCATTTGTAGTGGTTTGAATCTGCCGCTTCTGGTTGTCAGTTCCAGCTGTCTATTGCAGTGGCCGGTATATTGGGTCCAGGTCGATGTGTTTGTTGATAGAATCTGTGGATGAGTGCCATGCTTCTAGGAATTCCCTGGCTGTTCTCTGTTTGGCTTGTCCTATAAAAGTAGTGTTGTCCCAGTCAAACTCATGTTGCTTGTCATCTGCGTGTGTGGCTACTATGGATAGCTGGTCGTGTCGGTTCGTGGCTAGTTGGTGTTCATGGATATGGATCGTTAGCTGTCTTCCTGTTTGTCCTATGTAGTGTTTTGTGCAGTCCTTGCATGGGAGCTTGTACACTATGTTGGTTTTGCTCATGCTGGGTATTGGGTCCTTTGTCCTGGTGAGTTGTTGTCTGAGAGTGGCTGTTGGTTTGTGTGCTGTTATGAGTCCTAGTGGTTGTAGTAGTCTGGCTGTCAGTTCAGAAATGTTCTTGATGTATGGTAACGTGGCTAGTCTACATAGGACACTACATAGGACAAACAGAAAGATGGGATAACACTACTATTATAGGACAAGCCAAACAGAGAACAGGCAGGGAATTCCTAGAGGCATGGCACTCATCCACAGATTCTATTAACAAATGCATCGACCTGGACCCAATATACCGGCCACTGCAGCGGACAGCTGGAACTGACAACTGGAAGCGGCAGAGACAAACCACTATAAATGTCGGAAGAAACAACACAGAAGCGCTTCACAGGAGGCTCCCAAGTGCTGAGGATGTCACCTCGACAGGGACGAAACGTCTGCAACTCAAATTCCCAGCTCGGCGAACAGAAGCACAATAATTGTGATAAAACATTACAGTATTGTTTCTTGAATGAAATTGCAAAATAGTGTCAAAATATTAATAGGCTTCTTTAGAAAAATTGTATTCCTCATAAAAAGTAACATAAGGGAACATGAAACAAAATTGAACAAGCTAACACTTGTGATAGAAATCACTATAATATTGATAACTTCAACCGTTCACCAAAATATCGCAGAAAATAACTTCTGGATTTAAAATTAGATCAGAATTTTTTTTATTTAACCTATATTCGCACAGTGGCTCAGTGGTTAGCACTGCTGCCTTAGAGCACCAAGGTCCTAGATTCAATTCCAGCCTCGGGTGACTGTCTGTGTGGAGTTTGCACATTCTCCCTGTGTCTGCGTGGGTTTCCTCCGGGTGCTCCGGTTTCCTCCCACAATCCAAAAAATGTGCAGGTGAGGTGAATTGACCACGCTAAATTACCCATAGTGTTAGGTGCATTAGTCAGAGGGTTGGTGTGGACTGAAGGACCTGTTTCCACACTGTAGGGAATCTAATATTTTCAATTAACCTGTTCAGAAATACTATTATCTCTGGAGCAGATGGGTCTTGAACTCAGGCCTCCTTGTTCTAGGGATGCTATCATTACACCAGAAGACAGCCAGTCTTCCCTGAACTGACTCTGTAATGGCAGGATTCAAAACTATGTGGGGAAAATCCTAGTGGCTTTCAAGTCCATCAGCTTAACCACTCAGCCATGACGACAGAGCCCTTATTGGAGGATTTCAAATGTTATAGAAGGATTGAGGACAGGGAAGCATTGCTAAGAATGTTGAGCTAACAATTAATAATTGACAATGGAAGAGATGATCTGAGTCAATTTAGGTAGAAATCTATTTGGGGGGGAAGCTAATTTACGTCTTCTGCTTTGAAAAAAGCAAAATAGACAGACAGTGATTGAAAATGTTGGTGATGATAGTGTCTGACATTTAATGCCCCCCATGTATTTTTCTGATGGACATATAAATAGTGAGGAACGTGCCACCTTGAAACCGACACAAAATGAAATAAATTTTGAAATTGTGACTCCAGGCTCATTCTAGAAGCCTGACTCCAAAATCCAAGTATGAATGTACCTTCCAATCATATACCTTCCAATTATGCTTAGAACATTCTGAGTGGCCTAATGAATGATCCTTAAAACAATGACTTGGGACTGTTCATAACATACTGCTTCAAGTTTGAAGTATTCAGTTTTGTGGGTGTGTGAAAATCAGGACTTCTTCACTTTAAGTGTTAACAAAAAGCAACTCAGTAATCAGTGCTAACAGGGTAAAAACAATGACTGCAGATACTGGAAACCAGATTCTGGATTAGTGGTGCTAGAAGAGCACAGCAGTTCAGGCAGCATCCGAGGAGCAGTAAAATCGACGTTTCGGGCAAAAGCCCTTCATCAGGAATACAGGCAGAGAGCCTGAAGGGTGGAGAGATAAGCGAGAGGAGGGTGGGGATGGGGAGAAAGTAGCATAGAGTACAATAGGTGAGTGGGGGAGGGGATGAAGGTGATAGGTCAGAGGGGAGGGTGGAGTGGATAGGTGGAAAAGAAGATAGGCAGGTAGGACAGGTCATGGGGACAGTGCTGAGCTGGAAGTTTGGAACTCGGGTGAGGTGGGGGAAGGGGAAATGAGGAAGCTCTTGATGCCCTGGGGTTGAAGTGTTTCGAGGCAGAAGCTGAGGCGTTCTTCCTCCAGGCATCGGGTGGTGAGGGAGCGGCGGTGAAAGAGGCACAGGACCTCCATGTCCTCGGCTGAGTGGGAGGGGGAGTTGAAATGTTGGGCCACAGGGCGGTGGGGTTGATTGGTGCGGGTGTCCTGGAGATGTTCCCTAAAGCGCTCTGCTAGGAGGCGTCCAGTCTCCCCAATGTAGAGGAAACCGCATCGGGAGCAACGGATACAATAAATGATATTAGTGGATGTGCAGGTAAAACTTTGATGGATGTGGAAGGCTCCTTTAGGGCCTTGGATGGAGGTGAGGGAGGAGGTGTGAGCGTAGGTTTTGCAATTCCTGTGGTGGCAGGGGAAGGTGCCAGGATGGGAGGGTGGGTTGTAGGGGGGCGTGGACCTGACCAGGTAGTCACGGAGGGAACGGTCTTTGCGGAAGGCGGAAAGGGGTGGGGAGGGAAATATATCTCTGGTGGTGGGGTCCGTTTGAAGGTGGCGGAAATGTTGGCGGATGATTTGGTTTATGCAAAGGTTGGTGGGGTGGAAGGTGAGCACCAGGGGCGTTCTGTCCTTGTCACAGTTGGAGGGGTGGGGTCTGAGGCCGGAGGTGCGGGATGTGGACGAGATGTGTTGGAGGGCATCTTTCACCATGTGGAAAGGGAAATTGTGGTCTCTAAAGAAGGAGGCCATCTGGTGTGTTCTGTGGTGGAACTGGTCCTCCTGGGAGCAGATACAGCGGAGGCGGAGGAATTGGGAATATGGGATGGCATTTTTGCAAGAGGTAGGGTGGGAAGAGGTGTAATCCAGGTAGCTGTGGGAGTCGGTGGGTTTGAAAAAAATGTCGGTGTCAAGTCGGTCGTCATTAATGGAGATGGAGAGGTCCAGGAAGGGGAGGGAGGTGTCAGAGATGGTCCAGGTAAATTTAAGGTCAGAGTGGAATGTGTTAGTGAAGTTGATGAATTGCTCAGCCTCCTCGCGGGAACACGAGGTGACGCCAATGCAGTCATCAATGTAGCGGAGGAAGAGGTGGGGAGTGGTGCCGGTGTAATTACGGAAGATCGACTGGTCTATATAGCCAACAAAGAGACAGGCATAGCTGGGGCCCATACAGGTGCCCATGGCTACCCCTTTGGTCTGGAGGAAGTGGGAGGATTCGAAGGAGAAATTGTTAAGGGTGAGGACCAGTTCGGCCAAACAAATGAGTGTGTCGGTGGAAGGGTACTGTTGGGGATGTCGGGAGTGGAAGAAACGGAGGGCTTGGAGGCACTGGTCATGGTGGATGGAGGTGTAGAGGGATTGGATATCCATGGTGAAGATGAGGCGTTGGGGGCTGGGGAAACAGAAGTCTTGGAGGAGGTGGAGGACGTGGGTGGTGTCTCGAACGTATGTGGGAAATTCCTGACACTAGGGGGGATAGGACAGTGTCGAGGTCGGTAAAAATGAGTTCAGTGGGGCAGGAGCATGTTGAGACAATGGGTTGGCCAGGGTGGTCAGGCTTGTGGATCTTGGGAAGGAGGTAGAACTGGGCAGTGCGGGGTTCCCGGACTATGAGGTTGGAAGCTGTGGGTGGGAGATCTCCTGAGATGATGAGGTTCTGTATGGTCTGGGAGATGATGGTTTGGTGATGGGGGGTGGGGTCATGGTCGAGGGGGCGGTAGGAAGAGGTGTCCTCGAGTTGGCGTTTGGCTTCAGCGGTGTGACAGAATGCCCCTGGTGCTCACCTTCCACCCTACCAACCTTCGCATAAATCAAATCATCCGCCGACATTTCCGCCACCTCCAAACAGACCCCACCACCAGGGATATATTTCCCTCCCCACTCCTTTCCGCCTTCCACAAAGACCGTTCCCTCCGTGACTACCTGGTCAGGTCCACGCCCCCTACAATCCACCCTCCCATCCTGGCACCTTCCCCTGCCACCACAGGAATTGCAAAACCTGCGCCCATACCTCCTCCCTCACCTCCATCCAAGTCCCTAAAAGAGCCTTCCACATCCATCAAAGTTTTACCTGCACATCCACTAATATCATTTATTGTATCCGTTGCTCCCGATGCGGTCTCCTCTACATTGGGGAGACTGGGTGCCTCCTAGCAGAGCGCTTTAGGGAACATCTCCAGGACACCCGCACCAATCAACCACACTGCCCTGTGGCCCAACATTTCAACTTCCCCTCCCACTCTGCCGAGGACATGGAGGTCCTGTGCCTCCTTCACCGCCGCTCCCTCACCACCAGATGCCTGGAGGAAGAACACCTCATCTTCCGCCTCGGAACACTTCAACCCCAGGGCATCAATGTGGACTTCAACAGTTTCCTCATTTCCCCTTCCCTCACCTCACCCTAGTTCCAAACTTCCAGCTCAGCACTGTCCCCTTGACTTGTCCTACCTGCCTATCTCCTTTTCCACCCATCCACTCCACCCTCCCTCCCTGACTATCACCTTCATCCCCTCCCCCACTCACCTATTGTACTCTATGCTACTTTCTCCCCACCCCCACCCTCCTCTCACTTATCTCTCCACCCTTCAGTCTCTCTGCCTGTATTCCCGATAAAGGGCTTTTGCCCGAAACGTCGATTTTACTGCTCCTCGGATGCTGCCTGAACTGCTGTGCACTTCCAGCACCACTAATCCAGAATCAGTGCTGACAACTCATTTGAGTCCTTCACCTCTTCTTGCTTCCCTCTTCCAATTTCCCCCTGAGAATTTCTTCTGCACCAACTTTGGACTGAAGTCAAAAATCTCAACAGAGGGTAAGGGTAATAGTTATTCATTGCTGCAGATCACAGCGTAAAGGACATTGTTAATACATCAATGATTCAGAAGCATGTGAAGGAAAAGTTGATCAATAGTGGGCAATTGTAATTAAATGGAATTAATACAAGATTCCATTAGAGGCAGGCAGATTTATAGATTATAGATTTCTTGACACAAATTGGAATATCTGTGGTGGTTTTACTGTAGCTATTGTAAGACCTCAATGGAACAACTACAGAAACATATAATTGTAATTTTCCATTATTTATTATATATTTCCATGGGTCCCATAAATCTTCCACAATAGTTACTGACAGGAATAGGAAGAAAAACTTTGGGGAAATTTAGGCTGGATATGTTGGAAAAAAGATGCAAATTGAACATATTTATTTATGCTTTAGCTTGTGTTGTTGTGACAACACTGACAAGGCTGTGTTTGCTGCCCACCCTGTTGCTCTGAAAATTTCTTGCAGAGTTTGGAAACATTGCAGTTAATGAGCTGTTTATGTTACCATTATGGTGTTTAGTAGTGTTGTGATATATAATTGTATTGTGTTGTTTTTGTGTTTACTTTTTACAATTTTATTACACAAATGTTTGCATTTGCCAACTACAATAATAAGCTGCATCAGGGGAAAAGAATTTATGAAAAGATCATCAAACAAAAAGCCTCTTAAAAATGAACCTTGAAAGAAGCCCTAATTAACACTGATAATGATGCAAATTCAATTACAGCAAACCTAAGAAGGATTAACGAGGAGGAGGGTGGAGAACTTGCAAATTGGTCACTCAGATGAGTCTCTGTTGAAATTGTTAATTAGGACATAAATGTTTGCTTTAAGGAAGAACAAATAAGACTGCTTTTGTTGCAAGAATTTAGTAACAAACAAATGAGGCATAACTGGAGCTAATCATCCAAGTGCAAACCTCTAAACTCAGATTCTGAAGGATAAGACAACCAAAGATTTACTCTGATGGTAGATGACAATCAAACATTGAATGAACAGCATGTTTCAGATTACACTCTGCTTTTGTGAGATTTTATGGCTGCAAAATTTAGCTGTATGGCACCCATATCTTTGGCACTATACCGCCAATTTGATCCAAGTTGGTGCCCAGATGACATGTGAACATTTGGCATGCTGTCATATGAAATATCTTTTCTTTGACCATTACGTTGCTTTGGCTGCCTGGACTGTTTTGGAGGAGCTGTATTACTGTCCAGTGCATGTATTACCAATTGTTGTTATCTGCTTTCTGCCTTATACTACATAACCTTGTCAGGTAATACCCTGAACCCAAGGGAAATCAGTTAGAAAAATAAAGAGGTAGAAGAGAAGACGCAACAAATGCATCACATCTTACATTCGTGATTCTTCTGATGCTTTACCTCAGTTCCACAATTTCTGACCCTAGCTACGGCTCCTGTTCACCACAGATGTGCATCAGTCCACAGAAAAATGCCCTTTACTTCCTGTTCTTTTGTATGAAAAGAGGCCTGGACCATCCCCATCCACCAGCAACTGATTTCGCCTGATTGACCTTGTGCTGATTTCAAACAAATTTTCCTTTTAACTTTTCTCACTTTAGGGTATGGCTAATGGTACATGCACAGATCCAGTTCTGCCTGTCTCTTTGTTGATTATTAGATGATTAACAACCCAGTCTGAACTGACAACTCCAACATTCTTCCCCCATCTCCCCCAACTCACCACACACCCTCAGTTTCACCTCCTCAAGCCCCTCACCCACATCATTATTAAACTAGGGCACAACATCCCTCACAGGCAGATCCAACACTCCCTCTGGACCCCATACCTCACCATTGGACCCAATGGCACCTTGTCCTTGCCACCTTGAGCCCTGGCCCCCTACTTACCTGCCTCACCTTACACAGTACAATTTTCACAGGAGCCATCAAGAAGTTTCTGGGATGTCTGTGATGCTGGGACTTTAAATCACTGGCAAGTTACTGCTGTGAATAGGATCATGCTTTTCTTTAATTATTACAAAAATATACTTTATTTTTTTTTAATCATTATGTACATACACAGTGATAAAGCAGTTCTGTGCAGTCTTTGCATATCAATAAAAACAAACATTGGATCTGACATTTCCTGAATTGCAAAGGCCAAAGACGTTTCTTACACATGCAGGACATAATTTAAATCCATGGATCATGCTGTTCTTTACCCCAACTCTCCTTCACTACAAGGGAACTGTCACATTTAAAGCATGGCTCGCATTTCAGAAGGAACTCTGATTGGAATCTCCTTTTAGAAACGACAGGTCTTTCTTATCATATAAAAAACGAAATGGAATGACAACCTGGATGCAATTGTCAGTCCTTGAACATTCTGACCCATTCAGTTTAGTGCTCAAATGCCCCTTGAAGAAATGGCATTTCTTAGCCAAATGAAGGTCTCATTTGGTGGATGTAAATGTGAAAAATGGCCAACTTTCAAAGGTTTTGCCAGCATAGTTGGCAAGACCAGAATTTGTTGGTCATCCCTAATGACCCAAAAGCAAGTTAGAGGTGAATTGCCTCCTTGATCCAATGCAGCTCAAGTGGTCTAGGTACACCAGAGTGTTGATAGGTTACTGCTATTCATTGAACTGTACTGCAAGAAAGAGTTAACACATCAGGAGAGGTGTGATAACAAATTGGTACAAAATGAAGAATGGAAAGAAATACTTGCCTTGTAGAAATGGAGGGTTAAACCTCCATCCTTCCATCAATTTCAAAATATTTTCTTCTCAGTCACCACCAAAAGCAATGTATTTGTCGTGATGCTTGTAGACACAGAAAGCTGGTACTTGGTATCCCCAGGTGTCAACCAAGCTGTTTTTGTGATACACAGAAAATTTGAGCCAGTTGTTCAGTGTCAGTTGCAATGATTACACTTTGTACCTAAAGTTACTGGGTACTGATGCACAACTGTTTGAAATATTTTCCATCTGCCGGTTATTCCTTGGAGAGTAGTTCAAGTTGAGCTATCTTCTCAAAAACATGGAATTAATTCTGGAAATATTCTGCTGAACCAATAGCCATATTCTCATGGTATTATCGATCATAATTCTAAATAACTGTTTATTCCACCAATGTAATATATTAGGCAGTAAGTACACATCATTAAATCATAGGTGTCTGCACTTAGTAAAGAACTGAAATGCTATTGTTTAAACTGGGACTTTTAGGTTTTGATTCACTGTTGACTGATTATTTTGTGTACTCAATATGAAAGTTAATAAATAAATCATAATGGAAATAAATCATTTAGTTTCCAGTGATTATCACAAATGGTCAAAGGTGAGTTCCAGCTTTTCCTTAGATCATTTTTTTCTGTATTTTTATAGCCAATTATGTATCCATTTTTCTTTCTCTTTATAAACTATTGTCTGTGCCTCCCTCTTGACAAAAAGGCTGTAGAGTTCCAACCAAAGACTATTTTAAATAAAAATTATAAAGCCGATGTTATGGTCTGGAGACAGATGCAGCGAGACCATACCTTCTTGCACAAAATGTATGATGTGTAGGCAAAGTGAAGAGGGCAACAAATGTAACTATTTGGGCAAGCCATTATAAAAGCAGGTGGGATGTATAATTAATCTTGATACCATAAGCTTTGCATACTTACTAAAATCAATTTTCATCCCACTCAGTCTCAAGCTCCAAAATATTATGAACTCTGCCTTGCACACTTTGTCATTCCCCTTCAGCATTTGATGATATGTGGAAGAAAGGTACACACTTGTAGTGTCAGCTCGATGCCATTGCAATCCCCTTAGTAAATACCACATGTGCACTTGAATGATCACTTGATTTTCATGTGCTGGTCAAAACAGATTACTAGGTGTTATAAAGGTGTATAAGGGCAGTACAAATATACTGAAGAGGGCAATTAGGAAGGCAAAAGGGAAACATGAGATACTTGGCAGATAAGGTGAAGGAGAATCCAAAGAGATTTTATAAATATAGTAAATTTAAAAGAGTAACGAAGGAGAGATAGGACCCCTTAAAGATCAATGTGGTTTTCTATGCATGGAACCACAAGAGATAGGTGAAATACTAACAAATAGTTCATTACTTACTGTGGAGAAGGACATGGAAGCTGGGGAACTTGGGGAAATAAATAGAGATATCTTGAAAAGAGTTCATATTACAGACGAGGAAGTGTTGGGGATCTTAAATGCATAAAGGGAGATAAATCCTCGGGACCTGGTCAGGTGTTTCCCAGAACTTTGTGGAAGCTAGGGAAGAGCTGCTGGGCCCCTTGCTGAGATATTTGCATCATTGACAGCCACAGGTGAAGTGCCAGAAGACTGGAGGTTGGCTAATGTTGTGCCAATATTTAAGATAGGCTGGAATGAAAAGCAAGAGAAGTATAGACCGGTGAGCCTTATGTCAGTGGCAGGTAAGTAATGATTTGGATGTGAACACAGGAGGTGGTGATGACACCAAAATAGGTGGTCTAGTGGACAGTGGAGAAGCTTATCTCAGAATAAAATGGGACCTTGATCAGATGGACCATGGGCTGAGGAGTGTCAGATGGAGTTTAATTGAGGTAAATCTGAGGTGCTGCGTTTTGGAAAGGCAAATTAAGGCAAGACATATACAGTTAATAGCAGGGCCCTGGCGAGCGTTGCCGAACAAAGAGACCTATGGTGCAGATGCATAGTTCCTTGAAAGTGGAGTTGCAGGTAGACAGGGTGGTGAAGAAGGTGGTTGGCATGCCCTCCTTCATTGGTCAGAACATTGTGTATAAGATTTGGGAAGTCATGTTGCAGTTGTACAGGACATTAGTGAGGCTACTTTTTTACACAAGAAGTGGTTTCTATGTGGAATAAACTTCCTGACAAAGTAGTCGATGCTGGGTCACCTTTTGTGTAAAACATTTGCCTCTTATGTCTTTTATAAATCTCTCTCTTCTCACCCTAAAAATGTTCCCCTAGTTTTGAAATTCCCCATCCTGTGGAAAATAAAACTAAAAAGGCAGATGGTTAAAACTATAATATCTGGAGGGTTTTATGAGTGTGGTTAGCAGTTTGGATTTTTCACTGAGGGAAAGTTACTCATCTCCACCTTGCTGCTTGCAACGTTTGGGCTCTTGTCTACTGATGCAGTTGATTGTATCTATCATTGTAGTGCCTTGTTAAAATGTTTTAACTCAATGCAAATTTGAATGGATCCATTTGATTTGGGGAGTGGCATCACCACAGAGTGCCTTGTAGGTGGTATAAATGTCTAGTTGTGTCATGGCGAAATAACCACACTTTGAACCATGGCCTCAGTCTCAGCCTATTTCCCCTTTTGAAGCAGGTATGGAATTTTTTAAGTATGAGCAAGCAGATGGGTTTGGGATCTCCTGTCAGTGTGATGTGATGTGTGATGTTCAGATACCCCACAACTTGAATGAATTTTGGAAGTTTTTAGAAGTGGGGTGGCATGGTGGCTGAATGGTTAGCACTGCTGCCTCATAGTGCCAGGGTCCGAGGTTCGATTGCAGCCTTGGGTAACTGTCTGTGTGGCGTTTGCACATCCTCCTCATGTCTGTATGGATTTTCTCCGGGTACTCTGATTTCCTCCCACTGTCTAAAGATGTGCAGGTTAGGTGGATTGTCCATGCTAAATTGCCCATAGTGTTAGGTGCATCAGTCAGAGGGGAATGGGTCTGGGAGGGTTAGTATGGACTTTTTGGGCCGAAGGGCCTGAATCCACACTGTAGGGAATCTAAATCTAATTTGTTGGTTCATGTGTGTTAACCACTTCTGCTCTCAGGATGAGGTTGAGTCTTATGCAAGCTCTCCTGCTTGGTAGTTGTCAAGTATTTCTAATGTTTATTTGTCTTTGTGTGCATGAAATTTGACTTTCATGCCCTGAGGTAATGATTGATGAAAGCTGCAGGGTAATGCCCTATAGCCATTTAGGACCATCCAACACAACATGTCTCCAGCTCCCGTGTTCAACTGAAGTCTGTGTGGTGTCCATTAACTTTGATGTTAGTACTTCAATATTGGCTATCATTGTACTTCAATATTGGCTATCATTGTCTGTGATTTCCTCAAGAGAAATAATTTTCCTATGTAGAGATGCTTTTAAAGGCAGTTACTTTGTAATCTTTGAGTATGAGCTTCTTTAAGCATCTGCTGTTGGCTTCGATAGAATGGGTGGAACCTTCTTCCTATCTGTTGACCTTCTTTGCATTATTCTGTAAGGCTTGTAGCTGCAATATAGTTGTGTGCAATTTTCACATACATTCTCTCTTGTTACAGTGGCTCTCAATTCTGCCCCATCTAAGGTGAATGGCTTGAAAGGGCTCTATCCTTGATTAGTCTGGGTCGGGCCCTTTACTTTCTGGAAAAAAAATTCGGGTTAAATTTGGCAGAATTCAATGCTCACCCATATCAAAGTCCATTCTCTGATGCACTCTGTGTTACTCCCTAGTGTCTGAGTTGGTTTTGAAATCCCTTGTCCTCTGTTTGTTGTTGCTTCTAGTCTCCTCTTCAGGGCTTTTTCTGTGATTCCTGGGCCTGCCTCATGCTTCTCTCTTTGCATTAAACTGCTGCTGGGCTCCTTTTCAGGTTCTCTCTTGCCACATGCAGCCAGTTCCGTGGGTCTAGTCGCCATGTAATAAGATCATGTCTAGGTTGTTGATCAAACATAGGCCACACCCTTGCCAGTGAACATCGGCAACCTTTATCAAGTACTTACAATAAACACAGGAGAGAACAATAGATGATATCTCTGGAGCCCCACACATTCAAATCTGTGTGATCAAATGCGATGATGACATAACGTCTTATCAGATGCCCAGCAGCTATGATTAAGGGCACAATTAATACTTTACTCCATGTTTTTCACTGTCAAAGTCAAGAAGTAAGGTATTTTTCCTTTCAGCATCAATGATTGCAAAATTTGCTATCACAATTTTTAAATGTCACAACCACTTTTGCCAATGTGGGAATATTGATGATATCTCCAAATGTACATTCAAAAGTGATAGACTCAGCACAGAATATTCATCAACGTAAGTGATGAATTTTCTCTGAAAGGTTTTCTGCTTGTTAAATCCAAGCTTGTGTGCAATTGACTCTGCCTGATTGTATTCCAAGCCTGCAACTTAAAATATTGTCTTCTCTCCAAAATGATTTAAGGTCTGGGAATAATGCTTCATATCTTGCATCATCTTCATTGCCATGGTAATGTGCTTTTTAATTCAAATTGTATGTGCAACAATGGTTCCTTTATTAAAATGTTTCTGCACCCTCTGCGATTACAAATATGTTATGGTAGCTTCAAGGCTACAAAATGGACATTGCAATTTTTAAATACACAGTACGTAATGCTGACTACTCAGTGTCCATGTGAAAAAGGTGCAGAGTGGGCAGCATGGTGGTTCAGTGGTTTGCACTGCTGTCTTACAGCACCGTGGATACGAGTTTGATTCCAGCCTCAGGCAAATGTTTGTGTGGCATTAGCATGTTCTCCCCGTGTCTGTGTGTGTTTCCTTCCAAAGTTCAAAGCTATGCAAGTTAGGTGGATTGGTCATGCTAAATTCCCATAGTGTTCAGGCCAGGAGGATTAGCCATAGGAAATGCAGGATTACAGGGAAGGAGTGTGTCTGGATGTGTTGCTCTTCGAAGGGTTGGTGTAGACTCAATGGCATCTTTTAGGCCGAATGGCCTGCTTCCACACTGTAGGGATTCTATGAACTGGTACTGATGTTCAAATGCAGAGAATATATTGTAAGGTCATCAACTCACTGGCATAATTTTCAAGCCCTTATTGAATGCATTGTTGATACACAGCTTTCTTACTACATTTTTTTTCAGTTGATCACAGTGAAGTCTGCAGAACAGAACCTGAGCAAATCTTAAGCTACTTATGCTTGACCACAAGTTCATGTCATTGCAGTCTTGGACTCCCAAGTGCAATTGGTAGAAATTGAATCTTGTATTGCTCAAAAAAATTAGGTGAGTGGATGAATTTTGAGTTGCATTTCACTCCCTCCACTTTACTTCACTCTCAATATCTATTCTTGTTCAGAGTCAGAGAAAAGTGCAATCCCTGATTAGTGAGCTGCTATGGTATATCTTCATGATGGAGAAAACAACACAATTTCAACATGCCTCACATTAATGTCTTGGGCTAATGCATTCAGATATGCTCCTTTTTATTTTGGACACCAATGAAAGCTGATGATTTTTTTTTTACCTTACAGATGCCGAATTGTCATGTATCACTGCTGATAAGATGAAATATTGGTCACTTCACAAGCATGAGCCTAACCCTTAGGTTGCTTGCCATTTCAATACCCCATCTTTCTGTACCAGGCTTGCTGCAATCTTTCATACAAACCCAAAACAACCAGGAAGATCAGTCCCTCATTATTCAATTTAAGACATTTCCAGCTTTTGGGACTTAACACTGAGTTCAACAGCTTTAGACTCTATCCTCCATTTTGTTAACCATTCCTTAATAATTTCCATTTCTTGTTTTCATGTTTTTCCTTACAGTCATAGCATACTTTTATTGTTCCATTAACACCTGCTCTCAATCAATGCCTTAGCGTCTCTTACAACTATTCCCCTTTACAATTTATTCTGTGACACCTTTGATCTCTAATCTCCCTTGCCCTCAAAAATTACCTAAACCTTCCCTTTTATTCCACTTGTCCCCACCTTTTCTATAATATGAAATCTCATTTCCACCTCTCTTCAGTTTTCAAAGTCTCACATTGCAACCAAAATGTTATCTCTCTTCTCTTTTTCTCTCTCTCTTACTCTTTCTCTCCACATATTTAGCCAGGTCTTTGAGTTTTTCCAGTACTTTCTGGTTTTCAGCCACTTGGGTGGTTTGATTTGGTTAAATGATCTGGAAATATATTTCCTAAGAAAATTGAGCCTGGAAGCAACTTTATTCAAAGGTTTATCATAACACATTATGTTCTTTGTAACAACATGAATTAGAGCTCTGTCATTGCATGCTGAAATTCTACAAAGGCTAAAAATGAACAAGCAAAAAGAAATCCTGGGTGGTAGTGTTAATAATAAGCAATGCAAACAGTTTTGATGTAAATTAAAGACAGACATAAGCTCCCACTGTTTTCATTTATTAGTATTGCCTCATTGTGTTTGCAGGCAAAATAGAAAGAGAAGATGTTTTAGTTCTATAGCCAGATAAGCTGACTTGCTTGCGGGCACAACAAATGCGACAATGTAATTTAGGTGATCCTGTCAAAGAGCCAGTCTCATATTCCTCCAAGCATTTTAGTGGAAAGAACACCAAGTATATACCTGTCATGTACTTTGATCCACTTACTTTTCCATAATGTACTGTATCAATATGATTCATTGACCCTGGTTAAAGACCCAGTATTATTAAGTTAAAAATCACACAACACCAGGTTATAGTCCAACAGGTTTAATTGGAAGCACACTAGCTTTCAGAGCGACGCTCCTTCATCAGGACTACCACCTGATGAAGGCCGTCGCTCCGAAAGCTAGTGTGCTTCCAATTAAAACTGTTGGACTATAACCTGGTGTTGTGTGATATTTAACTTTGTACACCCCAGTCCAACACCGGCATCTCCAAATCAGTATTATTAAAATATTCTTGTTTTAGCACTGGGACAAAAACTGCAGTCCTTACTGAATTCAAAACACATGATGCAAAAATTGTTTACTTACTTAAGGTTAAATTTGATGTTGTTTATAAGTACACTGTTGAGTCCATTGGTTCCTTCATCAACAACCTCCATAGATTCACAAACAATTGTGCAATCAGAGATTTAAAGAACGATTTAATACATAACCACATAGTTGCTAGCGTGATAGTTGAGGCACTATCGGAATATTAATAGTCAACAGGACCTGCTACTTGCAAAAGCCTTACAGCACATGAGGCCATTTAAAGTCTATGAGCTAAATGAGAAATAGTGCAAGGTCAGGCTGAGACTCTGTTGAAGAAGGGAAAGGAGTCGGAGTCTGCTGTATGCTAGCCTGAGGCCAGAAACATGTCAAAGCAAAAGCTTGGCAGCACTACTAAAAACTTAACAACTGCAGTCTTCAAATACTTCAGATGTGGTGAGAACAAGGTATGTTGCTTAGCAGGGGGAGCTGAATGCCAAGGTTGTGGTAAATGTTGTCATTTTATGAAATGATGCCATTCCAAAGAGCAAGTAATGAAAGTAAATGACAACCAAATTCAAAACATAATCAAATACAAAGGTAAAGCAATAAACAGTGATATCTTGATAAATGTCCATATTACAGGTGAGGAGGTGCTGGAATCTTAAAATGTATAAAGGTCAATAAATCCCTGGCACCTGATCAGGTGTAACCTGGTACCTTGTAGGAAGTCAGGAAAGGGCGGCACGGTGGCACAGTGGGTAGCACTGCTGCCTCACAGCGCCAGAGACCTGGGTTCAATTCCCGCCTCAGGCGACTGACTGTGTGGAGTTTGCACATTCTCCCCGTGTCTGCGTGGGTTTCCTCCGGGTGCTCCGGTTTCCTCCCACAGTCCAAAGATGTGCAGGTTAGGTGAATTGGCCATGCTAAATTGCCCATAGTGTTAGTTGAAGGGGTAAATGTAGGGGAATGGGTCTGGGTGGGTGCGCTGCGGCGGGTCGGTGTGGACTTGTTGGGCCGAAGGGCCTGTTTCCACATTGTAAGTAATCTAAAAAAAAAGTGATTGCTGGGCCCCTTGCAGAGGTATTTGTATCATCAATACTCACAAGTGAGATACTAGAAAACTAAAGGTAGGCCAATGCAATGCCCTTATTTAAGAAATTTGGTAAAGAAAAGCCAGGCAACTATAGACCAGTGAACCTGATATCATGGGTGGGTAAGTTGTTGGAGAGGATTCTGATGGACAGGATTTTCATGTATTTAGAAAGGCGAGGACTGATTAGGAATAGTCAGCATTTATATTAAATTCTATCATTTTCTCTATTACTGATGTAAGGCCAATAGCTCTGTTGTTACCTGTTTTCTCTCTTCCTCTCTCTTTAAATAGTGGGGTAGCATTTGCTACCTTCCAATAGAGGTTTTGAAAGATTTAATGCATTGACTATCTTCTTAGCCATTTTCCTTTGCATTCTGGGAATTAAATTTCACATTTGAAATTTAAATTGCAGCACAAATAATTTCTCGAGTACAATTTTCTTCCTGTTGCTAATTTTCCTTAACTCATCATTCTCACAAGCCACTTGCATTTCTAATTCCAGAAGATACTTTCCTCTGTGAAAATAGACACAAAGTATTACAAAAATGAAAGAATTGCATATCCTATAAACCTGAAACAAAAACCGAAACAGCTAGGAAAACTCAGCAAGTCTGGCAGCACCTATGGAGAGAAAGCAGAGTTAATGTGTTGAGTCCTATGACCCTTCTTCAGAACACAGTATTCACTTAGCTGCTCTGCAATTTCTGTGTTCTCCATTTGTAATTTCTCCTGATCTACCTTCATTTAAGCCAAATGTTACTTTTTTATGTACCTATAGAAGCTTTTGCATGTTTTATGTTTATTGTCAGATTGCATTAATATTCTATTTTTTTTAACAGTTTCTTGGTCCTCCTTTGTTCTATTGTAAAAAAAAACAATCATTGGAACTAATCAGATGAAGGGTCACTGTACTTGAAACATTAACTCAGATTTTCTCTCTACAGCTGCTGCCAGATCTGCTGAGTTTCTCCAACACTTTCTGTTTTTGTTTTAAATCTCCAGCATCTATCGTTCTTGTTTTGTTTTACTGGGTGGATAGTCACATGCTATTTTAATAATATCACCCAAGTTATAAAGTGATGTTTATTGTGATGATAAACATTGCAGCAGAACAATATTGTGACTTATTCAATGACCTGTTCATGATTCTTACCAAAACTCTCTTTCATGGTTCACCACCTTTGTCAAAGAAAAGATGCCCTTTACTTGACTTCAATTTTGATTAAATTTACTTAAAACATTTGCATTGTATTTTCTGTACAGGAGACAAGGATTTAAGTGAAATCAGATATGTGACTTCCCTTCTTTTTGTATACTCATCAATAAAAGTCCTTGAAAAAAATACAAGACCTACCAGAAAAAGGAAATGAACAACTACATCTTTACCCAACACTTAAGGATATTTGAGTTGGACAACATGTTTTGATTGGTAATGCTTGCGATGGCAGTTTTCCTTTAACCTAACACCTCAATCCTTTGATTAGGTTCCAGTCTGTATCGCACTCCTGGGTACCTGTTATTCTATATATTAACCATCCAATCAAAACCCTGTTAAAATTGCCCATAGTGTTCAGGGATGTGTAGGTGAGGTGCATTAGTCAGGGGTAAATGTGGGGAAATGGGTCTGGGTGGGTTATTCTTCTGAGGGTTGGTGTGGTCTTGTTGGGCTGAAGGGCTTGTTTCCCCACTGTCAGGATTAGATGATTCACACAGAACCCTCTCAATTAGATTCCAACGTGTGACTCGCTCTCATATATATATGACTCTCATGTTTAAAAACACCCCAAAACCTTCAATTACATTCCACTTGATGGAGTTTAGATAAACGCGAGATGCTGCATCTTGGGAAAGCAAATTTTAGCAGGACTTATACACTTAATAGTAAGGTCCGAGGGAGTGTTGCTGAACAAAGAGACCTTGGAGTGCAGATTCATAGCTCCTTGAAAGTAAAGTGGCAGGTGGATAGTATAATGAAGGCGGCGTTTGGTAGGCTTTCCTTTATTGGTCAGAGTATTGCGTACAGGTGTTGAGAGGTCATGTTGCATCTGTACAGGACATTGGTTAGGCCACTGTTGGAATATTGTGTGCAATCCTTGCCTCCTTCCTATCAGAAAGATGTTGTGAAACTTGAAAGGGTTCAGAAAAGATTTTCAAGGATGTTGCCAGGGTTGTAGGATTTGAGCTACAGGGAGAGGCTGAATAGGCTGGGGCTGTTTTCCCTGGAGCATCGGAGGCTGAAGGGTGACCTTTAGAGGTTTATAAAATCATGAGGGGAATGGAGAGGGTAAATAGACAAGGTCTTTTCCCTGGAGTGGGGGAGTCCAGAACTAGAGGGCATAGGTTTAGAGTGAGAGGGGACATGTAAAATGTAGCTAGATGGGTATATGAATCGGCCAAGTGCCGGCAAAAGGGACTAGATTAGGTTTGGATATCTGATCGGCATGGACGAGTTGGACCAAAGGGTCTGTTTCTGTGTTGTACATCTCTATGACTCTATGACTCTAACGGCGGATAGCTTCATATAGATAGCCATTATTGGTGTTGTTTAAATGTTCAATATGTGAATCTGGTAAATAAGGCTCAAAGTTAGAAATGCATCCCTAATATACATATACTTGAAGTATAACAATTCAAAAATTGTTGGGTGGTTCTTGGGAGAAGTTATTTAAGCATAATCCATTCCTTGAAATATTCTGCATTAAAGGAAATTTGTATTGCAGAATTCTATTGTTGGATCCTATCTACCTTGGTCATCCATTTGAATGAAAGGTATCATTAATAATGCTATCAAGCATCGCTTGCTGAGCAATAATGTGCTCAGCGATGGCCAGTTTGGGTTCTGCCAGGACCGCTCAGCTCCTGACCTCATTATAGCCTCGGTTCAAATATGGACAAAAAAACTGATTCCCACAGGTGAGATGAGAGTGACAGCCCTCACCATCAAGACTGCTTTTGACTGAGTGTGGTATCAAAGAGACCTAGCAAAACTGGAATCAGTGTTTCTCAGGGCAATCTCTCCATTGGTTGGAATCATACCTGGCACATAGGAAGATGGTTGTGGTTGTTGCAGGTCCATCATATGAGCTCCAGGTTTCTCAGCAGGAGTTCCATATGGTAGTGTCCTAGACCCAGCTATCTTCAACTGCTTATCAATGAGCTTTCCTCAATCATAAGGTCAAACGTGGGATGTTCGGTGATGATTGCACAATGTTCGACTTAATTTGTAGCTTCTCAGATACTGAAGCAGTCCATGTTCAAATACAACAAGATCTGGATAATAGCCAGGCTTGGGCCGACAAGTGCAAGTAAAATTTGCGTCACACAAATGCCAGGCAATGACTATCACCAATAAGAAACAATCTAATCACACCCCACTATCAGTATCTTTGGGGTCAGAAACTCAATGACTCAACTCATATAAACACAGTGGCTACAAATGCAGGTCAGAGGCTAAGAATACTGTGGTGAATAACTCACCTCCCGTCTTCCCCAAAGCCTGTCCACTATCTATAAGCCACAGGTCAGGATGAAATACACCCCACCTGCATGGATGAGTGCAGCTCCAACAACACGCATGAAGCTTGACGCCATCCAGCACAAAGCAACCTGCTTAATTGACAACACATCCCCATGTATTCTCTCCCTCCACCACCGATGCACAACAGCAGCAGTGTTTACTACCTATAGGATGCACTGCAGAAATTCACCAAAGGTCCTTAAACAGCATCTTCCAAACCCACAACCACATCTATCTAGAAGGATGAGAGCAGCAGATATATGGGAACAGCATCACCTGCAAGTTCCCCTCCAAGCCACTCACCATCCTGACTTGGAAGTATATTGCTTCACTGTCACTGGGCCAAAATCTTGGATTTCCCTCCCTAGCGGGATTATGGGTCAACCAAATGCATGTGGACAGCAGCGGTTCAAGAAGGAAGCTCACCACCACCTTCTGGAGGGCAACTAGAGAAGGGCTGATCAGCCAGCGGTGCCCATGCCTATGCAGGAATTTTTTAAAAATTAAAACAAGAAAATAAATTGCTAGACAATGTTACATTTTGTTGTGTTGCAAATAACAACACAAGAACTACAGAAATGGTCTTTACATTTGTCTGTCACACATGTGACTAAACTCTAACAATCTTTCTAAAACCTGCAGAGTAGAAAAATTGATTTCATTGTTTTATAATTATCGATATTTTGATCTTATTGTGCTTCCTGCAGCCAGATATTTAAAGTATATCCCAAAATTCATAGTGCAAGGATAATTCATGTTTACATGCTACATTTGCTGCAGTTTTCTGCATGAGATGACAAGCTGTAACTTATCTACAGACTCAGTTTGATATAAAAGATCCATTGGCACAATTTGAAGAAGTTAGGGGAGTTCTCTTGATGACATTCATAGCTCAATAACTGTTAGTCATTTATCATGTTGTCATTTGTTGGATCCTGCTTTTAACAATTTGATTCACATATCTGGAAGGATAATAATTTTTACTACACTTCAATCATTTTTGATTTGCTGCTAAATGTTTTGAAATGGTGTGCCTGAATGGAATTATATAACTACAAGGTTCTTTGCAATAAACCACATATCTGCTACATTCAAGATAGTTACATCACTTATTGAACTTTTACGACTTGTAAAACATGAACTACAAATGAAATGTCAATATGACAGGAGCCTCTGTGTAAAGAAATAATGTAGAAGTTTTTCTGAGTTCCAGGCAATATGGATCTAAAAGGAATAGAACCACCAAATTTATCTCTGTAATTATACTATTCCTGAGGTGCTTCCCAATTGTAACATTGTTCATTTTAGCAAGATGAAATGTTGTGTGCTTTGTCTTCTTTGGCAGGGAACATGTTATCAAGAAAGATACAGAAGGTACTTCTGAAATTGCTCCCCTCTCTACCCCTGAAACAATCACAAACCAGTCAATTCTGTGAGAGTCATAGTCTCTTGAGTGCATGTGTACAGCACACGTGTTGTTCGAACCATGTTGCAACAAATATCTTTATACAGCAGATCATCCACGTCCTAAACAATGGCTTCACTGCCTCAATTGCTTGGGAGATACACTACCATACTTGTTGGAGCATATCTCCAAATGTATTGTCGTCTGCTGATTACTACACCGAATAATTCTTGCTAGGTCACACCCTTTTCCAGCAGCCTTCATCAACCTTCAGTGAGCACCTGAACAGGAGGAGGAGGAGGGAAAAACTGGGAATCCAGAACGTCAGTTCTCCAGATGAGCTTCCAAGAGAAACATCACATTCCAGTTATCCTGCATAAGTTCTCACATGAACACTACTCTAAAATTCTCCACCTAACTCTCCTCCTGCTAGCGACTGTAACAGCATTTTCTTGGGCAAAATCTCAAAACAAAAGATACATGACAAAATCATTCAATAATAACTAGCTCCAACAACAAAATCAATTGAATAATGGTCAAAAACTCAAATATTCACTATTATTACCTCCCTATCTTCCAAAAGTGCGCATACCTTTGCTTGTTTTAGTGCTCCCCTGTAGTGCTGCCCCAATGGCTGCAGCTTTGTGGAAGGCTGCTGACTTACACACAGTCATGTACAATGCCTCCAGATGCTTTAGCCTTGAGTATGGACTTCTAATTTACTCCTTCAACACAGAGGGCAAACGTCTCCATGGTTTGTATGGGCATGTCAGCTCACTAATTGGGATGATCTGCTGCTCAAGATGTAGCTTGCAGCCACCAATCTTTTGAAGTGTAGGAAATTACAGGCTCTAATATGGTAAAAGAAAGCCCACTTTCTGGTCTAAATATCAAAGTATTTTGTGGTTAACAAGATACAGTTTATTACATGTAGCAGCTAGTTACAGATTACATTGATAAGATACCTGTTATTACAGAGACTTTGAGGAACATTTGGTGGGCGGCACGGTGGCACATTGGTTAGCACTGCTGCCTCACAGTGCTGGAGACCCAGGTTCAATTCTCGGCTCAGGCGACTGACTGTGTGGAGTTTGCACATTCTCCCTGTGTCTGTGTGGGTTTCCTCCCACAATCCAGAGATGTGCAGGTTAGGTGAATTGGCCATGCTAAATTGCCTGTAGTGTTAGGTGAAGGGGTAAATATAAAAGGAATGGGTCTGGGTGGATGGTAGGTCGGTGTGGACTTGTTGGGCCGAAGGGCCTGTTTCCACACTGTAAGTAATCTACTCATTTGAAATCCTAAGGTGTTCTGTTCAAATAATCACACCAGGCTATGCTAATGGTGCTCCTTGGTATAAACCCTGTTACACCCATGCACAACATGTTTGGCTGAAAGGCATTAGTGGAAGCACAAATCCTGTCACTCTGAGCAAAAAAATAGTTTTTGCACTTCACTATCGCTCTGCTGTGTGGTGCTTCAGAAATCTGAATAATCCCCGGAGTGTAAATTGCTGGATTGCTGTGAGAGCTTGCAAGCCTTTTCAGCATTAATGTTCAAAGCCTCAGTGGTAATGATCTGAGCATGTACAGCACTAAGCTGTGTTTGCAGAGCAATACGCTCATCACCTCAGACTGTACTTTCACTGCAGCACTAAGATTCTGGAAGCTTTTTTTCCTGTATGATAATGGAAGCAGAGACTTTAGCCATCAAACATTGCATCATGGCTTAGACTGCAAAGCTGACATGAAATTAGGCATCACTTCCAGGGGGCCAGCTGCAAGCTCGACACAAAGACCTAGGAACCTGACTCCTCCATGCCTCTTGAACAGTGACAATAATCTCTGCAGCAGAACTGACATTGTGCTATCCTTGCTCATGGCCTGTCCATAGCACACACTTATCTCATAATAATCCCGTCTTTTGTCCCTGTATTCTAAAAGAAGTGAGGTATCAATATGTGAACCTGTATCTGTGCATCACATGGAGTGATATTGCTTCTTCTTCAGTAAGCCTACATTTCATGCCAAATCATGGGATAATTTTTGTATCTTAGGAAACAATATATGGTTTGAAATGTTAAGATGTTGTTTGCATCAATTTCCATAATTGCCAGCTCAATAATTTGCAGCAGCATTATCTCTTTGAATTTAGGAGTGCCTGTTACCTGCTGGTTGTCTGTTATTAGCTCCATGAATTGACCGCCATAGTTACCGAATCACATTCCCTTTCCAGTCCTCCAGTAGAAAGCTAACATCTTCTCTTTAACACCTCCAGGTTTAAGATCTGCAGTATTACAACAGATAACCCGGAGGCCTGCCATTGCACCCCCACTGGTGTTCTTATTTTTTTTTCTGAAAGACATTTTGAGACAATTCCATCAGCTTCTGTGGCCTAAATACCCCTTTGCTTTTATGAGATGTTGGCTGCCTTGTGGAAATACAGATAGCTGTAACGTGTGCTGTACTTGCACCTGGTGAATGCACAGTGAATTCAGCGCTGGCTTCATTCCACAATCATATCGATGAACCCTACCCTGGGGAAAAGACCTTGACTATTCACCCTAACCATGCCCTTCCCGATTTCATAAACTTCTATAAGGTCACCCCTTCTATAAGGCCGATGTTCTAGGAAAAACAGCCCCAGCCTATTCAGCCTTTCCCTATCTCTTCAATCCTCCAACCCTGACAACATCCTTGTAAATCTTTTCTGAACCTTTCAAGTTTCACAACATCTTTTGTAGAGAAAGGAGACCAGAACTGAACATGGTATTCCAAAGTAACCTAAACAATGTCCTGACTAATAAAGGTCAGTGTACCAATCGTCTTCTTCGCTATCTTGACTCTACTTTCAAGGAACAATGAAACTGCACAAGGCTTTACTGCTTTCTGCATCACCTTGAATGAGAATTGGGTCCTTATGTACTGCAATCCCATTCTCAAAAACTGCAACTGTCCATTTTTATTGCACTGTATACCTTGGTAAATTAGCTTTGATATATTAAGCAAGTCACTGTTCCACTTCTGCAGAGACATTCGTAATATTGTTGGTAACACTGACAGAATCAGAAAAATAACAATCTTTTACCATTCCTATAATCTCCTATAAAACAACTTCTGTGAGTTAATGAATTGCAGAGCAGAAAGGGTCTGAAATTAACTGAATTTTTCGCACTGCAAAGCTAACTATAAGAATTCACAGACTGTTGTTCCATCAATTAATCTTCTTTGAAACAAACTTCACAAGTCTAAATCTTCTGAATCTTGAAAAGCAACACATGACAGAAGTTTAAGATTAATTCCTATATCAATGGTTTTCTGTATGAATTTGAGCTATTTTTACATCTCTCAGACTAAGGAGCTTGTGACACAAAGCTCAGCTTCATGCTTACCCTCAGCCCAGTTTCCTCTTCAGTAAAAGTGGAACTTTATTAACCTTCACAAACAAAGGTCGGCAGAGGTAAAGTTTTTGCCACTGGGCTGAATTTTACTGAAAGCCAGATGTCAATTTTGGTGTGTTTCATGTGGATTTCCTCTCTGTGAGATCCAGCAGTTTAACTCACACAATTCTCACTGTTCACTTCATTATATTTGCATCACACACCCATGGCACTGTGCTGATCCTACTCTGTTCTCACCATTGGGGAAAGTATTTGTCACTGTGGTACTTTGTGCAATTTCCAGCATCTGTGCCACATTTAAAGCCAGGTCAAATGATGCCAGCCATGAATTACCCTTCACAGTGTGTGTACTGGGAGGGAAATGAAAAGAAAACAGCTTCTGAGCTGCATTGATAGCACGGATGACACTTCACTGCAAATAGAAGCTCACAAAGATCCTTGTATTACCACTTCATATTATAAATTGTCATAGCAACTGCAGCTGCGAGAGTGAAGTTACACAGAATAGCCACCTTTAATGGCATAATATGGCCGAACTCTGAGGAAGTGCTACCTCTTTTGTTAATGTCCTGAGCACATAACAGCTTAACTTGTTCAATCTGAAAGCATCCACATTGGAAAGCCTTCAAACAGTCAGTAACTTTAAATTTTATTGAACACCAGGAAAAGCTAAAAAAAAGATAATATAAAAGCTGCATTTGTTTTTGAGAATAAACAGAGAATGTTTGGCTTATTTAAACAACAACCAATTTACAACTAATTAATAACTACCTCACCTAGCTCACACGGAACTTATTCTGATGTAGGAGAAAGTGAAGACTGCAGATGCTGGAGATGAGAGTCAAGAGTGTGGTGCTGGAAAAGCGCAGTAGGTCAGGCAACATCCGGGGTGCGGGAGAATGGACGTTTCGTGTAAAAGCCCTTCATCAGCCAAAGGGGTAGAGAGATAAATGAGAGGGGGTGGGGCTGGGGGGAAGGTAGCTGAGAGTGTGACAGGTGGATGAAGGTTGGGGTAATAGTGATAGGTTGAGAGGAGGGTGGAGCAGATAGATGGGAAGGAAGATGGACAGGGAGGACAGGTCATTAGGGTGGCGCTGAGTTGGAAGGTTGGATCTGGGATAAGGTGGGGAGAATGGAAATGAGGAAACTGGTGAAATCCACATTGATCCGAAGGCAGGGTCTGAAGGCAGAAGATGAGGCATTCTTCGTCCAGGCGTCCTTCCTTCAGGAGTCGGGTGGTTAGGGTTTGGCAATGGAGGAGGCCCAGGACTTGCATGTCCTTGATAGAGTGGGAGGGGGAATTGAAATGTTCAGCCATGGAGCGGTGGGTTTGTTCTGATGTATACAATATAATTCAAGCCGCACAAATACAGTAAGAGGTTGTAGGTTTTGTTGGATTACAGAATAATAGCCTCTCCCCCAACCTTATATCAAACTAGAAAGGCAGCATTGCACAGAGGACCATGTTGTCAAATATGTACGGTTCAAGGTGAGAGAAAATCAGCTCTGTGCCTTTATGTACTGCATAACTTCCTCATTAATACCCCTTGAAAGGCATCACAATACTCACAAGTGGAGTCTGCTGCCACACTCCCTCCACTCACTCTGGGTGTGGTACTAGACATTTTTTCAATTTCACTGGACATGTACAATTTGGATCAGGTTGAAATGTAACACAGGTTGTATTTCATAGTGAGTAGCAGGCTCTGTCTCTTTAATCGAGGTGATACTCCTTCCTGCAGTGACCCATATTCTCTAATGCACAGTTGTTTTCATCCCTTATTTTGAGTTGCCCTCCCCTCTGCATGCCAGCATGCTGTCTCCAATCCCCACAAATGATCTTCCAAATTTGTTCATCGCAGCAGTGTCCCTCTAATAATCCCTCCTTGACTTTTAATGGACCTACAGAACTGATCATAACCAAGCACCTTGACCAATTTGGAACAATAGCCCCAAATGCTGAGTGACCAGACTCTTGACCGATAGCTGTGTAGTTCCCTGACTGACATGCTGTTGCTCCGTGGACTTGTTGCATTGGACTTGCAGGACTGACCATGGTCTCATCCCCAGACTGTGGAATGATATGGAACTCTTCACCTTGAGCTATCAAGTCTGTCTAGGTACCGGGATTGAGATCAGGCAATGTTCTTAACTGACTGTGGTGGGATAGCTGACTGCCAACTGAAGCAGTCCAGCGGATACATGGGAACATCACCACCTACAAGTTCCCTACAAGCCACTCTCCATTTTGACTTAGAAATATACTTCAATTCCATCAGTGTCGCTGGTCCAAAATCCTTGAATTTATCCTGAATGGCATAGTCAGTCAACTACAGCACGTGGACTGCAGTGGTTAAAGAAGGCAGCTTGCCACCATCTTCTCAAGGGCAATTAGGACCAAGCAATAAATGCTGGCCAGCCAGCGATGCCCACACCCATGAATGAATAATGAAAAACAATCCCCCTTGATTTGACTGAGGACTGCTCTCCTTAGACTTTGAGACTTGGCGATTCGTTTGAAACATGTTTAATGTGTACGCTGATAAGATGCTGTCACGTGCTGGAAGTGTGACATTGACAGAGTACGATGCTGTATAGCAACAATTTTGTCCCCTTTTCTGATCAATGCCAGCAAACATGCTGTGCTTTGTCTTTGTGCAAAGAGGCAAAGCCAGATAGAAGTAGTATAAACATGCAAGGCTATAAATTCTGAGGCAGCAATTTGGAAGAAGCCAAGTCAAGGCAAGGCAGAAATGCAGGGTTCTGGGAGTGCTAGTACAGGATTCTCTAAAGGTTCACTTGCAGATTGAGTGTGTGGTTAAGAACGCAAATGTAATGTTGTCATTTATTTCAAGAGGGTTGGAATGTAAAAGCAGTGAGGTGCTACTAAGACTTTATAAAGCCCTGGTTAGGCCCCATTTAGAATATTGTGTCCAATTTTGGGCCCCACACCTCAGGAAGGACATACTGGCACTGGAGCGTGGCCAGCAGAGATTCACATGGATGATCCCTGGAATGGTAGGCCTAACATACGCTGAACGGCTGATGATCCTGGGATTGTATTCGTTAGATTTCAGTAGGTTGAGGGTAAATCCAATAGAAAATTACAAGATAATGCACAGCTTAGAAAGGGTGGATGCTGGGAAATTGTTCTCATCAGGTGGGAATACTAGAACTCGTGGGCACAGCCTTAAAATTAGAGGGGATCAATTTAGAATGGAAAAGCGGAGACATTTCTTCAGAGAGTGGTGGGCCTGTGGAATTCATTGTCATGGAGTGCAGTGGAGTCCAGGATGTTAAATATCTTCAAGGCAGAGATTGATAAATTCTTAATCTCACAAGGAATTAAGGGATACGGGGAGAGTGCGGGTAAGTGTCGTTGAAATGCCCATCAGCTATGACTGAATGGTGGAGTGGACTCGATGGGCCAATTGGCCTTATTTCCACTCCAGTTCTTATGGTCTTATCAAATAAGCAAAATGTGAGTGAGCACTAAGAGAATAAGCTCAAAGCCTTGTGTTCCACCCTGTTGAAACCATGAAGTAGTCTCCTGCCCTCGTGTGCAAAGTGGCCTGGCAGCAGCATTGCAATGGAAGGTGTTAGTGTGCTTCAAAGTGTGGCATTGAAACAGCAAACTGTATTCTCAGTGAATCATAAATATGCCATGATGATGGGGTGAGGCAAGTGCATGCGCAATACCAGGGTCTGAAGACGAAGGATATGGGTGTTACATGTCCTGCGAGGTTGGTGATTGCTATCCAAGATGGAGGCTCATATGAAGAAGTGGTGAGGCGGAGCTAGCAGGTACCTGCTTGGACTTTCATGTCAGGAATTATCACTGCCTTATTCCTCTCCACTGCCTAGTAAAATAGTGAACTGCACACAAATGAGGTGATATCAAATAATAATGAGATGTCAATGCATGCAAATAAGCCTCTCATTACTCACCAGTGAGATTCTCAGCTTGAGTGGAAACGTTTTTCTATGTCAAAAAATTAATTTTCCCAATCTTGCTTTTTCTCAACTGACACACCATTGCCCAAGGAAGAATAGATTATTTTTGAGTAAAGCTGCAGACATACCAGGACCTTGGAATTGCTAATGTCTCAATTAACACTGGGGGATCAGACAAACTGGCTTTTCATTTATCTTGTGGATTGCCTCAGCTGCTAAACTTCAATTTATCATAATGATCAAAATTTGAAGAGTTTTCAGAGCAGATTGTTACTTTGCTTTGAGATGAACACTTTTAATACGAAGATTTGCTTTTTAATTCTATTGTTGCTGGGCATCAACCAGGCAGGGAAAAGCATTAAGAAAGAGCTGCATTAAGAAAGAACCCCAGGAGAAAGATATAAATAGAAAGCAGGAGACAACAGCTTCGCTTCACTTGGAGGTCGCCACTGATGGTGTTACCTAGCCAGGTAATGAAACATCTGGATATCAAACCTACAGCTCAGCGAGCAAACCTACACCCTAAAAAGCTGCATTGTTGTAATAAAATTGAGTTAGTAGTGTGGCAGAGGTATTCATTCTATTGTGTACACTATTCACTGGCTTGTTGACTAAACATCATATAAAAAAGAACATGCTGTTAATCTTTCTTTTATTTGTTCATTGGATGTGGGCATTGCTGCCTAGACCTGTCCAGATGGCAGCTAAATGTCAAACACATTGCTGTGCATTGGGAGTCACATGTGGAGATGACAGATTTCCTTCACTATGGAATATTGGTCAACAGATAGGTTCTTACAATATTCAACAGTTAGATGATCACCATTAATTTTTAATTCCAAATGTTTTATTGATTTTATATTTCATTGTAATTCATTGTGGGTTTCATGCTATGAAGATGAAGGTGTGTACTGTACCTTAAGAGAGAGTGGAAGCTGGCATGAACTCTGAGAGGCACAGAGTGTGCTGAAAGATTTAAAAAGGTAATACTCGTTGGAAACAAATCACTGGAGTGGCATTACCATGGAACAAAAACAAATTCAAATTCAGCCAATCAGTTTAAATTATGCCCCAGATATCAAATTCCAATTGAATTTGAGTTTAGTGTTTTGATGACATCAAACCAAGGAAATGATCCAATGTTTTGTGGTATAAAATCAGACATTTTGAACAGTTAGAGGGAGAACTGCCAAGACAACCAACAAGCATAGAATGAGAGCCAAATAGCTCTCTTAAAGGTACCTGTCCATAAGAAATTTGTGTAGCTGAAGACCAAAGCTGACCTAGAAAAATCTACAAAGGAGAATTGACAAAGCTGACTGGTTTTGAAATGTGATTTTTGTTTTGTAAATCTTAATTGGGGTTTTCTTTTAATTGGAACAGTATTATCGAGTAGGAGGTAAAAGATAGGTTTAAGGGAAAGGAGTTGTGAATAGTGGATCTAATGTTCTCTGTTGGACTTAAAGAATAAAATTGTTAATTTTTACTTTAAATAGTGAATTCTGGGATAGGTCTTTGTCTCTCGAAATTTAACAGATTAAAGTATGAGGTGAGCTTCTCAGTCTGTTGGGTTTAAATCAGCAGAGGGGTTTACCCCATGTCGTAAATGTTTGGGGGCTTTCATCCATGATTTGAACAGGTTTAGACAGATCCAGTCTGAGATTTGGAGAGATTTGAATAGATTTGGGGTATGAAAAAGGCCCAGTAGATTTAAACTCTTGCTGGTTAGTGTCCTAGATCTTTAAATAAAACGGAGGAGACAATTTGTTTAATTTCGGTTACTTGTGGTTGGTAAATTAAAAGTGAGAGAAATAGCTCTTAAAATTGCTAAAGAGGTTCTGGGGTCAGAAGGTGATTCCCAAATTTGCCAAGAAAGTTTACAAAGAAAAGAAAAGACCAGACTCTTAGAATTAGCAAAGAGGTTAGGATTGGGTGTAACCAAGGACAAAATTAAAGCTGAAATGGTAAGGGAATTACTCAAACACTTAGGTGGGTCAGAGAAACAGACAAGTGCAGCAGAGTTAGAAAAACTTAAATTACAATTGAGGAATATGTACTTAGAAGATAAACAAAGGGAAAGAGAAAGCGAGAGAGAGAAGAAATGGAGAGAGAAAGAAAAAAAGGTTCTTAGCTGAGCAAAAAGAGAGAGATTTGAATTTGAGAAGTTGTGACTTAGTCAACAAAGTCAAGGTAACAGGATGGAGATGAAAAGAGAAGCTAGTGGTATATACAAATCTGTCAAAACTCTGCCACATTTTGATGAAAAGATGTCAAAGCCTTCTTTATTTCATTTGAAAGATTGACTAGGCAGATGGGGTAATCTGAGGGTTTATGGGTAATGCTAGTTCAGATTAAACTGGTTGGCAGAGCCAGTGAGGTATTTGTCATGCTGTCAGATGAGGAGTCAAGAGATTATGAAGAGGTCAAATAGTCTATTTTAAGTGTTTATGAATTGGTACCAGAAGCATATAGACAGCGGCTTAGAAACATAAACAAGGAACTAGGTCAGACTTATGTTGAGTTCGAAAGAATTAAACAATGATTTTGATAGATGGGTGCGGGCCTTAAAGATAGATAAGACCTATGAGGCTCTAAGAGAGATTACTCTGCTGGAGGAGTTTAAAAACTCACTTCCAAAGATGATAAGAATTCATGTCGATGAACAGAACGTTCAGGAAGTGAGAAGGGCAGCAGAATTAGCAGATGAGTACATGTTGGTGCATAAGACAAGCTTCCAGCCAGAATTTTGTCCTGTGAGGGATAGAAGTTGGGAGAAGGGGAGATTGTATAATTGAAACAAAGTGTAGAAAACACTGGTACGTGTTTACCACAGGTTAAAAAAGAAGCACAAGAGGTTGGAAAGGAGGTGAAAGGCCTCAGGTGTTTCCACTGTGGTAAAGTGGGACACGTAAAGTCACAGTGCTGGTTGTAAAAGAAAAGCACTGTGGGAAAAGATGTGGTAAAAGAAGCTAAGCCAGTGGCATTATTGAAGGTAGTGCCCAAGAAGTGCCGAGGAGCTGCACAGCCTAGGCAGGGGCTGGGTATGGAGTGAGTACCTGATCTCTATAAAGAATTCGCTTTCTGAGTAAAGGTTACTCAGAAAGAACAGGAGGAAAAAGGCAATAAGTTTTATTTTTGAGAGATACAAAATATAACCAGTCTCTAACAGTAAGAGATTAGTGAATTTGCACTCTTTCTGATCTGTTACCCGAGAGTGGGGTAAGTTGTGGGATAGATGGACAGAAATTTAATGTTCTCCTGTGTAAGATCAGGTTGAAGTGCCAACTCAAGACTGGGAAAGTATGAGTGGGGGTGATTGACAGAGTGTCAGTTCCAGGAATTCAGTTTGTTCTTGGGAATGATTTAGCAGGATCGAAGGTGGGAGTGACACTCCTTGTTGTGGAAAAGCCCAAGGAAGACCAAGAAACTGAGAATTAAAAGAAAAGTATCCTGGTATTTTCCCAGACTGTGTAGTAACCAGATCCCACTATCATAAGAGACGGCATGAAGCAAAAACTAAAGAGAAAGTTGAAGGAATTCAGGTTCAGTTAGCGGACACCCTGTTTGACGTAAGGGTGCAGGAAAAAAACCTGAATACGCAGAGGGTCAGACAGAAGTGTTTAGCCCTGAAAGGCTAAGGGACTTGCAACATCAAGACAAGATGATAAAAGATATATATGTGGATGTGTACTCTGAAAAGGAGGCAGAGAATATTCCTGAGGTCTATTATCTGAAAGTTAAAATCCTCAGACGGAAAGGGAGACCATGGCAGTATAGTGCAGAGGAGAAATGGGCTTAAGTGCACCAGATTGTGTTGCCAGTAGCAACCAAACAGGAAGTGTTAGGGATAGCACATGAACTACCTGTACGGGGTCACCTAGGGGTACGAAAGACTTAGGCTCAGGTACAAAAACATTTTTACTGGCCTGGAATGCACAAGGGTGTGGATAACTTTCGCCATACGTGTCATATATGCCAAATGGTAGGTAAGCCACAGGCAGTAATAAAACCAGCACCTTTGTTACCAATTCCCACATTTGAAGAACCTTTCACACAGGTTATATTTGATTGTGTAGGTCCCCTCCAGAGAACTACTAGAGAGAAAGAACTGGAGAAACAGGTGTTTGTTACTGCCCCATAGAGTGAGGAATGAAATCCAGATGATGTGGATTTTGATGTACCTCAAAACTTGTTAAAAAATGAAGAAGTCCTTGAGGAGTGGAATAAGTTAGTAAGCTATCTGTCTCAGGAGCATAGAATGCAGTTGAAAGGCTTGTTACTGCAGTAGAAGGACATATGTAGGAATCAGATGGGGAGGACTCATGCTATTGTACATGAAAGAGAAGTAGTGATTGCTGGTCTGATAAAAAAACACCCCTATTCGCTAATCCTTTCAAAGCCAGACAGGCCCAGATGGAGGTGGAGGCCATACTCAACAAGGATATCATCGAACCAAGCCAGAGCGAGTGGAGTTCACCAATCATCTGAGTTCCCAAACTGGATGGGACTCAATGATTTTGCGTGGATTATCAGAAGGTCAATGGCATTAAAAAATTGGACTCATATCCAATACTTAGGACTGTATTGAGAAATTTTGATAAGCCAGTTACATCACCAAGTTGGATTTACTGCATGGTTACAGGCAGGTACCTTTATCAGAGACAGCGAAAGCAATTTCTACATTTGTAACTCTAAATGGGCTATATCAATTCAAAGTAATGCCCTTGGGAATGAAGAACGGACCCACCACATTCCAAAGACTCATGAACAGAGCTGTGGCTGGGTTAACAAACTGTACAGTCTATTTGGACGATGTAGTGATCTTTAGTAAGTCCTGGAAAGATCACATGGTACAGTTTGCAGAGTTCTTTGAATGGCTATGAGAAGCAAAACTGGTGATAAACTTAAATAAAACTGAATTTGTGAAAGCAGAAGTGACGTTCTTGCGACATAAATTGGTCATGGAAGGTTGACCCCACAGAACACAAAGATGCAGGTCATCAAGAAATTTCCACGACCAACCTCGAAGAAAGAGGTGCTTCGATTCTTGGGTTTTATTGGAAGTTTGTTCCAAACTTCAGCAGTGTAGTGGCATCATTAACTGATTTGCTGAAGAAGAACACAAAGTTTCAGTGGACAGAACAGTGCCAGGCAGCATTCAACCATTTCAAAGCAATATTAACCACGCACCAGTTTTAGGTACACCAAATGTTTCAAAACCTTTCAAAGTTGCCATCGATACTAGTGACATAGGAGTTGGAGCTGTACTGCTACACAAAGATGATGGTGGGATTAAATTGTCAGTTGATTACTTTTCGAAGAAACACAACATTCACCAGAGAAAATACTCCATGATTGAATAAGAACTATTGAGTTTGGTACTGGCCTTACAAAGTTTTAATGTGTATGTCATGAACAATGTGTCGGAGACGGTTGTATACACAGATCACAATTGTTTTGCATTCTTGAAACACTTTAAAGACAAGAATATGAAACTATTTTGTTGGAGTCTCATGTTACGTACTTTTAATTTACAAATTGTACATTTTGCAGGTTGTAATAATGTAATTGCAATTGCGTTATCATGGATTTAACTGATAAAGTATGGATGAGATTGATATCTACTCAAGGTTATACATATGTGGGAAGAATTTGATATGAATTTGGATTAAGTCATATGTATGTCATGGTAATGTGATTAAGGAATAGCAAAAAAAGAAGCCATATTTTCATTATGGTGGTTCATTTTTTCTTAAGGGGGTGGTGTTATGAAGATGTAGGTGTTTACTGTACCTTTAAGAGAGAGTGGAAGCCCACACGAGAAGCACAGAGTATGCTGAAAGATTTAAAAAGGTAACATTGTTTGAAACAAATAGCTGGAGTTGCATTACCATGGAGCAAAAACAAATTCAAATTTGGCCAATCAGTTTAAATTATGCCCCAGATACCAAATTCTAATCAAATTTGAATTTAGTGTTTTGATGACATCAAACCAATGAAATGATCTGATGTTTTGTGGTATAAAACCAAACATTTGAACAGTTAGAGGGAGAACTGCCAAGACAGCCAACAAGTATAGAGTGCGAGCCAAATAGCTCTCTGAAAGGTATCTGTCCATAAGAAACTTGTGCAGCTGAAGACCGAAGCCAACCCAGAAAAATCTGCAAAGGAGAATTGGCAAAGCTGACTGGTTTTGAAAAGTGATTTTTTTTTGTAAATCTTAATTGGGTTTTTTTTATCAGAACAGTACTGTAAAGTAGGAGGTAAAAGATAGGTTTAAGAGAAAGGAGTTGTAAATAGTGTTTCTAATGTTATCTATTGGATTTAAAGAATAAAATTGCTAATTTTTACTTTAAATATGGGATAGTTCTTTGCCTTTCGAAACTTAACAGATTACGGCACGAGGTGAGCTGCTCTGTGTGTCAGCTTTAAACTTAGCAGAGGGATTTACCCTGTGTCATAAATCTTTATACCAATGACCCCAGGGCAATAACCTAGGGTTTGGATTATTAATCCAGTAATGCTAACGCCATACCTCCCATCAACAATGTGATGTATTACTGTGACAGGACATATTCCCAGACTTGGTTGCTGCAGACTCCAATTTGGGAGTGTAAAATACTCAAATGCATATTTGCTTATCATAGTTCAGTATTTTTTTAAAAATTGCAATGCGTTAAGGGGTTTTAGTTAATTGAATGAACAAAACTGAAGAAATATTACTATTATACATTTTTCAGAACTCAGCTGATGCAGGAGCACATGGGTTTATTTTCATGCAGTGGAAGATCTTAGCAATGGGCATAATTATATCACAAACATCGCTTATTCTGTTATTCTAAAACAAACTCCATAGCTTTTTTTGTACAAAGACTGGAGTTTTAGTGTTGATTTTTTGATTCTTCACTGGTAACTAAGGGTTGTAATGTCAAGCATATTTTAATTCCCTGAAGCTATACCAATATTTCTGAGTTGAAGGAATAATCTTACTTCCTACATGTCCCCAGCATAGGACACTTTGAAGGGCTTTGTGATGATAAACTGATTGAAATTGAATTTGAAGAAGTCATGTGAATTTATTGCTGAATCAATCTCCTTTGGACGCCAATAGATCATCAAGGAAATGCCTTCTATAATTTGAATAATATCAAGGTCTGTGTGTCAGAATTCTGATGAATGTGCATTATAACCTAGATTAGTCCTCTACCAAGAAGCAATATTCTGTCCACAACAAGGGTCAGATTTTGAAACACCCTGTTAAGAAGGATAGGCGAGCAAACTTTTGGGATCCAGATTGCAAGCCAGACATTAACCATATTTTCAGATTGCAACCCATGATACATGGTGCAGTTTTAAACAAACGGGACAATTATCAGCTTGGGGCAATATTGGACACTGAATTAATGCTGAGATGTTGGATGATTGTGCAACCAAAGCAAAACTGGATTTTAAATTTGTGAATTAAACAGAACTCTGTAGAATATTGCAGTTGCTGGTTTAAGGAGAAAGATGACTCAATGTGCCCATAGGAAAGGCATGTTTACTAGCAGAGATTTTCTCAATTTAGTGACACCTCTATTGAGGTTGTCTTGAAGACATTGTCAGGATGATGCAATAATTTACTCTGAAACAGTGGAATCCATCTGAGGACAGGATAAGAAAATTTGAACATCTTGAGGTTGTAGGAATGGAGCTCCTTCCTTCCTGATTTTCTTACGTTTCAGCATAATGGCTCTAGGGGACTTTCTCTAGCCTGACAGAAGCAGATAATGACAATGTCAATTTGGCATACTACCATAATACCTTTCACAGGGCTAGCTGTGGATTGGAGGCAATGAAGCTGTAGAGGGGGAGGCAATGCAGCTATTTGCAAATGAGGATGACACAACAGAGTTTGCGTTGACAAACCAGCCAAGCAGACTCTCCACCAATCTACCTTCCCCCAACCCCATCCCCCTCCCATTTATCTCTCTGCCTCTCTGGGCCAAGCCTCATTCCTGATGAATGGCTTATGCCTGAAACATTGATTCTTGTACTCCTTGGATACTGCCTGACCTATTGTCCTTTTCCATCACCGCACTCTGGACTCTGATCTCCAGCATGTACAGTCCTCACTTTCTCCACCAATCTAGACATAATTAACTTAATGAGATGTCAAGTAACTGTGGAAATGATGACACAGGTTAACACATCATTGACTCAGTAAGCAATGCAGAGGCAACTGTGAACAGGGACTCCTTGAAGGATGGAGAACAGACATTGCTAATATTGAGTGGACAGAGCGTTACAGAATTTCGCCTGTCTCATACAGATTCTCTGCCTGGAACAGTAAGGAGAGACTATTTTTTTCTAAATGTCAGAGTTTACCCAGTCATGGGAAGAGAAGGGAAGGGTCTATCCATGTGCACCAACAATGAGTGCATGAGATCATCCACTGAGAGAAAGGCCAATCTCTTGGAGAGCCATCTGGTGTGGACGAATAAACAGGGCACTGACTGCCACACAATGAATATCAATTTATGAAGCTCCTGTCTCATTGTGCAAGTGCCCAATTTGGCAGAAGTAGAAGGCCATGCTGCACAAAGTGTGGCTTCAAGCATTTTTTCACTGAAATGCTGCCCATGCAAATGGTGGAGATAGCACATAAAGCTTGCTCGTGTGGCCTGGCATAGAGGAGAAAAATTTAAATACTGAACAGTGTGTACACAAAACAAGGTGCCCATTTGTTGGAGTGCAGGCAAAAACGATGGTTGGCTTTGAAGTGCTGTTGTTAACTCTATGTTTGAAGGGGTCTGGAGTTCAGAGAAACCAAGGTGGTTGCTGAAAACTCCATGCTGCTGGACAGTTAGGGTTCAAAGCAGCCTAGGAGCAGTGTTTGAGGTTACTCAATGCTGTTGAGGAGTTGGATCTTAGAATAGCCTGGAACAGTGGATACTTAGTGCAGATGGAGTTTGGACTCAGAACAGTATATGAGAAACAGCTGCCAGCTTGGGGAAGTTGAATCACAGTTGGTTGCTCTGCGAATGTTGGATGTAGACAGGCAGGAAGCTGGAAGAACACAGAAAGGCAGGCAGCATCAGAAGGTGGAGAAGTCGGTACTTCGGGTGTAACCCTTCTTCAGGACTGGGAAACTGAGGGGCAACCTGATAGAGATTTACAAAATTGAGAGGCACAGATAGAATGGGTATTTACAGTCTTTTTCTCAGATTGAATTGTCAATTACTAGGGGACATAGGTTTAAGGTTTGAGTGGCACAGTGGCTAAGTGGTTAGCACTACTGCCTCACAGCACCAGGGACCTCAGTTCAATTCTAGCCTCAGACAACTATCTGTGTGGAGTTTGCACATTCTCCTCAAGTCTGTGTGGGTTTTTTCTGGCTGCTCTGGTTTCCTACCCAATCCAATGATGCATGTTAGGTGGATTGACCATGCTAAAAATTGCACTGCAGTGTGCACATTAGGTGGGTTAGCCATGTTAAAAAAAACCTTGTAGGATTACAGGGATGGAGTCATAGGGTGGGATGCTGTTCAAAAGGTTGATGCTGACTCAAGGGGATGAATTGCCTCTTTCTACACAATAGGCATTCTAAGGTAAAAAGGGGCAAGTTCAAAGCAGATGTCAGAGTCATTTTTTTTTACACAGAGAGTGGTAAGTGTCTGGTATGTGCTGCCATAAAAGGTGGTACAAACAGATACAATAACAATGTTAAAGAGGCATTTTGACAGCTAAATGAATAGGCGGGGAGTAGAAGTATATGAATGGCATGTGTCACCATTGTTAACAGCTAACCCGAGAATGCAACTTTTAAAAAAAGGTTTTGTGATTTACACATGAAAGAAGTGAAACTATCACTGTATTCTAACAGATGAAAGGCTTAACAGACAATCAATTTTTCAATGTATAATTTCAGTTACATCACACTGCAAATTTTTGCTGTAAATTCTGTGTTATGATCGAGCCCTCCACTATCACCTGATGAAGGAGCGTTGCTCCAAAAGCTAGAGTGCTTCCAATTAAACCTGTTGGACTATAACCTGGTGTTGTGTGATTTTTAACTTTGTACACCCCAGTCCAACACCGGCATCTCCGAATCATAGAATATATTACATATCCTTGCTCTACATGTCAATGTTTCTTCCATATTTTAAAGATAGAATTTACATGATTTAATTATCTCAAGTATGACAGGCAGTCACATAAACAGTTATCTTCTGTAGCCAGATCCTCAGGGAATTATTTTGTTTTTGGCCAGAATGGTCCATTATCAAAGCTTTAACTTCTTTCTGCTGTCTGTTTCTAATATGAGTGCATTTTTGTATTATACCTTTTATCTGCGATCTGCATATGTTAGCTTTTCCATTTTCCATTCTACTCTCAGAGGGATGCACTTTAATGGCATCTGCAAAGAAGTGGATTTATATTACAAATGAAAAATCAAATATCCAATAGTAAATTTATTAATAAACCATTTCCACATTATTGTGCAGTGTTATGATCAAACTAACTTTCCATCATGTATTTGGTGCCTTCACCGATCTAAAGCAATATTTTAATCCATAGGAAATATGAAAATGGCTTTCAATCAATAAGAATTATTCTGATATAACTGGGTGAAGGCATTAATGAGCACTTTGCATTGGTATTCTCCAAGGAGAAGGACGCGGATGATTAATATTCTAGGGTACATTGATATTAAAAAGGAGGAGGTATTAGGTGCCTTGAAAAGCATTAAGATAGATAGGTTCCCAGGGCCTGATAGGACCTATCCCAGGGTACTAAGAGAGGCAAAGGTGGAGATTGCTGTGGCCTTAACAGAGATCTTTGTATCCTCTTTAGCCACAGGCAAAGTCTTAGAAGACTGGAAAATAGCCAATGTTGTTTCTTTGTTTCAGAAGGTCAACAGGGATAATCCAGAAAGCTATAGGTTGGTTAATTTTGCATCCAATGGGAGGAAAATTATTGGAGAAGATTCTAACGGACAGGTTTTACTCACATTTGGAAAATAATAGTCTTATTAGGGATAGTCAGCATGCCTTTGTGCAGGGGAGGTCTTGTCTTACAAACTTGATTGTGTTTTTTGAGGAAGTGATGAAGATGATTGCTGAGGATAGGGTAGTAGAGTGCTTTAGGGAACATCTCCGGGACACCCACACCAATCAACCCCACCGCCCTGTGGCCCAACATTTCAATGTCCCTTCCCATTCTGCTGATGACATGGAGGTCCTGGGCCTCCTCCACCGCTGTTCCCTCACCACCTGACGCCTGGAGGAAGAATGCCTCATCTTCCGCCTTGGAACATTTCAACCCCATGACATCAATGTAGATTTCACCAGTTTCCTCATTTCCCCTTCCCCCACCTCACCCCAGCTCCAGCCTTTCAGCTCAGCACCACCCTCATGACCTGTCCTACCTGTCTGTCTTCCTTTCCACCTATCCACTCCACCCTCCTCTCTGATCTATCACCTCCATCCCCACCGCCATTGTACTCTTTGCTACCTTCCCCCACCCTCCTCTCTGACCTATCACCTCCATTCCCACCCCCATTCACCTATTGTACTCTATGCTACTTTCTCCCCACCCCCACCCTCCTCTCATTTATCTCTCCACTCTGCAGGCACCCTACCTCTGTTCCTGATGAAGGGCTTTTGCCCGAAACATCGATTTTACTGCTCCTCTGATGCTGCCTGACCTGCTGTGCTTTTCCAGCACCACTCTAATCTAGATTCTATGTGGACTATCTGTCATGGTCCCTCACGGCTGGTCCAGAAGATTAAGTCATATGGAATCAACAGTGAGTTGGTAAGTTGGACACAAAATTGGTTTGGACATAGAAGACTGTTAAGTAAGAGTAAAAAGTTATCAGGTGGACTATATGTGGCAAAATGTGAAGTTGTTCATTTTGGAATGGGGTAGAGCAGAGTATTATTTGAAAGGAGAAAAACTGCAGAAATCTACAAAGCAAAATGACTTGGGGGTATTTTGCACAAAACACAGAAAACTAGTACATCGTCCAGCAGGTAATCAGGAAGGCTAATGGATCCTTGGCTCTTATTTCAAGAGTGTTGGACCATAAGAGCAGGGAAGTCTCACTCTAACTGTAAAAGGGGCTAGTGAGACCACATATAGAGTGCTGTGAGGAGTTTCAGTGCCCTTATTGAAGGAACAATATCATTTCATTTGGAGACAGCTCAGAGAAGATTCAAGAGGATGATCCTCAGTATAGAGTGATTATCATGAGCAAAGGCTAAACATGTTGGGGCTCTACTCATTGAAGGTTAGAAGAATGAGAGGTGATCTTATTTAAATGTAAAGGATTCTTAAGGAGCTTGACAGAGTACATCCTGACAGGATGTTGGGACAGTCTAGGACCAGAGGGTATCATCTCAGAATTAAGGGGCATCAATCTCAGACTAAGCTGAGAAGGAATTTCCTTTCCCAGATGTTTGTGAGTCTTTGGAACTCCTCGCCGCAGAGAGGTGTGGGGCAGAGTCCTCGCATATATTTAAGGCTGAGTTAGATTCTTGATCAGAAGGGGAAATCAAGGAATATGGGAAAAGTGCAGGAAAGTGGACATGAGGAACATTGGATCAGCCATGATCCTATTGAGTAGTGGAGGAAGTTTGAGGGATCTAACGGTCTATTCCTGTTCCTATTTGTTATGATCTTATGATTATTCCACTACTCTTCTGAATTGTGCCTTGTAGATGGTGAACAGTTAAGAAGTCAGATGGTGAATTATTTGTTAAATAATTCCCAGTGTCTAAACTGCTCTCATAACCACAGTGTTTATATCATTGCTCAGTGAAGTTTCTGGACAATGGTAACCCAGATGTGTTAATAGTGATTCAGCAATGGAAATGCAATTGAATGTAAAGGATGAATGGTTAGATCTGTTGTTGTTCAAGGTGGTCACTGTTTGGTCCATGTGTACCATGAATGCTACTTACCAAGACTGAGTATCGTCCAAGTCTTGCTGCACATAAGTATGGATTAATTTGCATTTAAGGATTCACAAATAGCATTAAACACTCTGCAATCATCAGGGAAAATCCCCACTTGAATGGAAGTTGATTCGTGTAGCAGTTGAAGGTGGTTGGGCATGTAACACTGCCCTGAGAAATTCTGGCAGAATTGACCTGGAGCCGTGATGATTGAACTCCAACACCACAATCATCTTCTAGGTATGATTCTAGGAGATACATATGATTTCAACTGATAGGGAATTTATCTTCTGATTCCCATCAACATTAATTTTACAAGAAACCCTTGGTGTCACATTAGCCAAACACAGCCAATTGATATTGAGAGAAGTCACTCTCAATTCACCCATGAAATTCATTTTCACCATTTCTGTCCAGTAGCTAAATGGAAATCTGATCTGAGTCCACCAGAAGAAGAATAGTAAGTCAGAAGTGGCATAGTCAATCACCAATAATGGTCTTTAGTTTTATGAAAGAGAACCCAAAAAGCCCATCTCCATTTTTGTTCATGTTGTATGATTTTTTTTCTTAAAAAAAAGGATGCATTCTGTTGGTGCAGAGCTGGACTCTACAGGTTTACAATGAAATTTGAACAAATCATTTGTTTTCAATAAATGCTACTGTGGATTGTAATTTTATTCAGCTACTGTACCTTTTTCAATTATAGCAAAAAATATGTTTAAAATGTCTGGATTCCTCGCACTGCATTTCATCCATGTAGTGTTAATTTCACATTTCATTTCAGCTATGAAGTCTATCAAAATCCTAACTTAAAAATAAGAAAACCTGATTTTGGACAGCTGACAAATATGTTTCTCTGAAATGAGTTTCAGTTTTAACTCTGCATAAGGGATTGATGAATATCCTTCACAGGGTGAAATGGACTCTGTGATGTAGTGTGTATTTTATATCTCAGAGCTTTCCACATACAGCTTTTGTTTCTATTTGCATAGCAGGTTTAATTCACAGTGGTTAAAACACCTGCTATTTGCTTCCAGCTCTGGTTTTCAGTTTATTCAGCATTTATTTACTTTTCTCTGAGTCTAAACCAAGCTTAATCAATAAAGCTGAATGAGCATTCATGGTAAATGGATCACACAATCAAACACAGAACAAGTTTTGGTTCTCTTCCATAAAGCTAACTCACTTTATTAGCTATTGCCTGATGTGCTGCATCTAATTTAATACTTTCCAGACAGTGATGGATTCAAAATGATTTTCCACTTTTTCTACTGGATGTTTGGTAGGCAAAATGCTCGAACTAATTATGGTAATTGGTCAAAAGAAAAACAACAAGAAAATTGGAAGTATCATTCTGTTACTTTTTCTTGTCTTTGGCTTTGTAGAGAAATATTGTACAAAAAAAATTATTTTCAAAATTTTTGAAGATTAATATAATTATTGGCACTGAATGTATCTTAAACAATTTAGTTGGTTGGCTTATGAGATTTGCTACGCTCGCTTAACCACAAAGTTTGTGGATGTTGTTTTATTGGAATGACATATGTTCAATCCTTGTCTTTGTTAATTGTACTTTGAAATGAAATGGAAAACTACCTTGAGCTCCGAAATACTTTGTTTCCTTTCAGAGTAAAAGTATCAATTGACTTAAAGACATTACAAACTTAATACACAGATCACCAATAGCATTTTTGGATGGACAGTTGGCTAACTGATAAAAGACAGACAGTTGGGATGAAGGAGTATTTTCAGGACGGCAATCTGGAGTAGAGTGCCTCAGGGATCAGTGCTGGAGCCATAGTTATTTACAGTATCTGTTAATTGAGGGAAGAGACTGCTCTATTGCCAAATTTGCAGATGACTCAAAAACGGGTGGGAAGGCAAGTGGCAAAGACAATATGAGGAATCTTCAGATAGATAGGTTAAGTGAGTGGTCCAAATCTTGGCACACAGAATATGACATGGGAAAATGTGAAGTTATGCAGGTTGGCAGGAAGAATAGAGAAACAAAGCTGCAGCATAGAGGAATTTAAAGATCAGTGTGCATCACTCAAAAGGTGAGTAATATAGTTCAGCACGTTATTGGAAAGGCAAATGGAAGGTTGACTTTCATTTCAAAGGGAATGGAGTGAAAAAAAGAGAATCCTTGTTAAAATGATACAAGGCATTAGTCACACCACATCTCGAATACTGTGAACAGTTTTGGTTTCCTTGTCTAAGGAAAAATGTACTGTCATTGGATACAGTTTAAACAAGATCCACTAGGCCTTGAGCAGACAGGGACTTCAGTATGTGAAGGAATCGAGTATTCATTCGAGATAATGCAAGCTGATCTTATTGAAACATACAAGTCTCTTAGGGGCTTGACACTGCAGATGTTGAGAAGTTTTTTCCTCTTCTGGGAGAATTTAGACGAGAAGGCATTATCTAAGAATAATGCGTTGTAAATTTAAAACAAAGATGAAGAGGATTTTTATTTTCTCTGATGATATTGAGTCAATGGGGTTCTTTACAACAGAGGACTGGAGAGGTTGTGTTATCAAATGTATTCAAGCTTGGGATTGTCACATTTTTAATCAATAAGGGAATTGAGAGTTGTGGGACAAAGGCAGAACATGGAGTTGAGAGTTAGCAAATCAGCCATGATCAGCCATGATCTCACAGAATGGCAGTGGGCTGAATGGTCTACTTCTGCTCCTTTATCATACGGTCTTATTTAGCCATGGATAATAAATCCTTCTCAAAATGTTTCTTTATCACTGCATTAAACCTTAAGTAAGAGTCACTTAATATCTCCTTCAAACATTTTCCACTTCATCTCTATTACTGGACTACTTAAATTTATTCTGCAATTTACATTAGCTAGCTCCATCCTCATACCCATATAATTATACTCTATTAAAACACTAATCTTAGACCCACACTTCTCTACTTCAAATTAAACTGGAACATCTACATTTGCTGTCACAAAAGACTGCTTTACCGACTTATTGATAAATCCTGTCTTATTTCTCAATGCCAGTAAAGAATAGCTCAGAGTCATAGACAGAGTCATAGAGATGTACAGCATGGAAACAGACCCTTCGGTCCAACCTGTCCATGCCGACCAGATATCCCGACCCAATCTAGTCCCACCTGCCAGCACCCGGCCCATATCCCTCCAAACCCTTCCCATTCATATACCCATCCATACGCCTTTTAAATGTTGCAATTGTACCAGCCTCCACCACTTCCTCTAGCAGCTCATTCCATACACATACTCTGCATTAAAAAGTTGCCCCTTAGGTCCCTTTTATAGCTTTCCCCTCTCACCCTAAACTTATGGCCTCTAGTTCTGGACTCCCGCAAACCAGGGAAAAGACTTTGTCTATTTATCCTATCCATGCCCCTCATAATTTTGTAAACCTCAATGAGGTCACCCCTCAGCCTCCGACACGCCAGGGAAAACAGCCCCAGCCTGTTCAGCCTCTCCCTATAGCTCAAATCCTCCAACCCTAGCAGCATCCTTGTAAATCTTTTCTGAACCCTTTCAAGTTTCACGACATCTTTCCAAGAGGAAGGAGACCAGAATTGCACACAGTATTCCAACAGTGGCCTTACCAACGTCCTGTACAGCCGCAACATGACTTCCCAACTCCTGTACTCAATACTCTGACCAACAAAGGAAAGCATACCAAATGCCAACTTCACTATCCTATCTACTTGCGATTCCACTTTCAAGGAGCTATGAACCTGCACTCCAAGGTCTCTTTGTTCAGCATCATTCCCTCGGACCTTACCATTAAGTGTATAACTCCATCCAAGGCCATAAAGGACCTTTCCCTGCCACCGCAGGAATTGCAAAACCTGCGCCCACACCTCCTCCCTCACCTCCATCCAAGGCCCTAAAGGAGCCTACCACATCCATCAATATCATTTATTGTATCCGTTGCTCCCGATGTGGTCTCCTCTACATTGGGGAGACTGGACGCCTCCTAGCAGAGCGCTTTAGGGAACATCTCCGGGACACCCGCACTAATCAACCACACCGCCCTGTGGCCCACCATTTCAACTCCCCCTCTCACTCTGCCGAGGACATGTAGGTCCTGGGCCTCCTTCACCGCCACTCCCTCACCACCCGACGCCTGGAGGAAGAACGCCTCAGCTTCCGCCTCGGAACACTTCAACCCCTGGGCATCAATGTGGACTTAACCAGTTTCCTCATTTCCCCTTCCCCCACCTCACCCCAGTTCCAAACTTCCAGCTCAGCACCGTACCCATGACCTGTCCTACCAGCCTATCTTCTTTTCCACCTATCTACTCCACCTCCTCTCTCACCTATCACCTTCATCCCACCCCCATCCACCCATTGTATTCTTTGCCACCTTCCCTCACACTCCTCCCTGACCTATCACCTTCATCCCCACCCCCACTCACCTACGGTACTCTATGCTACTTTCTCCCCACCCCCATCCTCCTTTTATTTATCTCTTCAACCTTCAGGCACTCTGCCTGTACTCCTGATGAAGGGCTTTTGCCCGAAACGTTGATTTTGCTGCTCCTCAGACGCTGCCTGAACTGCTGTGCTTTTCCAGTACCACTCTTCTCCAGAATCTGGTTTCCAGCATCTGCAGTCATTGTTTTTACATTAAGTGTATAAGTCCTGCTAAGATTTGCTTTCCCAAAATGCAGCACCTCGCATTTATCTGAATTAAACTCCATCTGCCACTTCTCAGCCCATTGGCCCATCTGATCAAGATCTCATTGTAATCTGAGGTAACCTTCTTCGCTGTCCACTACACCTCCAATTTTGGTGTCATCTGCAAACTTACTAACTATACCTCTTATGCTCGCATCCAAACTATAAATGACAAAAAGTAGTGGATCCAGCACTGATTCTTGTGGCACTCTACTGGTCATAGGCCTCCAGTCTGAAAAACAATCCTCCCCCACCACCCTCTGTCTTCTACCTTCGAGCCAGTTCTGTATCCAAATGGCGAGTTCTCCCTGTATTCTGTGAGATCTAACCTTGCTAACCAGTCTCTCACGGGGAACCTTGTCGAACGCCTTACTGAAGTCCACATAGATTACATCTACCACTTTTCCCTCATCAATCCTCTTTGTTCTTTCTTCAAAAAACTCAATCAAGTTTGTGAGACATGATTTCCCACACACAAAGCCATGTTGACTATCCCTAATCAGTCCTTGCTTTTCCAAATACATGTACATCCTGTCCCTCAAGGTTCCCTCCAAAAACGTGCCCACCAGCAATGTCAAGCCCACCGGTCTATAGTTCCTTACCATTTTCTTAAATAATGGCACCACGTTAGCCAACCTCCAGTCTTCCGGCACCTCACCCGTGATTATCGATGATACAAATATCTCAGTAAGAGGCCCAGCAATCACTTCCCTAGCTTCCCACAGAGTTCTAGGTTACACCTGTTCAGGTTCTGGGGATTTATCCACTTTTATGCATTTCAAAACATCCAGCACTTCCTCCTATGTAAGATGGACATTTTTCAAGATGTCACCATCTATTTCCCAACATTCTATATTTTCCATGTCCTTTTCCACAGTAAACACTGATGCAAAATACTCATTTAGTATCTCCCCCATTTTCTGTGGCTCCACACAAAGGCCGTCTTGCTGATCTTTGAGGGGCCTTATTCTCTCCCCAGTTACCCTTTTGTCCTGAATGTATTTGTAAAAACCCTTTGGGTTCTCCTTAACTCTATTTGCCAAAGCTATCTCATGTCCCCTTTTTGCCCTCCTGACTTCCCTCTTAAGTATACTCCTACTTCCTTTATACTCTTCTAAGGATTCACTTGATCTATCCTGCCTATACCTGACATATGCTTCCTTCTTTTTCTTAGCCAAACCCTCAATTTCTTTAGTCATCCAGCATTCCCTATACCTACCAGCCTTTCCTTTCACCCTGACAGGAATATACTTTCTCTGGATTCTTGTTATCTCATTTCTGAAGGCTTCCCATTTTCCAACCATCCCTTTACCTGTGAACATCTGCCTCCAATCAGCTTTTGAAAGTTCTTACCTAATACCATCAAAATTGGCCTTTCTCCAATTTAGAACTTCAAATTTTAGATCTGGTCTATCCTTTTCCATCACTATTTTAAAATGAATAGAATTATAGTCGCTGGCCCCAAAGTGCTCCTCCACTGACACCTCAGTCACCTGCCTTGCCTTATTTCCCAAGAGTAGATCAGGTTTTGCACCTTCTCTAGTAAGTACATCCACATACAGAATCAGAAAATTTTCTTGTACACACTTAACAAATTCCTCTCCATCTAAACCCTTAACACTATGGCAGTCCCAATTTATGTTTTGCAAGTTAAAATCACCTACCATAACCACCCCTTTATTCTTACTGATAACTGAGATCTCCTTATAAAATTGTTTCTCAATCTCCCTCTGACTATTGGGGGGTCTATAATACAGTCCCAATAAGTTGATCATCCCTTTCTTATATCTCAGTTCCACCCAAATAACTTCCCTGATATATTTCCAGGAATATCTTCCCTCAGTACAGCTGTAATGCTAACCCTTATCAAAACATCACTCCCCCTCCTCTCTTGCCTCCCTTTCTATCTTTCCTGTAGCATTTGTATCCTAGAGCATTAAGCTGCCAGTCCTGAGGCATGTTTCTGTAATTGCCATGATATCCCAGTCCCATGTTCCTAACCATGCCCTGAGTTCATCTGCCTTCCCTGTTAGGCCACTTGCATTGAAATAAATGCAAGATAATTTATCAGTCCTACCTTGTCCCTGCCCGCCCTGACTGTTTGTCTTGTTTCTGTTCTCACTGCACCAGTCTCAGATTGATCTCTTTCCTTACTATCTCCCTGGGTCCCGCTGTCATTTCCCCCCCCCCCCATTACTAGTTTAAATCCTTCCAAGCAATTCTTGCAAATCTCCCTGCCAGTCTCTTTCCAATTTAGGTGCAATCCGTCCTTCTTGTACAGGTCACTTCTACCTCAAAAGAGATTCCAATGCACCAAAAACGTGAAACCTTCTCCCATATACCAGCTCCTCAGCCATGCCTTCCTCTGTTCCAACCTCCTCTTCTTGCCCTCACTAGCTCGTAACACCGGAAATAATTGAGATTTTACTACTCTTGAGGACCTCCTTTTTAAATTCCCTCCTAACTCTCTGTAATCTCCCTTTAGAATCTCAACCTTTTCCCTTCCTATGTCATTGGTTCCAATGTGGACAATGACCTCTTGCTGGCCCCTCTCCCCTTGAGAACATTCTGTACCGTCTCTGAGACATCCTTGATCCTGGCACCTTGATCCTAGCACCAGGGAAGCAACACATCATTCTGATTTTTCACTGCTGGCCACAGAAACCTCTGTCTGTTCCTCGGACTAGAAAGTCCCCTAACACAATTGATCTCTTGGAACCTGGAGTACCCTCATTGCATTAGAGCCTGTCTCAGTAGCAGAAATTTGGTTGTTCGTGCTCCCTGATTGGATCTATATGTACTGCTATAAGAAACAGTGCTGTGTACACCATACAAAATCATTTATTCAGCCAATTTGATTCATCCAATCTACAAAATAACACTCAGGTGAATTTTATGATATAATGTCTAAAACAACTCAATATATTTTGGAATTTGGTTCTCATCTTTGGGCTAACCTTATTGGATTTTCTGAGATGATCCATAAATAAATATCCTTAGCCCCTCTGAAGCCTATGTTGTGTCCAGCACTATAGAACATAGAAAATAGAACATAGAACAGTACAGCACAGGACAGGCCCTTCAGCCCATGATGTTGTGCCGTCCACTGATTCTCATGAATGCACCCTCAAATTTCCGTGACCATATGCATGTCCAGGAGTCTCTTAAATGTCCCCAATGACCCTGCCTCCACAACTGCTGCTGGCAACGCATTCCATGCTCTCACAACTCTCTGTGTAAAGATCCCGCCTCTGACATCCCCTCTATACTTTCCTCCAACCAGCTTAAAACTATGACCCTTCGTGTTAATCATTTCTGCCCTGGGAAATAGTCTCTGGCTATCGACTCTATCTATGCCTCTCATTATCTTGTATACCTCAATTAGGTCCCCTCTTCTCCTCTTTTTCTCCAATGAAAAAAGTCCGAGCTCAGTCAACCTCTCCTCATAAGATAAGCCCTCCAGTCCAGGCAGCATCCTGGGATATTCTACAAAAACTATATTCTTGACAAAAGTGTCTGCAGAGGTAGAGCAAGGCAAAGTTTAAGAGACTTCAACCACGTTTTTGTTAACCTTCTAAATTTTGGATTTTGGAAAATAAAAAGGATAGCTCCAAAAATAAGGTGAAAGTCAACCGGCATTAAGAAAAGTAAGTGATCAAGTGAATAAGTCATGAAGTATTCATTGCACATGAAGCCCATATTGGATTTTTTTGAGCGGTGCAAGTGTCATTGCATGAGGTTGCTTTGAAAAGCATTGTCCAGTTTCACAAAAGACCTTGTTCTCCACCGTCGACAACTGTGCATTATGGTGGTGGTAGATAAGGCCAGCTGTGTTTAAGCCATCCACAGGAAAAAGAAATGGCTCTCCTTAATTAACCTAAAACTATAGAATGAAACTATCCAACAATCAATAATAATGACATGGATCCATTACACTTGGATCCCTTGATTAAGTCTGCTGATGGTGTAAAGTCTATGGGCAAGTGAGCTGTGATATGAATTCATAGAGTCTGCAAAAGAACATAGGTTAAGTAAAGGTGAGAAGGTAGTAGATGGAGTACAATATTGGAAAAGATTCAATTATATATTTTGATAGGAAGAATCTGATTCAATTAAAACATTCAAAAAGAAATTAGACTGCTGTCTGAAAAAGAGGAATGTGCATGATTACAAAGCAAAGGTGGGACAATGGCATGAAGTGGATTGCTCTTTCAGACGAAAACCAATTCTTTTTTAGATGTTGATATTCAGAGGGACTTACGTGTCCTTGTAGGCAAAGCACAAAATTAAGATGCAAACGCTTTATTAGCCTTTATTGTAACGGAGTTGTCAATCCATCATTAGGACCTTCCCAAATCACTATGAAAATAACATCCTCCCCTTTTTCTTTGAAAAATTTAAATCACATTGAAGGAAATTCCAATGTGACTCATGTATGAGCTCTTGCCTGGGAAATATTAGTTTCAGTGCTAGCACAGTTTTATTGTCCCTCACTTCCCTGTAAGAATAAGAAGGTCTTGCTGCAATCGAGCAGGGCTTTTTTCAGAGTCTACTTCAAGTGTTGGACACGTTTCTGGTCTCTTTCTTTAAGAGGAATTGCAAAGATTAATTATGAGAATGAGAAGATAGGCTTGTGAGAAGAGATTGAATACACAAGATTTCTGTAGGAACATGAGAGGGATGATAGGATAGATTATGAGAGGTTATAGACTCTTGCATAAGAGTCAAGAACTTGGGATCAAAGTGCTAAGTTTGATTCCTACACTGTGGTCTTCGCAAAGGGGCCAGTACCAGGCAATAAAGTCACTGGAAAAGATAAGGCACCTGGAGGTAGTTCAGACCTGTCCAGAAACGTTTGGCTCTTGACTGGGACCATGTTTGTGCTGTTTTTGATGCCTCTTCTGATTCTTACTCAGTCCAGGGCTGGTCCCTTGTTACTGTTACTTCTGCAGCAGTGATACATCTGTCAACTGATCCTTTCTCTTCCTGCTCTGTGCTGCACCTTGTTCACACAGGGATCCAGGAAGACTGGATGAGTCCTGGGCCTATTGCTATCTACTTTTATCATGTGGTGCCCTTGCAGGAAGTTAAGCTTGTGTTCCTACTATTCTCACTTTACTCTTCAAAGGTCACCTTCAGAGGCACTTTCCCTTCAGCATCTCAAAGTGAACCTCTTCCTGTCAATCCCTCACTCGAGCTTCCCGAATCACTATGAAAATAACAACCTCACCCTTTTCTTCAGACAATTTAAATGAGACTGAAGCAAATTCCAACGTGACTCATGTCCATAAAGAAAATCTGAGCCCTTGCCTGGGAAATATTAGTTTCAGTGCTAACACAGTTTTATTGCCACTCACTTCCCTATCTCACAGCCCAATTGACCAGGACATATTAACTTCTGCCATAATCTCAGGTTGAAGATTCAACTGTTTAGAATAGAATTGAGGAGAATTTCTGTCACTAAAAGGATTGTGAACTTTTTGAAATTCTGGACCCCAGAGGGCAGTGGTATACTCAGTCATGTAATCTATTAAAGAAAAAGATAGTTAGGTATTTGGACACAAAGGAAAACAAGCGATGTGAGGGTAAGGAGAGAAAGTCTTTTTGAGATCAAAGATCACCTTTCAATCTTTTGAATCAAACTTTTCAGATGTGCGATGACAAATCTAGAGCAGATGGGACTTGAACTCTGTCATTCCAGTATTGAGGGAAGGCCACTCCCATTGCACAACAAGAGCCCTTCTCGATGATCAGCTGGAATCTTATTGAACAATGAAGTTACAGATTCGAGAGTCTGAACAGTTTTGTCCTGCTGCTTTTTTTTTAATGTTCTGATGTGAGATTATTTACCAAACAGGAGCCCAGGTTTGTGAAACATAAAGGTTCTGTCATTGTGAAAATGGCTCTGGAGATTTGACTCCATAACTCTGACACCCAAATACAAATCCATCCATTTTCATAGAGGGTGGAAGAGGAATGGCTGGTGGCGGAGGTTTCCAAGTTACACATCTGTTGTTCATGGAGGCACTTGTCCGTATAAAACAATAGCTCCCTCCAGTCATGTCTGATTTCTTGTTGCTAGGTGAGGTAAATATGATTACATAGAATAGAAGTAATAGGAAGAGGTGTAAACTTTGCAGAGTTGCTCACATAGATAGAGCACTGTTTTAGAGAAGTAAATTACTCTTCTGTAAATGAGCCCAGATAATGTTAAGGCTTTATTTGGAATTATTAAAAGCAAATATGAATGTGAATACATGCACTGGAAAATCCAAGATGACTGGAACTGTCAGCATAACTATGACAGGGATCTCAAAGGCACTTAAAACTATTTCCCTTTTAACTATTTAGAAAAAAAAATCCAGTCTGTAATAATTAAAATAAATGATTGCTTTCTATTTCATTCTATCTGTCGACATGAACCTGAGGACTACCATTACAGATTGGAACTGCATGACCAATTTCACAACATCAATTATCATTCTGTTATCATATAGGTATCTCCCAGTTCAAAATTTCATGATGAACCCAAATGGCTTTAGACACGTAATAACGGGTTCAGGGAACTTAACTATAGCAAATGTTTCATTTTGTTAAGGGTGTATTTCTTAAATTGTAAATTTCTATAATGATAGAATCCTTACCGTGTGGAAGTAGGCCATTTGACCATACCAACCTTCCAAAGAGCAGCCCAATCAGAACCTCCCCCCACTACCCAATCCCTGCATTTCCCATGGCTACTCCATCCCTGATATCAACATCCCTGGATTCCATGGGTAATTTAGCATGGCCAAATCCAGCTTTGGACTGTGGGAGGAAACTGGAGCACTGGAGGAAACCCACACAGACATAGAGAGAATGTGCAAACTCCACATTCTTTGATAAACTGAATTCTTTGATAGACTTTGAACACTTTGTTTTATCTCATTTGACATGGATCCTGCCATCTGTCCATGGCAGATGCTGGAAGAATTGCCTGGTGGATGTAAATGCAAAGGGGTGGTGCAGGGGGTCATGATTGGTACTGTTGGCATGGTGACTATAAAAGACCATGTTGATATATAGTGCATAATGAGATGTGAAGGAGTCTAGATAAATGACCTATAATATAGTTGAAAATGTGTTGCTGGAAAAGCGCAGCAGGTCAGGCAGCATCCAAGGAACAGGAGAATCGACGTTTCGGGCAAAAGCCCTTCTTCAGGAAGGACTTATAGTTGGACTGTATGAGGGGCTATGGGAATGGTGTAGGTAAAATGGATGTAAGTTGCAATGGAAGGTGGGTTCATATGGAGGGTACAAAGAGCCTAGGGAGGGGTGAAGAGCATGAGATGGGAAAGGATGACTTGGATGGTCCATGACGAATGTGTGGAGAGGAGTAATATAGGGCTGTTTTGTTTTACTGCTTTTTAAAAAATTATTTGAAGGTCCAATGTACCATGGTAAACCTTCTCCCCAGTCTTTCTCCACACTTGACCACTGTTTCTGAGACTGTCTGCCAATACTTCCAGGAATTCCACTCTCCCATCATTATGTTTCTGCCAATGTGTCACCTATCAGCAATTAGATATGCTAGTTATCTCAATGCTTTTCACGATAGCCCCCTTGCTCTAATACCATATTTTTCAGCCCACAAGTTACAACTGACACTCTTACCATACCTAATCTCCAAAGAGATTCATAAATAATATCATTTACAGTAATTTTCCTTTTGGTTTATTCCAATACACACAGACCAAAGTCCCATTGCATGCAGCACTTTCCATTTCTTGTCACTTCTTCTCAACCTCTCCCATTTCCTGAGACATTGTGAGTCCCACCACCAGTCATCTCTCTCTAATGAGACAATGGGACTGTGGCTACTTTAATTTTATTGAAGTGATGATTGTATATTATTGTCAATTAAATCCTGGCGTATTCATTTCACATTGAATTTTAACCGAGGGACAGTGAAGGTATAGCACCAGATATAGCACCAGATCAGGACAATGGGTTGGGGCAAGTAACAGATAGTGGTGTTTCCTGGCAACTGCTGCTTTTGTTCTTCCAGGAGTGAGAAGTCAAAGGTATGGAAGGTGCTGCTGAAGGAGCCTTGGTGAGTTTCTGTAGAGCACCTTGTAAATGTACACAGTGCTACTATTGTGCATCAGTGGTTAAGTGAGTTAATGTTGAAGGTTGTGATTGGGATGCCAATCAATCAGCCTGCTTTGTGGATGGTGTCAAATTTCTTGAGTCTATAACTCCAATCTGCATGGAATTTTCCCTCTGATTCCCAAAGAGTTTAATGTTCCTTGGGCTAGTTGATGCCACACTTTGTCAAATGCTGCCTTGATGTCAAGGGCAGATATTCTCAACTCATACCTTGACTCCAAGCCTGAACCAAGGCTGTAGTGTGGTCTGGTGCCGAGTAGTCATGGCAGAACCCAAACTGAACATCAAAGAGCAGGTTATTCCTTTTTAAGTGCCATTTGATGAACCCTTCCATCACTTTGCAGTTGGTCAGGAATAGGCCAATAGGTCAGTAATTGGCCTGGCTGGGTTGTCCTGCTTTTGCGGCACAGGATATACCCGGTTAACCTTCCACAATTTTGGGAAGTGCCAGAACTGTAGCTTTACTGCAACAACTTGGCTAAGGGACTGACTGGTTCTAGAGGACAAGTTTTCAGTGTGATTGCTCGATACTTCAAGCAATATTTTCAACATTCAATCACTTCAACTATTTCTTTATGTCAGGTATACTGAATGAAATTGGTTGAAAATGGAATCTGTGATCCTGGGGATTTTAGGACGAGGTCAAGAAGGACCATCCACTTCAGACCTCTGGCTGAAGATTGTTGCAAATGCTTTAGAGCTATTTAGTCTTTTGAACTAATGTGCTAGATTCCCCATGTATGAGGATGGTGATATTTGTAAGTAGCCCACCATCTGTTTGTTGTTTAATTGTTCGCCACCATTTGCTAGTATATGTGGCAGGAACGCAGACCTTAAAAAAAAGTACAGAGAATACTGGATATACTCAGCAGGTCTGGCTATATCTCTGGAGAGACAGAAACAGAATTAATGATTTGAGACCAGTATGAGTCTTGTTCAGAATTCAAAACTCTCTCCACAGATGCTGCCAAACCCGCTGATGTTCTCCAGCATTTTCTGTTTGTTTCTGATTTCCACAGTATTTTGCTCTTATTATGCAGAACTTCAATTGGATCTGTCAGTTGTATTCATATAGTGATCCCACAAACTGTTGTTGATCTTAAGAACTAGGCACAATCCACACAGAGAAAGCCACTAAAAAAAAACCTCATTGATAACTGCTTTTTGTATTCAACACACCTATACCTTGTTAAATATGTGGATTAAGCACTCCGTGTTAATTATACCTAGAAATTGAGATTTTTAATGGGATACTGTTAGAATTTAGGTGGTGTAGGAGTCAATTAACTTTTTAACCCCTCTAATCATAAATCCTAAAATGATTCAAAGTGACAGCTTATTAGTGGTTATATTTTATTCAATAAGTAAAACCTGGCATATGCTAATGTTGGGGCAATATAATGAAAGTACAATAGCATTACCATTGTGCCCCGCATGAAGCTCAATCTCCATATGACAACTCCCAGTAGTTTTGCCTATGGACTACCACATCAGTCAATGTGACATGTAAAAGGGTAGTCCATTCACTTTAACATGTCCTTTCTCAGGGATTCAGCCCAAAACCCTTAGACAAATACTAATACATTACGTTTTTCGAGCACCATTTCTTATACTCTTGTTAAACAGCAAAAGCTATAGAAAAGACTTTAACCCAATCATTGCTTTTTCAATTATGAAAGCTATCTTGTGCCCATTTGCCTTTCCACACTATATCAGAGATGCAGCATGTCTACCTGCAACTGCTTCTCATTTTCATACAACTGTTAACATGTACACATTTCAATGGCAAGCTTGAATAAAACTAAGAACATATAATAGTATTGACACTTAGCTATCTTAACTTAGATTCAAGACTATTATTCTCTTTTCCTTTCACCTGGGCATCTGGAATTCTGCTAAACTGCTTATTTTTGGTATAGTTGTCAGAAGACTATCTGTTTTCATACTCTGAATAAAGGTTGCCTTTTTACCATTTGGTCTCTTTTAAGATCCTTGGGGTCAATAACACATTTAGTCAATGAAAGCCCAAACCATAATTTCCTATCTGGGCACATTTCAGCTATCTTGAATAAAGGCACATCAAAAGCAGAAATAAAAAATATGATTCTGTGTAACCATTACCATATCATACCCAGTGAAATTCCCAAGACATTTACACCATCAACCCTCAGTATTTGCAGACGGAGATATTGAACTCCTGTTTAAAAAGACTAAAAGCAAATCACACAGTTAAAGTCCAATTTAAAGCTATCAATTGGGGTTTCTAGCAGGCGTCAGTTGAGAATGCAGAACTTGTTCTTACGTGCTCATTGCCATTCGCAATGGTATTCATTGAAAAATCAATGCTTATGTATGGCAAAGTTGCAAACATTACTTTAGCAACAGGAACTTTTCAGAAATATGGCAATAAAAACAAATAAACAAATGTGGATTGCAAAACTAGAAATATAAACATTACAAAGAGAAAATATTCTCTCCCTCCCTGGAGTTTATTTGAACCTTCCACCAGAAGGAATGACAGGATATTCCTGAGCTAAACAAATTGAAAATTAACTTGTGTTCCACCTCCATCTCCTTTGAGAACCTCCTTGAAATCAATCTCTTTGCTCAGGATTTTGGTCATCCCTCCTTTATTCTTCCATTGGCTTGGTTCCCATTCTTGTCTAATTATGAAATGTTTTTTTTCTGTTAAAGAGACTATATAAATGCAAGAAGTTGTTTTGATTTTAATTACATTACAATATTTAAATGAAGGCTTGTCTCAGTTGGGCAAAACAATTTCAGGCTGGATTAAGAGATTCCCAGCAGATCAATCTCTAAAGGCCTACAGGTGTGACAGGGAACTGAGCCAGGTTTTCTGATTGTTCAGCTCCAATTCCATTCCAGCACTACTGGCCTTATATCAGAAAATATAAAGCTGCATTTTATTTTGCCAGAAAGGCCTTAAGAGATGCAGGTTTACATATGCATGTTGCATCACTTATATGATGTAATAATTCCACATATAACCAGCCAAGAACTTTGAATGCTAAATCCTCTGACTCCAAACATAACTTTGATATTTTTCTACTTATTTCCATGTGCTATTTTCCTTATACAACCATGAATATGAGAAAATACCAATAAATGTAACCATGGGAAAAAATTCATTCCCTTCCTTCACCCTGTGGGAATGATGCAGATATGTGTTAAGATGTGTTTCCACCATGGTTGCAATGTATTTCCATCTTAAGTCTTACTTAGGTTAAGGTTGCCAGCCATTGTTCAGTTGCAATACTCTCATCTCTGAGTGCGAGCATCATGGATTAGTCCTACTTCAGAGACTTGAACGCATTGTTGCAGGAGTTCCTCCAGCCAGCAACACAGCTCCTGTCTTCCCAATTCTTATTCACCATCATTAAGGTATAAGTCAGGAATGTGATCGAATATTCATCAATTGTCATATGGGTGCAGCTCCAACAACAGTCAGGAAGATCAGCATGAACCAGAACAGGACAGCCTACTTGATTGGTACCATCTAAACATTCATTGTAACTCTTCACCTTTGACAAGCCATTCCAAAGTGATGACTTCTACTACATTGAACAACAAGGACAACAGACAAATCAGAACACCACCACATGTAATTTCCCCTCTTTCTATAGAATCTCTACAGTGTGGAAGCAGACCATTCAGCCCATCAAGTCCATACCTACTCTCCAAAGAACATCCCACCCAGACACACCCCTTATTTTATCCCTGTAACCTTGTATTTCCCATGGCTAATCTACCTAGCCTGGACACTATAGGCAATTTAGCGCGGCCAATCCACTTAACCTGCACATCTTTGGACTGTGGGAGGAAACCGGAGCACCCGGTGGAAACCCACACAAAAATGATGAGAATGTGCAAACTCCACACAGACAGTCACCTGAGTCTGGATTTGAACCTGGGTCTCTGGATCAACATGTTAGAAATCCCTCCTTAACAACACTCAGAACTACCTACACTAGATGAGCGAGACTAATTGAAGAAGACAGATATTCACCACCACCTCAAAGCTAATTTTGGACATACAATTGAATGAAACTAAATTGAGGTCCAATGTGTCCTCTCAGGTTGATGTAAATGGTCTAATGTCGCCTTTCAAAAAAAGAATACATCATTTCTCCTGGTAGACTTGGTGACATTTATCTGTCAATGATCTGTCAATCACTCAGATTATCTAGGCATCATCTTGGAGTTTGTTATAGGATCTTAAATTGTCTCCCTACATTACAACAGTGACTACATTTCAATGTGTATAATTTGCTGTAAAATGCTTTGGGACGTCCCGACATCATTAAAGGTAACGCATAATGCAAGTACTTTCTTTCTGGATATAAATCTATGCCTAGCAACAAAGCTACCCTTTCCTTGAGAACTTTCTGACACTGAAGGAGTACTTTGCTACTTTGGTGTTGCATTGAGTACCAATTTTCATCTCACGTATCTACTATGTTACCAAGACCATTTATATCTATCTCTCAGATAACACCTGACTGTGCTTCTGCATCTGCCTCAACTCATCTGCCGCTAAAACCTTCATTCATGATCTTATTACTTTCAGAATTGATTATTTGAATCTTCTGCTAGCTGGACTCCCAGCTTGAACCTAAACTTAAATGTCATCTTATCCAAAGCTCCTCCACCTATATCTGTTGTGCTGCCTTCTCTTCTTCAATGCAAGGTCACCAACCTCTCAGCTAGCATTGGTAACCATGTTGTAAATTATTTTATTTGATGTTTACAGAATTATATACAAGGCTGGAGATGTATTTCTCATACGTCTTACTTGGTCAGCTGGCACATTCCAACTGTGTCATGGACAGATGACATTGTATCCTGTCACGGTGCCTCAGTGGTTAGCACTGCTGCATAACACTGCCAGAAACCTTGGTTCGATTCCAACCTTGGGCGACCGTCTGTGTGGAGTTTGTACATTCTCACTGTGCCTGCATGGTTTTCTCACATAGTCCAAAGATATGCAGGTTAGATGGATTGGTTATGATAAATTGCCCATAGTGTCTAAGGATATGTGAGTTGATTGTGTGGAATGCAGGTTTACAGGGATAGGCAAGGGAGGATGCTCTTCAGAGGGTTAGGACTTGATGGGCTGAATGGCCTGCTTCTACATTGTAGGGACTCTGTGAATTATGCTGCTTCATGTTGCCTCTTTTAACACCTTTTTGATCACGTCCTTTGGTGGCATGATATCAAATGTTTCTCGATTGATGCTGTGAAGCAGCTTGAGACATTTCCATGTTAAGGGCACCACAGTTAAAACAACATCATCAACTGATTTGGGTATGTTTTTACACAGTTCCGTTAGGTAGGACTTAAACGCAAACATTCAAGCCCAGAAGTAGGGACACTGCCACCGAGCCACAAGCCTCAATATTGTTGTGGTTCTGTTCGCCGAGCTGGGAATTTGTGTTGCAGACGTTTCGTCCCCTGTCTAGGTGACATCCTCAGTGCTTGGAAGCCTCCTGTGAAGCGCTTCTGTGATCCTTCCTCCGGCATTTGTAGTGGTTTGAATCTGCCACTTCCAGTTGTCAGTTCCAGCTGTCCGCTGCAGTGGTCGGTATATTGGGTCGGTATATAAAGAGGAAGAGGAACACCTATACAATGTATTCACCAAAAACGGATACCCACGCAATTTCATCAACAGGTGCCTAAGGGAAAGACAACGGAATGAGGACATGCCGCAACCCAAAGGACTAGCCACATACCATACATCAAGAGCATTTCCGAACTGACAGCCAGACTACTGCGACCAATAGGACTCAGAACAGCACACAAACCAACAGCCACTCTCAGACAACAACTCACCGGGATGAAGGACCTGATACCCAGCATGAGCAAAACCAATGTAGTGTACAAAGTCCCATGCAAGGACTGCACAAAACACTACATAGGACAAACAGGAAGACAGCTAACGATCCGCATCCATGAACGCCAACTAACCACGAAAATGACACGACCAGCTATTCTTAGTAGCCACACATGCAGATGACAAGCAACGTGAATTCGACTGGGACAACACTAGTATTATAGGACAAGCCAAACAGAGAACAGCCAGGGAATTCCTAGAGGCATGGCACTCATCCACAGATTCAATCAATAAGCACATCGACCTGGACTCAATATACCGACCACTGCAGCGGACAGGTGGAACTGACAACCGGAAGCGGCAGATTCAAACCACTACAAATGCCGGAGGAAAGATCACAGAAGCGCTTCACAGGAGACTCCCAAGCACTGAAGATGTCACCTAGACAGGGGACAAAACGTCTGCAACACAAATTCCCAGCTTGGTGAACAGAACCACAACAACGAGCATTCGAGCTACAAATCTTCTCAATATTGTTCCTGTAGTTTGAGGATGTTAAGCATTGTCATGAAGTTTGTTCATAAAATCTTCCATTTTGGAGAATGCAGATTACAATTCAACTAAGTTTTCATGTGAGTCTTTGTGGATAATATTTATAATGAACCCATCTTTTAACATGATACAGATGCTGCATTGATTTTGCTTCAATATACCTAATTTGCAAATGTATGAATTCTGACCTCTGAAAACTGCTTCTCCATACTGGAGTAGACTGAAATCCCTATTACATATTTATATTTATATAAGTGATTGCTTTTGATGGTTTTGGAGGACTGAGAATTTAATTTATCTATTGGTACTTTGTTCAGTTAATATCACTGTAAAATCTCAATGTTTTCAAATTCATTATGGGCATGTCACATACAATTTTCAAATTGTCCAATGTGTTTGAACAGCTTTAGAATGCCTGATGGATTCATTGCCTACTACCTTTTATAATATTAAATTCAGACATTGCAGGCCAACTAAAAAAGGCCGTTCCATTTTTGAAGTGGCTGTCAATCATTTCTTGCGGAGGTTTATTTTCTTCATAGAATACATTTAAATGACTTCAAACGATGTGCATGTGCCCTTAATGCTAACTGCAAAAACCAAGTTTTGTTAAACTGCTTCTGCTTCTGGATTGATTTCTGCATAAAGTAACCTTTTGGTGAATTCTCAATTCATGCAAATTGATTTTCATGGTTGTTGTTTTATACTGATAGCTTAAAACTGAAAATTGAAAGATTATTTATTTATTAAATGATTTGGCTATTTTCCTGTTGTACTTGTGAATTATTTTCATGTACCAATGGAGTGTTAATTTGATGGTATTTAAATAATATCTTCAATGCACAAAAACAGATGTTTGTTAAAATTGTCTTTAAAGTGTACTTAAAATGTGGATTAGCTCAAATGGAATACTTTCATTGTAACTGGGGTATGTTCACTATTCTAATCCTCTGTAGAATCAAACATAAAAGAAAACAATGTTAGCTTGCCTTTTCTTTTTCAAATACAGGAATAGATTAGTTGTGACCTTTTCCTCTTTATAAAGATTTTGTAGCAATGGGTTTAAAGATGAGTCACTGTGGCTATTTCATTGATGTAATAGAATAAGCACTGGGAATGTCAGTTCTTTTTATCTTCACCAACTACAGTTGTGAGTTCAAAATGGCCAAGAAAGTGGGACTCATTTCAATATAATTAGAATTAATTATCATACATTACATTAAGTAAATTATGTTTAATGTCTGCGGTGCATTCTTAATGATATGTAAATTACAGTGTCAGTAATGGCAGTGTATGTCGAATTGTCTACTCAGCCTCTTCTGTTTGTGTGAATCTCTCAGGACAAGGCTGAATAAAATTCTATTTCCCTCTAGATTGTACTATTCCCCCTCAAGCCATATGACAATCATTCTTCAATGCACACCTTGAACTTTGCTACTATCTGAAGTCAGCACAAATTAATTGATGCATCTGCCCTAGAAATGAAGATCAAATTAGTGTGCCACAGAACAAAGCATCAAAATAATTTTAATAGAATTATCACAATATAATATTGCTTGGTACAAGAACATGGGACTTCTCCCAGTATCTAAACCACTTAACGACAATTCACTACTGTTATATCTTACTTTAGAACATTGCATGACAAGCAGTGTTAATACATAAAGTAATATAAATTCTAGCTTTTACGTATATATGGTACAACCAAGTGAGTAGGGTCATGGTTCCCATCTCTATTAAACCCTTTTCAGTCAGCCACAATAATTTTAATCTTTTAAAAACTTTTTTTTTAGCACACAACCACTATGCATCAACTAAACTTAGTTAGTCAGATTAAAACAGAGGGAGAGCTGGTTCCAAGGTTTTCTTGAGCAAAAGAGCATCTAGTCCTTTTACTCAAAAATACAACATGACAACAAGCACACACATTACAGTGAATGAGCTCATAAATAACATAGGGGGAGGTGTTGTTTGTGCTTTGGACACTTCACCCAGATTATGTGTTAAAAGCACTTTACCCAAGGACTGTCATCAGTGACAAATGGACACAAAATTTGGTTTGTGGTTCAACTCGATTTTATTAACAAAATATTCATATTAAAACACCATGTGAGAATTGCTCAAATTCCCACATTTGCTTTCATCTGAAAACGAATATTACCTGCGATGATCCCCATGTTTGGGCTCGGCCTTTGGAAATTGTAGGGCTGGCTTTCTTCCACGACATTGGGTCTCACAGGGGTCAGAACAGATGTTCTTTCTCTGTACGGGTGGTTGGAGCTCTGTTGCTGGGCCAGGTCAAGTCTTTGGTGTGAGTTTTCACTGCATCTTCACTGGGCCTTCATTGATTTGCCAATCTTTCACTGGGCGGCATCCAGGTTTGTGTTCTTGTCTCGCCTCACTGCAAACCTTCCAGAATGTTCTGTGACCTTTGGCAAATGAGGTTATAAGTTGGGTTCAAATCGATCAATGAGGTTACACCAACACCCTTCAGAGCATGCCACGCTGAGAGGTATAACATGCAGTTACTCAGGTAGTCAAGATGCTAGATTGTCTGATTGACACTTCTCCAATACTGGCTGATTATAACCTCTTTGATCTTGGTTCCCACTGTTCTCTATAGCCAATAGCTGCTAGCTGCTGCTTAATTTAGTTTGGCCAATGTTCTGTCAGGCCAGATTTCTCCAGTTGAGAGTCAATTTAGGCCTGTGGCCACTTGACCACTAGAGGGCATCTCATACAGACAAGAAGGAAGGCATCAGTAGTCACTTTTTTTTTCTCTAGGATCTTTGCATTATGAGAATGAAAAGACCTGAGTTCAACAGTTTAATGATGCTTAGTAAACTCTAATGGCGTAGCTACACTATTCTGGAGTCCTCAGTGAATTAAAAACCGAAAGAACTGTGGCTGCTGTAAATCAGAAACAAAAACAGAAATTGCTCGAACAGCTCAGCAGGTCTGATAGCATCTGTGGAAATAAAAAGGTCACCAGATTTGAAATGTTAACTCTGATTTCTCTTTACAGATGCTGCCAGACCTGCTGAGCTTTGACAGCAATTTCAGTTTTTGTTCCTCAGTGAATTGTTATTGTTCTTCTAAGTTGCTTCTCATGAGCTAGTTCCCGGACTTGAAGGAGAGAGAAAAGGAGTCGGGGGGAAGGATTGAGATGCGGGGAAGAGAGGAAAGGGAGAGAGAGAGATTTCCAGTATCCTTGCTGTTATCAGTCAAAGTTGCTTGATCTCTTTTGTTGCTTGAACCAAGTTACTGAAAGATGGCTCATTGGTATTTTTTAAAGCCTCTCTCCACTATCTTTTCCAAACTGAACACTGCACATAACTTCACATCTGGAAGATGAAAGATTGGCAAATAAATGTGAGTAAAACAAAAATACAGATTTCTTCACAGCTCAGAGTTTCAGGGCTGATTGCTTAAAAATGACAATTCCAATCACTCCTTTGTATATTCCATTTCGGTTGCGTGAGCTTGTCAGATGAGCAGAGACATCTTAGGTCATCAGTGTCCTTTTTCTAAACTATATTTGGTCTATGAATGCCTCAATACTAAGTGAAATAACAAATATTAAATATTGATGGTACATTTTCACAAAAATCATAACAATATATTATCTGCACCTTCGCTGCACGAGCAGGATGTTTCTTGCATAGCTCCTACTTTATCAATAAACATTTTACATGAAGAATTTACTTATATAACAACTTCCATGTAACAATACATTACATGATAAACAGTTGTTATTGAGCCAGACATCAGGGGAGATGAACATTTGAAGGTAGGGGCACTAGTTGTGAAGTGACAGATTTAATGAAGCAGAGTAGAGTGTGTGGTGACTAAAAGGACTGTCTATGACAATGAAATTGACTTCAAAATGTTGTATAATGCTTCACAATAAATGAAATATTTTTAAAGTGTAGTCACTTTGGTAATGTAAAGATAGTACTCACATCCAACTCAATATAAAAAAAGAAAAGTTGAATTACATTTGAAAATAATTTATGGGTGAAATCTATTTCCCATTTTAATATTACAATAGTTATGCCATCTTAAAAGTTCAAAATAAAACATAGTAAATCAATTTGGTCAAAGTTTTCTGAACTCTTTTTCAAATGGTGTTATGGGATTGCTTTGTATTCACCTTGGTGGATAGACAATATCTTGGTTTAATACCTATCTTCTAAAAGTCAGACGTCATATAACACCAGGTTCTCACGCCACAGATTTGTTTGAAATCACAAGCATTCGGAGCACTGCTACATCCGTTGGACGATAACCTGGTGTCTTGTGACTTCTGACATTGTCCACCCCAGTCAAACACAGGCACCCCCACATCGATCAAGGTTTGTTTAATATATTCTAGTTTTATGGCACTTTGATCCTTTACTATAAATTCTGTGTTCTATGATCCTGCCCCACTAGCTAGTTGACAAAGGAGCTGTGCTCCAAAAGCTTGTACTTCCAAATAAACCTGTTGGACTATAACCTGCTGTTGTATGATTTTTAACCTTGTCTTCTAAAAGTTGGAATTGCTGGTTCCTTGTACATCAGAGCAGAGGAGAACAAGGCTTTACAAAGGTGGGAAAGACTCAACAGACCTTGTCAATTCTATTGAATGAATGATATGAGGAACATATGGGGGCCACAAAGTGGTATCTGAGATAGGATAGAGCATGGAGAGGGCATACAAGAAATGGAGCATAGTTTGCATATGTTACGGACAGATGTATGGCAGGACGTTGTTGGGATGTGAGTTGATACAACACTGGATAGCCAAATACCCATGATTACAACTGGGATAATGTCCCAGTAAACAGAACGACATTACTGAAATTATAATTTAGTGTTTTCATGTTCTTGTTGAGTCCATAAGAGGAAACACTCTTGTCATTTCTCTTCCGTCAAATCCTGTTGAAGATGATAATTAAATCATAGTTCTAAAGGCAAACAACAACAACCAGTCATTCATCTCAATGTTTATCCAATTTTAAATATCACCAGCAGTTAAAAGCTTTACTTTTAAGTATGATCAAAGGTTAGTTGATTACAAAACTCTGGTTAAAAGTTACTAAGTAAAAATGTGATAAATCAGATAAAATGCAGGAAGAAAGATTAAAATCAAGTATCAATTAAAGATATTTATAAATATGAGAATAATGTTGATCTGTTATTGTTGCAGGCCTCTCACTCATTTGAAAATTGCTTTTTTTCTGAGGTGAAGGTGTTGAGAACTTGTAATCAGAATTCAATAGCTGCACTGACTTCTCTAATTCATAAGGTGGAGGTTACTTAGACAGGTGAAAGTAAAACAAGTGATTGTGTGTTTGTGTGTGTGTGTGAGAGAGAGAGAGAAATTCCTGTTCCCGATTAGCTCGACAGATTGCATGAACATTTTTTGGAGATCTTTGGTTGAATTCTGAAAGCCCTTTTCCTTAAGCATCCTCTGGCTGAGAACTCTCTCTCATGATGTCTCTCAGTCTTTCATGTGGATCTCTGTTTAAAATGGTGTTTCGTAACTAATCTTTTACAGATCAAACTTAAAAAAAATCAAAGAACTGCGGATGTTAGAAATCAGAAACAAAACCAGGAATTGCTGGAAAAGCTCAACAGGTCTGGCAGCATCTGTGGAGAGAATGCAGAGTTAACATTTCAGGTTCAGTGATCCTTTTTCATAACTGGCTGAATTGAATCAAGAGGGACAGTATTGTCACTCTTGGAAGTCATTTTACAAAGCTTGTTCTGCCCATTTAAATGTATCCATTTATAAATCTTGTTCTAAAATATATAACATAGTCACTTGGTCAAATATGCTGAGCCTGTGAGACACTAAGGCCCGATATATGCAAACCTGGCAAATCAAAAAAATATAGAAGTGTGCACTGAGATTGACCTTATGCTCTCAATACCAGTCATACAATATTGTCCTCTATGTCACAAACCTTGATCCAGTATTGAAAGTGGGATATAGAAATTATCCTTCATGATAAACATGCTTGTGAAGCTTGTGAAACTTGAAGGTGATGACTGTTGGCAGATAGAACTCCTGACCTACCCTGAATGAATAAAGAACAACATGTTGTACTATGTTATTATGTATTGTCACATGTGTGCACTGAAAGATGCAAATGCTTGTCATTGTGTAACATATAGTTTGTTGTATTAACTATTAATATCATTTGTCTGTTAATTCTTGTACAATTTACATTGGGTCTAATTTCTGTTAAAGTAAAAGGTACAAAACTTGGAATTGCACTGTTAATTTCTTCATTTAAGAGCCATTCAGTAAATTGATTACTTTGGTTTACAATCTCAATATAGTGATTATAACAAGTGTCATTTCAATATTCTTTGTTTTAATATTCTATCAGCCACTTACTTAGTCTATATATTTTTTTGATGGTGTGAGTTACATGGTAATTCAGCCTTTAGGCTATAAAGTTCATTAAATAAAATATTATGATTATTATTACCTGTATTAATATCACAAATTAATTCTTGAATCTAATTCACTGAAATTTAAAGTGCATTGCAGTCTTTTGAGAATAGAATGTTTTATAGATTTATAAAACTGTTAAATGAAATACTCTTCATTTTCTTATGAACAGATGTGAAGAGAAAGCTTTCTATGAATAATTAATTGCCTTATAAAGAAACACATCTGATCCATATGAGAAGTACATAAGTGGATTCATTAGGATTTAAAAGTGTTTTTCATCAAGTGATAAAGATTTAGGATAACAAGTTCAGTCCTGTACTACAATCAGAGCCTTTGTTATGGGAACCGGTGGCCATCCGAGTGGAATGCCAGCTTCTCCAGCTGCTCCTGGGTGTAGCCCATGTGGCACTTTGTATTTGTTACATGTAGTCATGTGGGCATGCTGTCTGTGCGAGCTGGAAGCTTCCCAACTGACCAGATTGTGATGTTGATCAGCTGTTGCAGCTCATTTGACAAATTTGAAACTGCAACTGCACAGTTCCAGAGAACGCACTTGCTTGTAGTGCACCAAAGAACATGCATTCAGCCAGGAGAAGAAACCTCCACTAATGTTATTTAAAAACCCATCCAGGCAGTTTTCAGGCAAACCTAATATTCACCATTAGAAAGTTTATGGAGATACTGTGGAGGCTTATTGGTGGTGTTGTGATGAGTTTCTGCAATGTTCAGGCTGTACTGCCACATCTTCACAGGAAAGAGTTGGGTTGCAGGGGTCTGTGCTGGGACCTCAACCTTTTACAATTTATGTCAATGATTTAGAGGAGGGGAGCGAAGACTTGGCAACTACATGTGCAGATGTCACAATGTTAGGTTGGAAAAAATATTGTGAAGAGGACATAAGGTGGTTGCAGACTGTGACAGATTGGTTGAATAAATGGTCAGTAATCCAACAGGTATAATATAATGGGGGAAATGTGTAGTTGTTCACACCGACAGGAAGAATAAAAATATAGTGTTTATTTAAATGGAGAATGGCTGTGGAATTCTGAGGTGAAGCGGGTTCTAGTGTTCCTGTACAAGAATCACAAAAAAACAATAAGGGTAACTCACAGGAACAGCAAGTAATCAGGAAGGCTAATGGATTTTTTTTTTAATTACGAGAGCAATTGAACATAAAAGTAAGGATATTATGCTTCAGTTTTGTAGGGTATGGGTGAGACCACATCTCAAATACTGTGTGCAATTTGGTCTCCTATTTTAAGGAAGAATGTAAATATGTTGAATGTAGTTCAAAGGTAGGTTATTAGCTTGATACCTGGAATGAATGGTTTGTCTTTTGCGGGAAGGCTGGGCTTGTTATTAGTGGAGTTTACAACAGTGAGAAGTGACTTGATTGAAGTGTATAAGATTCTGAAGAACCTTGATAAGTTGGATGTGGAAAAAAATGTGAAATAACACCACAGAGACCAGTATCCCTGCACCAATTCACTCTTTAGTTACCTGTGGATTGCCTTTGACACTGATCCAGATCCCTCAAAGCCAACCCTCAGAGTGAACAGGATGTCTGACACCCTGTTTATATCTGTCAGGCAGGGCTCCCTAATTGGACCAGATTAGCAGTCCCAATCAGGGAACTCATATTCTATGAGGTCCACCTGGCTGACATCATTGCAATCAAGACAGAATATTTCCTCTTGTGGGTGAGTCCAGAACTAAGATTTAAAATTAGAGACAGTCTTTCAGACAGAGTTGAAAAGGACTTGTTTTCTGTTGTGACTTTGAAATCTTTGCATCAAGAGGGTCAGTAAATATCGGGGTCAATTTTTGTTAGGTAGTGAAATGAATGGTTACTGGAGTAGATGGGATTGTGGAATTTGAAACATAAACAGATTAGCCATGATTTTATTGAACGGTCGACCGGGTTCAAAGTTCAAATGGTCTGTTGCTACTTGTGTCTGCTTCTAATTTATATGCATGCAACTGACTTATTACTGGATGCAGTATTTGGGTGTGGATTGGAAAACAAGGGCTCCATGTCCACATCGACAGCAATGTACACATCACTCCAAATCACGGGAAGGTATGGTGGGAATTGTGAAGGCCTGTAACTATGCTAGGGGTATAATGCCATTCTCAATGTTGTTGGTGGTTCCAGATACCATAGTTACGTCACAATCATCCTCAACACGTTGAGCACTATATTCCACATAGGGCTTAGCAGAGAGTGAAGTTTCTTTGTTCGCCACAGATTCTGCTCTGCTCCAGGCAGTTAGCGACCAACTTGACCTGTAAGAGAGGGTGGAAAATGTCATTGCTTACTTTGTATTCAGTTTGGGTGAGGTGCCTCATATAGCAGAATATTTGTAAGTATGGAAAACCAGAAATTGCTGGTATGAAATTGAAATCTTGGAACGTATTTAGGAATGCAGTGGAGTATTTGTCTATTAGGCCATACTAGTAGGATGACTGATGGTTTAGTGTTAGGGTATGATGCATTGAGCAGTGCAAGAAGTGAATGGTGAAATCAGTAAGGGATGCCCTTTGAGGATATATAAGGTCAGGGAACTTCTTCTGGCACTGCATCAAGATCTTCAGGGCCAGGCTGTGGTCATCGACACCTCTAGTCATCCATTCTCATTCATGTTTCTGGGTTTATCTTTGGGGCTGACTGCCAGCCCTCACCATGAGACATGACCTCCATTTTCTTATCCACCTGCACCACTAAGGTTTGTAGCTTCACATTCACAAAACAAGGAATGCTTTCTCTTCATTGGTGCTCCACGTGTATACCCTGACGTGATGCCAGTCGAAGGAGCCTGCAGCATCTTCCTTTCAAAGGGACAAATTGTCATAAGAGGAACAAACTGGCTGCATCACATAATGTCAGGACACATTATTCAGTCCCTAGCTGAATCCTCAGACAGCCAGCAGCATAGGCCTGCTCAGCCAGGTCAATAAGAAGGCAGCACCATTGCTAACTTCAATGCAAATGGGTGTATATAGGTTGTGTATAATAACAACTATGTCCAAAAACAGAAGTCAACTAATTTTTAGCCTTTCCATTTTATTATACCTTTATGAGACAAAAAGGAATTTAGGCAGAAAAATGAACAAGCTAGACTGTCAAATGAAGGCCTATAAATAGAGGAGAGCTCAAGGTTTCCAAAATGAAAACTATGCTGTTGATCTTTGCGTTCATGGGTAATGTGCAATTTTGCTCATGGGGATGAGCAAAACATAGGTGCAGATGTATTGTAGCCTAAATAAGTTTAAGAATGCATATGTATCTAATTTTCAAATTACTTGAGAAGACACACAAAACATAGTTTTGGTGGGAGGAATTGGTACATGGATGGTGAGGGATTCAAGAAAATGGTCAGCAATTAACTTTCAGGAAATCAAGACTTGATTAATTGTGAGTTGAGAAGATATAAAGGATGTCAAGGTAAAAAGTGTGATCATAAATATCAGTTGGATATTATAATGAAGGAGAAACTTAATAAAATTGAGAGAACAAAGGGAGCTTATATAATTAAAATCATTCAGTGTATTAACTTGGTGCAGATGCTAAAACCAAAGGGACACCATTTTGTAGATGAGGATGATTGTCATATTCCTCTGCTTACCATACAGTCATTTGGACAGTGGCCTGATGGCTATGTGTGAACTACAGAAACATTTTATTTTAGTAATGAAAGCAACATCCAGAGCAAAATTACCATGTCTGAAATTTTGGCCAACATTCTGTACACACATCAAAAACAGGTCATTGAGTTATCAATAAGTATGTTTTTTGGCGAAGTTTACTTTGCAAAAATTGGTTGCTATGTTTGGATACATTGGTGCAGTACTGATATTACAAAAACATTGGGGCTATGTTGTTGTGGCCATATATGGGTTTCACAGGCGCAGAAATGTTTGCTAGATGTTCCAGGGTTTAGAACATTTAAAAAGAACAGGGAGGGTAGAAAAAGAGGAGGGGGTGTAGCATTGCTAATCAGAGAGTGCATCACAGCTACAAAAACAAAGGTTGTTGAGGAAGGTTTGCCTACTGAGTCAATATGGTTAGGAACAGCAAGGAAGCAGCCACCTCATTGGGGGTTTTCTACAGACTCCCTCATAGCAGTAGAGAGATTGAAGAACTGATAAGCCGGCAGATTTTGGAAAAATACAGATGTAGCAGGATTGTTGTTATGGGTGATTTCAACTTTCCCAATATCGACTGGAACCTCCTTAGTTTGCAGATGGTTTGGATGGAGCTGTTTTTGTTAGGTGTGTTCAGGAGGGTTTTGTTACTCAGTATGTAGACAGGCTAACGAGGGGAGAGCCATTTTGGATTTGGTGCTTGGCAATGAGCCAGGACAAGTGTCAGATCTCATGGTGGGAGAACATTTGGTGACAGCAATTACAACTGCCTCACATTTACTATAGCCTTGGAGAGGGAAAGGGGCAGGTACCAAGGGAAGATATTTAATTGGGTAAAAGGAAATTATGATGCAATCAGACAGGAGTTAGGAAGTACAGACTGGGAGCAATTGTTCCACAGAAAGGGCACAGCAGACGTGTGGAGACTGTTTAAGGTGCAGTTGTTGCGAGTGATGCATGAATTTGTTCCTCAGGGACAGGTAAGAAAGGGTAAGATTAAAGAGCTTTGGATGACGAGAACAGAGGAGCTTCTCATCAAAAGGAGGAAGGCGGATTACGTAGGGTGGAGGAAGCAAGGATCTAGCACCGCTTTAGAGGATAACAGGTTTGCTAGAAAGGAGCTTAGAAATGGACTGAGAAGAACCAGGAAGGGGCATGAAAAAGGCTTGGCAAGAAGGATTAGGGAGAACCAAAGGCATTTTACTCATACGTGAGGAAGAAGAGAATGATCAGGGAGAAGGTAGGGCTGATTAAGGATAGCATAGGGAACTTGTGTGTGGAGTCTGAGCAGATAAGGGAAGCCCTAAATGAGTTTTTTGCCTCAGTTTTCACTAAGGAAAGGGTCCTTGTTGTGAATGGGAACTTTGAGGAGCTGGGATATGGGCTTAAACAGATCAAGATTGATGAAGTTGATGTGTTGGAAATTTTGCCGAACATTAAGATTGATAAGTCCTCAGGGCCAGGCCAGGTTTATCCTAGGTTGCTCCGGGAAGTGAGAAAGGAAGTTGCTAAGCCGTTGGTGAAGATCTTTGCTTCCTCACTCCTCACAGGAGTCATACCGGAGGATTGGAAGAAGGCGAATGTTGTTCCTCTTTTCAAGAAAGGTAATAAGAAAATGCAAGGTTTTGGAAAGGATTCTGAGGGATAGGATTTATTACTTTTTGGAAAAGTATAGCGTGGTTAAAGGCGGCCCGCATGGCTTTGTGAGGGGTAGGTCGTGCCTAACTAATCTGATTGAGTTCTTCAAGGAGGTGACAAGACAGGTCGATGATGGTCGAGCAGTGAATGTGGTGTATATGGACTTCAGCAAGGTATTTGATAAGGTTCCCCATGACAGGCTCATTCATAAAGTCAGGAGATAAGAGATACAGGGAGGTTTGGCTATCTGGATTCAGAATTGGTTGGCTGACAGAAAGCAGCGAGTGGTTACAGATGGAAAGTATTCTGCCTGGAGGTCAGTGTTGAGTGGGGTCCCACAGGGCTCTGTCCTTGGCCTCCGCTGTTTGTAGTTTTTATAAATGACTTGGAAGAGGAGGTTGAGAGGTGGGTTAGTAAATTTGCCGATGACACAGAGGTTGCCGTTGATAGTATCGAGGGCTATTGCAGGCTGCAGCGTGACATAGAAAGGACGCAGAGCTGGACTGAGAAATGGCAGATGGAGTTCAACCTGGATAAATGCGAAGTGATGCATTTTGGAAGGTCGAACTTGAGTGCTGAATATAGGATTAAAGACAGGATTCTTGGCAGTGTGGAGGAACAAAGGGATCTTGGTGTTCAATTACATAGATCCCTCAAAGTTGCCTCCCAAGTGGACAGAGTTGTTAAGAAAGCATTTGGTGTTTTGGGTTTCATTAATAGGGGGATTGAGTTTAAGAGCCGCAAAGTTTTGTTACAGCTCTACAAGTCCCTGGAGAGACCACACTTGGAATATTGTGTCCAGTTCTGGTCACTTTATTATAGGAAAGATACAGAGGCTTTGGAGAGGGTGCAAAGAAGGTTTACCAGGATGCTGCCTGGGCTGGAAGGCTTGTCTTATGAAGAGAGGTTGACTAAGCTTGGACTTTTCTCTCTGGAGAGAAGAAGGAAGAGAGGTGACCTGATCGAGTTATACAAGGTAATGAAAGGCATGGATAGAGTCAACAGCCAGAGACTTTTCCCCAGGGCAGGACTGACTGGGACGAGAGGTCATAGTTTTAAGTTTTAGAAGGAAGGTATAGAGGAGACGTCAGAGGTAGGTTCTTTACGCAGAGAGTTGTGAATGCATGGAATGCGTTGCCAGCGGTGCTCGTGGAAGCAGAGTCATTAGGAACATTTAAGCACCTGCTGCACATGCACATGGACAGCAGTGAATTGAGGGGCGTGTAGGTAAGGTTATTTTATTTTACTTTAGAATTAATCCTCAGTATAACATTGTAGGCTGAAGGGCCTATTCTGTGCTGTACTGTTCTATGTTCTATTTGTTGAAAGCACTTCAAAGAGCCCAGAAGTGTTGAAACATGTTTTATACACAATAGCTGTTCCTTTGTTTTATTTGCATAGAGTTGGAAAAACTCTTAATGATTACCAAAATTACAACAATGCCAAAAGATGCCAGTCTCAGATTGTGTATATATGTGATTGAAATGCCCATGGATATTCTTCAAGAAATGTCAACCTCTATTACTTTTTATAGGACGGAGATGTTAGTATGTCTATCCTACTTTCTGAAAATGTAAGAGTGGAGTGTTCATAAATTATATTATTCCTGCAGGCCAGTCTATAGTGATATTGGCTGCGGGATTGGTGTGATTTTTTTTTACAAGCATACAAAAGGTAATTAAAGACTTAAAGGTGATAATATTTCAATATAACCCTCATAAACTGCGGAATTTGTAGGTATAGTTATATAAGGTTTCGTTTGATTTGATCAGCAAGTTTTGTAACCTACCCAAACTCAAAACCTTCAATTATTTCACAATAATGACTATATTAACGCAATTAAATGAGCACATGTAAGGAAAAGAGCAGTCATCAATAATATATAACTCTGAGTTTAATTTCCCCAGAGGAAGGAACATTTATCTCAGGAATGTTGCAGGTCTATCTGGTGAGCTGAATAATATGGTTCTTTCAGTGTATAATTCACCATTTATTACATAACAAATGCTTATTTTTGAAAATAAATAGAAAGCAGATTTAGCATATAATAGGAAATAGTACTGTATTCTCAATAGACAAGGGTAGTTGGTCTGATGTTGGTACATGACTGAATGATGCATTTAAACCTCATACCAATGTTTATTGAGAAAAGAGAAAGCTGGGGGAAGAAATTTGCAGACCCATTTTCAGATGTGAATTTATTAGGGTGCTCTGAATGTGTACCAAATGCTGCGGATCAAAGCCTCATCAGAAATTGGACCTTTGGCACATAATTTCAATTAGATGCATCTGCTAATCAAGCATCCGACTGCACCTTTCCAGTAACAAGCATGTCAAATAGAGCTGGCTGTGACACTAGGATCATGTAATACAGAAGAGGCCCTTTGGTTCATCGGATCTATACTGCCAAAAATACACTACTACCTTCTCTCGTCCCACTTCCCAACACCAGACCATAGTTTTATAGATTATGACACTTCAAATAATCATCCAAGTACATTTTAAAGGATGTAAGGTTTTCTGCCTCAAATACCCTCTCAGGCAGCATTCCATGCTACCATCGTCTGGGTGAAACAATTTTTCCTTAAAACTGTTCCAAACCTCCTGCCTTTCGCTTTAAAAGTATGCCTTCTTGTTCTTGACCCTTTATCCAGGGGAACAGGCTTTTATTCCACCTTGCCCACGTTCCTCATAATCTTAGACACTTCTACCTTCGCTACTCGAAAGGAAATACCCCTAGCATATCAAACTTCTCTTCACCACTGAAATGCCCCATCCCAGGCAACATCCTGGTGAATATCCTCTGCACCCCTCTCCAGTGCCATTGCATCCTTCCTACAGTGTGGCAAATGGAACTGCACACAGTACTCCAACTGGAGCCCAGCCAAAATTCTGTACAGCTCTAACATAACGTCCCTGCTCCTACAATTTATGCCTTGACTGAGAAAGTCAAGCATCTCATATGCCTTCTTAACTAGCTTACTCACCTTTCCAGCCACCTTCAGTGAACTGTGGACAAGCATCTCAAGAACCCTCTGTTTCTCTGAGTTTCTAGCATCCTATCATTCCTTGAGTATTTCCTTGTCTTGTTAATTCTTCCAAAGTGTGTCACCTCACATTATCAGGATTAAATTCCATCTGCCATTGATCTGCCCATTTGAGCAATCTATCAATATCTTCCAATAGTCTAACACATTCCTCCTCACTATCAGCCACCCAGCTAATTCTGTGTTACCTGCAAACCCACCGATCATTCTCCAACATTCTCATCTACATAATTTATGAATACTATAATCAGCAAGGAACCCAGCATTGATCCCTATGGTATACCACTGCACATTGGGCTCCATTCTTTCAAGCAGCCTTTTACCACCATTCTCTATCTCTTACCACTAAGCCAATTTTGGATCCAATTTGCCAAGTTGGCTGAATCTCATGATCTTTTGCTTCTATCAGTTTTACATATGTGACTTTGTTGAAGGCTTTGCTGAAACCTGGATAAATTACATCAATCGTCCTAGCTCCATGTACACACTTGACCACCTCCTAAAAAAACTCAATCAGATTTATTAGGCGTGACCTCCATCTGGAACTGTGCCTGATTAAACCTTGCATCTCTAAATGGAGAATAATTTTCTCCTTCACTGTTTTTGCCAATAGTTTCCTTATCACTGATGTGAGACCCACTGGTTTATAGTTCTCTGGTCTAACTCAACCACCATTCTTATGAAGTGGAACCAAATTGATTGTCCTCCAGTCCTCTGACATTGGCAGTAACCTGCAAGTAGTTCCATTAGGGTGGAGAACAGAAGAACCAAGCATAAGATGACAATAGCCAACAGTAACAATATGAAGCCAAGTGCAACAGTCCTGCTCCTCCCTTATCCACAAAGTCAATAGATGTTGAGCATCTTTCAAGATACCTTCAGATATGGGACGTTGTTCCAATATTGAAACACTTTGCCTTTGTTCTTTTCCCATCAAATAATTGCAATGGTGTCTAATTTTAATTTCTATTTTCATCAGTTTGTTAAGTATCAATAGGTTAGTTCCTTTGGGGACATCAAACAAAACATCATGCTATTCTCACCAAATATCTGCACATAAGATATCAGGAGGGATCAATAATTCTCTATGAGAAGGAGACTCTCCACTGTAAGGTAGATTTTCTGTCTCCATGGTCTTTTATGTTTGGGATCTAGAGGATATATTTGATATACTGTGGTAAAGGAAAGCTACTTGGCAGTCTTAACAAGAAGAAACTCTTGTCTTATGTAGTTATAAAGATATATAGTTTATTGCATGATAGCAACCAGGTACATGTTATCCTGATGGGATAGACATTGTTACAGGGACTATTAGGAAGATCCAAATGTAGGTCTTCCTTCTTTCAGATCCTAAACTGTTCTTCCATCAAGTCCATATGACTTCATCAAAGTGGGTGATGCTAAGGCACATCTCAGAATTAACCATTGCAGATTTTATGCAACAAAACTATAGCCTAGAGGAGATATTTGTATCATCGATAGTCACAGGTGAGGTGCCAGAAGACTGGAGGTTGGTAAATGTGGTGCCACTGTTTAAGAAGGGCAGTAAAGACAAACCAGGGAACTATAGACCGGTGAGCCTGACCTCAGTGGTGGGCAAGTTGTTGGAGGGAATTCTGAGGGACAGGATGGACGTGTATTTGGAAAGGCAAGGACTGATTCGGGATAGTCAATGTGGCTTTGTGCATGGGAAATCATGTCTCACAAACTTGACTGAGTGTTTTGAAGAAGTAACAAAGAAGATTGATGAGGGCAGAGCAGTAGATGTGATCTATATGGACTTCAGTAAGGCGTTCGACAAGGTTCCCCATGGGAGACTAATTAGTAAGGTTAGATCTCATGGAATACAGGGAGAACTAGCTATTTGGATACAGAACTGGCTCAAAGGTAGAAGACAGAGGGTGGTGGTGGAGGGTTGTTTTTCAGACTGGAGGCCTGTGACCAGTGGAGTGCCACAAGGATCGGTGCTGGGCCCTCTACTTTTTGTCATTTACATAAATGATTTGGATGCGAGCATAAGAGGTACAATTAGTAACTTTGCAGATGACACCAAAATTGGAGGGGTAGTGGATAGCGAAGAGGGTTACCTCAGATTACAACAGGATCTGGACCAGATGGGCCAATGGGCTGAGAAGTGGCAGTTTAACTCAGATAAATGCAAGGTGCTGCATTTTGGGAAAGCAAATCTTAGCAGGACTTATACACTTAATGGTAAGGTCCTAGGAAGTGTTGCTGAACAAAGAGACCTTGGAGTGCAGGTTCATAGCTCCTTGAAAGTGGAGTCACAGGTAGATAGGATAGTGAAGAAGGCATTTGGCATGCTTTCCTTTACTGGTCAGAGCATTGAGTACAGGCGTTGGGAGATCATGTTGCAGCTATACAGGACATTGGTTAGGCCACTGTTGGAATATTGCGTGCAATTCTGATCTCCTTCCTATCGGAAAGATGTTGTGAAACTTGAAAGGGTTCAGAAAAGATTTACAAGGATGTTGCCAGGGTTGGAGGATCTAAGCTACAGGGAGAGGCTGAATAAGCTCGGGCTGTTTTCCCTGGAGCGTTGGAGGCTGAAGTCCATATAGATCACATCTACTGCTCTGCCCTTATAGAGGTTTACAAAATTATGAGGGGCATGGATAGGATAAATAGACAAAATCTTTTCCCTGGGGTCGGGGAGTCCAGAACTGGAGGGCATAGGTTAAGGGTGAGAGGGGAAAGATATAAAAGAGGGTGTTACGTGTATGGAATGAGCTGCCAGAGGATGTGGTGGAGGCTGATAAAATTGCAACATTTAAGAGGCATTTGGATGGGTATATGAATAGGAAGGGTTTGGAGGGATATGGGCCAGGTGCTGGCAGGTGGGACTAGATTGGGTTTGGATATCTGGTCGGCATGGACAGGTTGGACTGAAGGGTCTGTTTCCATGCTGTACATCTCTATGACTCTATGACTCTAATGTGGACACAATATATTAAATCAATTGTATTCATTCCAAATCTAAAAGTAATTTTCAGGGTTTTGTAGAAAAATAATATTTTTAAGTGCTGCTGATGGTAGGATTGGCTGCATGTCCCTATTGCTTTTAAGGTATGATAACTGTATTAAGCATAGTGTAATCATTTTGATAGTTTCAAACTTTGGTGTTTATATTGGATAAATCTTGTAGCATTATATTCTAAAGTGAACCCAGTGTTGTGTGATATTGATTGTTACACAATATAGGAAACCATTTACAATTGTTGAGACAAAAACAAGTAACAATTTAGAAAACAAAATGTATTACATGCAATATTAAGAGTTAAAACATTATCACATTTGCACACGTGCACATAGAATCTTATTTGCCAACACCAAAGAATGATGTCATAATGTTTTATCAAAATTTATAATTGCTGGGCTGTGAATGGCAATGTATCCTGTAAAAGAATAAAAAGAGAATCACAAAAGCAAATGGAAACAAAGCACATGAAAACTGCAGTTTTATATAATGCAAAATTAAAGGGTTTCCAGGGTAAGATGTTAAAAACACATAAGAAAGATTAATAGGAATATCTATTGAACAATGATTCATTATTGTGTCCTTTATATTCAAATTTAGTTTGACTGACAACTTTAGGTCATATGATATCAAGGGATCAGTCAGATCAGTAGGGTGCAGAGACGTAGTGACAGTTATAATCAGAGGCAGTGGCTCCCACTGCAAGAGAACAGTAGGCTGCCCAGCTGCACCAGCGACTGATGCTGAAGCCTACAGCAGATATTCCGCAGGGTGCATGGAACCATTTTACAACATATGTCACGATGCCAAAATGGATTATCTGTTCTTTCAGAATAATTCAACATTTAAGCATGTTTTTAAAATGTTCTTACTTTCCTTTTGCATCTGCACAAGTCAAAGTGTATTTTATTTTTGTGCTTCCTCCTCTTGCAGAACAGACAGACTGTTTATGTTATGGAGCTTAGCAGCCAACATTTACGTAGTCTGTGACTGATGGATTAGACATGCCCATCATGCTGGCCGGCTGGTTCACCTACATTGCTTCCCTTCCCTTGACACTGGAGTGTTCTGCAACTGCAAAGTGCTTTTCCCAACAGCCTAATCAAGAGCTGCTAAAACTCTCTCTCTGTGATTTTTTATTCATGAAGAGTTTAAGGCTGATTTAAATTTGAAAGTTATGAATTGATATGCAAAACCCTTTACCTGTGGAGAAAGGAAGAAAGGCAGATAAAAGCATTATATTCAACAACTGTGTCGTCTCATCATCAGACAACAAATTCAAATTTGCTAGAACAATTTGTTCTGTGGATGGTTTGTTGTTTGATCAACTCCAGTTAAAATTTCCTCATCAAGCTCAGGGGGTGCACTTTTCATTCTTATTATCAGGATTTGCTTCTGCTCATAAACATTGCTGTTTTATGTCACCTGAAGGCTTTTCGGTGGTTGAAAGAATGGAAGACATTTCCATTACTCCTGTACAGTAAAAATATTGCTTCCTGACGACAGCCTGAAATAATTTTCTTATGGCAACACAGTTGATCTCTTTAAATTCCTCCTTGTTTTGGGACACTGTCATGGGTCTAGGAACTTGTATAATCTCATATCTTCTCTTAAGCCACTGGGGTTGCAAAGTTGCTTGTAGTATACCTTTTAATTTTCATAATTATGCCACTCGGACCATGTAGTTTCATCATTGAAAGGCTAACTTTTGCTTCTTCAGCCATGATATTGGATTTCATAAGACAATGACGTTGTACCTTGGCATTGTGCTTTTATATCATGCTTAAAATTAATGTGATGTCTATTAACATAAAAACTTCTGTCAAACTTGAGTCATTTGTAGCACCAATTTCCCCTCACAATGCATTGGAATTTCTTCTAATACAATTGATTTTATTGCATAAATATTCTTTGAGTGAATAAGCACTTGACAATTTGCTGTTCTGAAACTACATCTGACTTCTGCACATCTTCTTGAAGTGACATATAGTTTTACAGCTGTAGCATTCTATTGTCACAGCTGGACACCACGTATTCTTGAAGGTTTTTTCTGTTTTGCAGTGACTGTCTGAGAGGACATGCTTGATCACAAGAAGGGACCAGATGGGACAGAACTGGCCTCTGTTCCCTACCTCCATACTACCTGCACCACCGACCAGTACACGTATTTCAGTATAAGTGTATTGTTTGTGCATCCTCTCAGAGCTTTTGCACATATAATTTGGACACTTTCCTGAGCTCAACTGTTCACATTCTGAGCCATGATGATGCCCAATTAGCTGGATGGACTCCTCTATTCTCATCTTAAGACTGTATTGCCTCTCTGCTGATTGTACCATTTCGCATTATGTCTGCTACTGTTGGTAAAAGCTGACTCTATTTATTGTGACTCATAAGGTTCTGCATTCAAGTCTGTATGGCTGTGTTGTCTCCCTCATCATGAAAGAGCATCTGCCCATAGCTGTATCTGCCTCTCTCACCTCCTTCAACTCACTATCATTGTGTTTTTCACACTGAAATCATCCTTTCAAATTGCATACAAGTAACTCGAGCTGTGCTGGTGGAGATTGACATGACAGTGATGGGTCTGCTATTTCACTACTTCTGGGAATATTTATTTTTTATTTCCATGACTAAGGGGCATATTTTTAAGGTGAGAGGAGAAAGTTTTAAGAAGGGCGTAAGGGCTTTTGCCCGAAATGACGATTTTCCTGCTCCTCAGATGCTGCCTGAACTGCTGTGCTTTTCCAGCACCACTCTAATCTAGAATCTGGTTTCCAGCATCTGCAGTCATTGTTTTACCGAGAAGGGCGTGAGGTTCAACCTTTTTACACAAGAGTGTGGTTTGTGTGTGAAATGAATTGCCAGAGGAAGTATTGGATGATGGCACAGTTACAATATTTAAAGGATATTGGATAAGTACATAAATATGTAAGGTTTGGAGGGATATGAGCCAAACACAGGCAGGTGGTTTAGTTTGGGAGTACGGTTGGTGTGGACTATTCAGACCAAAGGATCTATTTCCATATTGAACGTTCCATGTTCCATGTTATGACCATCACTGTAAGAGAGTTAAGAGGAGATCATGAGAAGTATAGCATGGCCGTTCAAGACTATTGTGTTTAAACTTTCCATGTAAGGATTCTTTGGAGTGCTTTTGAGTGAGAAGGAATGCAGTTCCATTTGCAGATTTCAGCTTTTTCAATGTCTCCATTAAGTATTTCCATCTCTCTATCAACCAGTTGATTCTGTGAAGCTAAGCTGGTGGTTTCCATTGCAATCCTCTCCTGCTTAAGACCTTTCCTGCAAATTATGTTACCTCCTGCTGCAAGATAATAGAGCGAGCTACAGTATTACTGGTCTCTCTGACCAATGTCAGCAGCCCATTTACATTCATGACATGTATCAGTGCTATCACGCTATCTTGGAATAGCTGACTGTGCCGTAATTATCCTGGCCACACACATCTCCTATGTTCAAAAGCAGTGTTTCCCCGCTGCGTTGGGATACTAATGTCTGCAAATCTGGAAGCCTGTCATCCAATTGTTGTGCTATACCTACACATATGTTGCCAGAATGGCAAAGGTCATTAAAGCTCTCATGAGAACTTACAAATTAGGAACAGAAATAGGCCACTTGGCTCCTCCAATCGGCTCCATATTCTCCTACCTATTCCTCAAAACCTGTGATCCCTTTTACTTTTCAATCATCTATTTATCTTTGGCTAAAAATATACAAGGCCTCTACTTCCAACACTTTTTGACACAGAGTTTGAACAATTCACAACATTAAGAAGATATCTCATCATATCTGCCTTAAATGGGCAGTCCTTATTTTTGTAAACAGTGACCTGCAGTTCTAGATACCTCCACATACTCCTAGCCAAGCTCATCCTGGAATTTATATGTTTCTTATCAACTCTCACTCTTATAAATTCCCACAGATAGAAGCCCAGCCTGTCCGATCTTTCTCAGAAGACAGACAACCTGTCTGTTCCAGGAAGTATTCTGGTAAGCCTTCTGTCAACTTCTTCCAATGCATTTACATCCTTCCTTAAATAAGGATACCAATTCTGTACACAATTTTCCAGATGTGATATAATCAGTATCCTGCATACCCTCTCCGCATCCCTGAAACATAGCATCCTGACATTTGTATTCAATTTCCCTCACCAACAATCCATTAACGTTCCTATTTACCTCCTCTACCTGCACATCAGCCTTTTGTGATTCATACACAATGACACCCAGATTCTTCGGTATCTCAGAATCCTCGCCATTTGATATTATGCTTTTGTTTTTATGGACCACATGCAGTTCCTCCATCTTGCATTATTATACAGATTTGAGACCAGGCAAGCAATGTACTTTTAAGACTGTTACATGACAACATGATGGGTGACGGTTAAATATTAAAAAACTACCTCAGGCAGAATCTCAATGCAATGGAGCCAATTAATCTTTTTTAGTCTGTTTTTCATATGTACATACAATAACATCATTAAACATGGAACTCCAAGTTATATGTAAGTGTGATATTAAAGCAAGTAGATACTTAATATTGTTAATACACTTCTAGGTATGTCATATGTGACTTAACATAAAGGATAACACTCAGTCCATATCTTACTGGTAGTGATGGTTGTCCCAAGAAACCATGATATGCCACAAAACACTTCTGTGTTCATAAACCTGCTACCTCAGTTCTACTTGTTTGTTTGTCCTATCAATCCCTCAAAGCTTTATACCTTTCTCGCAGTGCTTTTAGCAACACCACAAAACTGTATTTGAGAAGCCTGGGTACAGACAGCTGCCTCTCTGGTCCCATCTCCATCTCCCAGCTGCTGCTACTATTGTCTGTTAAATCAGCCTTCCAGCCAATTAGTAGCTGACACCAGAAAAATGGCACATAGTGACTGCTCTCCCGCCTCAACTCCAGAGTAAAGTTAGGACTTAGAAATGGTTCCAATGTCCTGATGCCCTGAGACAAATTCCTGCCCAATGACCCAGATATGCAAAATCTGAATACAAGTTCCAAAATGTAAATTCACTAAGTAACCAATCTGACTGTCCAGCAGTGCTCTAGTCCCAGCAGTGACATAAACTGCAGTGGCTGAGACTGCAATGCCAAGCAGTCCCCAGAGCCCAAGTCCCAGGCTCCAACAGAAAGTAAATGTGGGGGTCGCAGAGTGTTTAGGGGGGACAGGCATCAGGGATGGGTGGGGGTGTTGGTGGAGTGGTGTCACAATGCAGGGGAGGCCACTCCAATTGTGGGGCGAGGGGTGGTGGTGGAGGTAAGACTTTCTTGAGTGCCCACCCAACAACAGTGCCACGGATGAAGGCTCTCCCAACTCTCCTGCCTGTGCTATGGGATGGCTGACTTTTTGGACACTCCCCTCTGCTGGTGACCTTCTCTTGCCAACCTAAAAAAACTTGAAGATGGATGGAAAGTGCACCTTAAATGCCATTAATTGCCCACCTTAAGGCTTTAATTGATACAAGGATAGATGAGCTGACCGAATAGAGACCAAAGAAGGAGGGCAATGGAAAGGCTGACTAAGGAAATTCAGAAACAGCCTCTGCCATCTCTAAACTCACTGGTGGGGAGGGTGTAAAATTCTGCCCCTTGTTTCTATGAGATCTCATCCCATTCTAAACTCCAGGAGCAAAAAGGTTCATTCTCCCCAATCTTCCTTTATATGAAAATCCCATCATCTAAGTAATCAAACTGGTAAATCAAAGAAAGAGTAAACCCTGATCATTAGCTGACTAGAAGATTAAGGATAATGGTATGGTTTTCTTTTGTAAAATGGATAAATAGAGCTCTGACACCATAGCAACAGAATTTTCAACTCAGTACCTTGATTTTTCACCTCACCTCAGTGGCAAATCAGTGGAAATCCCCTGAGAGAAACCATGAAATGGCTATCGATGCTATTTCTCCAGAGTTTCAACTATGTTACGGTGGATGATTGGAAAATTCACCAGGGACATTCCAGGTGCATTTTTTTTTAAAAAACGCTTTGCAATTACTCTGTGCAGAGTTAGCAAACAAAATTTTTAAAAAATACACAATTACTTTGGCTGCTATTTCATTAGGAGACTTAACATTACAATTCAAATGGGTGAACAAGGCAGATAAGATATATTTATAAAATCTTAATAAATAATCCCAAACTGCAATATCTAGATGTCTGTTTCATGTGCAAATTAAATTTGAAATATATGGGCTTTTCTCAAGATGATCTTTGATGTTGAAATATTGTCTTTGATGTTGTTAGTTGATAGATAGTCATCTTTCTTTTCACTGATTTTGCAAAATTCTATATTTTCTAACACAGTTATTGATGGAAAAAGTCATTTTCCACATTACATAAAAAAGCTCAGCTTTTTTGGATCAAAGACAATCCAAACAGTTGAGCATCACATATCTAATTCATTTAGAAAAGTAATTAATATTTCTAATAGTTAACTGAGGAGTTTATTGATCTTTAGACTGTCGTAAATAAACAAACAATTAATAACTCATTGTCCGCTATAATGAAAGTAGGAAGAAGAAAATTAATGTGCTTCAGAGAAATTATTACCTACACATTTATCGTTCAACATCCATAGAAATGAAAATACTTCACAGCATAATTCACCAAATTTATAACAGTGGTAACAAGAAGATAACGCTCATTAACTGTTACTTTGAACATGATTGACAATACAAACAGGAACCAAATATGATTTCAGCTCATTTTTAATAGATCATGCAGAATTTTCATGTCTGAAATCTTGGCAGGGTGTTCATCATTAGTGACTCAGCAAAACGAAATAATTTCTTGCTAACAAGCTTAAGAGAACAGAGAAAGATTTTCAAACCCAACCATTACGCATCAGGGTTAAAGCATGTAAATTGCTCCCAACATTGGTAACATCCAGACATCTGGACTAGGAGAACAGATTCAAGTCCTATCTGCTCCAGAGGTGTGTCGTAACATATCTGAACAGGTGGATTAGAAAATATCTATAAGTTGCCTCAAAAGACAAAATTCAGGTATTTTCAGTGATAATTTCTATGAAGGAAGGTTAGGAGAAACTATTGGAAAACATAAATGATTACTGATAGGAGCAACTTAATACAGATGCTGGAATCTGCATTGAAAACAACAATTGCTGGAGAACACAGCAGGTCAGACTGCATCCATGGAGGAAGAGCAAGCCAATGTTTCAAGCTAGATGACTCTTCATTACTGGTGATGGTTAATAGATGAAAAAAAAACTACAGGTGATTTGGTAGGGAAAATAAAACCATTCAGCTGTGTTTAACAACACTTGGATATAAAAGCAAATGTCTAGGATAGTGTTAAAAGCCTGAAATTAATTCCTCTTCTTGAATATAGATAAAGAGATCACAGCATTTGCAAAGTGCAACAAATGTAAATTATGTAACCATTACAATCATGATGAGTACACAGCACAAAATTTGCACATAACACCGGATATTTTTTATTACTTCAAGGGATTTAAGTGATCACTGGCCCATTTTTCTACCCATCCCTAATTAGCCCTGAACTGAAAGACTAACTAAACCATTTCAGAGAGCACCTAAGAAGTGAACCACATTGCTGTGTGTATGGAGCTTCTTAAAGAGTAGAGTCAGGTAAGTGTGGTAGATTTCCTTCCCAAAAAACACATGAAGGAAACAAATGCACTTTATTGATAATCACTGACAGGTTCATACAATAAGTTTTTAATTCCAGCTGCTATTGATTGAATGTAAATTTTGGTGAGATTGAACTCCTGGTGTATTGATAGTAGCACCATACTGTTTCACAGATTAACTGCACATCATGATCTCAGTGCCCCAAAAGATTTCCAAACTTTCAGCACTCTGAATTTGATGCACTCAGTTATATAAGAATATAACATATATCACAGGAACAGGAGAAGGCCACTCAGCCTTTCAAGCCCGATTCATCATTCAGTTAGATTATGGGTGATCTTCTACTTCAACACCATTTTCCTGCACTATTCCCATATCTCTTGATATTTTCAGTATGCAGAAATTTATCAGTCTCAATCTTGAACATAAGCCCCCTTTGGAGCAGAGATTTCCAAATATTTATTATCCTGAGCGTGATGCAATTCTTCCTTGTCGCCAGCAAAAATGGCCTGTCCTTTTTTCTGAGACAGTGTCCCCTGGTTCTAGACTGAGCCAATGGAAATATCCTCCTGAATCTGCCCTGTCAATCCTTGTAAGAATGTTGCATAGTCCTACTTTAAGATACATATGCGGTTAAGCCATTCAGCCCCTCAAACTTGCTAGGCCATTTGCTAAGATCATGGCTGATCTGCTGGTGTTCTCAAATCCACATTCCTGATGACCCTGATATCCTTTCACCCCCTGGATCAACTTGAATTTATCCCCTCTGTTCAAGGACTCTGCTTCCACCACCTTTCTCAGAAGAGAATTCTAAGGATCTACAAACGTCAGAGAAAAACAAATTCCTCATCTCTTTCAATAGGCGGCCTTTTATTTTTAAAACTTTGACCCCTACTTCTTGATTCTCCCATTAGAGGAAATATCCTCACCATATCCAAACTGTCAAGACTCCTCAGGATTTGTATGTTTCAATCAATTTGCCTCTTACGCTTCCAAACTCTAATAGCTAAAGCCTGTCCAACATTTCCTCATAAGATAGCCTGCCTATAGTAGTTACTATTCTGTTATACCTTCTCTGAACCACTTCCATTACATTTGAATGACATTACCTCTCATTCTTCTAATCTCCAGAGAATATAGACCCAAAGCATTTAATTTATCCTCAGAATTAGTTTTGTGAATCTTTATTACATTTCCTTTATTGGGAGAATGTATTTCCTTAGGAAGGCGAAAACTGCTCACATATTCTTAAAACATTACACAACACCAGGTTATAGTCCAACAGGTTTATTTGGAAGTACTAGCTTTTGGAGAACTGCTCCTTCATCAGGTAACTAGTGGGGCAGGATCATAAGATACAGAAATTATAGCACAAGTGGAGAGGAGCTCCAAGAAGATTGTGTGCACTCTGATCTTTTACTATAAATACTGTGTCTTATGATCCTGCCCCACTAGTTACCTGATGAAGGAGCAGTGCTCCTAAATCTAGTACTTCTAAATAAATCTGTTGAACTATAACCTGGTGTTGTGTGATTTTTAACTTTGTCCACCCTAGTCTAACACCGGCACCTCCTCATCACAATATTTTCTTAGTCTTATGAAGGTTCCAAATAATTAGAATTGGAATTATGTTTAGTATCACATTATTATTACAAAAGAGCAGGAGTACATTGAAAAGTGTGCAATCTCAACAACATGTGGCACCACCTTAGTTATAAACAAAAGAGAAAATAAAGAAAAATTGATACATTACATTACAGAAATACACTGTATAGTCATAAGTTAGGAAAATAAGAAATAAAGTTAAAAAGATACACATTGTAGTCTTTCTATAAGGACTTCCATGGGCTCCACCTGTTGCCATCCAGCCACCATCATCGCTCCGGGCCCTTTGGCCGCTGTCCCTGCTCTATTTCGGGCCACTTGGCCTTGCCACTCTGCTCCAGGCCACTGACCACCCTCATTTCACTCCAGGCTGCTGGCCATCGCACTGCACACTGGTCCCGTTGGCCACTGCCCTTGTTCTGTGCCATTGTCCACCAGCCCCGCTCTGCTAGCAGCCCCCATTCTGCTCCAGGCCACTGGCAGAAGAGGAAACAGACAGAAGAGAAAGAAAATGAAACAGAGAAAACAAGAGAAAAAAAAGGAACGGATGGAACAGACGAGCTCCGGCTGGAGTGTCCTACTCTGTCGCCATCTTGGATCCATATTTACTCCTTTATTCAAATCCTTTTGTAATATAAGTCAATATACAATTTGTTTTCTGAACTTTTTGCTGTATTTGCATGTTAACTTTAAGTGACCCATGGCACCAATATCTCTTTGAAGCTCAGCACTTCTCATTCTTTCATCCTTTAAGAAAAACACTGTATTTTTGATTTTTCCATTAAATTGGATGACCTCACATTCCTTTACACTGTATTCCATCTGCCAATATTTTCTTTGCCAACTAACGTAGCCTCTCTAAATCTCATTAAAGCATTTTTGCATCCTCCTCACAACGCCCACTGTCACCTCGATTTGAGTCATCTTCAAACTTGGAGATATTAAATATAAGGTTGCACTTGCTGACACCACTAGCAGTGATATATCTCAAATGTATTTAAACGAAAAGTGAAAAGCGATAGTAAATACCTAAAAGATAAAAAATTAAAATTAATGGTAAACTTAGAAGGATTTTCAAAAGTTGATTAAACATCATGCATACATATTTGGAAATAGTAGATGGTGAGCATGTGCAGTCATTGGGTTGTTTGCATTATCGGCATCAGTAATGTGTCGTATACATACTCTCCACATCCAATTCATTGATAAAAATATATTGTCAATACTTGGATCCCAAGCACTGGCCTTTGTGGTACCGCACTAGTTACAGCCTGTCATCCTGAAAATAATGTTCTCTCTTTCTAGCTATATAATACTTTCTTGAATTAAAAATGCTATCAAAGAACAAAGAACAGTATAGCACAGAAGCAGGTCTTTCAATCCACCAAGATAGCACCGACAAATTATGCCTTTTGAAATTACAAACTTTTTGCATCCATATGGTCCATATCTCTCTATTCTCTGCCAATTCATATATGTGTCAAGATGCCTCTTAAATATTGTTATTGTATCTACCTCCATCACCTCCTCTGGTAGTAAATGCCAGGCACTTATCACCCACTGTGTAAAAAAAACTTGCCTATCACATCTTTTTTAAACCTACCCCCTTAAATCTTAGTCCCTTAGTAATTGACATTTTGACCCTGGGAAGACTCCAACTATCCATTCTAACCATGCCTCTAATAATTCTGAATCAAGTTGCCCCTCATCCCATGACATTCAAGTGAAAACAAAACAAGCTTGTCTAAACTCTTCTCATAGCTAATACCTTCCAAGCCAGGCAACCTTATGGTAAAGCGTTTCTGTACCTTCTGGTAATGTGGTGACCAGAGCTGTATACAATGTTACAAATGTGGCCTAACTAATATTCTATATAGTTGCTACATGACTTGCCAATTTTTAATGTTCTATGCCCCAACAAATGAAAGCAAATATGCGATATAGCTTTTGACAACTACAAAAAGTAAGTGTTTTAAGCTCTGTCCAGGCATTAATCACTCAGACTGCAAACTTGGTTCCTGAGCAGACAAACCTATGTCTGTGATCCCTTTCTCAGTTGTGGTGACAGAGCAAATTCTCCTAGAATCCTCCTCTGTAACTTCTCACCAGCACCCTCTGTTCCTCCTTCATATTAACCTTATTTATCTTTCTTGAAAAGGATGCATTTTAAATCTCCATTTGTCTCATGTTTTCAAACCAGCTTTCCAATACTACCTCCTTCTGCTCTATTAGTCATGAATTGTGAAGGGCAGCTCCAAACTGCCAGTGCTTGCAGTGGGTACATAATGGTCTTTTAAAGATGTTACTGGCACTAGGGTTGGCATACTCAGTGCTTGAGAAGTACTCCAGCACCAACATCTGTCTACCCACCTCCATCTCAATCAACCCCCTCCCTTTCTCTTATTCTAGGAGAAAAACAGGCATAAGGTGTAGCAGAAAGAACCAAGATAGATGATTGAGTGCCAGGCATTCAGCTCCTTGCCCTGTCAAAGAGGATCCTGACCTTGACCAGTCCAAGCGACCAACTGGTTATGCTCAAACCCTTGGACTGGTATTGGAGGCTGCCCTTGGGTTACTTTGCTGGGATCTCTTGACTGAAGGATATCTGCTTTGATGTGATTGAGAAGTGTGCCCCTTGATGTTAAGAACGGCTCGTGAGGTTGTAGCACATGCAATGCGGTCGCTGCAAAGGCTGCTGGAACATGGTGCAAGTTTGAGATTGATATAGCAAGGTGCCATAAAGTAACACGTCCACTCGCTTGATTGATCATTACAAGCTGCCTGGCATTGTGGTCTGTGCTAAAAAAAAGCAAGGCAGGAATGCTGTGAACTTCCAGGTAGGCTGGAAGTGAGTGACTGCACATCCACTAATATCATTTATTGCATCCGTTGCTCCCGATGCGGTCTCCTCTACATTGGGGAGACTGGACGCCTCCTAGCAGAACGCTTTAGGAAACATCTCCGAGACACCCGCACCAATCAACCACACCGCCCTGTGGCCCAACATTTCAACTCCCCCTCCCACTCTGCCGAGGACATGGAGGTCCTGGGCCTCCTTCACCGCCGCTCCCTCACCACCAGACACCTGGAGGAAGAATGCTTCATCTTCCGCCTCGGAACACTTCAACCCCAGGGCATCAATGTGGACTTCAACAGCTTCCTCATTTCCCCTTCCCCCAACTCACTCCAGTTCCAAACTTCCAGCTCAGCACTGTCCCCATGACCTGTCCTACCTGCCTATCTTCTTTTCCATCTATCCACTCCACCCTCCTCCCTGACCTATCACCTTCATCCCCTCCCCCACTCACCTATTATACTCCATGCTACTTTCTCCCCACTCCCACCCTCCTCTAGTTTATCTCTCCACGCTTCAGGCTCTCTGCCTTTATTCCTGATAAAGGGCTTTTGCCCGAAACGTCGATTTTGCTGCTCCTCGGATGCTGCCTGAACTGCTGTGCTCTTCCAGCACCACTAATCCAGAATTTGGTTTCCAGCATCTGCAGTCATTGTTTTTACCAAAGTGAGTGACGCTAAATGAGCAGGTGAACAGCTGTGAATCTCAACCTGGTGCAATCTGTGAGCTGGTTGTCTGTCCTGCCAGTTTGGCGTCTTAGCAACAGCATTACAATGATATGTGCCAGCCCACTCCAAGGTGAAAGATGGCAGTGCAGAAGCATAGTGGAAGTGAATTGGAAATGTTCCATGATGAAAAGTCTGGCATGTGTTAGATGCCAGCATTTGTAAACATGGGCATGTGCAGCCACTGCCCATGGAATGTGCCCTGAAGCATTGGTGCTGGGTGTCCAAGGTGGAGGTCTGAAGGAGAAAATGGCAAGTTGGAATCAGCAAGTACCAATTCAGGAATTCTCAGTTCTTGTTAGCATGCGGCTGGTGGTAGAATACAAACCGGCGAATTCATGAAGTGAAGTGAGGTGCAGTGTTAAGGAGGGTGATGGCAACTCAAAACAGCATCCTTGAGCTGAAATAGGCCATTAGCAGAATCACATATTTATCAAAAATGCATGTTCAAGCATATCCTTAACTCTACCTTTATTGTTAAGCTAAGATATCAAACTCAGTTCAAATAAGAGGGCAGTTGTGCATGCTGGGAACAATATCAGGCATATCGAAAGACGAAAGGTCACTCAGATGAAGCTGCAAAACAGGATTACTTGTATTATAAACAGCCGATCCAGCATGCAATAGACAGAGCTAAGTCATTCCACAACTAACTGATCAGATCTATGATCTGCAGTCTGCCACATCCAGTTGTGAATAACAGTGGATAATTAGACAAGTAACTCGAAGAAGAGGTAGAGGCTCTACAAATGTCCTCATCCTCAATGATGGGGGAGCAGTTCATCAGTGCAAAAGGCAAGGCTGAAGAATTTGCAACATCTTCCATCAAAAGTACCAAGTGGATGATCCAAATTGGCCTCCTTCTGAAGTTCGCAGCATCACTGTTGCCAATCTTCAGCCAATTCTAATCACACCAAGTTATCTCAGGAAGTACTTGAAGACAATGGATTCAGCAAAGGCTATTGACAGTGACCACGTCCTTGGAACAGTAATGTAGAGTTTTGCTCCATAACTAGTCATGCTCCTAGACAAGTTGTTTTACCATTGGTCCTTAACTGACAATATAGAAAATTGCCTAGGTATGCCCTGTTGACAAAAAGCAGGATTACCATCCGGTCAAAATCCTCTTGACCATCAGCAAAGTGACCAAAGATGTTATTGACAGTGTGCTCAAGCATCCCTAAAAAACATCACATTTCTCAGTATTGTTCAGTTTGGGTTCTGCCCCAAAGACACTACACCATGAGAGGATATGCTGAGTTTTCTTCAGCATTAATGTTGGCATTAAAGAATCATAATCCAATAAGAAGACACACAGCAGCATGTGGAGGAGGAGAGTTTTGCACTGTTTTGTACATTTCTACCTTGAGCCAATCATCGACAAAAAACTGATTTCCTGAAGTATCATATAAGTGACTACTCTTGACATCAAGGTTTTTATTTGGCTGAGTCTGTTATGAAGGAGCCGTAGTAACAGTGAAATCAATGAGAATCAAGGTAAAAGCTCCACTGATTGGAATCATGCCTGGCACAAAGGAAGATGATTGTGTTTGTTGGAGGCTAATGCTGGTGTTCCTTTGGATTCTGTACTTGGCTAACTAACTTCAGCTGGTCCGCCACCTTTTTAGCCATCATAAAGTCAGCAGTGGAGATGATTCACTGATGACTTGCAAATTGTTCAGCATCCTTTGTGACTCCTGAGATACTGAAGTAGTCGGTATCCATATACAGCAAGACCCAGACAACACCGATAATATTTCAACCACATCAATGACCATCTCCAGCAAGAGAGAATCTATCCATATATCTTTAACATTTATTGGCATTACCATTGCTAAATTCATCACTGTCAACAAACTGAGAGTGTTCATTGATGAGAAACTTAGCTGGACAAGCCATAAAAATTTTGTGGCTTCAAGAGTTTAGAAATTAGCATTAGAATGTCTGAAGCAAGTAACACATCTTTTGAATTTCTAAGTCTATCCACCATCTGTAAGGCACTTTCAGGAGTCTGATGGAATATTCTCTATTTGTCTGGATGACTGCAGTTCCAACAACACTGAGCAGTCAATACTATCCATGATAGCATAGTCCACTTTACCATCACCTCATGCACCAAATGAAACATTAACTCCCTCCACCACTGATACAATGGCAGAAATGTGTATCATGTACATAATGCAGGAACTCACCATAGCTCTATCAATAACACCCCAGTCTGGAACAAGGGCAGCAAATGCAAGGAAGCATCATCACCCGAGCATTCACCTCCAAGACCATCTGACTTCATGCTATATCACTGTTCCTTCATTGGAATAAAACCATTGAACTTCCTCCCAACAGCATTTGGGTGTATCTGCATCAGAAGGATTACAATGGTTAATGAGGCAACTCACTACCACCTTCTCAAGGACAATTAACGATGGGCAACAAATGCTGGTGTTGGTATCATATTCACATCCCATGAAAAGAATAAAAGGCAGTGGGTTTGTTTTGGGAGATGTTACAAAACAGAATAGCACAAAATGTATTTTAAAAGTCAGCTATATATTTTGACAATGTTATCTGTTAGATACTGCAGTATTCAAACTATTTAAATCATGAAAGTAATAAAACATGGTTGACTTTTATGACTGGAGTAACCCATGTCATTCAGTCAGTCTATTTAAAGCCATGCATATTTTATGCATGTATTTCAGAATATGATTATCTGGAATCAAATGCATGAGTAATTACATTCAAATACAAAGATAAAACATGAAAAATTATATTTGACCAGAAATTTCTGAATGCTAATATTGAATAAACTCAACTGTAATCTACTTAACAAAAGCCTGATTTTTTTTTGTTTTCAGAATCAAATAAAAATCAAATGATAGAAAGGGATTAACCTAAAAAGTCAGGGCAGTCAATTTCAGATCAATAGTGGGAAAATCTGAGAGGTAGTGGGAGTAATTTATACTTTCAAATGTAGGTGGATTGAGGTCAAGAAAAATAGAAAAGAAATGAAAGTCTCAATTTGACTTCAACCCTCCAACACTCAGGTTTAGTGATCTGAGGAAACAGGTTGGGCTTGAGTAATATAATGAGATTTGAAGCCTTGCATTTAACCTGTCTAAGAGATTTAGCTCTGATTAATCAAGTTTATTAAGCCTCAGATAAGATGACAATTCAAGCAAAATGTCGATAGCTTCGGGGAAATGATAGTTGCTTTTTACAGCACTGCCTATGCACCCGGGGGTTACTGGTTATCAGATTTTCATGACTGAATTCTGTATATGTACAGTTTCTGCTTTCAACAACTCAGACAAGGATTTGCTTTCTTGTTAAAGTGTTAACTTCCACCCAACCGTACATATTAAGTTGTTGTCTTACTTCTTCCTGATCAACTGGAGGGTGTAACTTGCTTAACAATGTTACCTTGTATGCTCTGACATTGATTGCTCTCCAGACAATTTCATGTCAGTCTTGAAAGCTTGAAGAGACAATAAGGCAAGGTTGAGTTTCCCTATGTACTTCTCCATTTCATTAGAATTCTCTTTGTTTATAAGTGTGCTTCTATAATACTCTGCCCCTTGTAAAGTGTGGTTATGAGGGATGAGGTTGAACACAGATTGTTCAGCGCATTTCTTAATCTCTCTGGTAATGAACTGGATTCCATTATTACATGTTACTTTTTCAGAAATCCCTTGTTCATCAAACAGAGCTCAGTGCTGTTGAGATGATTGTTGCAGTATTCATATCTATGACATTTCCAAAAACGATCGAACTCCGATGAGATGTCATAAAGTCCTACAGCATGGAAACAGATCCTTCGGTCCAACTCGTCCATGCTAACCAGATTTCCCAAACTAAACTAATCCTATTTGTCTGCACTTGGTCAATATCCCTTTAAACCTTTCCTATTCATGTACCTGTCCAAATGTCTTTTAAATGTTGTAACTGTACCTACATTTACTACTTCTTTTGGCAATTCATTCCATGTACAAACCACCTTTTATGAGAAACTGTTGCCCCTCAGGTCTCTTTTAAATTTTTCTCCTCTCATCTTAAAATTATGCCGTCTAATTTTGAACTTCTCTACACTAGGTAAGATACCTTTGCTATTCATCTTATCTGTGCTCCTCATGATTTTATCAACATCTATAAGATCACCCCTCAACCTCCTACACTCCAGGGAAAAAGTCCCAGCATATCCAATGTCTCCTTAAACCTCAAATCCTATAGTCTCGGTGATATCCTTGTAAAACTTTTCTGCACCCTCTCCAGTTTAATAATATCTTTCCTATAGCAGGATGACCATAACACAGTAGTCCAAAAGTGGCCTTACCAACAACCTGTACAGCCGCAACATGACATTCCAACTCCTATATTCAATACTCTAAACAATGAAGGCAAGTGTGCCAAACACCTTCTTCACCAAACGCCTTCTGTCTACCTGTGACGCTGCTTTAAAGGAGCTAAGCATTGAACCTCTAGGGGCCCTTCCATTAACTGTGTGAGTCCTGCCTTGTTTGCCTTATCAAAAGGCACCTCGCATTCCCCGAAATTAAACTTAATCTGTCATTCTTCGGTCAATTGGCCCAGGTGTTCAAGATCCCATTATACTCTTGGGTAACTTTCTTCACTGTCCAATATGCCAATACGTTTGGTGTCATCCACAAACTTACTAACCATGCTTCCTATATTCTCATTCAAATCATTTATGTAAATTACAAACAACAATAGACTCAGCACCGATCTGCGCAGAACCACTGGTCATGGGCCTCCAGTGCACAAAAAATCCTCCAATGTTTCTGTGGATACCTATTCACCATATGCATGACCTGTCTCTGAGTCGATTCTTCTTCAATCTCATTTGACCTTCATGTATATTCTGGAGAAGGGCGTTCTGCATTGTTCTGGATACAATGATTCTGGATCTCACCAGCAGAGAACAATTTCTAATGAGAGGTCATCCCTAATTAACCACTGCTATTGTATTGCTGATTGTGTTTGCTGCCTTATATGAGACCATTCCTGGATCACTTACTGAGACAGCACCTACAACTAACACCTGCAACTCTTTCTCTGTACTACTCCCATTTCTAGTTTGGTTCAGTTTTGGAGTTCACTACCTAATGAACCTACACATATGTCTTTTACTTGATGTTTCTCATGTGGCTACAGATTTCAAGGTGAAATGAGAAACCTGAAGTTTCAAGGACAACTTCTGCAGTTTGGTACCTTCCACAGACTTTTTTGTAAATTTATTTATTTTTTTCTGAGAAGAGTCCATCCAGCCAGTTCATGTTCCAAAGTCTATTGTGTCTTCAATCTGATAGCCATACTCTGGAAATGACAGTTTTGATGTCTTTTTTTCTCTCATTTTCTTGATTGCTCTGCAATAATTACTCATCAATCGAGTAGATGCTGCTTTGTGGCCACACTCACTGATTTTTTTTTATTTGTTGATTTTGAATCTCTTGAACTGCCCCACAGGCTTGCTCCTCACACTCTGCTGCAGATCGGTTCCTGGGTCTGCACTTGAACTATAATTTTGGTTCCCATTCCCCTACTGAATTAGTTTAAACCCACTGCAAGAGCATTAGCAAACTCCCCTCCAGATTATTGGCACCCCTCTTGTTCAGGTGAAGACTGTCCTCTTTGTAGAGGTCCCACCTACCTTAGAAAGAGCCCCAATTATCAAGGAATCCAAAACCCTCCCTCCTGCACCCCTGTAGCCATGCGTTCAACTCCCCTCTCTCCCTATTTTTCACCTCGCTAGCACGTGGCACTGGTAGTAAACCAGAGATAATAACTCTGTTTGTTCTTGCTCTAAACACCCACCCTAGGTCCCTGAATTTCTGCCTTAAATTCCCATCCTTATTCCTACCAATGCTGTTGGTGCCTCTGCGGACCATGACTTGGGGCTGCTCCCCCTCCCCTCAAAGATTCTGAAAACACAATCAGAACATCACAAACCTTGGCACCTGGGAGGCAACACACCAACTGTGAGTCTCTCTCGTTCCCACAGAACCTTCTATCTGTCCCTCCAACTATATAGAGTCATAGAGGTGTACAGCACGGAAGCAGACCCTTTGGTCCAACTTGTCCATGCCGACCAGATATCCCAACCCAATCTAGTCCCACCTGCCAACACCCGGTCCATATCCCTCCAAACTCTTCCTATTCATATACCCATCCAGATCCCTTTTAAATGTTGCAATTGTACTAACCTCCACCACTTCATCTGGCAGCACATTCCACACATGCACCACACTCTGCATGAAAACGTTGCCCCTTAGGTTCCTTTTATATCTTTCCCCTCTCACCCTAAACCTATGCCCTCTTGTTCTGGACTCCCAACCCCAGGGAAAATACCTTGTCTATTTACCCTATACATGCCCCTCATGATTTTATAAACCTCTATAAGGTCACCCCTCAGCCTCCGAAGCTCCAGGGAAAACAGCCCAGCCTATTCAACCTCTCCCTATAGCTCAAATCCTCGAACCCTGGCATCATTCTTGTAAATATTTTCTGAACTCTTTCAAGTTTCACAACATCATTCACAATAGGAAGAAGACAAGAATTGCATGCAATATTCCAACAGTGACCTAACCAATGTCCTGTACAGTTGTAACGTGACCTCCCAACTCTTGTAGTCAGTACTCAGAAAGGAAATATACCAATTGCCTTCATCACTGTCCTATCCACCTGCGACTCCACTTTCAAGGAGCTAAGAACCTACACTCCAAGGTCTCTTTGTTCAGCAACACTCCCTAGGACCGTAACATTAAGTGTATAAGTCCTGCTAAAATCTACATTAGATTAAATATTGTCAATGTCAGCAAATTCTAATACTTACTATAACATAGTCTTCCCCAATCACTAACTCTTTCTACAGGATAGATTTTATTGAGTTTGAATGATTCAGGAAAATCTAGTCATGGAGTCAAGGAGATGTACAGCATGAAAAAGACCCTTCGGTTGAACTCGTCCATGCTAACCAGATATTCTAAATTAATCTAGACTCATTTGTCAGCATTTGGCCCACATCCCTCTAAACCCTTCCGATTCATATGCCAATTTCCACTACTAATTCATTCCATACACGTACCATCCTCTGCATGAAAAAGTTGCCCCTTAGGTCCCTTTTAAATCTTTTCTTCTCACCTTATACTTTGCCTTCTAGTTCTGGACTTCCCTATCCTAGTGCAAAGACCTTGACTATTCACCCTATCCATGCCCTTCATGATTTCATAAATTTCTAAAAGGTGATCCCTCACCCTCTGACACTCCAGGGAAAATAGTCACAACTTATTCAGCCTCTCCCGAAAGCTCAAACCCTCCAATCCTGGCAACATCCTTGTAAATCTTTTCTGAACCCTTCCAAGTTCCAGTTGTTCATACAACAGGGAGACCAGAATTGCATGCAGTATTCCATAAGTAGCCTAGCCAATGTCCTGTTTCGCCACAACATGACCTCCTATGTTCTATACTCAATGGACTGACCGATAAAAGCAAGAGTGCCAAATGCCTTCTGTCATAAACACGATCTCTTGTAAACATAGCCCCACAAACAATATCAAATTTATTCAACTATCTAACTATTTAATAACACACTGTGAAATAATAATGAAATTATAGCAAAAGAAATTTATCAATATGGTTCTCTCTAGCAGGTATAGGAAGCAGCTGTCACATCAACTCATAGCAGTCAGGATTAAGCTGACTTTGTCCATGCATATTAACATAATGTTCACTTTAAAATGAGCACATGAACAATGACAGGCCCCACTGCTGGATCTTGATGCAATATCTACTCTCAGCACAATCTCCCTGTGGACCATTGCCACTCAGGTTGGCCAGCTGGTAAAGTTCAAGCTGTGAGTTAATCTCCAGCATCTCTGAATCTGTCAGGCAAGTCTGGCTTTGCTTTGAAGGTAAATGAGATCTTCTTCCTTGCTCTAGGTACACTTTTGCTTCCACAAGATGGCTTTTGAATAAAACAACCGTTTAGGAGGAATCTTTTACCAGTGTGAGAGTAAAGGAATAAATCAAAGTGTCAGCCCAAGGCTGATTAGTATGGTGAATCAGTCTGATTGTATACTTCTGTAATGTAGGACACGAGGGCAGTATCAAAGGATTCCATTGTGCATAACAACATTTTAACGCTTGACAAAAGCTGGCATGTACACTAATCAGAAGGTGAACAATGCACCAGTATACAGAGAACAAAAAGCTTTTGCTTATATGCAAAGATTATATATAGTAGTCCCAGAAATTCACAAAAAAGCTATACTTCTATTTGTTTTGAAGGTAACTTATTCCTTCCCTTTTCTAAAGTCTCCTCACGCCAAGCATCTTATGTAGCATAAAGGCAAAATGAAGACTTGCTCCCAAGCCTCTGTCAATGCACAACTCAATAAGAGGCTGATTAAAATTCATGACAATTGATATCAATGGACTAAGATTTCAATAATTTTCCTCATTCACTATCATCTTACTTCAGTACTCTCTATTTCCTCATCAGTTTTAGATTGGCTAATCTTCAAAAGTCGGATATATTGTGACACAGGATTATTCTTTTTTAGTACAAGGCTCTATCTCTTCCTAATTAAAATGTAGCTAATGGATTTCCACTGACGCAGTAATTACAATGTATGCTTAAGTGAAAAAAGCAATTACTATTTGCTGACCCTGAGAAAAATAACAACGGTACAATACCAAGCACTTTATCTCTGTGGAATCATGTGGACTTTCTCTCTCATTGTCGCTCTCACTCTTCCTCTCTCAAACACTTACAAACTCAGAGAGGTACCAAAGGTTAGAAATTTTAAAGTGTAAGATTTAACTTGATACCATGGTGACTTAATTCTTGTACTGGATCATTAACAGTAGTGCATATTGCAGATATTATTTGACTTCCCGGAATTTTGAAATTTCTTTAAACTGTCATGTCATTTTTTTCCGTTGAGAGAGAATTTCCAAGTCTTTCAGTTCTGCAGTTTCTTTTCGATCTCTACAAAAAGCATCTCCTTCAAATACAAACTTATTTGTGTACTTCCATATCTGTGGTCATTGTCCTCAGTGTTGATCATTGTAGGGAATGTTTTCATCCCCAACATGCCAGCCTTTGCATTAAGGTGTAACGTAAAAATTGGAAATGAAGATCTTTTCATGCCTGCCTTGGGAAAGTCAACTGCTTTCCTTGTTTTAAGATCGAGTATTAATTTCATCTTGGCTGTCTGCAGTCCAATCCATCTTGAAAATTTTCACTTTTGTTTAGATATACTGGTTGCCATTTTCCTTTAAGACTGTATTCATTCATAAAAGTCCCAGGTATTCAACTGCATAATGGAATTTGAAAATCAATCAACCATATTCTATATCCTCATGATATTATTAAAACTGTTTTGACTATTTCTTTCTATTAACTAGTAGTTTCTAGGATTGGAGAGTAATGCAGAACTGATTAAAACTTTATGCTTGAAAAAACATAGGGCAGAGTTTTACCTGAAATTGGTTAAGTGTCAATTTTGGCTAGTTTCATAGTTTCTTCATGAACATTAGAGTTTTCTCCCACAATCTATTCAACCTTTTTCCATGCTGTATATTTCCCTTTTCATCATATTCTCCCATTCGCTGCAGGCAGAAGTCCTGGCCACTGCAGAGATTGCCTGGAAATTCCAACACTTAGTGCTATTTTTGAAGCTCAGCTATGTACCTGGTAGAGTACTGACAGTCTGTAGCTGCATAGTTCCTGTCAAATGACCAAGACATGTCAAGCTGATCTTCCCTCCATCATAAGGTCAGGTGTGGGGATGTTCACCAATGATTGCACAACGTTCAGCACCATTTACAACTCCTTAAATACTGAAGCAATCCATGTTCAAATGCAACAAGATCAGGACAAGTTTCAACTTGGATTGACAATTGGCAAGTAACATTTGTGCCACACAAAAGTCAGGCTCTGACCATCAACAATCAGAAACAATATAACCATTGGGGTAGAATAATAGGGGAATAGGTCTGGGTAGGTTACTTTTTGGAGAGTCGGTGTGGACGTGCTGGGCCGAAGGGTCTGTTTTCACACCGTATGGATTCTATAAGTATCATTGCTCCTTGACACTCAATGGTGTTACTAACACTGAATCTCCCACTGTCAGTTCAACTGGACTCACCACATAAACATAGTGGCTATAAGAGCGAGTCATAGGTTTGGAATGCTGTGATGAGAAACTCACTTCCTGACACTCCAAAGCCCATCCACTATCATGTCAGGAGTGTGGTGGAATACCCCCCACCTACCTGGATGTGTGATGGAATACCCCCCCACTTGCTCCAACAACTCTTAAGCAGCTTGACACTCTCTAGGACAAAGCAGTCTGTTTGATTGGCACTACATCCACAAGCATCCATTCCCTCCACTACTGATGCTCAGTAGCAGCAGTGTGTACTATCCAGAAGATGCATTGCAGAAATTCACCAAAGATCCTTTGACTACACCTTCCAAATGCACAACCATTTCCATCTGGAAACGGAGCAGATACATGGGAACAAAGTCATTTTCAAGCTCTCCTCCAAACAACCCACCATCCTGACTTAGAAGTATATTGCTGTTCCTTCACTGCCGCTGCGTCATAATCCTGGAAGTCCCTAATATGTCAACCCACAGCAGATAGCCTCCAGCAGTTCAAGAAGACAGCTTACCACCACCTTCTCCAGGGCAACTAGGGATGGGCAATAAATGCTGGCCAGCCAGTGATGCCCACATCCTACAAAAATGAATTAAAAAAAACACAAGTGGCATCCCGCTTTGCCAGCAGGGACTTGGAGATCCCCATGGTGAGTGGTGGAGGGCTAGAAGAGCAAGTGTTGAGCTGGAGTTGCAAGGTAACTGCTCTGACTTCCATGTTGCCTTCCAGTTTCTAATCATTGGTGGGAGAATGGGAACCTACATATCAGTGAGGTGAGGTGACATCATAATGAGGTTGTAAATACATCCTCCCGCTGCTCACTTGCAAGGATTGCACCTCACTGTTTAACACATGGTTAAAAAAGGAGATATTTTGCTCTTGACATCAGCAAGCCATCTCACACATTTCCCCCAAAATTCTCACCATTGTCCCTCTTGTTCAAAGGCTGGGAAGATTCAACACATAGAAATGATTTCTATTAATTACTATGGTACAGAGGTTATACAAGATGCCCAAAACATTTTATGTCTATCTTCACTGCCATGTATTTGATAGCCCCTTGGAATGAGGATGATCCTTGGTCATGGCATGATCCTGCATGTATAGTCTTTTAACACAAGGAGGCAATTATAATGCAGCTCCCATTCAGTTCTGGCTAACAAGGAAACTCTTCCATTCTTGCCACCGACCAGAAGCCCATCAGAAGGATTTACAAACTAATGATCAACCTGGGTGCCCACGATACGACACATCTAACATGGCCAACAAGTTCTGAGAGAGACTTGAATCATGTCTCAAAGGTAGGGACATATAATCACTGCACCTCTATTCTTCACTGTAGAAAATATATATAACATTGCAGAAAGATATATGAAAATCAGGTGAAAGGGAGGCAGAAATTTAAAATGATTACAACCAGCAGAAAAAGGTAACTGAGGAAAAAAATTGAACTGAAGGCTGACAAGTCACTTGAATTTGGTAGACTTCCTGAGGTCCTAAAAGAATTGACGGTGGTGTTGGTATATGCAAGTTTTAAAGTTCCCTTGATTGGAAAATAGCAAATGTAGCTTTTATATGCATGAAGATAAAGGGGCAGAAGCAGAAATCTATGGGCCAGTTGGTCAAACATTTGTCATATGGAAAATCCAAGGATCTATAATTAAGGAAGTTATAGCTGGGAAATTAGAAAATCTTTATGAAAGTAGGCATTTATCCGAGATGGTTTTATTAAAGAGAAACCATGTTTGATTCATTTAAAGCATGCAAGTTTCTGAAGAAGCGCTTGACAATAGAGACACTGAGAAGCTGTTTCCTCAGGAAGAGGAAACTAGAAACAAGGGTGACAAACTCAGGATAAAGAATAGATTGAGACCAGAACCATTTGTGAAATGACTCTACAGAGGCTGGGTATCTGTCACCAAGTCACTCTTTATTTATACATGATAGTTATTCACTTTAGTTCTGCTTCATTCTGAGTCAACTGACAGAGTATCAGCATGTCTGATACTCCCTTTTTAATCTGTCAGCCAGGGCCAAATTAACAGCCCCAATCAGGGAACTCAAATTCTGAGAAGTCTACTGGCTCCCCTTGTTAGAATCACTATAATTTGTCCAATCAAAGGAATGTGTGTCTTTGGAATACTGTACATCAGAGAAGGAAAATCTATTGGGCCCATATCATGAAGGAAATTATTATTAGACACTGATGTCTTGGAAATGTTAACTCACATGAGAGATCCTACTGAACTGAGGCAGTGTTACTAAGACTATGAGATTGTACATGGTGCCACATTTGTGCAGGCAGTGACATTGAGAATTATCTTTGTTGTTTCAGCTATTTATAATGAACGGCAAATTTCTGTTGAAATATCATCTGTCGATTAATGCATGCTTAATTTTATGTTGAATTTAGGTTGGTCTACTACAGCTTCCTTTGTTGATGTTTGATCCCTTTCTTGTTATATTATTGTCTTTTTAACAAGATTCTAACAAGGAATCAGTATATAAATAGTTTTCAGGGATCACGATTACAAGGGGATAATGAATGTGGAGAGTTCAGCGTATGGTCAATCGAAGGAAAGGCATTGGGCTAAATCTTATGTTTTATTGGCTAACTTTCATTTTCATTGTGTTTTTTGGAGGGTTTTTTTGCAATGAGGCTCTAGTGAGATCCCTCATTGTATGTTAACAAGTTCATGTTGTACTTCCCTCTGGTTAATCCCTGCCCATCTGATTCCAACCCCATCTCGCATGTGTCATTCCCAGAACAAATTGCCACTGTTGAAATATTTCAGAATTGATCAATATCCCTGGTGTCATGTTAGTGCAGTCGCAGTCATCTGAAGGAGTGAATACTAATGTAGGAAGAAAGTCAATGACATCCTCCACTTCACCAGTATATGGGCCATCATCTTCTCTACAACACTTCAAAGAGTCAAAATGAGTGGTAGGCTGCCCACAAAAACCTCCTCGCTCCTTATGAGGACTGGATCTAGATTTTGACCACCCCAAGTGGTTCGCTGATTGTGCCCACATCACTAAACAGGTGTCAGAGTCTGATCTTGCCTTACTGTGCCAGGACACCCTAACTAAAGTGTATCTTCCCTGACATGACTGAGGACTGCTGATAAACCACAACAAGCTTCCTGGCTTTGTGTTAGGGTTAACTGGCACAGTAATACATCAGTATTGTGATCCCAGTATTTCTGACTGAAGGGAGCATAGCACAAAGGGACAAGACAAAGCAAGACAGTGCAAGGCAGGGACACTGTGAGCAATCCTAGTAGGTTCAGAGTTAGTGCACATTATGACAGCAAGGAAATAGGCTGTAGATGCAGCCCGGTCCAGTCATGAGCTGGCTGCTTGTCTCTGAGTATACAATACACTCGAAACAGCATTGCTATAATAGTTGTTGGCACAGATCAGTGTGCAGCATTGAAGTCTAGAATTGTCCAATAAGTTGACTGTAGATGTGACATGAGGGTTTCTTAGAAGCTGGTGCATGTTGGATACCAATGTACATGTGTGTGGGTTACATGTGCCCATGCAAGTGCTCATGGAGTTTGTCCTGAATATTGGTGCTCAGTATCAAGCAGGGAGGTCTTTGGAGCAAATGGCGACCTGAAATTGCCAGGTTCCCATTCCGATTTCCATGCTGAGAATTCTCAGTATCTACTTTGTTTGGCACATTGGTAAGATAGGAGATGCAGCTTACCTTCCTCTTCTCAAGAATAACTGAGAATGGGCAATAAGTCATGTCCCAGCCCTGATGCCCACATCCCAAGAATGAAATAAGCCTCAGCAAACTTCTGCCACAAATCTCACCATAGCTCAAGCCACTCACACCCCTATAAGACTCCACCCTGTGTTTCAGATTAAACACTCCTTTCGACAAGCTTTAACTGTTGGGAAGTATATGAAAAATCAGACAGGTATAGCCTGCAAAGTTCCATCCCCGAAATGAATGCAAAATTGTGATGCCCATTTCCTGATATGTACTTGCACAAGATAAAAGTCCATGCTGAAATTGTGGATTCACAAAGCCAGTCTTTTAGTCTACTGCATAAAGTCTACTGTAAATACAGAAAGTGATATATTGGGTAATTTAGGTGCAGAAAAAGGTTTTACCAGCTCTGCCTTAAATGTTGAAGGTTTTCATTTGACTCCTCTGAGACCTAATATCTTGCTGAGGTGACAACAAGCAACAGTAACCTTACAAATTACATCACAGCAAGTGTCAGAAGAACTAGGCAGGGGCCACTTAGAATTGTAACAGGGATGCATTTATTTTGGAGCCATTTTACTTTGAGGAGGGTCAATTTATGAGTAAAACTAGAGAGGTCTCGGGGTCAGGTAAGGCTTGAAAATTTCATTTAATTTCACAAAAAGTACTTTTGATTTTGGAATAGATTTGTGTGGTTATAGAACCTTTAGCAAATTGACCTATCAACTGAAGCCATCAGTCACATAAATCATACGTCCATTGATCAGATTTACTTAGCTCTTCCTTATATTGCTTCAGTAACTGATACCATTATTTATAAGAATCTCCATCTATTTAAAATGATAATAATTTTGCAAATGTTTATTTTATTTCAGATTTTCCACAATTTTAATTGCATTCGTAAATTAGATAATTTTGCAATAAATACCTTATTTTAATGATTAGAACACTGAAAACAGTTAGGGGTTCATCCTTGTGCTCTTCTGTTAAGGGTGATCAAAGAAAAGGTAGCAGTAGAATTGCCTGATAACATTCCTTTCTAGTATCACATGTCAAACACAGCCAAGAGAGTAACATACCAACTACTTTTTTCAGGGAACTATATCACAGCATTGATTACAACACCCTGGAGAGGAATATCATTAGAGAATAAACAGAATAATTGTTTTGATGAGCAGTTGCTAATTGACTAATTTCCCATTCCTCTGTTCAGCAGTGGCAATGGGACTGAATTAACTTTTACATCATTTTTCACAAATCCATGTGCTGTTGGCCAAGCAGCAATTGAAAACCTGGCAGTAAGTTACCTTCTTGAAGCACTGCTATCCACCTGAGATAGGAACACCTATTTTTCTATCTCTGCATTCACATGAAATGATCCCATCTTTTCTTTTTTTTTGGTTCAACCTTTGCCATTGGTATCCATGTAGACTACTGCATCCGAATTCTTCCCCTCACACTTTCCAGCCTCTCCAGTCTTACGGAAACATTGTTGACTTAGAACCAGACAAGCAATGCAACCTTATACTCTGAGCTGCAGAGAACTATGTCTATCCCTGAATTATATGGTCTGTTACGAGTATTACATTCTTTTTTACTCCCAGTACTTGAGTAACCCCCTGCACAGGGGCCTTTTTCACCCTCTGGTCACTGTTTTCATCCATAGAAACTGTAAGAATCTCAAAACAGTAGACCATTCACGACTCTATCTCACTTTTGGATCATAATACCTGCGTCACCAGTAGTCACACATTGGCATTCAATAAGTATGGTCCAAGTCTGAACTACATAACCCAAAGTGTGTGACTGCATCCTTGAACAATGTGTTCAGGGAACCAGGCCCCTCACCAATACATTGCAGTGTTCAAAACCTCATGAATTCTGAACTTGGGGAGCAGACACTTACTTCAGATATGATTGCTAGATCACACTGGTATTTTAAAAAATTCATTTATGGGACATGGGCATTGCCCAGAGGGCAGTTAAGAGTCAACTATATTGCTGTGGGTCTGGAGTCACATGAAGGCCAGATCAGGTAAGCATGACAGTTTCCTTCCCTAGAGGACATTAATGATCCAGATGGGTTTTTCCCAAAAATTGACAATGGTTTCATGGTCCTCATTAGACTCTTCACTCCAGATACGTTTCACTGAATTAAAAATCCAGCCCCTTCCATGGCAGTATTCGAACCTAGGTCCCAGAACTTTACTTGGGTTACTGGATTAATAGTTCAAAGATAATGTTACAAGGCTGTTGTCTCCTCACCACTTCCCATATGCTATATCAACAACAGATCAACTGCGGTCTTTATTGTATTTTGTTTAGCATATTCAGAATTTATATTCATAAATATTATACAATGATTGCTTGTTGTTATATCAAGTAGTTTAATGAGCTAATTTATAAATTAATACAGTATTTGTATCACAAGATTGAGCTACTGCCCCAGTTTAGCAAAAAAAAGCCTTATAAATCACCAGTCACTTTCTTGCTTTTATAGTTAATGCTTCTTAACTTTATCTCTCAGGTTATACTGAGTCCTGTTACTTCTCTTGGACAACTTTTGTTCTGGAAATAAAACAAAATAGCACCTGTCTTGTTCTTGCACTGAGTTCCCTCATTCAGCAAGTTCTCTGAATTAAACAATTACTCTGTATAACTGTAATCTGTCAAGCTGGACGTCACGCTACATACTTCAAGTGTTGCCAAACCACCTATATGTGCACTAGCTGAAACACGCAAACTTTGCAGACCATGGAAGATAGAGACAAAAACAGAAAGAACAGGTGTTCTTAAGAAGGGTCACTGGACCTGAAAAGTTAACTCTATCTCCACAGATGCTGCCAGATCAGCTGAGATTTCCAGCAATTTCTGTTTTTGTTTCTGATTTCTGGCATCTGCAGTTCTTCCAATTTTTGTCATGTAAGCTAAGGAATTAGTTCTTACTAGTCACCCAGTCCACCAACTGGGCAATTGCTAGTAACAGGCAGTGTGTTCATTACTCATTCAGACTAAATAAAACTCCAAGTTAATTTTAAAGTTAAATACTAAATACAAACTTGACTACATTTTAGAAAACGAGGTAAAAACAATGACTGCAGATGCTGGAAACCAGATTCTGGATCAGTGGTGCTGGAAGAGCACAGCAATTCAGGCAGCATCCGACGAACAGCAAAATCGACGTTTCGGGCAAAAGCCCTTCATCAGGAATAAAGGCAGAAAGCCTGAAGCGTGGAGAGATAAGCTAGAGGAGGGTGGGGGTGGGGAGAAAGTAGCATAGGGTACCATGTCGTGAAACAAACTCGGTACTCTATGCTACTTTCTCCCCACCCCCACCCTCCTCTAGCTTATCTCTCCAGGCTTCAGGCTCTCTGCCTTTATTCCTGATGAAGGGCTTTTGCCCGAAACGTCGATTTTGCTGCTCATTGGATGCTGCCTGAATTGCTGTGCTCTTCCAGCACCACTGATCCAGAATACATTTTAGAAAACATCAGCCCTTTAAATACCTGCTTACCAAATTCTCTGTGTTAAGCATAAATACTGTGTCTAGCAAGGTTCTATTGAGTTGGAAACAGTGAGGTCTGCAAATGCTGGAGATCAGAGTCGAAAGTGTGTTGCTGGAAAAGCACAGCAGGTCAGGCAGCATCCGAGGAGCAGGAAAATCGACATTTTGGGCTGGAGTCCTTCATCAGGAAACTGATGATTCCTGATGAAGGACTCTAGCCCGAAACGCCAATGTTCCTGCTCCTCAGATGCTGCCTGACCTGCTGTACTTTTCCAGCAACACACTTTCAATTCTACTGAATTGGAGTTAATGCTGATCTCAACTGCTGCCAATTCCTTTAATGTCCAAAACTCAGATCCATATAATAATACAGCAACGTCGAATGTTTCATAAACTCTTATTTTTGGATTCATGGAAATACTTTTAGATTCCCATATCTTACTTAAACTTCCAAAAAAAAGCAAAAATAAGCCCAATCCTTCTTGTGCTTTCTTTTCTTCAATAACTAATGACTTTGTATCTGATGGGTGACAAATAGTAATGGACAATGAAACTGCCTCATGTTCAGTAGAATAACATTCTACTGTTCAGTAGATTAACATTCCATCTCAACCTAGATATACTTTTAAATATTTTAAGATAGAGTTTCACTGTTCTGAACAACTTTCATGTTGATCCATTTTTTTGGAACATCCTGTTGCAAAACCTGCTCCCAGTGAAAGCTTAGTGAATGTCTCTACAACGTTTTGATGTAATAGAATGCTAAATTTGTCTCCTTTTGATTACAGCACGACTTTGCTTTTTGCATCTTACTGTTGACTAACATTAAGACTACTGCTATTTATATTATAATACGTGATCAACAATTAGGATGCCATTAGTTTGGATCTTGCACAGCAAATGCCATTATGAGTTCCTGATGGGTATGGCTCTGTATCTGATTTGGGGTTTCACAAAACCAACCCTATAAAGTGAAAAGCTGGCCTCCAGCAATAATCACAGAGGGATATCATGTGTTAGTGTCTGTCAAATTAATTCTTAATAAGGACACACAGAGTAAAAAAGCTTGTAAGTTATGATGCACGTATAAAATAATGTGGTTAGCCCACAAATGTAGCACTGTATCCAGTAATAGACAACATACTTTCCAAGCAATATGAAGACACTAGATACTGTACCGAAAAGAATCATGAGAATGGACCCAGGGATGAGGAACTTCAGTTACAAGCATAGACTGTAAGAAATTCCCATATCCCTTTGCTTGCCTGCTAAATATTTATGGTCATTAGAATAAGACCAAAGATACAATAGAAAATCATGTTTTACTTGTAACATAGGGTTTAAGCACATGGAATGAATGGAAGTTCCACTGTGACAATCCATTATTCCACAAGTATCAAACCTATAAATACATGCATGAAAAACTTGTCTCCAAGAATGAACAATCATGGCCTGACCTTCCAGACACACAAGAAACCCACCAAGATCACAACCCCTGGTCTTAATCAGTTCTGTTGGTTCTGGAAAAGCAGGAGCAGGGATACCTTGCATCCAATAAGAGCAATGGTTAATGATCACAGCAAAGGAGAAAGCTCATGACCTTAAGCACTCATGATGTGGAGATGCCAGTGTTGGACAAAGTTAAAAATCACACAAAATCAGGCTATATTCCAACAGGTTTATTTGGAAGTACAAGCTTTTGAAGCACAACTCCTTCATCAGGTAGCTAGTGGGACAGGATTATAGGACACAGCACTTATAGTAAAAGATCGAAGTGTCATACAACTGATGCAGATGTATTGAACAAAACTAGATTGCTGTTAAGTCTTTAATCATTTAGAATGGGTTACAGGTTTCAATTGATTAATATGTAAATCCCAGAACTTCTTTCAAGTCACATTCCTGAGATAATTTAAGGATTTATGGAAAATAGATGACATCTCAGCTCAGACAATGCTGTAAAGGTGTGAGGTTATAATCTGTCTGTATCCTACCCTTGAATCAGACTGGTTCTATTTTCAAAGTACAAATTTACAAAATGTCTCATGGACACAGATTGTGTGCTTTTTGGACAAAATAGCATGTTTGTACAAATACAAATCTGCAAATGCAAGGTTCATGTGTGTGCATGTGAGGGAGAGAGAGAATGAGTGTGTGTATTTGTTTGAGAGTGCAAGTGTGACAGGGTATCTGCTTGTGAGAGGGTGTGAGTGTGTGTGTGTCTGAGAGAGAGTATGTGTATGAGAGAGGGTCTGTGTGAGTGGGTTAGTGCATGAGTATGTAAGAATGTGTGTGTATGTGTGGTTGTGTGTGAGTGTGTGAGAGTGTATAGTGTAGTGCAGTCACCTGTAGTGTGATATGAACCCAAGTTCCCAGTTGAGGTCATCTTTATGGGTACCGAACCTGGTTATCTTCCTCTGCTCGGCGACTCTGCATTGTTGCGTATCCTGAAGTCCACATCGGAGGACGTTCACCCACAGATCCGTGGCCGAATGCGCTTGACCACAGAAATGTTCCCCACCTGGGAGGGAACATCTGTCTGGTGATTGTTGCATGCTGTCCATTCATCCATTGATGTCGTGTCTACATGGTCTTGCCAATATGCTATGCCTCGGGGCACCTTTGCCTGCAGCATATGAGATAGACAACGTTGACTGAGTCACATGAATATCTGCTGCTTACATGGTGGGTGGTGTCCCCATGAATAATGGTAATCCCCACACGTAATGACACGTCTTGCAGTGATTGCCATGACAGGATTGCACAGTGTTGTGATCGATGTTGCCCTGAAGGCTGGGCAATTTGTTGCAAACAATGGTCTGTTGAAGGTTTGGTGGTTATTTAAAGGCGCAATGTGGAGGCATAGGGAAGGTCTTGGCGAGTTGCTCATCTCATTGATAATGTGTTGAAGGCTGCGAAGAACATGGCGTAGTTTCTCCTCTCCCGGGAAGTACTGGACAATGAAGTGTACCCTGTCAGTCGTATTCTGTGTCTGTCTCCTGAGGTTGTCATTACAGTTTCTTGCTGTCACATTGGAACTGGCGATTGATGAGTTGAGCATCGTATTGTCTTCTTATGAGAGTATCCTTCAGCACCTTGAGGTATCCGTCGCATCCCTCCTCATCTGAACCGATCCTCTGTATGTGTAGGACTTGTCCACAGGGGATAGCTGATCTAATATGTTCAGGTTGGAAGCTAGAGAAGAGTAGCGTCATGAGGTTATCTGTGGGCTCACGGTTGATTGAGGTACGGAGGTGCCCGACCTTGATGGAGACGCATGTGTCCAAGAATGAGACAGATTCTAAACAGTAGTTTATGGTAGGTGATGGTGGGATGAAACTAGTTGATATCACTGTGCAGTTGTTTCAGTGACTCCTCACCATGAGTCCAGAGGAAGAAAATGTTGTCAATGTATCTGGTGTATACTGTTGGTCGGAGGTTCTGTGCAGCAAAGAAATCTTGTCGAATTTGTGCATGAAAATGTTAGCATATTGGAGTGCAAATTTGGTCCCTATTGATGTTCCATGTGTCTAAATGAAGAACTGGTTGTCAAAGGTCTAGGATGAAGCGGATGAGTTGTTGGATGGTGCCTGGAGATTGGCAGTTCATGACACCCTGGAAGACTTTGTTCAAAAACCCTCCTTGCCTTCCTTGAGAACTGCCACCCCACCCTGCTGCCACACCCCATGCCTCCACCTTACTCAGCCACTGGATTTGATCCCCTGAATGACCTGGCCCTCCCTGTGGCTCAATGCCATTGCCCTGCACTTCTATCCTATCAGGTCTAATGTGTTCCACCCCCTTAGGCATACCCTGAACTTCCCATCACTTGCCTGCCCCATGCTCTGCCTTACCCCCCAGCACCTAACTAATCTTGCACCCTAACCACCTGGCATTTTATCCTTACCATTTAGCATCCTGTCCTGACATCCTACCTACCCACAGGCAGCCGACTTATGTACCAGTAAAATTGACGTTTCGGGCAAAAGTCCTTCATCAGGAATACAGGCAGAGTGCCTGTAGGGTGGAGAGATAAATGAGAGGAGGGTGGGGGGTGGGGAGAAAGTAGCATAGAGTACAATAGGTGAGTTGGGGAGGGGATGAAGGTGATAGGTCAGGGAGGAGGGTGGAGTGGATAGGTGGAAAATAAGATAGGCAGGTAGGACAAGTCATGGGGACAGTGCTGAGCTGGAAGTTTGGAACTGGGGTGAGGCTCTCTGCCTGTATTCCTGATGAAGGGCTTTTGCCCGAAACATCAATTTCGCAGCTCCTCGGATGCTGCCTGAATTGCTGTGCTCTTCCAGCACCACTAATCCAGAATCTGGGTTCCAGCATCTGCAGTCATTGTTTTTACCTAGCCTACTTACGTAGTGCACTACCCCTACTTACCTGGCAACTTAACTACTTGGCACCTTACCCTCTATACTCCTCCCACTCCATCCCGACACACTACCCTCCTGATGAACTAACCTCACACCTTTTTTACTTACTGTTTGAGCAGCTGTGAAAGTCTTTGAGACAGAAGGTGGTGCTTTGTCCTCAAATACTATTCTGCAGTATGAGGGACCTGTCAGTATGGAAAGCAGGGCTCTGGCATTTCTGAAGAAGTCCTGATTGCAATTTCCTGTTAGAATTGTGGAGCTCTTTCATGGCATAAATGATAAGTGGAGTGGCAATCTGTGAGAGATTGCCTCTTATTGGAAAATCCTGCACAAGATATCCATCTCCATTTACAAAAAGTAAGCCAAACATGATTTTGAAACCATATCAACTGTTTATATCCTTTGGAGGATTAAAAACCTGATAATGAGGAACCAGTCCACAAAGGTGATGTTGAACAAAATGGGGGAGAAATTGGATGGGTCCTGATATTGAGTTAATATTGCATGGTTAATCCACACCCCTTTACAGATGATACAGGCATCAGTTGCCTGTAAATTGTAATGGTTATGGTTTGCAGTCTAGCATTGAATATGCTATTGTGAGGCTCTTGCCTTAGCAAGTGCCCAAATTCTTGAAAGACCAGCACCACTTAAAGTTAACATAAAAAACCTAATGGTAGATTATGCCTCTTCAATGGTTGCACTAATGGTTGCAGCAGGGGCTGAAACAAGTGAAGGAAAGGTGGGAAACCAGGGAAACCTACATTAAAAAATACAACAGGCTAAAAAGTGGGCTCACATTTCTCATTTGCTGTTCTGGTGCCCTTCTTGTAGGAGGTGCACTGGAGAAGAGAGGTTCTGTTCCCTCATAGGGTCAGTAGGCCCTAAACGCAGGTACTGAACAGTATTGGGTAGACATTGCAATCAATGCAAATGGTCTCCTCCTGAGAATTGGGATGCAGTGCTGAAATAAATTTAATGATTTCACAAGAGTGGTCAAAGTCAGTGAATGCATCTTCATATGTCTTATCCTATTGACTGCACTATTAGCCACTCACCAATCCATTAACTATACCTGTTTACTCATCCACAAAAAAACTATCAGTCACAAATTATGCCTCAAATTAATTTTCTCATTTCATCCTTGTGTATTTAGTATGGCCACAAGTCACACATGAACCTCACAATTTGGATACACTGCCAGTTATTCAACTGTTACAGTCACATGAGCCAGCCAGATGGTAATATATTCAATGATATTTTTTATCTTTTGCAGGTACTAATAGGTATATGATGAGTTAGTTATCAGGCAGGGTTGGCTGCAACCAGGCAAGACAGAGAAAATCGCATGGGTTACAGTTTTCCAAAGCTAAGGTTGGTTAGAAATTCTGCTGCCAAGGATTTCAATGGACCATTGTCTGGAGGCTAATTTATATACATACATAGTCCTCGGTGCTTTGATAACATAAGCATATCATCAATGTTCAGGAACATAAAAAATGTGGCTCCACCATCATACAGAATTCATTAAAGATGGTGTGGAACCATTGCACAGATGGTATTTGGGACTTTATTCATGGGAATTGGATTCCTAACTGAACACCTGGTAGCAAAAGGTTTGTCCTCATAATGGACAGGTTATGGAGGATGCAACAGATAACTATATCTTGAGACACCCATTCTTCCAAGTATTGAAGAATTCTTCCAGAATCATTGAGGTAGCAGAGCTGTTGATTCAGTATCCCAGTTGTTTGCTGGATAATATTTCTGTTAACAGCTTAACTCACCATATATGCATATTGACCCCTGTTGGGTTGTGGAGATAAGTCACTTACCATGTTCAGAGGGGATAGCTCTTGACATCTAGCAGCTACCTTCTGGTACGACATAAAATGGTTGATTCTGCTAACAAGATAGCAGGTATTCACCTTCATGGGGTATTAAGCATGGTCAGCACTCTGAATGAATGGTAATCTCTGTGGTTGCAAGGAATATCTCACCATTATGAAAGCTACATGTTTAGAGTCAATGACACTGTGCATCATGTATTGCACCATCCTGGGAAAACCATGTGTGTTCCATGTTTGGTGAGAAAAGTGCAAGCTTACCTCTCTGGTGCAGCACTGGAAAATGCTAGAATTTGGGAAAGCTCCCCTTTTCCAATCTGGAGAGATATGTCAGTGAAGAAATTGAGAACCACAGTCAACTTCTCAGTGACTGGTTGTTTGATCAGAAATGTGTTTGAAGACAGAAAGTTTCCGTCGAAAAGGTGAACAAATGGTGTGTTCACCTTCGAGGCAAATCATAGACATTGAACATACTTCAGTTCCATACTTCGATGAAGTTATGACAGGCCCTTCTGGAAAACTCCAAATAATAATGAATCCTGTTCAGAACATTCCCCCCACCCCTTCCTCCTTCTGTCAGCAGATTGTCTTCTTTTCTGCCTCTGCATTATCTTCTTTTCATGCTTTAACCCAAGTGGAAGAGCGGTAATGGCCTCCATAACTGGTGCCATGCTGAAAGTTATTTCCGACATAAGCAAAGCCTTCCCAAAAGGAGAAAACAGTATAACTTGTGAAGGACACGTACTAGTTCAACCTGTCTTGATTAGTTCAAAATATACTTGATGTATTCATTTCCAAGTATTGCTGTTTTTAATTTTTTTTTCCCCTCTGGGTTCTCCATATGTTCCCATGCAGTCTACTAACAGTAAGCAATTCTTCCAAACATCCATCACGTCCTGAAGCTCAAACAGAGCCATTAGACAGCAATCAGCAGCGAGCCAGCAGTTCTTCATGAACCCTACATGTGACACTGGGTGAGTTATTCGTGTTATTGAGTACATGTTCAGCTATGTATATTTAAGAGACACTAGAGGTGTGAAGTACAAAATGGCAGATCTGGGGTCAAATTAGCTGTAGACGCTGACTGACAACACAATCTGTTTATTCTGCATACTTCCAGCGCACGCACCCAACATCTATGCGATTAGTGTTAGGTAGTTTAATCTTGTAGCCAAGAAATTTCACCAACCATTCGGATATATAAAGTTCCATGGGTATGATGAAGTATTTCAGTTGTCTTTGTTGTATAGGTTTTTATGACATTGAGATGTGAACTAAATTTTTAAACATGGAAACCTAACAGTTGATACCCAGGAATTACACTGGTAATATTACTGTTACGTTATCTTGTTAACCTTTGTTCAAACATCACCAGTCAATAGCAAATTAATAAATCACTAAAATATAATACGTGTTCTGCTTTGGTTTTTGACAGCTGTGTCTGTGCACCCTAGGAGGTAGTAGCCTGATCAGAAGCTGGCAGTCTCTACAAGACTTTCGTAATCAGCATTTACTGTGTTTGTTATCAGGAGTGATGCACAAATACATTTTATTTAAGTTCCTGGTAAAGAGGCCCATCCCTGGGAATATCAGTGCCAAGCTATACTGATTGAAATTAAAGCCTATAATCTTGCCTAATCCCTGTGCTGCATCCTTAAAGAGGATACCCTCTATCAAAGGCAGCTTTCGGTTTTATCTGCTGATGCAGATAAATTTCACTTTAAGCACTGGAGGAATGGGGTTGGCTTTTCAGCTATAAGCTTTCTAGAGAAAATACATGTACTGGATATGTATAAGAAAATTGGCAGTTTCAGCATCCCATTCCCTCGTAGATTATGAAATAAATGGCTCTATGGCTCGCAAGCCTTAAATAAAATCATCCATCTCTGAAGCAATGACTAGCTTCATCATCCAGGATCTCACGAAGGAACCCAAACCTTTATTGATCATTATAACTCTCAGACCATCTTTGCTAAGCAGGTCAGAATGTTGCAAATCTTTCCTACCATCTCTGAAATGATGACATACATAGACATTCACGAAAATGCATACATTGTTATTTAATCAGTTTGTGCCAAATTCAGCTTGGGCTCTCTGTAGATCATGTTTACAGAGGGATAATCTGGCCCATCTGTCAAAGACCTTAATCGAGACAGGAAAAACACTATTTTGACTCAACATCTGGCAGCACATAAACATGAGGGAGGATACTATTAAATTCCTTTGGGTAGGCTGTTTAAAATACATTTGTTCAAACAGTATCTTCAGCAAGCCACAAATTTTAATATTTCTTTGATTTGGTATGTGGCACAGGTTTAAATAAGATCACGTGCACAGCTTAAGGGAAGAGAACTACAACAAAGGCTAATGTTCAGTTAGGAAATCATTCTGTCATCTGTTCCAGGGAAAAGCTACTGATGCAGCATAATATCATTAGCTAGAGGTGCATTGAGGCTTCACAGATATTCAGAGTTATTGAAATATTCCCTTTTTATGCAGTTGGAGTCAGCTCCGATAACTTTTACATTTTTAAAAAGCTATTTTTAATGATAATTCAAAACTGAAGATAATATGAAACATTTTTTGCAATTTTTCTGAGGAATATATATTTCTGAAATGTTCACTTTGATAAATGATTAGTTTTATAGATTCATACCACTACTTGTCAGCTTTGTGTAACTGATATAGTGGGCTCAAAGAGACAATGATGTTTCTCAATTGAGTATGAGTTGATCTGTCAATGGCTGATCATGAAGAATAGTTGTAAATGTAAACATGTTAAATTGCAAGCTTTCTCAAGACAATTCTGTATTAAATCAGAACGCTTCACCACGGAAAACTAACATTTGATCAATAAAATCTGTGCCAGTAATTTTAATTATTCTAATACTCTAATCCAATTCCTTTACTTTGTTTGTTGGGAAAATAATTATTTTTCAGCCAACTATCCAATTCCATTTTAAAAACATTTATATTCTGCTTGCTGATTGTTCTTTTTGCAATCTTTGCACAATGCAAGTGTTGGTAACACATGTACACATATAATGTGTAAAATCGATGAGTACCATTTCAGCAATATTTACACAATTCAGGAGAAGTAGCAAATAATTAATAATAAAGAAAATTATATCTAATACTTATTTAAATAAATATACATTTGATAAAAATAATTGTTCACTATTATATTGTATTATTTTTCAAAACAAAGGTAATAAGAGTTTAATTTTTTTTGTCCATAAACATTCCTGAAGTCTTATTCCCCCATCATCTTTGCTTACCTGTGCCAGAGCTATGCGCCTATGGTGGACTGGGTCAAATATGTGTGGGAATGCCTGACACAATAGTATCTTAGACAACCCAACAGCAGTTTAACTTTTTGACTTTGGTGGCTCATACATGTCCAAACTCCAACATTGGAATCATAGCGAGAGCCTTGGAGTGACCAGGCAAGGCTAATGTAAGTGTTTTTTTAAAAATTACTTATCCATGAGATGTTTCTCAGCCAAGAAACAGGAGCGCTCCTCCTCCAAGCCCTGTAAGTATTCCTCAGGCTGACTTTGCCTGTCGCTCACAAAACTAGCTTTTAAAGCCCCAGCCCAAAGTTATATTTAGCTTGGGGTTGTTCATGGTGGTCCCTTTGATTCACAACCTACCCTTCCTTCATTCTCCTTTTCATCCTGACTCTAATATAAAAAGTGATGTTGGATTTATAATTTTTGGCCACATTATCAATAATAGTCACTGCGAAAGTATCACCTTGGCTTTTTTTGGAACCTATGACCAGAAGGTTAAACGGAGAAAATTAAGTGTTGTGTCACCTAACATTAGGGATTGATTTTTAGAGTACAGATTCCAGATGATATATTGATCCTTGTTTGCTCGATAATTGCTCAGGAGTGGTTACTTTCCAAAGATGAGATGCTTTCTTTCTGGAGCAAGGGGCATCAGATGCTCCTTGGCTTAATGATTGCTCAGTCAGGGCTGAAGGATTATTAAACATTTAACTATGTGACCATTGATCATACCAAGATCAATGGTATGATCATCATCATTTTGTTGCATCAGGAATACTGGACAGAAATATACCTGCCTGTAGTCAACCTAAGGGAACTACACAATATGAACCACAGGATAGTATATTTACAAGGGCAATAAAATTTTCTGCTATTGGTACAGAAATATATGTATTCTGGCGTAGGAAACCAGAAGTTAGAGTATAAATCAGATACACAAGGGTTATAGGAGATTCAATATCTACACTCAAGTGTCTGTGCAGTTGATAACTGGCAGAAGATGGACTAGATTACATTGTGTTGCACAAATGCATTGGTTATGGTCCTGAAATTGAGTTCTGCTTTTCTACAGATAAAGCCTCACACTAGTCTTTGACTAGACTCAGTCTGCTGGCACCTGCTGTGCTCTCTGCTTTCATTCTCTGCTTCCTCATTCAGAAGCCTCCAGACAGCTTTTCTTGCACCATTGATAAAAGTGCACTTTTTTTTTGTCTCCTCTCATCCTCAGAATCCATTTAAGCCACTAGAAGTACCTGCCAGCTATGGTGCCTCTTTAGGAAAGGCAGTTAAGGAGGTATGTCAAAATGAATATGCTTGTCCAAAAAACCCCTGCCCCACTGTTTGTCAGATTTCCACCTCTTTCTGAGGTAAATGAGTATCTTAATAGAATTGATGCCAAACTGAGATTGAGCATCTTAAGGTATATGCTTGGCACTAGCAATTTTCAACTGACTATAATGTCATATGTACAGGACTGCTGTTTCTGATGAGGATGGCCAAGGTATAATGCTTCTTGTAGCTGGACTCTGAAATTGGGGAATGCTCTGTTGGAGCTAGATTGCTTCTGCACATTACATGGCAATGTTTCCCCAATTAACTAATTGAGGCTGAGATTCTCATTTAAGGGGGCTGTGGGATCTCAATGGGAGTTATAAGAGAGAAGAATAGATAAATATTGTCTGAAACAGAGAAGGTACCTTGGGGTTGTGCAAGGCAGTTGATCTTACTAATGGTGAGATACTCAAACCTGATTCAGCAACTCTAACCATGTTTTACACACTGTGGTAGAAGCCTTGTAAACCCTGCATATGTTCTGCTGGTAGCCTTCTGTTTGAAGTTGGTTCTGGGAGAACATTATCCAGCTAGTAACATATTTAATGCCTCCAACTTTACATTGACATGTAAATTCGTTGGCTTTATTGGACTTTGTGTTTCACCATGGGTCCATTCCTTAAGAAATGTATCTGTACCCTTTTGAATGGCTGTCCGTGGCTGTCGAGACTAGGAATTAGGATGTGTCAGAGGCAGTGAGTGGTCATCAGTTTTGCCAGTGATTGAAGGAATTATATAATTTTGTGGTGGACCTTTCCCAGCTCCACCAGGTGGCATCAGGAGGACTCCCCAAGAATTTTCCAAGGGGCAGGCAGGATTGTGGTTCTGCATATTTAGAGTTCCAATTAGGTACCACTTCCAGTACACATGAAGGTTTTGCTGGCAGCAGAGTGGGCACTCAACAATTTCCCTGAAATCGGATTCAGAGTCAAAGACTTCATCCCCCAAAGAGCAGTGATGGCCACACTATGCACCCATAGGTTACCATTGCACGGACTTCCCTCTGATCAGAGGAGCCTGGCTTCTCTAGAGGATTAATTATTCCCACCTCTCTGCGGGTCCTCCAGTCTGAGAGCAGCCTCATTTCTCCTAGAGCAGTGCCTCCCTCTGGTGATGGGTCTGTGTCTTCTGCCCTTTGGGTCAGCAGAACCAGGAAATCACCCGCCACTCACCTGCCAAGCTTGGAGACAGTCCCTGGAAATCAAAATGTTTGCCCAGCAGAAGGTCACACTGCCAAAAAGTCGTCACTGATAAGTGTGGACTCATTTTGTCCCAATGTCCCAAACTTTCCTCACAGTAGAAGCAGAAAACTACTGCTAATATTGATTCATTTGCACAGCAATCCTCCTATTACCTTTTGGCTCCTTTATGAGAATTACATTCAGAACTCCACATATTCACTGCAATCTGTGGGAAAAAAATCCCCCTCTTCTCTGACTTAAATGGATGACCCCTTATCCTGAGATGAAACCAGCTGGTCCTAGATCTCCCCACAAGACCTCTCACCAACTATTCTATCAAGCCCCTAAAAATCTTCCAATTTTTCATAAGGTTTCTTCTCTTACTTCTAAACTCCAGTAAGTACAGCCCTGTCCTACTGAACCTCTCCATGTACACAAATTCCTCCAAACCTAGGATCACCATGGTTAATCTTCTATGGACGGCCTTTAATATCAGTATAAATGTCCTTTAAAAAGGGTACCCAAACTGTTCATGGTATTCCAGCTGTGGTCTGATTTTACCTTGTATAGTTTTAGCAAGACTTTACTGTTTTTATGCTCCATTCTGATTGAAATAAAGGAATATTCCATTTGTTTTTCTTGTTACCCTCTGAATTTGGATGAGTATATGTTAGTGATTGATGAACCAGGATTCCCAAATCGCTCTGTGCTGTAGCTTTCTGCAGTATTTCCCATTTAAATAGTGTGCAGTTCTTCTATTCTTCCTGTCAAACTCACATCTCACATTATATGTTCCAGCTACCAAATTTTTGCCACTCACTTATCGTATGGCTGTAATCTGTAGACTCCTTGTGTCAATCTCACAACTTCTTTCCCACCTATTTTTGCGTTATATGCAAGCTTGGTGATAGTACATTCATTTCCATAATCCAAGTCAATAACATGTGTTGTAACTAAGTGTGGTCTGAGTATTGAACTCTGTGGCATTCCACAAGTTATTGGTTGCCATCCTGAAAATGCCCTCTTCATCTCAACTCTCTGTCTATTAGTTAGACAGTACTCGATCTATACTAATATACCACATCCAAAACTATGGGCTCTTAACCTATTAATTAGCCTCCCATGCCATTTTTGAGTCACAAATTTAACTCCTTGATATTATTTACCCTATGCTAATTTGACCCGTGGTTCAGGTAATACTCCTTAGATGATCACCTCAGACTTTCTGCTTATTAGTTTAGCTCCAAACTAGAATTAACACACTGTTGTGCAAATGAATGATAACAGTCTGTGTGACGTTTTCTCTCATGATTGTCCCAAACTCGCCTATTTAACTACCAGTCATGCCCCACTGGTGCCCCTTTCATCCGATACAAACCCAATTTTTCCCCTCACTGTAGCCAGAAGTACTTGTCATGCTCAGGATATTGGGTAACCTGCCTAATTTCTGACTGCAACAATGGTACACGCTATTTTTGTTTTATGAACAGGGGGATGTTTTAAGAAATGGAGTATTATTTAGCTTGCTGGTTGACTTATTGTAGTCATCTTATCGCTACCTCTGAAGGGCGTGAGAGCCTTTACACAAATCATTTGTAACATTGTCCATTGCCATGGTCATATGACCTCTACCTCTGTTAGAAGTGCCTTTGTGTGCAGACTGCGGGAGCCATTAAACACATTACTTGTAACATTGCCCATGTTATTTGAGTGGACTGGTTGTAAATTTGCTGGATGATTGATTACCCATTGCTTGAAATGGAGGAAAAGGGTCATTTAAAAGGAGTGACTACAGTTTTAATGTAAAATTGATTCAGAAGTCAATAACATTGTCAAGGGCAAATTGATTATTTAAAGCCAGTCTTTAAAAGGATTAGCAGACCATTGTGAAGCTGGCAATACCTTATTATTAAATTAGGAATTAAAGGTTTTATTTTCCTGTTGATTGGATAGGATCATAAGAAATTAAGATAATGTTGCTCTCACTGCTGACAGTAGATTATCATTTTTAATACACGAAGCTGAGAAGGTTTTCTCATATGATTTTCCCAGACTCACCTCAGTAACTACCAGCTTCGCCCCTATGGTGCCCCTTTCATCTGAAGCAAGTCTGAATATCCCACTCACTGCAGCCAGACGTACTTGCCACTCTCAGGATGCCCCAGACTCCTGCTACTAGCACAATGACTAAAAGGCCAATATGCACCCAGTCAAACACTGTCATCTGGAGCTGCCCTGCACATTTCATGGCATTTGTCCTAGACATGGCAGATAAGGGAGACTGATGTGCCACTTTGTAGACAGGGACCTGATGGTGTGCTACTGAGAAATGTCATCCATTTTCCCCAGAATCATCAAAAGAGACCGTCAAAGGGTGCTGGGGAATCTGGAACTCAGTACCTGTAAGGGTGGGAGAGGTAGAAATGATCATAATATTTAAGAAGTATTTAGTTGTGCACTTGCGATACCAAGGCACACAGGGCTATGGACCAAGTACTGGACAATGAGATTAGAATAGTTAGACAGTTGTTTTTGACCATTATTGATGCAATGGGCTGAAGGGCACTTTTCTCTGTTATAGATTTCTATGCATCTATGGCAATATAACACTGGACCCTACCAGCCTAGTCTGATGGTGGCAACTGGGTCAGAGTGGTCTCAAAAGCACAGAGGAACTCAAAGCAATGCTGCAGGACCTTCTGCACTCTGCCAGGACAATTTTCACCCTTTTCTGTCAGCTACCTCACACTCAGTCTACTTCTAGTATTATACCCAATTTCCAACCAAGGCTCATGCTCTGCCGCTCTCACAAATGCTTGCATCATCTTCCCCCAATCACGCTCACCAACCCTAACCTCCCAGACCTCCAACTCTGAAATGGCCTTCTCATACTCACTGTGGGCACTTGACCACTGACCCTCACCAGCACCAGCACTAACAGCTGTGCCAGCCACTTTCACCTGAATCTATCCCTCCCTTTCACATGAGACAGGAGAAAAAGAGCTCCCGTTAGGGCAGAAACCCCAGGCAGGCCGTGGTGTGCCCTGCATTCAGTTTCTCACCTCTTGAGAGAGGCAATCCTGACCATGTGGCTGACTTGTGGTCAAACCCCTGACCTGATAGCAGATGTTGCTCATGAGTCACTTTGCTGGGATACCCTGACTGAAGACAATGTCCCTCATCTTGACTGAGGACTATTTCCCCATGAGTTTGGGATATGTGCACGTGCAGGGTTTTTGGCCCATGCACAGTTGGCACATGGTGAAGCTGAGAGATTGACATAGCACTGTGATAAAATATCCAACTCATTGACTCATGACTGTGGTCCAGCCTGACAAGCTGCCTTGCTTTGAGTCTGTGCTAAATAACAAGGCCAAGACTGTGAGCCATTAAAGTGTGGCTAATAGGGTAATGTGCTGAAAAGCAAAGCAAGGCAGAGATGCTGTGAATATCCAGGTAGGTGCAAAGTGAGTGAGCATGAGGAAAGCGAGCTAAGGACGCTGAGATGTAGCCTGGCTCAGTCCATGAGCTGAGTGCCTATCCCTGCACACAAAGTGTTCTTGCAACAGCATTGCAATGAAAGGTGCCAATCCACTGCAAAGTGTATTATTAAAGTGCAAAAGCCCTCTGTAACTAGATTGGACATGTGTCATGATGACTCAGAGGTGCTGGCATGTGCAAGCACCCATGGACATGGGCAATAGACAGTTCCTGATGAAGGGCTCCTGCCCGAAACATCGATTTTCCTGCTCGTCGGATGCTGCCTGATGTGCTGTGCTTTTCCAGCACAACTCTAATCTAGACTCTGATCTCCAGCATCTGCAGTCCTTGCTTTCACCTAGTAGACAGTCGCTGCCCATGGAGCAGACCCTGACATGCTGGTCTGGAGGAACAAGCGGTGAGCTGCAGTTGCCAGGTATCCACATGGAATGTCACACTTGGAATTCTGGCAGGTGGCAGAGTGGGAATTTACATATTAATCAGACAAGGTTAAGATAGTAATGAGGGTGGTAATGAGCAATAATCCCTGTTCCTAGGCCTCTCACTAGTGAGAATCCTGTCTCAATGAGCAGGACTTGGTTCGAAAATCAACTTATAGGTCATGATGTCAAAAAACCTTGCTCACCTTCTAACGTCATTGTTCCAAATTTCTCACTATAGGCCATATCATTCAGGGCCCAGGGGCATTTGCCATAAAGTTTTTTTTCCGGTTCCCTGCCACCAGTTCAATCCTCAGTAATTTTCAATGAATGAATTTTGGGATTGGATTGACTATCCACTAATTCCTAGAAGGCAGCCATGTCAGAACATAGAATCATAGAATCCCCACAGTATGATAGCAGGCCATCCAGCTCATTGAGTCTATACCGACCCTCCAATGAATATCCCGCCCGGATCCAACCCCTACTTTATCCCTGTAACCCTGCATTTCCCAGACATGGTTAATCCTATACCTAGCCCACACCTCTCTGGACACTATGGGCAATTTAGCATGTTCAATCCACCTAAACTTCACATCTTTGGACTGTGGGAGGAAACCGGACCACCCAGAGGGAACCCACACAGACACAGGGAGAATGTGCATACTCCACGCAGATTGTTGCCTGAGGGAGGAGTCAAACCCAGATCCCTAGTGTTGTGAGGTAGCAGTGCTAACCACTGAGCCACTGTGCCTCAATCCAGGACTGATGTCATTTTCAGTGTGGGTGACTCAGAGTGGCCTGGACCTCTGCGGTGGTCAGGCCAATACGGTGGGCTTAGAGTAGAAACCTCAGGAGCGGGACAATGGATCATACAAGGGGCAACCCATCACCTGACTGATCATGGCTACTGGGCCACACTGTGAGCAATTATTATTCCATGATCATGTTGAGGAAGCTGTGATCATTTTGTTTTAAAAAGTAATTGGCCTCTTCTTCAGAGGAGCCTCCAAATCAAGGCAGCTCTCTCTCTCTCTCCATTATGGATCTACAGCACCCACTCAGCCAATAGCGTTGATGGCTTGTCCAAGCTGGATGGCTTTCCACTGTCCTCTAGACTCAGGAACCTGACCACTGTCTATCATTGGATGGAATGCCCATTCACTATCATTAATGAGCCTGGTCCCTTAAGACTCCGGATGGGAGTAACTGGGACATGTCATTTGGGGTTGGGGCATGGATTTGTGCTGGCACTAGATTCCTAAAGCAGAATTGAAAATCTAGATCAGTATTCATGCTTAAAGAGCACAGGGGTGACTGAATCAAGAGAACTGAAAATAGGGAGTAAAGAAGTAAGAGGGTAAAAGAATGAAAGGCAGTAAGGAGAGGATGTGAGGTGGGGGACAGATAAGAATGGAGGGTGAAGGAGAAAGGAAGGAGGGCGAAAGATGGGGAGGAGAGAGTTGAAAAGGTTGGGAGGTAATGGATTGTGGGAGAAGATACAGGAAATAAAACTGTATGTGATGTTGAAAAATGGAAGAATGACAACAGGGAAATAGAAGAGAATGCAATTCCAGCTTCTAGTTGGGGATTTCAGTGACATTTCAGTGACAGAGCAACATGATCACATAGTTAGAAAGAGGCATTGGAGGAGAGAATGGGAGGAGGACAGAATTGTCAAAAGCAGAGCAACAATCCTAATTCAGGCAAACATTTAAGCAGGGATCATTAGGGAGTAGTCTGATTGCAGGTTCTGAATGAGGTGGAAGGGACATAAATTTATGTGGTATCCAACATTGATAAGTTTATTAGATTTAAATAGGCCCTCATGTCTAAATTGAGGAAATTGAAGGCGGTTATTGAAAAAAAGTATATGTTCCAGTGGCTAGTTCGTTTCCACAGCAAATCATTTGTTGTTCGAGTTGAAAGATTTTGAAAGCATTTGGAATGGGCATTAACAGGGGTCCTACTACCATGAGGAAGTGGGAGTAGGCTTGGAACACCTTTCATTTAGCAATGGCTTGTGGCATGAAATCTTCCACAATTTTAAAGCATAAAGACTTCCATCATTACTGACCTTGTTATTAAAAGTCCTGCCATAACTACACCTCTTTGTCAAGACTTGTCAATCCTTTCAATCTCAATGTTTTGACTTCTGGATCTCCAAATTTTCTGTCTCCTGATCAGCAAGCTTCCTGTGCGAAGTGTGGTTTGCTCTGCCACTTCACTGTATTCATGGAACTAAACTTCAACTATGGTCAAGGGGTTCTGCCCTGATGTTTTTGAACAGGTACGCTACAGGGTTCATCCATGATCCACCTGATGAAAGTCGCTTTCTAATCTTGCTTTCTACATGACATTTCTCATAATATTTTGATTGATATAAACTGTGGAAATGCTTCATGGACATATTATGTCTTTTAACAGCAGTGCAGGAACATTGTTTTTGACTGTGTCCAATATCTCTTAGAAAAACCAACTTGCTGCATATTATTTCACTATTACATACAATATCAGGAGCTGGAAATCAAACCCATATCACCGTAACAGACAGCAGTATGCATAATATTAACGTGCCATTTCTCTTTGTAAATGCTGATAGATCTGCTAAATATTTCCAGCAATTGCATTGTTTTCTAATAGGTACTTGAGTGCAATATGACAGTACATGTAGTTTCACTTTCCCAGGGCAATAAGTTTCCCATATAACAACATTCGATGTGCAATACCTGTAGTACAGCAATGATATAATAATCACTTACCGTTTGTACTTTACATGCTAATGTTCCTGTTACACTGGTTTACTCTTGACGAAAATGCATATATCACATTTAAATTCAAACTGACAGAAATGAGAAAATTCAGATCCTCTGAATACATATATATAAATTAGACTATTCTAACTTATTACTTGAGACTCAGTGTTCATTTCTAATACCAATTTAGATGTTCAGTACTGTTTAATAATTTGGGACTACATTGACTGGCCAGAAGCATTCATTCTTCAGCAGGAATCTTCTTTTCAATTCCACTGATTTGAAATGAACAACCATCGGCAGTTTCCATAAAAGTATATTAGCAATTGAAAAAGCCAGCTGTGCAACTAATAGGTTTTGTCCCCTCTGAGAAACACAGGCTCCCTTTACCCAAACCCTATTTCAGAATCCTGTTGTGAAATTGCTCCTTTTACTCCCTGGAGAGAATTTGAGTCTGAAATATGAGATAACCTACATTTTTATAACCGAGTGTTTGCTAGAAACCACTTTATTTATTCTTTGTTGAGCCCATTCTTTGACATAATTATTTAACCTAAATTCGATCTTAATAAATGCTAATTGGACCAGAAAAAGAGGAGACCCAACAATTAGCACACGCTCTCATTAGATAAAGTTCATTATTTTCCAGAACCTCAACTACTATGAATGATGCAGCACCATGGAATGCCTTTCAAGCAACTGAATACTATTTGCATATCTAAATTGGATCAGCTTGAGTAGCTTTTCCTATTGTCCTGTGCCTAAAATAGCCTGCAGGTGGCTCAAACAGAAATTCTTTCACAAATCACTAGACTACTCCAGACATATAGAGCTAAGATTTGTTCACACAGCATCTCCTCAAGTGTCATTATGGAGTCCTGCCACTAATTCCCAGGCAGTTTCTTTGCACAGGCTACAGGGGGTATCTCAGTAATGCAAATGTAGGTGAGTTCCACTACATGCTCTGGAAAACCTTGAATCACATAATCCTGACTTCCCAAAGCCCAGCTGGTCGATGCAGTGGTGATGTACTAAAAACTTGGACCACACACATCCACGACAGAATTTTGTGTATCACTCAACGAAGATCCTGCCAGGGTGGGACCTGGATCTACAGAATTTCTCCACAAATTGCCAGTGCTGTTTTCATATGTACTGTTTATATGGGCAGACATGGCAGTTTCTGAATATAGTCAAATAGGAGGGAGTTCTAACTAACCCAGCTATGGAGAGTACTTTTGCACTAATTCCTGGAACGGAGGGAGCAGAAGACTCTGTAAATAGAGCGGAAGGGAGTGCAGGAGATGCAGGAGGAAATAGGGACAAGGCATCCTGGTAGGTGGACAGTATATGAGAGGCTATGCCTACACTTAACAACTTTCCCATTCCAATAGGAATCAATGATCACATCCTTTTTTTCTATTCTTTCACAGAATATCTTCTTGTCCAACATCCAACAATAAAAGCTACAAAAACCTCCATAAAACATTTTGATAAGGAAACATATCCAATTGCACAAACAACAATGAACTATTCATCCCTGTGTATTTCATTAGTGCAAGTCTTGCAAGGAGCCTTTTCTTGTTCTATTGCTAACATGAAGTACTACCCTAGTTGCTGCAGTGTGACTAGTGGAAGGCTGATTACATTTTTACAATTGAGACTGCAGATGGCATTGGTAGACCAACTGTGAGCAACTCTAAGCTGAGAAGCTCATCTTCAGTTTGCACCCTTTTTGGCATGATCACAGTAGCTAGCTGGCTGAGAAACAATTAAATGGGAACTGGCAGAAAGGCAGTAGTGGGGGAATGAATATTGTCATCAGAAGAGATGACAGCAAATTTGCCCTCCATGAGGAATTGACCAAAAGGCAACACATCAGCAGTCCTAACAATCTGCTTGAATATATCTTTGTGGATGATTGTGATAAGGATGTCCCTTTGTGAACTGACATCTGCACCCACAATGGCAACAGTCTGAGTGCACATGGCAACAGCAGGAATCCCACGACCTCTGTCAGAGATTCCAGCACAGTGCTAAGATATTTGGAAGATTCTATTTATTCTACAGTGGAAGCTGACTTAGAGGCGATCAGACAATTCATCCAAATTAGGTGAATCAGTGCTGCCATGGAGTTTGCCAATAGTTGCACACTAAAAAAAGATGGGTTTCCAGCTCTGCACATTGTCCTTGCCAAGTTTCTAGACAGTGCCAGGAGACTGTCTTGTAGGCCTGTCAATCATTATTACAGCACAGAGGAGACTATTCAACATATTGAATTCATGATTAGAGTGGTGCTGGAAAAGCACAGCAGTTCAGGCAGCATCCGAGGAGCAGCAATGTCAACTCTCTGTATATCAATGCACTACATTAGTTCTACTGCATCATCCCTGTAGTCACATAAATGTATTTACTTCAAATGTGCATTCAATTTCTTTTGAAATTAATGAGTTACTTCACTTGTACCAACTCATAGGTGGTAAGTACCATTTGCTTTATAAAACAAGGTCTTTCTCACATTCTCCTGATACGTCTTGCCCAAAACCTTAGATTTCTAAACCTCAGATTTGTCCTATAAGATAATACATATAGTTTTATTTTGTCTGCCTTATCTAGTTGCCATTCATCCATCTTGGAGACAATACATTGGACATTGTGCATGGCACTTTGAGTTTGGACATTGCTTTTTGTGGCTTTTAAGGCTGACCCCGGACTGACATCTCTCCACCCTGGAGGCTCCCTGCCTTCATTCCTGTTGAAGGGCTTTTGTCCGAAACGTCGATTTTCCTGCTCCTCGGATGCTGCCTGACCTGCTATGCTTTTCCAGCATAGTCTAGACTCCGATCTCCAGCATCCGCAGTCCTCACTTTTGCTTCAGGACTGACAGTTCCTTCCTCACCTGCACAGGTAAATTGGCCTGAGATCAATGAATATTTTTTCCTCTGCTGGACTCTCTTTTCTGTTTTCAGATAATTTATTTTTCTTTTTGCATTCTCAAGGCCTGACCACTTGTTCTCAGGCAAGCTGATCTGTGATGAGGATCTCCAGATCATCAACTTATGGAGATACTACAGTAATGCCAATATCTCACTTTTAATTTCAGGTAGAACATCAACATTTCACAGGTCTTTAGCAGCAGCAAGATAGTCAATAGTGGAGGTCTATTATGGTAGGCTTGTAGTCCAGCACCTCTATGATAAAACAGTTTGGAGTGATGCTGAGGGCTTCTTTAATGACAACATTCACTGTTGCAAAGAGTTCAAGATAACGCTTCATCCACATCCACTTGCTTGATGGTTATCCCTATCTTAATTTGAAGAAAGTTTATTTGTTTGCTATTGGGCTATTACATTCCTTTATACATTCCTCTCACATTACTGATTTTTTGATTTTGTAGAGTTACTAAACATGTCATGATCTTGTACACCTTTGTCAAACCTCTAGTCAAACTCTTCCCACCAAGACCAACCCTGACCCTAAATCTGTAACCCTACATTTCCCATGGCTAATCCACCTAATCTAGACCATTCCTGGACACTATGGATAATTTAGCATAGCCAATCCTCCTAACCTGCATATCTTTAAAGTTAAAAATCACACAACACCAGGTTATAGTCTATAACCTGGTGTTGTGTGATTTTTAACTTTGTCCAACCCAATCCAACACCGGCATCTCCGAATCATGCACATCTTTAGACTGTGAGAGGAAATTGAAGCACCCACAGGAAACCCACGCAGACACAGGGAGAATGTGCAAACTCCAGACAGTCACCTGAGGGTGGAGTCGAGCCCAGGTCCCTGGCGCTGTGAGGCGGCAGTGCTAACCGCTGAGTCGCTGTGCCACCCATCCTAGAATCGCTACAGTGCAGATAGAAGCTATTCAGCTCATTGAGTCTGCACTGACACTCTTAAGGGTATCCCACATGCCCCACTCTGTGTCTATAACCCTACCTTTCCTGTGGCTAATCGACCTAGCTTGCACATCCCTGACTACTATGGACAATTTCGCATAGCCAATCCACCTAACCTGCACATCTTTGGACTATGGGAGGAAACCAGAGCATTAAAAAAAAGCTTACACAGACACTTTTAGAACGTGCAAACTCCAGGCACCCCAGATTGGAATTGAACCTAGCTCCCTGGCACTGTGAGGCAGCAGTGCTAACCACTGAGCCACTGTGCCATCCCCAAAGCAAACAACTGTAGCTCTTTAATCCAAATTATTCTCCTTTTGGTTACTTCCATTTTGTTTTCGCTCTAGTCTGAAGCCACACTCTGTTCTTTTTTCTTGGCAGTCCCATTTGCATCAATGGTATCACTCCACGTTCTCATTCACTCTAAAACAGAAGACCACACCATTTCAATCTCAGCTGAGCTTCTTTCTTTGATGTAACCACAATCTTCACTGACTACTTATTGTAGTGTCTCCTCGTCTTGTCCTTTCTTATCACTGCACACTAACATTTCAGCATCCAGATCTCATTTATGTTCGGTTGTTGTTTCTCTCTTCTAAATGTTGTCTAAGCTTCTACAGAATACAACAATAATCTCACAGTTGTCTTGTAGATTCTTCCAGCTTTTCAGACTTAATCATGTCTTTGAATTCTCTTGTTCCTGCACTCTCTGTTAAATCCTCTCCTGTGGGTCTTCACATTCCTCTCTTGATCAGAACCAGCATTTTCAGTGTTTTCCACACCTTTGAGCATGATATCATTAACAAGTTTTGAAATTCTACTGTGAATTTCAATAGGATTTCTCCAGTTTCCTCATTTCCCCTCCCCCCACCTTGTCTCAGTCAAATCCCTCGAACTCAGCACCGCCTTCCTAATCTGCAATCTTCTCTCTGACCTCTCCGCCCCCACCCCACTCCGGCCTATCACCCTCACCTTGACCTCCTTCCACCTATCGCATTTCCAACGCCCCTCCCCCAAGTCCCGCCTCCCTACCTTTTATCTTAGCCTGCTGGACACACTTTTCTCATTCCTGAAGAAGGGCTCATGCCCGAAACGTCGATTGTCCTGCTCCTTGGATGTTGCCTGACCTGCTACGTTTTTCCAGCAACACATTTTCAGCTGTGAATTTCAATATCCAGATCATTTATATATACCAAAACAACAGTGGTCCTTGCACTAATGCTGGATCACAGTTTATCACTTTGAAATAACAGTCACTATTAGGATTGCTACTTTCTATCCTTAAGCCATTTTTATTCAAGCTGTCCCTGACTTTCCTATTCCATGCATCTCAGTTTTGTCAACATGCATTTTTATAGTACATTGTCAAACACTTGCTTAAAATTTAAATAAACAATATCCAGAATTTCCCCTTCACCAATCTTCTCTTGCAGACCAATCTCTTGCTAGTCTACCTTTTTGTTCCGGGGAGGTGGGAAGGGAGTGAGGAGCATCCATGGCTGGCAGAAGCAATTTGGAGGTGGCAGGAAGGTGTGTGAGTACTGTATAGGGATGTTGGTTATTAGGTCTACCTTTATTCGCTGGGATTTTGGCCCAATTGTATTAAAGGCTGTTAGGTACTCCAGTTCTCACCCCAAATAAGTTCCACCCACTCTTCAAGCACCCTACATGCTCCTTCATGTCTCCTCATATATCTCATGCACCTGGGTATTCAACGATCACTTGCCCATGCTTTGTGGAACAGTGATCCATACAATAACAATGCCAACCTTGTAATCCTCATTAAAAACATTCATTCAGGAATCCACATTGGAAAATTACTATTCTTTCGGTCTTTTGAAAGTCACAATCAGATATTGCCTTTTAAAGTTGATGCAACAATCAAAGTTATGCCCCACTTCACACCTCTTAGTCTTGCCCAATAAATATTCATACCAAAGAAAAGAAAGGATAACATATTACAACTTCATAAAGGATATCATATAATGGAAGTTAATACTCCAACCCATGTTAACCAAATTATACATTATTCATCATACAATTCAGCCAAGCCACCATACTGAATTCATTTGGCAATGGTTTCAATAAAAATCCTATTCTGTCGAAAATTGCTGCATTAGGAATAGGGTTGGAAATCCTATAAATTAGTCTCACTTGCAATTTATGAAGGCCACCAGAGTCAGCCAAATCCTGACCCATTTATTTTATCAAAACATGCAATTAGATTAATCAAATGCGATCTGTCTTTTACAAATCCATGCTACTCTTTTTAATTAATTCAAACCTTTCAAAGTATCATGTAGGAGCAAACCACTGCAGATGCTGGAATCTGTACTGGAAACGGAAAATGCTGGAAATCATCCATGGAGAGAGAGCAAGCTAACACTTCAAGTCTAGATGATTCTTCATCACAGCTGCATCGAAACGTTAGCTTGCTCTCGCTCCATGAATATTGTCTAACCTGCTGTGAACTCCAGCATTTGTTATTTCCAGTTCTCTCCAAATATCTGCTGATTTTTTCTCTTCTTAATGTATTTAAAATCTGACCAATGATGCTAAATGGTATGGCCCATAATTGTTAGGGACTTCCTTAGATCCATTCTTGAACAAGAATGTCACTTTTCTATCCTCCACTATCTCCCAAATGACATTGGGTACAGGAGTTGGGATGTCATATTTTGATTGTACAGGTAGTTTTGGGATAACACATGATTCATCAGCGTGATTTAGCTATAATCTTGCTGAAGAATTAGGGAATAGTATTTTGGAGAACGATTATCTCCATTGGGCAATAGCGTGATTCCAGTGGGGATCAGTTTGCGCATTTTATTCTGCGCATGCAACGATGTCTGCACCGAAATCTACACACCGTTCAGCGCAAGGGCAATGTCTGCGCTGAAAACTCCACACCGTTCTGCACATGTGCCAACGTCTGCGCTGAAATCTCCACACCGTTCTGCACATGGCCGATGTCTGCGCTGAAATCTCCACACCGTTCTGCACACGTGCCAACGTCTGCGCTGAAATCTCCACACCGTTCTGCACATGGCCAATGTCTGCGCTGAAATCTCCACACCATTCTGCACATACACCGATGTCTGCACTGAAATTTCCACACCATTCTGCGCATACGCCGATGTCTGCGCTGAAATCTCCACACCGTTCTGCACATACGCCGATGTCTGCTCTGAAATCTCCACACCGTTCTGCTTATATGCTGATTTCTGTGCCGAAATCTCTACCATGTTCTGCGCATACGCCGATGTCTGCGCTGGAATCTCCATGCTGTTCTGCGTATACATGGCCAATGTCTGCGCTGAAATTGCCACACCGTTCTGTGCATATGCCAATGTCTGTGCTGAATCCTCCACACCATTCTGCACATACTCTGATAACTGCGCTGAACTCTCCACACCACTCTGCATATATGCTGAGATCTGTGCTGAAATCTCCACACCGTTCTGCCATACGCTGATGTCTGCGCTGAAATCTCCACACCGTTCTGTGCATATGCCGATGTCTGCGCTGAAATCTCCACACCGTTTTGCGTATACACCGATGTCTGTGCTGAAATCTCCACACCATTCTGTGCATACGCCGATATCTGTGCTGAAATCTCCACACCGTTCTGCGTATACACCGATGTCTGCGCTGAAACCTCCACACCGTTATGCATATACACCGATGTCTGCGCTGAAAACTCCACACCATTCTGTGCATACGCCGATGTCTGCGCTGAAATCTCCACATCATTCTGTGCATACGCCGATATCTGTGCTGAAATCTCCACACCGTTCTGCGTATACACCGATGTCTGCGCTGAAACCTCCACACCATTCTGTGCATACGCCGATGTCTGCGCTGAAATCTCCACACCGTTCTGTGCATACGCCGATGTCTGCGCTGAAATCTCCACACCGTTCTGAACATACGCCGATGTCTGTGCCGAAATCTCCACACTGTTCTGTGCATACGCCGATGTCTGCACTGAAATCTCCACACCATTCTGCACATACACTGATGTCTGCGCTGAAACCTCCACACCATTCTGCGTATACGCCGATGTCTGCGCTGAAATCTCCACACCGTTCTGCTTATACGCCGATGTCTGCACTGAAATCTCCACACCGTTCTGTGTATACGCAGATGTCTGCACTGAAATCACCACACCGTTCTGCACATACGCCGATGTCTGCGCTGAAATCACCACACCGTTCTGCACATACGCCGATGTCTGCACTGAAATCTCCACACCGTTCTGTGTATACGCAGATGTCTGCACTGAAATCACCACACCGTTCTGCACATACGCCGATGTCTGTGCCGAAATCTCCACACTGTTCTGTGCATACGCCGATGTCTGCACTGAAATCTCCACACCATTCTGCACATACACTGATGTCTGCGCTGAAACCTCCACACCATTCTGCGTATACGCCGATGTCTGCACTGAAATCTCAACACCGTTCTGCACATATGCCGATACCTGCGCTGAAATCTCCACACCGTTCTGCGTATACGCCGATGTTTGTGCCGAAATCTCCACACCGTTCTGCACATATGCTGATGTCTGCACTGAAATCTCCACACTGTTCTGCGTATACACCGATGTCTGCACTGAAATTTCCATACCGTTCTGTGCATACGTCGATGTCTGCGCTGAAATCACCACATCGTTCTGTGCATACACTGATGTCTGCGTTGAAATCTCCACACTGTTCTGCACATATGCTGATGTCTGCGCTGAAATCTCCACACCGTTCTGCTTATACGCCGATGTCTGCACTGAAATCTCCACACCATTCTGTGTATACGCAGATGTCTGCACTGAAATCACCACACTGTTCTGCACATACGCCGATGTCTGCGCTGAAATCTCCACACCGTTCTGCACATACGCCGATGTCTGTGCCGAAATCTCCACACTGTTCTGTGCATACGCCGATGTCTGCACTGAAATCTCCACACCATTCTGCACATACACTGATGTCTGCGCTGAAACCTCCACACCATTCTGCGTATACGCCGATGTCTGCACTGAAATCTCAACACCGTTCTGCACATACGCCGATGTCTGCTCTGAAATCTCCACACCGTTCTGCTTATATGCTGATTTCTGTGCCGGAATCTCTACCATGTTCTGCGCATACGCTGATGTCTGCGCTGGAATCTCCACGCTGTTCTGCGTATACATGGCCAATGTCTGCGCTGAAATTGCCACACCGTTCTGTGCATATGCCAATGTCTGTGCTGAATCCTACACACCATTCTGCACATACTCTGATAACTGCGCTGAACTCTCCACACCATTCTGCATATATGCTGAGATCTGTGCTGAAATCTCCACACCGTTCTGCCATACGCTGATGTCTGCGCTGAAATCTCCACACCGTTCTGTGCATATGCCGATGTCTGCGCTGAAATCTCCACACCGTTTTGCGTATACACCGATGTCTGTGCTGAAATCTCCACACCATTCTGTGCATACGCCGATATCTGCGCTGAAATCTCCACACCGTTCTGCGTATACACTGATGTCTGCGCTGAAAACTCCACACCATTCTGTGCATACGCCAATGTCTGCGCTGAAATCTCCACACCATTCTGTGCATACGCTGATATCTGTGCTGAAATCTCCACACTGTTCTGCGTATACACCGATGTCTGCGCTGAAACCTCCACACCATTCTGTGCATACGCCGATGTCTGCGCTGAAATCTCCACACCGTTCTGCGTATACACCGATGTCTGCGCTGAAAACTCCACACCATTCTGTGCATACGCCGATGTCTGCGCTGAAATCTCCACACCATTCTGCGTATATACTGATGTCTGCGCTGAAACCTCCACACCATTCTGCGTATACGCCGATGTCTGCGCTGAAATCTCCACACCGTTCTGCTTATACGCCGATGTCTGCACTGAAATCTCCACACCGTTCTGTGTATACGCAGATGTCTGCACTGAAATCACCACACTGTTCTGCACATACGCCGATGTCTGCGCTGAAATCTCCACACCGTTCTGCACATACGCCGATGTCTGCGCTGAAATCTCCACACCGTTCTGCACATACGCCGATGTCTGCGCTGAAATCTCCACACCGTTCTGCACATACGCCGATGTCTGCGCTGAAATCTCCACACCGTTCTGAACATACGCCGATGTCTGTGCCGAAATCTCCACACTGTTCTGTGCATACGCCGATGTCTGCACTGAAATCTCCACACCATTCTGCACATACACTGATGTCTGCGCTGAAACCTCCACACCATTCTGCGTATACGCCGATGTCTGCACTGAAATCTCAACACCGTTCTGCACATATGCCGATACCTGCGCTGAAATCTCCACACCGTTCTGCGTATACGCCGATGTTTGTGCCGAAATCTCCACACCGTTCTGCACATACGCTGATGTCTGCACTGAAATCTCCACACTGTTCTGCGTATACACCGATGTCTGCACTGAAATTTCCATACCGTTCTGTGCATACGTCGATGTCTGCGCTGAAATCACCACATCGTTCTGTGCATACACTGATGTCTGCGTTGAAATCTCCACACTGTTCTGCACATATGCTGATGCCTGCACTGAAATCTTCACACCGTTCTGCACATACTCCGATGTCTGTGGTGAAACCTCCACACCATTCTGTGCATACGCTGATGTCTGCGCTGAAATCTCCACACCGTTCTGCGTATATACCGATGTCTGCGCTGAAACCTCCACACCGTTCTGCGTATACACCGATGTCTGCACTGAAATTTCCACACCGTTCTGCGCATACGCCAATGTCTGTGCTGAAATTTCCACACCGTTCTGCACATACGCCGATGTCTGCGCTGCAATCTCCACACCGTTCTGCACATACGCCGATGTCTGCGCTGAAATCTCCACACCGTTCTGCACATACGCTGATGTCTGCTCTGAAATCGCCACGCCGTTCTGCTTATACACCGATGTCTGCGCTGAAATCTCCACACTGTTCTGTGTTTACGCCGATGTCTGCACTGAAATCACCACACCGTTCTGCACATACGCTGATGTCTGCGCTGCAATCTCCACACCGTTCTGCACATACACCGATGTCTGCGCTGAAATCTCCACACCGTTCTGCACATACGCCGATGTCTGCTCTGAAATCACCACACCGTTCTGTGTATACGCCGATGTCTGCACTGAAATCACCACACCGTTCTGCACATACGCCGATGTCTGTGGTGAAATCTCCACACTGTTCTGCGTATACACCGATGTCCGCTCTAAAATTTCCATACCATTTTGTGCATACACCGATGTCTGCACTGAAATCTCCACACCGTTCTGCGTATACACCGATGTCTGCGCTGAAACCTCCACACCATTCTGTGGATACGCCGATGTCTGCGCTGAAATCTCCACACCGTTCTGCGTATATACCGATGTCTGCGCTGAAACCTCCACACCATTCTGCGTATACGCCGATGTCTGCGCTGAAATCTCCACACCATTCTGCGTATACACCGATGTCTGTGCTGAAACCTCCACACCGTTCTGCGTATACGCCGATGTCTGCACTGAAATCTCAACACCGTTCTGCACATACGCCGATGTCTGTGCTGAAATCTCCACACCGTTCTGCGTATATGCCGATTTTTGTGCCGAAATCTCTACACCGTTCTGCACATACGCTGATGTCTGCACTGAAATCTCCACACTGTTCTGCGTATACACCGATGTCTGTGCTGAAACCTCCACACCATTCTGTGCATACGCCGATGTCTGCGCTGAAATCTCCACACCGTTCTTCACATGTGCTGATGTCTGCGCTGAAACCTCCATACCGTTCTGCGTATACACCGATGTCTGCGCTGAAACCTCCACACCATTCTGCACATATGCCGATGTCTTGCCGAAATCTCCACACTGTTCTGTGTATACACCGATGTCTGCACTGAAATTTCCATACCGTTCTGTGCATACGCCGATGTCTGCGCTGAAATCTCCACACTGTTCTGCACATACGCTGATGTCTTCGCTGAAACCTCCACACCGTTCTGCACTTACGCCGATGTCTGCACTGAAACCTCCATACCGTTCTGCGTATACACCGATGTCTGCGCTGAAACCTCCACACCATTCTGTGCATACGCCGATGTCTGCGCTGAAATCTCCACACCGTTCTTCACATGTGCTGATGTCTGCGCTGAAACCTCCATACCGTTCTGCGTATACACCGATGTCTGCGCTGAAACCTCCACACCATTCTGCACATATGCCGATGTCTTGCCGAAATCTCCACACTGTTCTGTGTATACACCGATGTCTGCACTGAAATTTCCATACTGTTCTGTGCATACTCCAATGTCTGCACTGAAATCTCCACACCGTTCTGCACATATGCTGATGTCTGCCCTGAAACCTCCACACCATTCTGCACATACGCTGAATTCTGCACTAAAATCTCCACACTGTTCTGCCTATACACCGATGTCTGCACTGAAATCTCCACACCGTTCTGCACATATGCTGATGTCTGCGCTGAAACCTCCACACTGTTCTGCGTATACACCGATGTCTGCACTGAAATTTCCATACCGTTCTGTGCATACACTGATGTCTTCGCTGAAACCTCCATACCGTTCTGCGTATATGCCGATGTCTGCACTGAAACCTCCATACCGTTCTGCACATATGCTGATGTCCTTGCTGAAACCTCCATACCGTTCTGCGTATACGCCGATGTCTGCACTGAAACCTCCATACCGTTCTGCACATACGCTGATGTCTGCGCTGAAATCTGCACACTGTTCTGCACATATGCCGATGTCTGTGGTGAAATCTCCACACCGTTTTGTGCATACGCTGATGTCCGAGTGGTTCTGTGCATGGGCCAATGTCAGCTGCCAACAGAGCAGCTTTCTGTGAGAGGTCACGTACAGATAGCAGCTTTCTTATATTTTTTATATATACTGCACTAAATTTACTTTTATTTCATTAATAAATATGACAATAGACAATAGACAATAGGTGCAGGAGTAGGCCATTCAGCCCTTTGAGCCTGCACCGCCATTCAATATAATCATGGCTGATCATTCCTAATCAGTATCCTGTTCCTGCCTTATCTCCATAACCCTTGATTCCACTATCTTTGAGAGCTCTATCCAACTCTTTCTTAAATGAATCCAGAGAGTGGGCCTCCACTGCCCTCTGGAGCAGAGCATTCCACACAGCCACCACTCTCTAGGTGAAGAAGTTTCTCCTGAGCTCTGTCCTAAATGGTCTAACCCCGTATTTTTAAGCTGTGTCCTCTGGTTTGGCACTCACCCATCAGTGGAAACATGTTTCCTGCTGCCAGAGTGTCCAATCCTTTCATACTCTTATACGTCTCAATCAGATCCCCTCAAATTTCATTCAGGCTGTGCTATACTTTGCGCTAATCTTTTGGGTGATATTTGAGCAATCGTGAGTAATATTTTTTGCTGGTCTGCCCCTAATTCCACTCTTCCCATAGACTCCATTATTTATATGAAGCAATTTTCTATTAAGCGTGGTTTTGCTGGAATGTAACTACCCATACAGGACATTGGTAAGGCCACTTTTGGTGTACTGTGTACATATCTGGTCATGCTGCTGTAGAAGGGATACAATTAAATTAGAGAGGGTTCAGAAAAGACTTGCAAGAATGTTATTGGGATTGGAGGATTTGAGTTATAAAAAGAGGCTTATAAGGACTATTTTCATTGGAGCATAGGAACTTGAAAGGTAACCTTATAGAAGTTTATAAAATCATGAGGGGCACTGATAAGGTGAATAGCAAAGGTCTTATCTGTGGGGTCAGGGAGTTCAAAACTGGAGGACATAATTTTAAGGTGAGAGATGAAAGATTAAAAAAGGACCCGAGGAGCAATCTTTTCACATAGAGAATGGTTCATATATGGAATGAACAGTCACAGGAAGTGATGGATGCAGGTACAGTTACAACATTGAAAATACATTTAGATAGATACATGAATAGGAAAGGTTTAGAGGGATATGGGCCAAATGCAGGAAAATGAGACTAGTTTAGTTTGGAAAACTTAGTTAGCATGGATACGTTGGACCAGAGGGTCTGTTTCAGTGTTTAATGACTCTATGACTTCATGACTCTGTGACCGAGAGAAGATTGGAAGATGATGGCATGCCGTTCAGGTATTTCCACCACCACTTCCCTTAATAAACAAGGATGCAAGCCGTCTAGGCTAGGGGAATCATCTGCTGTAAGCATAATTTACTGTTCCAATATATTCTAGCTATCAATTTTCACCCGGGTTTCCTCCGGGTGCTCCGGTTTCCTCCCACAGTCCAAAAATGTGCATGTTAGGTGAATTGGCCATGCTAAATTGCCCATAGTGTTAGGTGAAGGGGTAAATGTAGGGGAATGGGTCTGGGTGGGTTGCGCTTCGGTGGATCGGTGTGGACTTGTTGGACCGAAGGGCCTGTTTCCATACTGTAAGTAATCTAATCTAATCTAATCAAATCTCATGGCCAGGAGAGCCAGGGAATTAGCTCCTTTTGCTTTAATCAATCTCACTCCGGCCACAACAAATCTTTTTATTTATTGTGCAGCCATTTCACATGCGAATAAAGATATTGTTAACTAGATCAAAACGAAGGAACTAATGATGAGATTTTCTTGTGTGAAAGAAAGAATTTTGTTACCTAATCACCCTGAGAAAAATGATGATCAATTTGTCTGACTGACTGCTATTGAGGACAAAAGCAATTTACGTTGGTCTTGTTATTATCAGGAAAATAATTCTCTTTATTGGAAATATGCTTACTCTTTAACAAATGACAGATTCAAAAGAAAGGATTCTTAATCTGTTATGATGGGATAAAACACCAAATATACACACACTCATGTATGAATGAGACAAATAAAAGACTGAGGTTTTACATACAAAGGAAATATATGTAAAGGAAAATAAAATACTAAAGATCAAAAGTCCAGAACATTTGTCTATCAGTGTTCTTTGGATTTTAATAATGATGGCAATCATTTACTGTGATCTTGGACAGTCTCTACATTGGCACGATAACACACTGTGCCACTTGCAGCCTTGTGATCAAGAGCACCACCTCTTCATGTTGTGCAGGTTCTCTGATGCTCTTCAGTATTGTGTGCAAGCTTGAGAGAAAGTGAGGACCATAGATGCTGGAGATCATAGTCAAAAACATCGATTCTCCTACTCCTTGGATGCTGCCCGACATGGTGTGCTTTTCCAGCGTCACATTTTATGACGATTGTGTACAAGTTTCCCCTATAATAGAGAGGAAAGCCTGTCGAGATGAGTCAAACACAAATGAATATCTGGAAGTCTGTGGCTGAAAACAAAGCTGGTAGCCTTGAAAAGCAAGTGTGTGTGAAGTGCAGTATTTGAATGTTAGCTGAGACCCTGGGTGTCAGTGAATGGTTTTCAGTAAGTGATTAATATGGAGTGCATTGAGCAGCATGAGAAGTTGGTGTTGTGGTGGGTACAAGATGTACTGGGAGATGCTTTCCCTCACCTTGAGCACCCTTGTGAGGTCATTCTATTTTTTTCAGGATTTCTGTCACATCATTGGTCTTTCCATCTTTCTGTCTGGGACATGCTATTATTCCCACCTTAAGTTGGTGCAAGAAGCTTTTCAACCTGCCCAATGCACAGTTGACCTGTGGAAGCAGATGGAACTTGCTGAATCCCTGCACCTGCCTCAGTAACAAGTGCTTTGAGTCATGTGTTTTTCAATCCATTTTAGGGATGGGACAGGGAATGGATAAAGAATGAAGTTGAACCCACCAGTTCTGAAAGCAACTGTTGGGAGGAAGCATGGACAAGTGAGTGCCAAGACAGGCTAGTTAGAAGGTTCAGCACAAAAGTCTTGAGACGTGATCCTGTTTGTTGTAGAAGGTATTAGGCCCCCAGCCCTCACCCATCACAACTTCCGTCACTCCATTGACTTCCTGTGCCCATTCCAAAGCATCTCAATTCATGGCCAAAGCATCTCAATTCATGGCCATATCCATTATCAACAGCCCTTTTTTCCAGCCATGTCAATTCACCCAGTATTGATCATGGCTGATCACAACAAACATGTGGTGTTGGAAAAATGCCTAAAAATCTGACATAGTTCTCACTGTACAGACTTAGCAATTTTCAAAAACCTCAGATTCAGAAAAACATCAATTTTAAAAAAAATTTGATAAAAACAAACTTCTGTCCATACCTCTAATACTTTCATAGTCCACTTAAAATGTCTATTAAACCATAAAGTTAGAACCCTGGTTTAGATAATTTTAGCTTTTGAAACTCACTCAAACATTCATATTAAAAATCATTATGACAACTAATAACTTTAATGAAAGCGCTTGCACTGAATGCTACATCAAATGGCATGTCAATAATGCAGTCTAGCAGATGTGTTTTATATAAAAAAAATGACTGACAGCTGAAAGTTTTCTTCTTGAAAGTTAAAGAGTTAAAGTTAAAGATTATAACAGTTGATCAGAAGTCCACCACCAACCTTTCACTATTAATTATATCAACGCTGTCAACTGCTGGTGAAAGCTCTTACAACAATCAAAAAGTTTTTTTTTAAACTCAGCACGATGTTGAAATGGCCCTCCTGGGTTTTTCTCTTCTGTGATTCAGACACTGCGCTCCCCCCACTAGGCCCTGGGATCAGTCAGAAATAATAGTGGGACTGTCACATTCTGGACTTACCTGCTATCTTTAAATGTCAATGGAATCTTCCAAACTCTACAAAAATCCATCTTATTAGCCTCCTCCTAGACCTTGAATGGTACCATTTCTCCTTGACATATACTCATTCATATATTGCATCTTTTTACATCCTGCAATCTTATCTTTTGATTGACCAGCAACTTCACTTCAGCAGTGCAGTTTCCTTTAATAGGGAAGGAAGGCTTGTTTGTCAATATAATATGCTGTTTGCTCTATCCTCCCTATCCTGTGGAGAGTACAAATGCTACCTGCAATATTAGGAGTTAGAGGAGAATAGCAGTTTGGGAGTCACTTAGGCAATGCAACAATCAATCAGATTGTGTTGGATGCATCAAATCTGGCTGTGCCCTCAATCTGAGTAGGTGTAGATTTGCTGTCCAATACCTGAATCATACACTTTCAATGTTCATCTGTGTAAAGATAATGAGCACCTTTAATAGTTTTCATTAGTAAATATGCTCAAATATTTAATTTAATAATCGTGCTTAAGCTATTCATGTAATTAATTCGCAATTAATAATTGATTTGGTTCTATGTAGTCCAATATTTTTAAAAAGCGTAGTTCATGATGGACTAATTTGGTTGAATTGTTGTGAGGCTATCCCCATTATGATGGATAAGGAAGTGTCCATGAATGTTGCCTGTAACCAAAATATTTGACAAAAATAGATTGATCACAAAGATGTACATAGAATTGGAGATATAACTGTGATATGGGTATAGTTGAATTCGTTGGGAGTTACAAAATAGAGAGAGCTGAATGGTTAATTCTTGTTCCTGTTTTCCTACTTGCTTCCATTTATTCACAGATAAAATATGGGGTAGAAATTTCTCATACTCCATCTTAGAAGCAATAAGTCACAGCCTGTAAGAGTGGGTGCCCCTTCCATTTGCTGAAGGGCATCAACATTAAGCCTTAGATCTCAGTTGCTTAATTTAGGGAGCTGGCAAATCTCCACATGCAGTCTACTCAGTTGCATGCATGAATATTTTGCTAATTGACTTATGAAAGATGCTATAACGTAAGATCTGAATGTTGGGTGGGACAATAGTAGGGGAACAACCACTAATATTGGTGGTGTTGGAAGACATTCCATTCCTCTTCCCTCTACAGCAACATTTTGGATAAGTACCTTTGCCACTCATGACAAATCAATTTCTGTTACAGGCCTGAAACTATACATCAGCCCACTTATTTACATATGGAAGGAATTTAATGCCAGTTTAAGGTAAAACTAGGGACATGGAGAAATGGAAGAATCCAATTTAAGGTGCTCCTGGACCAACTGGCATTGGTTCTCCAAATTGTCTCTTGCTGCTCTCATTTATGCCGATGAAATAAGTACAACAAGGCTCAATTTTAGTCCCATGAAGTAAATGACAGTAACATAATGAACTGTATAGTATTAAATTAGTATCAACCCGTAGTGATAAAAAGAGCTTTCAACTCAAAACTAACCTTGCAATTTTTCAGCAAAAGTCCTATGCGGACAAGCAGTTCAAATTACATAAAGAAACTTCCATTAGAAAATTCAGCACAGCTGTAAGTATAAATGAGTCAATGCCATGGGCTAGCTCAATCTGACTTTTGCCATTTTCAGAAAATCATTGTGATCATTTAGCCAAGGTCGATCATAAGATAGAAAACATGTTGCATTCTAAAACTACACTTTATGGTTTATATCACAACATTCTGTCCTTTAAGTTTCCTAGAAGGCATTATTTAAAAGAATTTCACCGGAATTTTAGTTAAATTGATGAAAAATGCAGGTGTCTAAAATGGCTCACGTCCATACAGCAGTCGTTTCAATAATCATGAAAATAGCATTTAAAAACAACATGCGCCAGCTACGTTTGGCCAGACTAAAATGGAAAGTCTTCAATGATGAAATAAACTTCAGGAAGAGAAACTGCACAGATAGAAATGTGATGCCCTTAATGCATAATAAATTCTATTTGCACCTGCAAGAAAAAATCACTTTAATGATGGAAAAATAGCTCAAGTAATTTCAAAACAAATGAATGCAGAAGTGAGTAAAAGGCAAGAGCTGGACACTATCCAAGATGAAAGTGCATTTAATAAAAAGAACGAGCAAAGGATGCTTCAACCTGTTAATTGCTCAGTCTGTATTGGAGTCCTGTTTGGCTCCTGTCTGCAGCTGGGTGCCTCTAACTTCGAATCCATTACTTGTCTGATTGTCAAATCGTGCCCAGTCCAAGAAATGAGGCCTTGGTATACATCTTAACACAAGCTCCTCCTTCCATTCCTATTCACTCTTCAACTCCACATAAATGTCAACCTGTTCAAAATTCCTTATGTCAATGTCTTCAATCATGCAATCTTCTACACTGTCGTATTTTTCAAGTTATTCTGGATCATGTGTCATTGTGAACTTACTCTTAAAATTTTCATCCTTATTTTTCTCATCTCTCCATACTTCACCCACCTTAGTAATTTCCCCCTTCTCGATGGATCGTTCACACCTATCCGAGATTATTCTGTTTTTTCACCATTCATTCTACTTTTAACATCATAACAGCCTTACCTCTTTGCTTAACTCTCATTGTCAATAATAAGAAAACAATGCTTTTAAATTTTTATGAGGTAAGGACGTCAATATCTTCGGGTCTGTGGATTTGGAGTTGAGGGTATCGACAGTTGAGATAACTGTTTGAAATTTTACAAGTTTTAACTCATCACTTATTTAGACAAGTAGCATCATGTGCCAGATGTTTGCTTTCAGTCTTATTTCAGAATATGTTTCACGTTAGAACAACTCAGTCTTATCTACCATTCTTGACTAAAATGTCATACTCGCTCCTGGGGAGTGACCTGTTCTCAAATGTCCATCATGGACACTAATCATTTTGTGAAGTTACTTGAGTAGTTAACATCCAGTTATTAACCTTCTTATGTGAGCAGCACTAGTTCGATATTGTATGCAGGTATAATTGCAATGTCTCTCATTGTGGGACCAGATTACATTTTTACATTTATGAATAATGGCACTAAAATTGTAATTTCACATTTGGGTTTCTGCTACAACAGTATCACCACATCTTACAAAAACAGATTCTGAAGCATCAAAAATATTACCTGGCTCACTGAGCATGCTTCAGCAAATGAAATGAATAATATTTTATATGCTGCCATACCATTATGCGAAATATTAGCAGAATACAGGGACACAGGTCAAAACAGGCAAAGGTCAATTTTTATTTGAGAGTTAAATTTATGTTATTAACTCTAATAAAGTGCTGAAAACATAGGACTTTTTATAGTACTCATCTGAAATAAGCAAATGGAACATGTATAACAGGTCAGCAGAAAATAAATAAGAACATACAAAATCAGAGAGAGCTGCCACATTTCAAGTCTAGAGCAAAGCAGGAGATTAAAAGTCCTGCTGTGAAGTCTACAGTAAACCAGTTGCATCTAATCAGTCAATGTTAAAACTTTGGAAATGGATCAGCAGCAAAGAGATTATAGCCCAGAAAAGTTATGGTCTTGGATTTCAGGTCTTTTTAGGATTTTCTTCCGCTTATGTTGCATGAGTACTCTTGATGCCTTGACCACCTGAATCGTGACAAGGTAAAACATGTGATTTATTGTATCCATTGGTGGAGTCACATATACCAATGATAGTTCATTGAATCATACTTAATGTCACTGGACATCACTAACTGACACTGTCAGTGTGGGCGGCACGGTGGCACAGCAGTTAGCACTGCTGCCTCACAGCGCCAGAGACCCGGGTTCAATTCCCGCCTCAGGTGACTGACTGTGTGGAGTTTGCACGTTCTCCCCGTGTCTGTGTGGGTTTCCACACAGACACAGTCCAAAGATGTGCAGGTCAGGTGAATTGGTCATGCTAAATTGCCCGTAGTGTTAGGTAAGGGGTAAATGTAGGGGTATGGGTGGGTTGCGCTTCGGCGGGTCGGTGTGGACTTGTTGGGCCTGTTTCCACACTCTAATGTAATCTAAAAAAAAACTGAATGGCTACTACACTCAGCTCCTACAAGACTTTCTTCTCAAAGATCGCTAAGATTTTAATGAAGTTCAACTGAGAGTGTTTATTACATGTTAGGGCCAAATGTAATGTTCCATTGTTTGGTTTTGTTATAGCAAGAACATTTTAAGCTAAAGATTTCATAACAGTGATCAATGTTTTCTTTTCTTAAAGTATGTGTGCATATTTGGTATTTGATTAATGTCTTTTTAAACATGTGCACCATCTTATTTTGCTTGAACCAAAAAGCAGTTCTCTGCAGGTACTCGAAATTTTAAAAAGAACCAAGAATTTTTGATAGAACATTGCAAGTCAGGCAACTGAGTGAGCATGTGCTTGATTCCAAGGACATTAATGGCTAAAAGAAATTCCTATATTGTCTGAATCACTTCTATTATCTGAATTTGTTAATAATGTCCCCAACAAAAGCATTATGCTCTCCCACCCAAGTAATTCCCTGCGTGCAGTTCCCATTTTTGCTCATCTAAGTCGAAGGTGTCAAAAATGGGTTTACTCATTCATTGTCATATCATGAACTTTCATGCCCCTGTCTCCTTTGCTAGAAATGTATATTACTATACTATCATACTGCTAAGTAAAGTTAGTTGCTTGGTTTCTTGAACCTTTTCTAGCCATCCTTATGATAATGGATGTGACTTCAACATTGATGAATTCTAAATTCTAAGGTAGCTCAGTTCATTGAGTGTTCTGCAGGTATCATTAGGAGGTGCCATACTCTCCATGGGAGTGATTCGATAAGCGAGACTTTCTGGCTTTAACAGTAAAGCTACATTAATTGTATTGACCTTTGATTGGAGAAACAATACATTTCTTATCAAACTGCAACACATAATATTGTCTCCAATAGGAGCATAAACTGTACATATTAGATCCACTTTTCAAAATGGAGTGAAAGGAATAAAAAGAATGTTTTTAGCAAAGTAAAGTTCCAGTTATGTCTTTTGATTTTATTTCCAATTTGGTTGCACATGGGAAGTAACCTGCAGATTGATTCCCTCTGGCTAAAATGCTGATCATGAGTTAGTTTGTCAGAACTCCAGTACATATGAACTGTCTTATAAATGGGGTTAAGTGGTAAATGTGAGTTGCAGTGTGCATCCAGGGTTTCATTTGTCCTATTAAATGATTTTACACACACACAGTAGAATAACTGTAGCAATATTACAGTGATGACTTATAGATTCCACCCTACCCTAATTCAATAGCCGAGGCAGCAATAAATCAACTTGATGTTTTTAATATGACAGTTGTACCCTGCTCTCCTTAGAGCAGACTTGTTTATCTAACATCTTTTCATTTTTCTCGTTTGCTGTGTTATTTTTGTTTCCTGAATTTAAGAGTGTTGCATGTTAAATTAGATTATCAAACACTAAATGCCATTCTTGTCACTGACACATTGAGTGGGCAAGCATTATTGTGATATTCATTAGAATCTTTTGGGACCGCTACATGTTTATTTTGGAATATAGTAATCATACATTGAGAATGACAGATTTCTGACTTTATGACGCATTGTCAATAAGGAGCCTTTTGTTTAGTGCCATTTGCAAAACTAAACAAACTAAATAAAACATACTCGTCCAAATGAGTAGATTCATTTTGCAATATGGTTTTGCCTATTAGTTGAACTCCCTCATAACATATTACTCACAGCAGTACAGGGATTTTTTTTTAAAGTGTTTCAGAGAGAAGGTGCACTTTAAAAAATCAATGAAGTGTGTGATTTCCAGCACATGCTGACACATTCTTCAATATTACATATCAATAATCATTTGTCTTATGTTTTTCTTGCTTTATGTAAATTATTCTCAGCATGCAACAAATTTATCTAATAGCAAAAGGCTCAACCGACCACAGCTTCAAGAAATTAAAATCCAATCACTTGCGATAATGAGCTGGTTTTAAATGTTGTACATTCATCTTCACAATAGACGACAGACACATAAAGATAATGCACGTGCAAATTATCATTATTAATTTCTTCATGGCTATAAAATAAGACTGATTTTGAAAATAATTTTTTACAACTTGGTTGGTGTGCCTGTTGAATAATTAAAACATATTTTGATGACTAATGGTGTGCCACATGTTAATGAAATAGGAAGATAATTTTTCATGGTTTATCAAAACAAGGGAGAGTAGTATCATTCTTTTCATGAGCAAATATATAAACTTTCTATGCAGATTCAAGCAAGTGCTCTTTTTTATGATTAATTAGAACACTTCCATGCATTTAAGAAAATTAGAAGTTGTTCAATGAAGGAAGGTAATTTAGCTTTTTTGACCTGCCTCATTGTTTATAAATATTTACATCTAGCACTGATGATCTTTCATCCCTAGCCTGCTACAAATCTACAACCTTCTACTCTCAATCATAAAAATATTCCTGTTCCATATGAATGTTTTAGCAGAGCTGGCGTGTATAATAGTAACACTGTAAGAATGTTTGGTTTTTTTCATTTAGTATTTGCAGCTAAGTCACACATTAACCTGGATTTTCTAGTCAGCCTCAAGTGAAAGTTGCTTACCACTATTACACACCGAATTACTCATGGACTTTTCAGACTTTATTGGAATAAGTAGCACTGAGGCCAAATTGACTACACATTTAATGAAGTGCTTAACTTGGAAATTTAGGGAGTCGGTTAATTCAAAGAATATGAACACATTACAGGATGCAGAAAAGATTCACAAGAGTGATTTCAAGGACAAGGAACTTCAGTTATGCAGAAAAGATGGGAGGATAGTTCCCCTTAGAGAAGATTGAGAAAAGATTTAATTGATGAGTCAAAAGACATAAGGACACAGAATAGAGTAGATGAAGAAAAACTATGTGCAGAATTAAGGAAAGGAAGCAATGGAAACATGAAGAAAAATGTTTTTTGTGCAGTGCGTAGTTAGTACCCATAGCCAGAATCTGTGGTGGAGACTGGATTAATTGAGGCTAATGAAGAAAGTTTAGATCATTAGCTGAAAAGGAAAAAAAAATTCAGAGCATTGAGAAAAAGATAAGGTGGTGGCATTTGGTGAATTGCTCCTTCAGAGAGCCAACACACACACACACACAGACGTCAAATGGCCTCCTTCTGCACTACATTCCATGACTGTATCAAAATTAATATTGAGGCAGAAATTATAATGAGAGTAAACTAACAAGAAACAAAAGGATACAGTAACAGCTTCTACAAGTATATGAATCAGAAAAGAGCAGCTAAATGTAAAAGTTGCTATCTTACAAGATGAGGCTAAGGAATTAGTAATGAGGAACAAGGCAATGGCAGAGTTTGAATAAGTATTTTGCATCTGGTTTCACAGATAAAACACTAGGAAGATAAAGGCAGAAAATCAAGAACAAAAGGGAAGGGTGAATTTAAAACAATCACAGTTTTTAAAGATAATGGAACATTATGTCTGAAAATGTGAAGTTATGCACTTTGACAGGAAGATTAGAAAACAGTATTATTTTCTTGGAGAAACTCTTCAGGAAATTGCAGCCAGAGGGATTTAGGGATCTACTGCATGAAGCACAAGACGTTGGCATTGAAGTTCAGAAACTAATTAGGAAAGCCTTTATTTCAAAGGGAACGGAATCTAAAAATAGGGATGTTTACTAAAACCGTACAAGGCACTAATCTGACCATAGTTGGAAAACTGGGAACAGTGTTTGTTCTCTTGGCTAAGGCAAGACATCTTGGCATTTGAGACAGTCAAGAGAAGATTCTCCAGGTTGATTTGGGTATGGAGACATTTTCTTATGAGGAGAGGTTTGGTAGATCAGGTCTGTCCTCGTTGGAATCTAAAAGAATGAAGGGAGACTTTACAGAAATATGCAAGATTCTTAGAGAGCTTGGCAACTTAGATGCAGAGAGACTGTTTCCCTTGTGGAAAAATCTAGAGCCAGAGGAAATGATCTCAGAGTATGGAATCACCAAATTAAGACAGAGATAAGGTGATTTTATTTTTCTCATGGATCTGTGAAATTCTTTACCACAGAGGGTTTTCAAGACTGGGCTGTTAAAATTATTCAAGACTGAGATAGTCAGATTTCTATCAATGGATCGAGGGTTATGTGGATAAGGCAGGAAAGTAGAGTTGAGGATTATCAGATCAGTCACGATTTCATTGAATTGCAGAGCTAACTCAATGGATCAAATGTCCTGGTACTTCTGATATGATTTTATGACTAGAGGCAAACTGATTGGACTGAAGGCTAATTAGTTCCCTAAACCTGATTATCTGCAACCAGGCTATTGAAAGAACGGCCTAGAGGTCATTGATGCTTTGGTTATAATCTTTCAAAAATCTTGATGTCCCAGCATATTGGAAAACTGTAATGCAGGCTTTTTTGATGAAGGAAGGAGGAATAAGGAAACTATAGGTCAGATTGCCTAACACCTGTCATTAAAAAATTCTGGATCCATTATTAAGTAAGTACTAACTGAACATGTGTTAATCTTTTGAGGAGTCTATGGGGCATAGGAGTATACTTAAGAGAGAAATCAGAAGGGCAAAAAGACAACATGAAATAGCTTCAGCTGATAAGATTAAGGAAAATCAAAAGAGATTCTGTAAGTATATTGAGGGCAAAAAATAACTAGGTAGAGAATAGGGCCCCTTAAAAATCAACAAGGCCATCTATGTTGGAACCACAAGTGACTCGTAAGATTTTGAGCGAATATTTCGCATCAGTATTTACTGTGGAGAAAGTCATGGGAAAATAAATTGTGATATCTTGGAAAGAGTCTACATTACAAAGAGGAGATGCTGAGGTCTTAAAATGCATGGTGGCTCAGCGGTTAGCACTGCTGCCTCACATCACCAGGGACCCGGGTTTGATCCTAGCCTTGGGTGACTGTCTATGTGGAGTTTGCACATTCTCCCTGTGTCTCTGTGGGTTTCCTCTGGGTGCTCCGGTTTCCTCCCACAGTCCAAAGATGATCAGGTTAGGTGAATTGGCCATGCTGAATTGCCCATAGTGTTCAAGGATGTGTAGGTTAGGTGCATTAGTCAGGGGTAAAAGTAGGATAATGGGATAGGGGAATGGGGGAGGGTGGGTTACTCTTTGAAGGGGCAGTATGGAATTGTTGGGCTGAAGGGCCTGTTTCCACACTGTAGGGATTCTATGATGCTTCAGGGTGACCATCCTTTTTCAACTTTCATTCACACAAATCAGCACTGGCAAACCACCAAGCACACTGCTTCATTTTACTTGCTCTCTCACTGAGTCAGACACAGTAACCCTTCAACACTTTATTTTGGAGCACAGGGACAGTATAACATTTCATGCTTCTGCCAAGATTTACTCTTGGCAGGGACACAGATACCTCAAGCAAGTTTCTTCACTCTCACTCACTTTATCACTTACTTGAAGGCTGCCAGCCTCTGTCAATCTCACATTGCTTTTTGAGTGCACACTTCAGCAGCAACTAACAGGTTGCCAGCCTCTCTGTGGGTCACATGGCCACACAGTGCCATCAGTGCTGCGAACCTCAATGGCTTGCATTGTTTTCAGTGCAGAGTGGGAGGTGAATAGCTTGTCATAGTGAGCAGTCAAGGAGGTGGACACAGGTTATGTGGCAAACATGCTTCATGTGTTTCAAGCAAGTGGCTAGATGTGAAAGCCAAAGGGAATGCAGACTTTGGTGATGTGAAAGGGGACAACACACAGTTCGGGTGTACTGCCTCAGTCAGTGAATGGACTCATTGAATTACATTACAGAGGTGCCATGGTCATTCAGGCATTTGATTTTACCAGGAAGTGGAGATCTGTAACCTTGCAGTCTGGCAATTGGACCATAGCTGGTCTGTGGGTCAAGTGTTTGCAATTACTAGTTGATCAGTTGGGGTGCTGCAGAGACATCAGTCTGGAGTGTGGTCAGTTGGGGTAGTTCTGTTCAAATTAGTCTAAGGGGATAAGCCACAGTCAGGCCTAAGTGTTCTCACAGTAACAATCAGGAGGATTATCAGGGATTAGTTCATGAGGTCCTCGGAAATGCAAGCAACTCAAGTCTGAGATGGGCTCCATTATATTGGGTGACTCAGAGAAACTGGGTGACAAAGATAGAGGCCATTTGGAGGCAGTACGTGCAGTAAATCTCAATCTAAGAGATCTTGAGGTTCCTGTTCCCTTCCAAGGTATTCGGGCCATAGGAGAATGGCTCTGGGACAGCCAAGGACCACCCACTCTGAACAAGGCTCATGAAACCTTAATGAAACACTCAGACTGACACAGAACATATAAACAGCACTACCCATCACACCATCAGGGCAACTGTGGAGCAGACCATAGGTTTCCTGAAGATAAGGTTTTGATGTCTTGTCTACTCCAAGGGGGCATTATAGCCCAGAAAGGGTGTGCTGCATCATTGTGGCATATTGTATCCTTCACACCTGGGAGGAAGTCCTGCATGCAGCAGAATAGATGAATAACAGGAATCTTCTGAGGAGACTGGCCAGAATGTCAGGCTAAGACAGCATGGCAGCACAATGCATTGTTGAACCCAAGGGATAAAGAGAACCTAATTAAAACCTGCTTCAAGGATGAATGATCTGGGTTTGGACTTCATTCGATTATACAAATTCTACTGATATTATGACATTTAGTCCCTTCCAGGTGCGAATGGCATAAAAAAAATTGTGCTGACCTTTTATGGTACTGAATAAATGTATTTTTATCCATTTATTATATACTTGGTTTTTTTTCAGGTGATCCCACTTTCAAGTGTTTACAGATAATATGCCCTAATGGCTCTTCTGGTGCAGCGGTAATGGTAAATCAGAAGGCCCAGGTTTAAGTCTCACTCCAAATTTGTCAGAACATTGCTGAATAGGTTGATTAAGAAAATACCTAGAAGCATTCAGCTCTTCTATTCTTCCTGCCAAAGTACATAACTTCACATTTTCCCATATTATATTCCATCTGCCAAGTTTTTGCCCACTTGTTTAACTTGTAAATATTCCTTTGCAGACTCTTGTGTCATTCTCCTAGTTGCTTTACACCTATTTTGTGTCACAGGCAAACCTGGTTATAATACATTCAGTTTCTTCATCCAAGTCATTCATAAATATTTTAAATAATTCTGATCCAGCACTGACCCCCATTGACCCTGTTAATTACAGGTTACCATCATGAAAATGCCATCCTTTTTACAACTTGTTGTTCTCTATTAATTAGCCAGCTTTCACCCTGAGAGGAACGGCACCTGGAATGGAGGACTGGAGGGAGGCAAATGTAATTCCTCTCTTCAAGAAAGGAAATAGGGAAATCCCTGGCAATTACAGACCAGTTAGTCTCATGTCTGTCATCTGCAAGGTGTTATAAAGGATTCTGAGGGATATGATTTATGACCAAATGGAAGAGCATGGCTTGATTAAATGCAGTCAGCATGGCTTTGTGAGGGGCAGGTCATGCCTTACAAATCTTATTGAGTTCTTTGAGGATGTTACTAGACAAGTTGATGAGGGCCGAGCAGTGGATGTGGTGTATATGGACTTCAGCAAGGCATTTGATAAGATTCCCCATGGTAGGCTCATTCAGAAGGTTGGGAGGAATGGGATACAAGGAAATTTAGCTGTCTGGATACAGAATTGGCTGGTCGACAGAAGACAGTGAGTGCTAGTGGAAGGAAAGTATTCTGCCTGGAAATCAATGGTGAGTGGTGTTCCACAGGGCTCTGTCCTTGCGCCTCTACTCTTTGTAATTTTCATTAATGACTTGGATGAGAGGATTGAAGGATGGGTCAGCAAGTTTGCAGATGACACAAAGGTTGGAGGTATCATTGACAATATAGAGGACTGTTGTAAGCTGCGTGACATTGACAGGATGCAGAGATGAGCTGAGAGGTGGCAGACGGAGTTCAACCTGGATAAATGCGAAGTGGTGCATTTTGGAAGGTCGAACTTGAAAGTTGAGTACAGGATTAAAAACAGGATTCTTGACAGTGTGGAGGAACAGCGGGATCTTGGTGTGCAGGTACATAGATCCCTTAAAATTGCTACCCAAGTGAACAGGGTTGTTAAGAAAGCATATGGTGTTTTGGCTTTCATTAACAGGGGGATTGAATTTAAGAGCCGTGAGATCTTGTTGCAGCTCTATAAAACCTTGGTTAGACTGCACTTGGAACACTGCGTCCAGTCCTGGTCGCCCTGTTATAGGAAAGATGTGGATGCTTTGGAGAGGGTTCAGAGGAGGTTTACCAGGATGCTGCCTGGAATGGAGGGCTTATCTTATGAAGAGAGGTTGACTGAGCTCGGACTTTTTTCATTGGAAAAAAGAAGGAAGAGAGGGGACCTAATTGAGGTGTACAAGATAATGAGAAGCATAGATAGAGTTAATAGCCAGAGACATTTTCCCAGGGCAGAAATTTTTAACACAAGTGGTCATAGCTTTAAGCTGTTTGGCAGAAAGTATAGAGGGGATGTCAGAGGTGGGTTCTTTACGCAGAGAGTTGTGGGAGCATGGAATGCGTTGCCAGCAGCAGTTGTGGAAGTGAGGTCATTGGGGATATTTAAGAGACTGCTGGACATGCATATGGTCACAGAAATTTGAGGGTTCGTACATTAGGTTTGCCTTACATGAGGATCAACATCATGGGCTAAAGGGCCTGTTCTGTGCTGTACTGTTCTATGTTCTGTGGAATGAGATCCCAGTAAGTTCCTCATGTCTATCTCACTTCACTCTTGATGCTGAGGACCTATGGCTAGACCAATGAAGAGGAGACACTGTGTATGCTCGACCTGCTCTCCATTGCAGTACCTATGCTAACATCCAGAGTTATGCATGCCAGAGCCAGCAAAGTACTGATAACATTGGTGGAATTCTGCAATGTTGGATCAAATTTATCGAGTGTCTCTGACAAACAGCTTTGCTGTCTCTACAGTTATTAATGTCTGAGGACAGGTGCTCACCATTTGCCTGGCCTCTGGCAGTGCTCTGAGTCAGTGATGTTCTCACCAAATTGTGCTCCCAGGTATAAACTATTTAGAGAACCTACTGAGATGAAAGTGTTGGGAGTTGGTGGAAGGTGCAATGGTGGCATTGCATCCTCTGAGGGTTCAGTGGCTTTCTTCTCAGAGATGGAGCTGAGAGTTTTGGCCTCTTAGAGGATGTTCACGTGGAGCTGCTGGTATTTGCTTAAGAGAAGAGAGAGTTAGTTGCCTATGAGGAGATGAAGAATGAGTGAGCATTGGTTGTAAGGGGAGAGCAGCGTTGCACAGCAGAATGTAACTTACTGTATTGGTTCCCATTGAGGTTTCCGCATGAGTGGTCATGCCCTTCTCTGGGAAAATCTAGTACTTTCTCCTTGTTTGCCATCTCTCCACTGGACTTGGATATTTTGACCTGGTTTTGTGTGTTTGTCATGTGTTGAGACAAAGGGAGGTATTGAGTATGATAGAAGAGATTGCAAGAGCAGTTTGTAGTGAGGTTTGAGCAAGAGAAGGTGAGGAGATGTCTGTAGTGAGTGAGTGAGCAATGGTTGAAAAGATTAATAGTTTGGGAGGATGATCTGAGTGAGAGCTATTCAAAACAGATACTTGTAATTCAGGAGCTTGGTGAGATGCAATGACAATGTTGGAGTGAATGGTGACTCTGTGAATGTAAGGTAGCAGGGAGAAGACAATGTCACTTAATCTTGAAGAATGCAGAAGATCACTACATTTTTCCTACGGTGCTGGGATTTCTTCTTAACCCAGGACATAACACTGACCTAAGCTGCAATTTGAGTCCAGGCTAGCTTGATGTGATGTCATGGCTACCTGTAGTGGTCAGTAGGTGAGCAGACTGTTTTACTCTCCAGCCACCAACTCCTCAATGGGTCTGTCAAGTGGGAAATGAGATTTTCTTGTGTTCCACATCCTCAGTGATAAAGGTCAAACATATAGTTATGAGGGACGGTTCCTAGATTGCAGCATTTGAAGTGGTGTGCAGCTGGACTTTGAAAGTTTGCCCATGGTGTGACGACCAGAAGGATTTAGCAGTGACAGCGGTTCAGTCTCCCTGGCTGCATGATTCCCTGAGAAAGGCCTCCTCCAGAGCTGGCTGGCAGATTTGGTGAACAGTGGAAAATGAAATAGTCACGCTGGACCAAGGTAGACTATCTGTCAAAACACTTCAGCTGAAAATTGCATCTGAGTCTTATCTTTTTTTTGGCTGTCAGTTGCATTGAGTTTTTTTTTGGGTTTCTCACCACAAGGCCATGCAATATCTCTCGTTGTATTGTAACACACCCACCTCATTAAGTAGTTGAGCTGCCCCTTTGCCCCTTCTAGCTTCATCTTACCACATGCTGTTCCTGGAACAACCAGCTACTTACCACATATCAGCTGAAAGACCAGCATCGCTGGTTCCTGCCCCATCTTTGAAAGACCACTGTGCATCCAGGCAAGCACTGCCAATTGACCATTGCCTCAACTAGCAAATCAGCCACAAAGTTCACTGGTCGTGACAAACAGCCAGTGTGGCTGACTTTCCCTCACACGTGCAACCCCGTTCTCTCACCCTAGTCACTGTTTAACCACCAGCCTACACAGTTAACCCTCCTTAGCTGCACCTTGTCTGAACACAGTCTCAAAGTCAAAGTTCCTTTACTGCAACGCTCATTGGAGACCTGCAGCTTGTTATTGTCCAAATGGGGGACATCACATACAGACAAGTAATCAGACAATTCCAAACATTAGCTTTTATTTACAGTCCGCAAAAGCAATGGCAAATGATTTGGAGAATACGCAGATCACCCATGATGTAAACCAAATGCTGGTGTGATCACCAATGACTATTCTACAGCTCAAGATGGCCTGCTGCAGCCAGTTCTTGTCTACTGGAGCCAGGTATCACTCAGATCCTGTCTGGTTTGTAGTGCCCAATGTAGCTGAGTTCTGTCACTAACAAGGAGAATTTTCTTTTCCCCAATGTCCTTATTCACCTCCTTGGAAAACTGCTCCTGGTCCTCCGGCTCCTCAGCATTTGGTGCATTGTCTTGTAGCCTCCTCAAAATATGCAGGACCCAGGCAATCAGGATGATATAGCACACTGTGTCTGGACTGTATTGCTGTCCTGCACAACACCAGCAGCACCACAGTCATCCCACTACTTGCCAAAGATGTGCAGATTAGGTGGTTGGCCATGGTAAATTGCCCACAGTGTTCAGGGATATGTAGGCTAGGTGCATTAGTCAGGGGAAATGTAGAGTAATAGGATAGGTGAATGGGTCTGGATGTGGTACTCTTTGGAGGGTCGGTGTGGACTTGTTGGCCAAATGGCCCTTTCCATGCTGTAGGGATTTTATGAAGCAACGGAGCTACATCTTCAGGAGCCCCATTATCTTGCACGGTGTAAATTGCCTTGGACTAGTATTTAAACCCTAATCATATTCATTCCACAAGAAAATGGGTGAAGGCATGACTAGATGTTAAATGTAGGTGTAGTTTGCAAATGCATGTTTCACATTTTCACCCCTTCAACATCTTAGCATCTACTATCTTGGTTTTACTCTTTTGACCATCAAGCTGACACTAAGTCCACCCACCCAGGGCAATGTCCCAGCCATCATCCAGTTGCAGTGAAAGACATCTAGTGAAAAGTAACTGATAACAGGGAATGCAGATTGTGGTGGATACTATCACCACCATGCTCTGCCTGGTCACAAGGTGCTCCCCATAGTCTCTGTGAGCCCTTTTACCTTGTAGGAGCTTGACAGCTCATTTCTACTTCTCTCTCCCCTGTGGAAACCTACCATACTGAACTCCAATTGTCCTCCCTAACTCCCCAGGCTTGCTCTTACACTGTAATGATGCCAGTTCTGGACACTGGACTCCCCAGTATGTGCCCTGGTGATGGTCACTGCCAATATTCCCCTCCAAGTTTCCTACCATGCCCTCAAAGCCTTTCTGCTGCTTATACCTTGACTTTCCCCTGGTCCACACCTCAACACACACTTATGCTTTCCACCCCCAGCCTTGACTGCTCCACACCTTCAGACAGTGATTCACCTGTACAGACCCCCTTGTATCCTCTTCAATGATCATTGTACAGACCATTATTCATCCCAAACATCTGACCAACTTTGATGAGCAATTCATGGTTATAACTGACCAGATCCCTGACTGCTGTCTTGCAACTCCCCAACTGATGATAGGCAACTGCCCTGAATGGAGAAAGTGAGGACTGCAGATGCTGGAGATCAGAGTCGAGAGTGTGGTGCTGGTACAGCACAGCAGGTCAGGCAGCATCCAAAGAGCAGAAGAATCGATGTTTTGGGCATAATCCCTTCATCAGGAATGCTTGTGTTGGCCCTACAGAATGGTCTGTTGCCCATATCTATAGTCAGATATGTCCCACCCATGACTGATGACCCAAATGGATGACTGATCATTGCGAAACCCCCAGGGCTGTGCACAGGTTGTGTTTGTGACTGACAGTACCGGAATCTTGTGACCAGCAGCGGCCCTTCCTGGACTGGGCTGAGGACTAGCTCCCACTCAGTTTCTGAAGTTGAGTAAAGTGGAAGTATGTTTACACATGCTGTGTGTGTTAGATTGGTGTGTCTGTATGCTCTACAGCAAGCTGTCCCTTGACCTGGACTAATTCCTCATGACAGGCATGGCAAGCAGTCTGTCTGTGTGTCCATTCAAAAGAACCGATCAGTGTGATAGTACAGATAACCTTCAAACTCTGTCTGAGGTGCCAATGCGCTAAAAGGTATGACGCACCATGGCAAGGCAAGGTGAGGCCTGAAATGCAGTGGGCATGCAAGTAGGCACTAGGTTAGCTGGCGATGAGAGCGAATGGGCTGCCGTGAGCTGCTGCCTGGTTCAAGCTGCCACCCAGTGCCTGTTCTTGTGCACAATATGCACTTGCAGCAGCCACTCAATGCTAGTTATTGGTGTACCCTGCAAAGCAGGTTTTTTTCCTAAGCATTTTGCAAGTGGGTCTGAGAGTTTGCATGAGGTCAAATGTCAGCAGCCAATTTCTGTAGACAAGGGCCAGTGGCTATTAACCGTGTCCTGAGATGCCATTTCATCCTGAGCAATATGGAGACTCCCTGCAGCCAGTGGTGAGCTGAAGCTGGTTGATACACGCCTGGATACCCATGTCGAGAATTCTTGATGTTAGATTGCTTGGTGTGTTTGGTAAAGTAGGAAGGTGAATATTAATAAAGTGGGATCTGTGTTTAATAAGTTAACATGCAGTTTTGCACTTCATACATAACTCTCTGCTACCTAGTCAGACGTCCCTCAACATACAGTAGTTAAATATAAGATGTATCAGTGCTCATGACATCAAGATAGGCCTTATTAGACTTCTCATGCGATCCCATCATAATTCATGCTGTTCAGACCCCAGTATGATTCCGCCCACAGTTTCTAACATTTGTGCATTGTAGATTGATGTGTCAACATTAGAGGGAGCCCTTCAGGGAATAATTAACAGTTATCCTTTATTGTAATTACGTTGTAATCCTTTCATGTAGAATCTTAATTCGCTAATAAATTGAAATTAATTTGATTGTGGATGGTGACCCTTTTACAGTTCTGTGAAAATAGTTTTGTTGCCATTTATGAAGGTAAAATGCAGAAGACTAAATTGTAAATGTATATTTGTACATTGTTACCATATGGCAAGGGTTTTTTTAAAAGGACCCACAGGCTAGATATTCTATAATCAACCTGTTCAGAATTGTTATTACAAAGCCCTCGAGCAGGTGGGACTTGAACCTCGGTCATACTGAGATAATCACTTTGATTATCTCTGAGTCTGATATAATCATTTGAAACAATATCACAATTTTAAGTAGTCCCTGTAGCAGTTGCCAAAATAAAAATTTAAACTCACTTGAATCAAGAGACTGACAGGGAGGAACCTGAACTGTCTGGTGTGTAGCTAATTAGGCCCATTAGGTACCAACTTGGGATATGTCTATGGAACCACTGGAATCATCCTGATGGTGGACCAGCCCCAATTAAGCTGAAGCCTGATGGGTAAAGGTGACCTATAGGCTATGGGCTGAGGCACCTTGACTCCTGCTTTAAATGCCATCCCTCCCAGAGATACTTTGGTCTTTGGCTAAATGCATTCAGTCTTACAGACTAAATAACTATTGGGATAACACAAGTATGCTCAGGAATTCCTCTCTACACAGGCAGACTTTCTAGTTCACTGAACAACAATTAGAAACAGGAACCTTTGTTGTTTCTTTTTCTCCTCGTTGAACTGGGCAAGAGGAAGCTAATTGTAGCACCACTTCTACCACTCAGCCTTACATAAACAAATTTATTCAAGACAAGAAATGTACTCTTTTTGTTCTCTATAGCTAAGTGAGACACATTATATAACATGTTGTTGGACACAACAACAATCACAACAGCTTTTATCCAGCAATATTTAGATAGCTTGTTTTGTAACTTATAAAACTAAATTTTTTGTACGAAACTGTGTTTAAAATATGAAGAAAGTAACTGGAACCTCCTTAAATATGTATTCACTAGAGATATATATATAATTTTGATTGTCAGCTCTGTTTGTACTTATTATTTAACCTTTAGACACCTACTTACGTAGATAAGCTATGTGATATGGGTACCACAATGACATCATCTTTCCACTTTTCATTAGGAGACAGTCGATGAAAACCTATTTCATGCCAATGAAAGTATTAGCATCTGGTGCAATCTCTAACAGAAAGTATGAATATAAATATGTGCTAAATATTTAAACGTGCCATTGCAATACATTTACTGACAATTTAATCTTCCCAATGGAAGAAAGAAAATATTTGATCAGACAAGTCTCTCTTTTCAGAATTTATGCAACACATTTGGAAATAAAACAGATGATCATCTGTTCTGTTTGATAAATTTGGATCTAACATAAAGGAGAAATAATGTTCTGCTTATTATGTATTACAAACATTGCTGCAAATAACAAAGTGACCAACTTTTACTCCTGTTGGGAAGTTAGTTTAAAGCTAGATGGAAATATGTCTGAAGTGTACAACTTTATGTTAATGATAAAGAACATTTCTCCTAACATATAACCGACATTTAATTTATTTTTATATTGCATGGTATTCTCTCATACTTTTCTGGAAGGTATGCTACATTTTCAAAGCAAGGGGCCTGTGGTTAAGAGAAATACATTTCATAGAGATATAGGATGGATGTAACATTGGATGACATTATATGATTATTAACAATTGCTTGTGTCCTTAATGCCAATTTTGGGTCACTGATGTCGTGAAAAGGCTTGATATCAGACTAGCATTGAGCTGAAAGTACGGTCACAATTTGTTAAAGTATCGTTGTGAGAATGAAGTCATACCCTGGTATGTCAAGCAGGTTCCCATTATTGATTTATTTAATGGTGGACTATTCAATTTTGAGATGGATACCACCAAGTCTTCCACTGTCTGCCCTCTGCCAAACTTCAAACAGCATTCAGAAGAGATAGGTTACGTAATGTTTCCTTCTGTGGTACAGGATCACATGCCCAACTGTGGCACCCCTATTTAACCCACCTGAAATCATCTATTGTAGCTCAGATTAGAAATCAGAAATATGCCTTGTTAGATCCGTGCAGCCTGATCCTTCAGTGTAGCAAAAAAGATGAGTTGCCCTTTTACAGTGAATATCCCATTTGATGCTATCATTTCTGAAGGAGTACAAATGTCTCTTATATTTCCATGAAAATAAAACGAAAAGTAATTTACTGTCACTTGTATGATTTTGAAATCTCTAAGATGTATGGAACATTTAAACATCAGATTCACATTCTGGCTTTCACCCTTACAAATACTAATCTTTTAACTGTTCACCTAAAACGTTGGCATTAATATATCATTATTTATTAGAATGACTGGAGTCTTGACAGTGAAAATGTTGCACTTCAGCTCCTTCAGTTGCCCTATGATATAAATGTACTGATGTCGTTTTCTAAATAAACAGAAGGTAACTCACCCCAGATTGTTGAATATGGTGGTTCTCTCATAAGTGTGACAGCCTCATAACTCATGCATGGTGCAGGTGGCAGTGAGTGATGTAGACTTTTCATGCATGTGAAAGAAGACCTAACTCAATGAACCTGAGATGTTCTGTCAGGATTCCTTTTTTTTAACAATTCTATTGAGCTCTTTTTTTTTCAAACATATGCTCAGGAGAAAATTAGTATCTCTTCTTTTGTGTTATTGTTGTTTACTACATTCACCCCTATAAAACAATTCTCTTAAGAGTAATGTGCTTTAATAACTTACAGTAAATTTGAGATCCATTTTACTTATGAAATTCGTCTCACTCTCACTCCATATGTAAACTGCAATTGATGGAGTATGTTACATTTCTTCTTAAATTGTATTTGATGTCTCTAGCTGCAGTACCCCATCTCATTATTAATCATATCAATGGTTCAGAGTTGTGTATAAAGCAATTCCATGTACTGTAGGAGATTTATTGACTGTTCCTTCATTGCCCTGCAAGTACTGTCACTTTCTTCCATCTGTTTTGATCCTTGAATTTTGAACTTGTTTTGAATTGGTTATCTCCCTTCTTGTCATTCACTCTACTACACTTCATCACCATACCTAAAGCTCTCATGTTAGTCCTTGTAATGTCTTTTTCTTTTATGGCCTCACACATGGGGATCTTGGCAGCCAATGCAGATCTGAAGTCTTTTTTACTCCACATTAATATTTGTCCAGCCACTCTGAGATTTCTTCTTTGCTTTGTATCCTAGAACAAAAATGAACAGCCTTCATTGCCAGAGGGGGATAAAGGAAACATTTCAGACATTCTTGAAGCACTGAACGATTTACATGAATGACTGAGAGGAGATTGTTACAAATTGTTCGAAATGGCGACAATTTGTCCATCAAGCTGCCTTGACATACAGTGACATGATGAGACATACCGGTAGCAGAGTAACTAAGAAAGGAAGTGAACCCTGCATTTCAGACCACACTATCTCATGGAACATCCTGCCCCATTTTCTTAAAGATTAATGGGCCAAGTAATTTGGTCTATTCAGAAATTGAGTCATACAGCATGGTAACAGGCCCTTCGCTCCAACTCGTCCATGCCAAGTTTCCCAAACTAAGTAGTTCCACTCGCCTGCATTTGGCCCATATCCCTCTAAATCTTTCCTATTCATGTACCTATTCAAACATCTTTTACCAGCATCTACCACTTCCTCAGCAGTTCATTCTACAAACGAACCAACCTCTGCGTGAAAGACTTGCCCCTCAGGCCCCTTTTAAATCTTTCTCCTCTCACCTTAAAAATATGTCCCGTAGTTTTGACCTCCCCCACCTTGGGAAAAGACCAGACAGGAATAACCATTCAGTCCCTCGAGGCTGCTCTTAGCTTTGTAACAATCATGGCTGAATGAATGATTCAATTCCTTTATCCATACTATCCACAAACTCTGAATGCCATTTATAATCAGAAATATGTCAACTCTACTTTAAATATATTCAAAGACTGAGTTTCCATAGCTCTCTGGGGAAGATAACTGCAAAGATTCAAACTCTGAGTAAAAATGTCACATGAAGATCCCCAGTAGAAACCTGAGATCTGATTAGACAACAGCCTTTATCAACAGCCAATCAATTATATTCTGAATTATTCTGCATAATTAACACTGTACTTGAACCTGTAATGAGAGCCTGTAAGTTTTTGTTGTTATCCTCCAACATGTCTTTTGGAGCAGTCAGCATTGGCTCATCCTGAACAACAATTACAACTGATTTACCCTTGGTTTCCAATGTACATCTTACCTTCATGCTCCCAGGTTTCTTCTAACTCTTTCATCTGACCTTTCTCACCTTCCCCTTCCAATCCCACTGTGCTACAAATTTTTCTTCAGAATGTCAATCTCTAAAAAATGAGATTTGTGCTCTCCATCAACTAATCTATGCTGAATATACATCAAATTCATATGCTTTTTCGAATCACAATACATTGTGCAGAATATTAGGAGACTCAACCTTCAAGTTAAGTCTGACTTGCTATTATTCAAAAAGTCCACACTCAACCTTCAGTTTTTCTAGTTTTCAACACATCTTTAAACTTGCTTTGTTCCATGAAACATGACAGTATGTCATCACATCGCAGTTCTGTGTCAACATCACCAGAAATCCTCTGTTCAAATTCCTCTAGTTCAGCTTCAGCACATATCATAGCCCAGACACCATCTTGGGCAAAGATGTAAGTGTTATCTGTAATAACAAAAGTCCTGAAAGTACTCAATACATCAGGTAAAGTATGTGGAGAGGAAGATAATATGTCAGCTTGATAACTTCTTAGAACTCATTTCAGATTTCCAGTACTCATAATACTTTGCCTTTTGTATTAATAGAATCCATGGCTTTGGCCATGTTATGTATCATTATTCAATTCAATCCCTTCACTGTAGCTTGCATGTTTGATTATATGAATTGTCTTCCAACAACTTTTCACTATTTTTAAATTTGTGGAAGTTGATTTCACATAATAGATTGATGATATCAGCTGCAAACATGGATCATTTCGGTATCCAGCTGACAAAACCCACCTTTATTTCTACACACCTTATTTTAATCCTACAACCTCTTGCATCCTGTTACACTACTTAACATTAAACTCTTGGATGTGTTACATCTTCTTCAGCAGGACTTTGGGAAATTGAAAGCTGCTGTTTCTGGTGATACGAGCTGCAAACTCCATTCCCTTCATGATGCCTCCAGCCACTCTTTGCTTCTCTTTTTATTTAACAAATTCACACATAACATTAGTGTCCTTTCTAGCCTGAGCTGAGCACCAAGCCTGATATTCTTTCCCCAATGATCCATCACTTCTGGCTTGGCTGATAGACATCCATAGCCTTTTGCACAATGCATGAATCTTTTGCCCGCATCTCCGAACCCAATCACAACTTTACTCCACTCAACCTCTGGAACCTCCTTTAGACCAATACGTTTGTGTTTATCATTTGATCATTTGACTTTAGCCTTCAATGCATCCTGACCTCCCTCTAAATATTAATGACAAGACTTTCAAGCTTCGGCGATCTGTTTTGTGAAATCCTTTTTCAGAGGTACTCAATCTCTGTCCTTCCCTTTTGTCCTTTAACATCCGCTGAAAATTCATCCTTTCTCCACACATATTCAGTCACTTCTTCTTTTGCACGTTGGCTCAATATTTTCATTCCCATTGTTACTATTCAGTAAAGTGCCTTTGGTCACTCAATAATTTAGAGGTGCTATTCAAAAGTGAGATAGTAATATTGCTGTATCACAAAGATCAATATCCTCCCAAGCTGCAAGTTAGGAAGAAGACAAGAACACTAATTTGTTCTCCCTTTTTCTCGAGTCATTTCCATAATTATCTACTCATATGACGTCTTCAGCATCACATGCTTCATCTGCTCAAACAACCATTGTTCATGAATCAAGCAAGCATGCAGGTGTTCACTGTTCAACATTGGATCCATTATGATTAAACTCAATGCTGTCCTCATCTGACTTTCATAGACATACACTTTCCCAGCCATAGGTCATTGATTGGAACTTTATTGTGATATAGGTAGTTCTCCTGTAACACCATAGTTGTGTTCCAGTGAAACTTTGCTTAATAGAAAATCACTTAATAGAAATAATGGAGCCTATGGGAAAAGTGGGGTTGGGGCAGATCAGCAAACAAAAAATACTCACGATCACTCAAAAATCACCCAAAAGCCTAACACAAAGTATAATGCAGCCTGGATGAACCTTTAAATCATATTTATTAACAAAACAAAAGTAAATTGAATACATTACATTGAAAACATATTGTTAATGTAGGGACAGAGGGTCATTATCATCACCATCTTCAGGTGCAGCTGTGATTGCGGAAGTACATGGCTGTGGTTTATTATCTTCTGACTGTTTCTTGGGGGTTGGTTTAGATTGCGTGATATGCAGGTACTAGAACATATTAGAAAGGCAAATGATATCTATAAGAGTAGTGCAGTACTGCAGGAATTGTACAGGGCTTATACAGGAGATATACAAGAATATTCTTGTCTCAGAGAGACAGCAATGAATGGTCATTAGTTTAATTTTTGAGATGAAGCTGTTCAAGGTATAGTACTGCACCTCTCACATGCTGTGACGGCAGCTGACATCATTGTGTGCACAGAACAAAGCATGCAAAACAATCACCTCTGGATTCGCAATATTGCAAGCAGAGGTAAGCATTCTCTAAAATAGCATTCCCTAATTTCCTAGCAACATTATAGGCAACTCGTGCTGCTGAAACACACTTTAAGGAAGATCTACTTGTACCACCATTCTGACTGAGATTCTGTGTGTAAGTACAAGTAGGAGTTTTCCTAGTCATGATAGGTTAGAACTGCACTACTTGGTGAATTTGTCCACTCAGTGTCATTGCTGGGCTGACAAATTCTATTAATGACTGAGAAAATCATAAAATATTATAGTACTTCCTGCAATGACATTTTTTTCTTTCTGTATCTATGTGCCAATATAGCTTGTACTTGATTTTTATCTGCTGTTTGTTTCTTCTCTATTTATTTTATTCAAGAACTTGTTTATAGCCCAATAGTCAAGTGACTGGTCATCCAATCACTTTTTTTCTTTGATATCAAGGGATCTATTGTGCAATTCTACTATTTTCTGTATGTATGCAAATATAATTGCCTCAGATGTTATACCTTAAAAATATACTAGTAATATCTCAGGATATATCTCAGGATTACATTAATACTATTTCGATGTTTCCATGCACCTTGCACTGCTCTGTAATGCATCTTGGGAGATTTTATCCTTTAACAACATGGTAACAGCAAAACTTGATTTGTTCTTCAGAGGAAACATTTCCTCATGATTTGCAGACCGAAAAAAAGTTAAGAAGGTAACAATTCTCCACAGGACACTTATGAATGTGATAATCATTGCTGTTAAATGTGGCTAAAGAAAAAATATCATACAGTTTATGTGCCATAATATCAACGCTATGACTTTGCTTTCTCATTAATCTATGTCGGTGTCATTGAGACAAAGTATTATCTATCAGATCTCATCTTAGCCTACTACTCTCCAAGGAAAATAACCTCAACTTCTCCAATTTATCCTGATGTTTCTCATTCCTGGAACCATTCTAGTAAACTTCTTGTCCACTCTCTCTAATACATTCACATCCTTACTATAATGTGGCACCCAAGGCTGTAATCAGTACTCTAGCTGTACTCTAACAAGTGTCTTATACAAGCTCAGCACCAACTTCCTGGTTTTTGATTCTATGCCCCTATTAATGAATTGTAGAATGCTGTATGCTTTATTAACTGACCCCTCTATCTCTGTGGTCAACTTTAGTGACTTGTGCATGAATACACCCAGGTCTTCTCTTGTCCTACACACCTTTTAGAATATTATCCATTATTTTTTACTGCCTATGTTCTCTGTATAAAATATATTACCTCACATTTCTCTGCAATGGACTTCATCTTTTTTTAAAAAATTAATTCAGAGGATGTGGGCATTGCTGGTTGGGCCAGTATTTACTGCTCATCCTCATTGCCCAGAGGTAGTCTGGAGTCAACCACATTGTAGTGGGTCTGGAGTCACCAGTAGACCAGACCAGGTAAAGACAACAGATTTCCTTCCTTAAAGGACATTAGTGAATCAGATGGTTTTTTTCTGAAAACCAGCAATGGTTTCATGGACATCATTAGACTTTTAATTCCAGTTTTTAAAAAAATTGAATTTAATTTCCATTATCTGCCATGGTGGGATTAGGAACCTGGGTTCCCAGAACTTTACCTGGGTCTGTGGATTAATAGGTTAGTAATAATACCACTAGGCCATTGCCTCCCCCATTTACACTCCCAATCGAACAAATTGTCCGTATCTTTTTGAAATTCTGGACTGCTCTGCTCACAATTTACAATGCTCCCAAATTCAGGTGATTTTGAAATTGCTCCTTGCATGTCAAGATTCAGATAATTTATATCAGGAAAAGCAAAGGTCTCAGTATGAACTGAGGGGGGCCTAGACTACACATGTTCCACCAATCTGAAAAATATTCATTAACTATTATTTTCTGGAACCTATCCCTCAGCTAATTTTGTATCCATATTGTTACTGCTGTTTTCACTCCATAGCTATAACTTTCCTCTGTTGTATGGCATCGTATGAAACACCATTCAGAAGTTCATGTAAACTACACAATAGCCTTGCAAAATCAACCCTCTCTGTTACCTCTTCAAAAGCTCCGAGGTTAACCATTCCATACCAGCTCTTCCAAATTAAACAATAAAGTGTGATTTATTATTTGATTATGTTTCAGGGCACAGTACTGTTGAAAAACACATGCTTAGGACCAATCAGTTTTTTTTCAAAAACACAATCACCTGATAGTTGAGTTCAGTGCTGGTACAGATTTCGCCTTCGCACAGTTTGACGTTTGAACATTGACATCTTGTCAGTACATAACTGACAAAATCCTGTATCAGAGAGATAACCACGCTGAAATTGTGACAATATTGATAGCAATCACCTATACATTGGAGCTTGTATTAGTCTTCTCATCCAACCTCCGCTCTTCAGTCCTAAACCCTCCCTACTTCGATTCCGTCAACTTTATTCCTTTTTTGTTGTTTTGATATCATTCCCATTACTGACATCACTGCAATATTCTTTCTAAGTCATCGGTTAAACAACAAATGTCTGCCAACGTACCTTGCTAACCAATAGGTTTGTGAATTGTGTGAATTATTTTCAATTGTTTTTTTCTGAAAAATGCTGACAAATTAATTCCTGTTCTTCAAAATACTTCTTGTCTGACGTTGTTTCCACCTATTTTTACCATAACGGTTTTGTATAACTGCATTAAACTGACTGTGTAAGGTGAACAAATGGACTTCATTGTGTAACACAAGTCCATTCACTTCATTTATTTTATGGCAGAAGTTCAGTTCACACAAAGCCTTATAGCAGTTGCAGAACTCCAATTATATACATCCATAAACTGGCTGACACAGAGCTTTTTAATTTAAGCGAGTCTCCCTGATCAAAAATGGTTACAGTCATGTATCAAGCACATCACTAAATCCAATTCACTTTATCTTGAAAGTGTTTTAATCTACAACGTTGCAACACATAAAGCGGTAATATAATGCTGCAGCCGTTTCTGATACACATTTTTGTTGTAGTGCACAGCCGGGGTTGAGCTTTTCAAAAGCTGCAAAGCTCCCAGGGCTTTCGCTTTGTTTTCACTTTCTCTATCTGGGGGTTCATAAAATCAACAGCAATATCGAATCTCCTTTATCGAGTGATAATCTTTCGATGCTTGTTTTCTGACAGTCGAGAAAAAGTCATTCACACTTGTTTATCAGGGGTGATAACAAGGGACAGGGTGGCAAGCTTTCTGAGCCTCTTAATTCCCTCTTCGAGGTGAAAAGTGGTAGATAAACAAAAGGGAATTCGTAAGCACTCATTGCTAATTTGCTGTGGCGCTAGAATATTTAAATAGATGGTGGGCGGGAATTATTTGATAGACGCCTTTTAATCTAATGTATTTGAAAAGGACGAATCCAGGGAGTATTTTATTAAAAAAAATACAAAATGCAAACCTCCAGGGGACTGGTGACTGAGATCCTCCCCTCCCGCCCACTCCCTCGCACCTACCCAGCTCTGAGTGGTTTCATCACTTGACTTTCTGGTTGCTGTAAGATGCAGGTGCAGACACGCATATGCTGGTGTGCTTTTTCCACATGGTTCTGGGTGCAGACAGCAGTGTTATGCAGCATATCTAGGCAGTGGCATTACAGCATTTGTTTCTTTCTCTCTGTGCAGCTGGTGTGAATGACTTGCTGCCGCCTCCAAGACCCTGCATGACCCGCTGTATCAGCCGGAGCTCCTAGTGGACAGCTGCTCTCCTCAACTGAGTGAATCCTGTCGCTTGTCACCGACTCGGGAAGTGAGGAAACGGTTGCAGCACGACTCGTTATTGTATTACATATATATATTTTACACACACGCACACACATTTCTTTTCTCTCTGATGCCTGGCATCTTCTCCACGTTCGTCCAATCAAGATATCTGGAGAAGGACTTCCTGCATCGTACATGAGACGGATTCTCGGCAATAATATTTAAAGAGAAAACAAAAAGAAATCTCTCATAACAAGGCAAGGGTTTTTAATATCCTTTGTCTTCCGAGCTGGAGTCACGCTGAAACAGCCTGGTGATTCTGGAGCAATGAGACTGAGGAGGAAAATCACCGCTTCACTCAGATGTTCAAGGAGCTGTGCTGTTTCAGCACAGTGGATTGGTGTGGTGTTAACCCTGGTGTTTGGGATCCGGAATGTGAAGGCAGAAGCTGACGAGGAGTTTCAATCTGTGTATGTGTGGAAACCAGGTAGGGCCAAAATAATTAAGGCTCTCAATTATTTTCAACCAGATAATGTGTTAAATGTTGGGGGCTCAGTAGTGTGCTGTCCACCCCCCTACACTGGAATTGTACCCCCCCCCCCCCCCGCCCCAAAGTACTTCAGTCTTTTATTATGGGATGAGATTATGTATGTGGAGTAGGATTGTTTCTAGATAAGTTTGTTTCTGTCCTGTCGGATACTCATTTCCAAGACTATCACCGAGCTGACAGTCAGAGCGGGAGGGCGGGATGCTTCGGCATCATCCCCAGAGCGAGGGAACACCCCCCATTCTGTGACTGTGGAGCAAGTGAATGCTCCAACCAGCAGCTCAACGGAGTGCGAGAGAGAGAGAAAATCACTCAGACACGGAATAGAAGCGGCGGTGATCATTAATGGGATTTATTATCGGAGCCCCACAGTGTTAGGAGAATCCACTCGATCAGTGAAAGTCTCTCTTGTAAGCCAGCTCGAGATTGAATTATTTGAACATTTGCACAAGAGGATGTGTTGAGTTAACGAGCCCGAGTTGGGGGATCGTTACATCAGGCAAATAATAATCTGGTAGTTTAGATTTATAACAGTGGCATTAAACATCTCTCACCTTGCTCCAGTGTGAGTTCAGGAGAGTATGAATGGGATAGTCTTTAGATAATGTATCGAGGAGCTCAATCTCTAATCAAATCCGGACGCACTGAAGACAAAGGAATAACATTTGCAGAGATTTCCCCCAACCTCTTCACGCTGTAACTTTGGCGGAAATTCTGGCAAAATGGCGTAAACACAGGCAGAGCTCACAGGGAAATGTTACCTCACATGGAACAGTGCTTAGTCGATAGCCTAACAGTGCTCTCTCTGGGCGCTGGGGCGAACATGCTGTTCAGTTCATTTAACATTGAAAGACCGCTTCTCAGTGGTCAACCTATCCGGCAACACAGCAGAGGTCTGTCAACTTCACAGAGAGACACCAAGACCAGTACTGTCATGCAATGACACCCTAAGGGTAAATTCATCAATCTCACATACGCCAGTTCGTGGCCAGTGCACGTTGGGGGTCTTACCTCTTCCTCATTCTCCTTTGAAGGATAATTACCTCCCCCAGTGCCTGGTCAGTGAATTCTGTGACAGGACGTGGAAATGGCAGTTAGAGTATAGAACATTACAGTACAGTACAGGTCTTTTGCCCCTCGATGTTGCGCCGACCTGTGGAACCAATCTGAAGCCTGTCTATTCCATTTTCATCCATATGTTTATGGGCGGCACGGTGGCACAGTGGTTAGCACTGCTGCCTCACAGCACCAGAGACCCGGGTTCAATTCTCACCTCAGGCGATTCTCTGTGTGGAGTTTGCACATTCTCCCCGTGTCTGCGTGGGTTTCCTCCGGGTGCTCCGGTTTCCTCCCACAATCCAAAAATGTGCAGGTTAGGTGAATTGGCCATGCTAAATTGCCCGTAGTGTTAGGTGAAGGGATAAATGTAGGGGAATGGGTCTGGGTGGGTACGCTTCGGCGGGTCGGTGTGGACTTGTTGGGCCGAAGGGCCTGTTTCCACACTGTAAGTAATCTAATCCAATAACCATTTAAATGCCCTTAAATTGGCGAATCCACTACAGTTGCAGGGAGGGAATTCCACGACCCTACTATTTTCTTAGTAAAGAAACCACTTCTCACATCTGTCCTATATCTATCACCCCTCAATTTAAAGCTATGTCCCCTCGTGCTAGCCATCACCATCCGAGGAAAAAAGCTGTCACTGTCCACCCTATCTAACCCTCTGATTATTTTGTATGCCTCTATTAAGTCACCTCTTAACCTTCTTTTCTCTAATGAAAACAGCTTCAAATCCCTCAGTCTTTCCTCGTAAGACATTGCCTCCATACCAGGCAACATCCCAGTAAATCACCTCTGAACCCTTTCCAAAGCTTCCACATCCTTCCTATAATGCAATACACCAAATGCAGCTGCACCAGAGTTTTGTGCAGCTTTGCACAGCTATAACATTTCCACTTTGTGATTTCCTCCTTATTAGATACTGACACAGTATATCAAATTTATGTGCATTAGTCATACATATGACAACCATTAAACATTGATAATTCCTTACACAGTGAACAAAAAATTCCTACTTACATACAGTGCAGACTGTTCAATTTATAATGAGACTGATATTATGAAAACAGAGTATAGTTTGCCAAGAGTTCAACAAGAGTCTGATGCTGTCTTTTATCTCTTGCTGTCATCAAGCCAGAACAAAATCCCACATAGTTTGTGCTAAACACAAAGTTTTTCAAATATGACATATCTTTCTAACTTGATACAAATCACTGTGCTTTAACTCAGTAGGTGGTCATAGCATTGCTACTTTCCCAATTACTTTGAGTCAATCTTCTAAAGGTGGGTTTGATTGCTGGAAACTAAACTTGAACTAATGGATGTTAAAGGTGAGGCTTTGATATTAAAGCTTGATTTCAGCAAGTAAAAATTGGGATAGTCCCAATCTAAATTGGAATTTCAGACACCAGTATATTAATCCTTGCTAATTTTCGCAAAATTGCTGTCAGATTTCAATATTCCTTATTCAATACGAAATATCACGAAGTATGCCTCTTAACCAAGAAATGACAAATAAGCAATAAATAAACATTAAATTCTGTGTGACTGTGGCATTAAATGGAAAGTGGTATGAGTAGGTATTATGGTGTTCAAAAGTGGTATGTAACTATAGCAGGTCACCACTTGCCCAACCTAGATTTTGCTGGAATTGAGAGTGGAGCACCAAACCAATGATGAACATAAAAACGGAAGTTGCTGGAAAAGCTCAGCAGGTCAGACAGCCTCTGTGAAGAGAAATCAAAGTTAATGTTTCAGGTCCAGTAGCCCTTCCTCAGAACATATGATGGAAATATCTCATCTGCATTTGTTCTACCTGTTGCATCCTAGTAACACTGGATTCGCGGAATGTTCCTATACTAGTGGCATCCAGACCACAAAATGCCTCCGGTTTGGGAAATGAATGGAGATGAATTAAAAATTGAAGAGGTGGCATTAGCAAAGTTAGTAAAACAAAGAGGTTAAGAATCAAAACAGCCTACTTAATTTCAATATCATGTCCAGCCACCCATTTCTTAGCAAGTTGCGGTAGCAGTATGCCTCCTCTTATTTGAGCTGTACATTCATATACAGTATTTACATATATACACATACAAATTGCTCAATATCTTCAACATTCAGCAATTGTATCAGGACACCAACACCTGCAAGTTCCCTTCCACGCCATACACCACCAATTTGCCACTCTAAGTGGGTCAAAATCCTGGAACTGCCTTCCGAACAGCAAGGACTTGAAATGGTTCAAAGTCGAGAGTGTGGTGCTGGAAAAGCACAGCAAGTCAGGTGGCATCCAAGGAAAAGGAGAATTGACATTTCGGGCATAAGCTATCTATCAGGAATTCCTGATGAAGGGATTTTGCCCAAAACGTCGATTCTGCTGCTCCTCGAATGCTGCCTGACCTGCTGTGCTTTTCCAGCACCACACTCTCGACTCTGATCTCCAGCATCTGCAGATCTCACTTCCTCCCTGTAATGGTTCAGAAGGTAGTTCACCACCACATTCACCCCAGAACAGTTTGGGTGGGTAATAAATGAAGGCCTAGCTAGTGATACCCATATCTCATGAATAATTTTAAGCAAACCTATGTGTCATGGATTTAATTTATAATACTCCTGTAGAGGTTAGATCCAGTTGATGATAGGTTAACTTGCAAAGATATTGCTTTTATTAACTTGAGAAGGTTAGCTAGAATCATTTTAGTTGTATCTCCAGATAGAACGATCAGCATGCAAAAATAAAATTCGACCGATGTCTCAAATTTCAGTATGAAACCTGAAAACCTGAAATTGGCTGCTCAGGAGACAACTGTGGAAAGATGGCAGCAATGTTTTAGGAACTCAAACACTTTCACAGGTCGAAGAAGGCTCTCAAGGGCTCGAACATTGGCTTTTTTTTAATATTGTGTAACCTTATTATTTCCATATTTTTCTGTGTATTGATACTAGCTTTGCATTCGTGGATCTCAGATGCATTGCTGCTAAACATGTATTATTATTATTTATATATGTTATTTATTGTTAACAAACTTAAAATGTGCCAATACAGTCCACATTAAAAGCATGTAAATTAATTTAAGCCAGTAAATTGGCAGCTTAGAAGGATAATTCCCAATATTTAGAGAATGGCTGAAGAATTGTGTTTTACCTTGTCAGCCTGGGGTCAATACGAGTCTGTAAAAGTCAGATAAAGAAAATTCAAGCTGAGGTAGAAGTCTGTATAGCTCGGAAGAAACAACCACCTGATTGGTTAATTTAAATATAGATACCTTAACAGTGGATTTGGCTGGAATAGTGACGGAGGTTGCATGGTTTTTATTTATATCATTTATAATTGGACTTTATCTCACTGGATTGCTTTTACCTGTTGTAATAGTAGAGGAGTGCATAAGGTATCGCAGGAGAAATCACTGTATCCAGCGCACATACTGGATTCCTCTGAGCGGGACACATTACCATTCAAATATTGTAAAGTTACTTTATGCATCACTGGTGTTATGAAGTAATCTTACAGGGGTGATGGGTGATGCTGAACTCAAGAGAATATCTAGCAGAGATCTTTGGCATGACCTTCCAAATCCGTGACCTCAACCATCCGAGAAATACAATTGTAGCAAATAGGTAGGAAGACCACCGCCTACAAGTTCATCTCCAAACCACACGTCATCCTGATTTAGAAATATGACATATTCATTCACTGCTGCTGATTTCCTGACTATCAACACACTAGGTTCACTTACACCACAAGTAACACAGCATTCAAGAAAATAGCTTGCTGCCTTCTCAAGGACAGTTAGGGAGAGGACAATAGATATTGGCCTCGACAATGATGCTCATATCCTATGAATGAATTAAAAACAAAAGACCTCTAAACTTTGCCAGAGAATAAACCTCGGAATCTAGGTTAGAATCAGTGACACACCCATGAACAAGCTTCAGTTACCATATTGTAAGGAAGCTTCCTCTGGAACTTCCCAACCATTTTCTTTGCAGCGTCAGGCATCTGGTGTTTCAAATAACAACACAGAGGCCGGTACCTTGTCACTAAGCCATCCCAGATTCTGACGTATCTTCAATGCTTGACAGAGAGGGAGAATCCTCAAGTTCCGGAACAGTCGGAAAGGCTATGGAGAGCCAGGCATGTTTTGTTCCTGCACTGTCTGTGAGTTTGCAGCTTTCATATGGCCCATGTGCTTGTTCAAGACTGTGGCACCGACCTAAACTTCATATGTCACTGGACCTGACCTCGCGTCAAACATGTCTCTTACCCATGCAAGGCCATTCCAGTGGTTCCTTCACCAAACTTCATCCCCTGAAGTAAACTCTCTCACTCAGTGGAGGCTTGTGTCCTGCATTACCATTCCAGATGCTGTTTCTCCTTCCCCTCACCAGGTCATGGAGGATCAGATTTAACCTGACGCGCAGTCTTCTCTCCATTAACAACTCTGCTGGAGCTATCACTGTAGTTACATGAGGAATGGTCCTATAATCAAATAGGAACCAGGGCTGTTTGATATTTAGTGAAGCTGTAGGCTGTTTCTTTAAACCTGTTTTCAAAGTTTGGACTGCTCCTTTTGCCAGGGAGAAAGTGAGGACTGCAGATGCCGGAGATTGGAATCAAAAAGTGTGGCGCTGGAAAAGCACAACCAGTCAGGCAGCATCCGAGGAGCAGGAGAGTCGATGTTTCAAGCATAAGCTCTTGATCAGGAATGCTCCTTTTGCCAGACTATTGGAAAGAGTACTACAAAAGATGCATGCAGTTTTTCTAACGTCATCTCCATGTTTGACAAATTAACTCTGTGCATGTCCAATTGCTTTGATTTGGCATCCACATTGACTAAGAACATTGACCTCATGAAAGGACCTGCATATTCAACGTGTAACTGAGTCTAGGGTTTACTTGGCCATACCCACGAATGTAGGGGAGCTGCTGGTGGTAACCTTTGTGCTTGTTGGTACTCTGGGCACTGCCCCACCAATGTGGCTAAGTCTGTATCCAATCCTGACCATCAGACATAACTTCTCACCACCATCTGCATTTTGGAAACCCTGAATGACCCTGGTCAAGTTCAGCCAGTATTCGGTTCCGAGAAAGTGAGGGCTGCAGATGCTGGAGATCAGAGTTGAAAAGTGTGGTGCTGGAAAAGCACAGCACATCAGGCAGCATCTGAGGAGCAGGAGAGTTGACATTTTGAGCATGAGCTCTTCATCAGAAATGCACCTTTCGCCTGATGAAGAGCTCATGTTCGAAACATCAACTCTCCTGTTGTGCTTTTCCAGCACCACACTTCGACAGCCAGTATTCGATAGCAACCTTTGTTTGAGACAATCACTCTTGCTCTCCATAATAATATGCCATCCTCTGTTATGATCTGGTCTTTCTGCATCCCAAAAAGTTTCAAATCTGGTTGTGACAGTCCTTTGGTTTTCCCATCAACATCAGCTGCTTCAGATTTGCTAGGCTGGAGCTTTCAGCGTACAAACTATCCATATTTAAAGACTGGTCCTTATTTGGTCAAATTTTGGTACTTCCAAAATAATCTATTGTCTTGTTTGGCTTGTTGTTTGAGATAATGTTTATCTCCCTGGGTGGAGATTGCTGTTGCACTGGTCAAAAATTGGCCATGAACTATTTTCTGAATGTTTCTGTTTATTCTGGTTGACATATGAAACCATGTAACTTACAGAGGCCGGAAAATCAAGGAGAAGAATGTTATTTTCACTAAATTTGAATCAATAAAATATAATTGAGTTGAACAATAAATATATTTTATTTGCTATCTGGTGACAATGACTTCCTTCAGCCAACATTCAAGCACTGATAGACCTTACACATACTATTCCTACCTTATCAGAGCAAAGTATAATCTACTGAATGAAGCATTGCATGCTACAGAATTGATGATCTGCTAGACTGAGAGTAGTTCTATTTTGACTTGGACTGAATCATTTTGCAACTAGGTGGAACACTTACCATAGAAGAGGTAATCTCAGGAAATTTTATTTTATATTTTCGTTTGAAAGCTGAAAAGAAAATAAAGCAAATATCCTGTCCTTTCATACTTCCAGTTTGTTGGTGGAATCTATATACAAGGAGATTTCAGAAATTTGCACAAGGAACAAATTACAGTTGAAGAACATTATTTTCCTTCAAAAATTATGTTTTATGTTTCTGTAACTCTAAGTATTCATTGTGGTGAGAGATGTCAGTGTTAAAGAAGACAAATTGTCTCCACCTTTTGCTTTCTGAGCATTCCAGAACAGTTTAGATGCTCCATCTGTTTTTTTTTCCCCAAAATATTCCATGATCTTAATTTCTGAGGTATTTCTTGATCTCATTTCATTTGCCTGATATATTAATTTTCTCTTCTTGGGTCTCACTGAGTGAAACTGGCAATTTTTGGACAATTTTTGAGCTAAGAACTCAACCTAACTCAGAATAAAGTTTAGATTGCCTAATACACTACAGTTAGCATCCCTGCAAGAATTTAAGAGATTGTCAACCATCAAGCCTCAAAGGGAATGTTGAATTATCACCTCTTGAGGTTTGTGGACCACTTCCTCTATCTCATTTATGTGTTTGTCCTTAGATATCTGAAAGTTTTGAGTGCAAGTTTAGGGTATTTTCTAATCCACCTATTCAGGAATGTTATTACATACCTCTAGAAGCAGGTGAGACTTGAATATGGTTAAAATCAGGACTACAGAATAAGGTTCCACATGTATGCCAATGTTATGCAGTTCCATTACCTCTCTCACATTGCACCATACCGAGCATACCTCATTGCATATATGTTAGATTAGATTAGATTACAGTGTGGAAACAGGCCCTTCGGCCCCGCCGAAGCGCAACCCACCCATACCCCTACATTTACCCCTTACCTAACACTACGGGCAATTTAAGATGACCAATTCACCTGACCTGCACATCTTTGGACTGTGGGAGGAAACCGGAGCACCCGGAGGAAACCCACGCAGACACAGGGAGAACGTGCAAACTCCACACAGTCAGTTGCCTGAGGCGGGAATTGAACCCGGGTCTCTAGCGCTGTGAGGCAGCAGTGCTAACCACTGTGCCACCGTGCCGCCCACGGTGGCACAGTGTTGTCAGATTGCTTGTCTGAATTCCAACATAGTCATTATTTTCACCAATTGAACATTTGGAAGGTAACAGCCATTGTGTTTGAAGCCTGTTGCATTCTCCATGCCCTAATATTGCTTGGATTCATATTCTGCTCAGGTTGAATCAGAAAGTTTGTCACATCAGCATCCAACACAACACCAAGATGTGCCTTCAATCCAACGTCACTTTGTAACACCATGCGTCTCCACCTCTGAATCAGTTCATTTGCTGTTGAAAGCATCTCCCAAGCTTTGATCCATTCCAGGTGTAACGACTCCAATTCCATCCTGGCTGCCCTCTCATCACCTAAGCTTTTTAAACTTTTGCTGATTCCACACTTATTGCCAGTAGGCTATCCCACATTGGGACCAACTCATCCAATTTCCTTGTCTTTGCTTCATTCCCCTAAATGTTTCTTTTAAAATTTTGAATTTTATATTTAAACACTTTTATGAATTCACCACATCTTATCACCTGCACTTCCTCCAGCCTTGCAACAATCATCTCCTCATTCCTTTTTAGTGTGAGTTCATTTTTCTTTTGTCCCAATATTGGCAGCAATCCTATCAAGTGTCTGGACCATACAGTTTGGAAGTCCTTGCCTAACTCCTCTTCATTCTTCATTTTCACTTATGACTGTCCTTAAAATGGACTTTGTTAACCAAGCTTCTGATCATCCTTCTTAACACCTCCTTTGGCTTGATCTTTCCTTTAATGTCAATTGAGTGTCTTTGGATGTTACTTTACCATAAAAGTACTGGAACAAAACAAAACCACTTGCATTTTGTGCGGCCTGTAACATAGTAAACTTTCCGAAGGCATTTCACAGGAGTGTTATCAAATAAAACTTGACAGTGATTTACGTGAGGAGGTATTAGAACAAGTCACCAAAACTTGGTCAATAAATTAGGTTTCTAGGAATATACAAAAGGAGGAGAGAGAGAGAGAGAGAGAGAGAGAGGTAAAAAGACAGAATGGCTTAAGGAAGGAATTCCAAAGCTTAGCATTCAGGCAGTTGAAGAAACATTTGTAAACAGGTGGACACACATGGGAGGATTGGAGGAGTGGAGATATTGAAAGGAATTAGAGCCATAGAGTCATAGAGATGTACAGCACAGAAACAGACCCTTCGGTCCAAATCATCCATGCCAACCAGATATCCTAACCTAATCTAGTCCTAAGTGTCAGCACTTGGCCCATATTGCTCTAAACCTTTCCTATTCATATACCCATCCAGATGCCTTTTAAATTTTGTAATTGTACCAGCCTCCACCACATTCTCTGGCAGCTCATTCCATACACCCTCTGTGTGAAAAAGTTGCCCCTTAGGTCCCTTTTATATCTTTTCTCCTCAACCAAACTAGTTCTGGACTCTCCCACCCCAGGGAAAATACCTTGTCTATTTATCCTATCCATGCCCTCATGATTTTATAAGATCACCCTTCAGCCTCTGACACTCCAGGGAAAACAGCCCCAGCCTATTCAGTCTCTCCCTATAGCTCAAATCCTCCAACCCTGGCAACATGCTTGTGAATCTTTTCTGAACCCTTTCAAGTTTCACAACATCCTTCCAATAGGAAAGAGACCAGAATTGCATGCAATATTTCAAAACGTGGCCTAACCAACGTCTTCTACAGCCGCAACATGACCTCCCAACTCCTATACTCAATGTTCTGACCAAAAAAAGAAAGCATACCAAACGCCTTCTTCACTATCCTATCTACCTGCGACTCCACTTTTAAGGAACTACAAACCTGCACTCCAAGGTCTCTTTGTTCAGTAACACTCCCCAGGACCTTACCATTAAGTGTACAAATCCTGCTCTGATTTGATTTCCCAAAATGCAGCACCTCACATTTATCTGAATTAAATTCCATCTGCCATTCCTAAGCCCATCGGCCCATCTCATGAAGATCCCATTGTACTCTGAGGTACCTTCTATGCTGTCCACTACACCTCCAATTTTGATGTCATCTGCAAACTTACTAACTATACCTCCTATGTTCACATCCAAATCATTTATATAAATGATGAAAAGCAGTGGACCCAGCACCGATCTTTGTGGCACTCCACTGGCCACAGGCCTCCAGTCTGAAAAGCAACTGTCCACTACCACCCTTTGTCTTCTACCTTCGAGCCAATTCTGTACCCAAATGTCTACTTCTCCCTGTATTCCATGAGATCACTGCTAACCAGTCTCCCAGGGGGAAACTTGTCGAGAACCTTATTGAAGTCCATATAGATCACATCTACCACTCTGCCCTCATCAATTCTCTTTGTTACTTCTTCAAAAAACTCAATCAAGTTTGTGAGACATGATTTCCCACACACACAAAGCCATGCTGACTATCCCTAATCAGTGCTTGCCTTTCCAAATACATGTATATTCTGTCCATCAGGATTCCCTCCAACAGCTTGTCCACCACCTATGTCAGGTTTACCGGTCTATAGCTCCCTGGCCTTTCCTTACCATCTTTTTAAAATATTGGTACCATGTTAGCCAACCTCTAATCTTCCGGCATCTCACCTGTGACTATCGTTGGTACAAATATCTCAGCAAGAGGTGCAGCAATCACTTCCGTAGCTTCCCACAGAGTTCGAGGGTACATCTGATCAGGTCATTGGGATTCATCCACTTTTATAAGTTTCAAAACAGCACATTGTAGGGATGGATGATGTAAGCATAGCGAAAAGTAGGATCATGAACGAGTTTGAAAACAGGAAGGATAACTTTAAAATTGAAGTATTCCCTAATGCAATTGTATGAAAAGCACATTTTGAAATATTTACATCATTATGGATGTAAATTTTGTTTGTTGGATGGAGTTGATATTTTGAAAATGACTTGGTAACACTGTTAAGTGACCACTCCTGGTTTGCCTTCGAAAGCTGGAAATAGAAGCTCCTGCATTTATAATAGTATTTTTAAATTAAAACAGTAGAATTGGCTTTTTTATTTGATTTGCAAACATGAACTAATTAGAAGTGCCAACTGCTTGATTTGCAGTCACTGCATAACCCTAAAAGAATAACTAATCTTAGGCAGACCAGACATCATTTCTGCACTCTGAATATGTTAGCAAGATTCCACCAAGTGAGAATTTCTGTTTGTTCTGTTAATTTGAGAAATTCTAATTCATTAATTTAGGCTGACATCAATTTTAATTGGATTCAGAATTTAATTGTATTTTAGCAACATTCCAACGGACTCACATAAAGGGGCAATGTGATCTTAAAATCCAGGACAAGCATCATGTAAGCTAAGCCAATCCCAGCAAAAGGAAATGTTTTATTTCACCCTAGTGAGGCAGAAGGGGCAGGCCTGATGTGGACATTAGAGTCGAGAGTGTGGTGCTGGAAAAGCATAGCAGGTCAGGCAGCATCTGAGGAGCAAGTGAATTGATGTTTTGGGCAAAAGCATCTGCAGTCCTCATTTTCACCCTGATGTAGATATTGTTGTGTTATTTCTCATGGTCAGTATGACAGTGTACTTCTGTCAGAGATATGCTCCTGACATGATCGTTATATATGGCATGTGACTTGATGATGTAAAGACCTTAGATACCATCTTTCCTGAGAATCACTTGAAATGTGACAAGCTACTAGAAGCATGCTCATCTGTTGTAACCTAATATCTTCAGATTAGCCCAGATATTGATATATCCTATGAATATTTTGTTTTGTACATAATATTGAGTTGTGATCAAGGCTCATGAGATTCTCCGATACCATGATATCCACCCCAGTCTGTTTCGAAATGAAGGAAACCGAAGCATACCACATCCAGTAAATGTCCTTTTGGAGACAAAACTCCATCATGGTTAGCAGCAGAGACTTTATATAAAAGGATACAATATCTTGGTAGCAAATATTTGGAAAGCTATTTGAAAACTATTTGAAAAGCAACTGAGCATTAGCTCTGGGTACCTGAGAATTTAGCCCTTCCTGAAGAAGGGCTAATGCCCGAAACGTCGATTCTCCTGTTCCCTAGATGCTGCCTGACCTGCTGCGCTTTTCCAGCAACACATTTCCACCTGAGAATTTAGACAATCAGATCTGCATTGGCCACCAACAAGCGCTAATAACAGATCTAATTTTGTTTGATAAATAGACATTTTCAAGATTTCAAGAAATTTCCAAGATTACCACAAATAAAAATAGAAACAAAATATATTTTGAGCTGAAACACAGCCAGCTGGAAGCCTCATATGGTCTGTTCCTTACAGAAATTTATAAGTACCAGTTTGTCTGAGCTCAACCGTTTCAGGGTTTACTGCTAGTTAGGAAGGAACCTTTTTAACTTTGACAGAAAGTAAGGGACATATACCTTAAATATACAGTCCAATGTTTTAAGGCTGAATCATGGATAGCAGAAACCTTATTATGGAATGGGTATCCAACGACACTTCAGAAACTTCATTGTAGAATGAATATCGAGTGACGCCTCAGAAACCTTATTATGGAATGGATTCCCAGTGGCACATTTACTGAATTATAATTGTGCAAACAGTGCATTCTATTCTAATTTACACAGTAAGTGATAGATGATCTTGAGAAAGAGCTCTCAAAACATTGCTTGCCATTGATAAGGACAGGCTTCACACACCCAATCCTTCCAATGGACGATCAGAAAGATCCAGAAAAATCTGGAAAGACTTTGAAGACTACCTCAAGTCTTAGCTTAAATAATTTCATGCTATATGTCCTGAAAAGACAGAGTGACAAACATTAATTAAAATCAACATGGAAGCTAATTCAAGTATAACACCACCATACAGCATGTAAGATTGTAAAACAGAGGAGCAAAATTAGACCATTCGGTCCATTGAGTCTGCTGTGCCATCTGATCAGGTTTGGTATGTTTTTCAATCCCATTCTCCTGTATTCTCCCCACAACCCTTGATTCCCTTACCAACATTCAATGAGCTGGCCTCCACTGCCCTCTCCAGCCATGATTTCCACAGATTCACCACGCCCTCGCTGAAGAAATTCCTCCTCATCTCAGTTCTAAAGGGTGACCCTTTCACTCTAAGGCTGTGCCCTTGGATCCTAGTCTGTCCTACTAATGGAAACATGCTCTCCATGACCACTCTGTCCAGCCCTCTCAGTATTCTGTAAGTTTCAATCATATCCCCCTCATTCTTCGAAACTCCATCCGCTACAGACCCAGAGTCCTCAACCGCTCATCACATGAAGACATTTACTTAAGCAAGTGGCTCTCTGTGGTAAAGACTATAAGGGACTGTATTGCGGTGTAAAATGGATCAACAGTTTAGTTCTTTGGCAGAATCACATTGCACTGTGAATACACAAACTCCTCTTGGCTTCCCAAAACTTATATTTGATAGCTGCCAACTATCCAGCAGTGGCAGGACGACCAGTATGCACCATTTTCAGTGTAGTCATAATTCACAATGGTCAGACTAACCCTACTGTAGTGAACTCAACTATGTGATGGAATCGAATCAGTTAACAATCTGAAAGGATGTGACTTAAAAGCAAACTGTAAGCTAGCTTTTGGGATGATTATGTCTGGAACTCTGAGCAGATTATCCAACCCACACGAAGGCTAAGACATTTCTCTTGATACAAACATTGATGCTGTAGACTGAAGTTGAAAACATTCTCAAAGTTGACCTGCTACACTTTAGCCAGTGTGAACAGTTAGAGTCAGCAACTGCTAATGATAACCAGCTTTCAGAGTTGTAGAAGGTCATTATTCAGCAATTGCTTGATGGCATTAAAGAAGCACTTCAGATGATTAATTTATTTTCGCTGCACAGAGGTAAACTTGGCATATCATGGCAAGTCATTATCAAGAGGAAACAAATCCTAATATCAATGAGTTATCATGTCCATGTTACATCAAAGACATGCGAGTGTTGAACACGCAAGGTGGCTAATACATGAAGCTATGTACTAGGCAGGATATCCAGTGACGAGTGAGTGCATGCCAAATGTAGGAGAAACCTTTGCATCCACACAATGTTCCATCCATTTCTTGGACAAAAGGAACAAAACAATAATCTACAATGTACATGGAAGATTACATCTCTAATTATCCCAGTATTTGATGACTTAGCAAGACAATGAGTGTGACTGATGTTAACATAATTTTCAGTTTAGTCAGCATACTGGAATGGATAGTGTCTGACAGCAACATTGGAGAACGATTTCAAGGTATGTTGAAGAAGTGAAGTGTGACCTTTATCACATCATCACCCCACTATCTATGCTCAAAATGTCTAGCAGAATGTATGATCAGCATTATCAAATCAATGGTCATTAGGTGTCAAGCATCAAAACAAGTGTTTTGCATTGTTGCATTTTAGTACAGCACTAATACAGAAAGCATTACAATCCCCAGAACAATTTATGCTCAGCACCGCTTGCCCAGCGACTAATTGTCTAACCATTCTGGGAAACAGGACATTTTTCTTCAAAGATAGAGGAGGATGAAAAAAAAAGTATGATGAGATTAGATTCCCTACAGTGGGGAAACAGGCCCTTCAACCCAACTAGTCCACACAGACCCTCTGTAGAGTAACCCACCCAGACCCATTCCCCCTAACTAACACACCTAACCCTGTGGGTAATTTAGCATGACCAATTCACCTAACCTGCACATCTTTGGACTGTGGGAGTAAACAGGTGCACCCGGTGGAAACACACACAAATGCGGAGAGACTGTGTAAACTCCACACAGACAGTCGCCTGAGGCTGGAATTGAACCCAGGTCCCTGGCACTGTGAGGCAGCAGTGCTAGCCACTGTGCAACCCCATGGTGGGGCATAATAAGCAAGCAGGTAGACAATAATCAAATCTAAGCCTTGAACAGAGAGTGAAAATTAAAATATTAATAAAATGCCTGAATACCAATGAAGAATTCTAAAATATGCAAGCAGCCCAGATCATGCAAAATTATTTTTCATCATGATATGAAGGAACAGAATTCAGCTCAGACCAATGTAGGACACATAAATCATGAATGAAGAGAATGATGATTGAATGTTCATATTGAGTAACAACAACCATCTGCAAGACAATGAATGCGTCAAATAAGTACGACATAGAACAACACGCACCATTCCAGTCAGGTATATGATCGTCAGATCAAGATCAGTTGTCAAACTTGCACATGACATATTGAATTTTGAGATGTTAGTCTTGCAAACTCTGTTTTATTTGTTTGTGTACTTATTGAATTGACAGCATATGCCTATATAAAACCAACTATACCTCTTGGGGATAAGCTTTGATTTTTGGAAAAAAAATTATGATCCATTATGTCTCATATTTAGTAAGTAAGGAATCCTTTTCTCATGATACTGCAATTTTTTAAATGCTAGGAATGTGAGGGAGGTGCACAACTAAATTCCTGAAACCTGTTCTCAGCTGGGAAGATACTCATAAATTTACATCTCAATAATCAGATCCTTAATTGCCTTTATGAAAGCTTTACACAAAAAAGTATTAATATTCAAAATGTCAAAAATCATCAAGTGCTAAAGTAGAATCGATAATAGTTTTTGACACATACAAAGATGAATGTGCCAACTTACATTGTATTTTCTAACATAAGTCATAACTTATTTCACTATGATATATTGACTTAGGTTTTAAAATGGTCTTTGGAATTTTAATTTTCCTGTTATTAGGTTGTCTTTAAGGCAAGATAATGAAGCATAAGTCAAAACCTGTGCTTAAAAATGTCGATTTCAAGTGGAACTTGATCACCTAAGCTAAAAGATCTATGATTATTAATATTGGCAAAACGAACTGAACATATTTTCATGTTTGCTATTTTATTGGGAATAGCGCATTTAAATTAGTTGGTTAATCCATGGTCAAAAGCTTTGGACCTTAGAACGTAAAATGGGATGACTAAATTTTATTTGTGATGTCAATAAATGTAATTTATACATTATATATTTGACATTAATTCGTTGTGATAGAAGATCAGCCATGAATAAATTGAATGGTGCAACAGGCTTGGAAGAGTGAATGTCCTACTCCTGATCCTACTTTCTATGTTCTATGTTTGCTATTCTATTGCTATCTTTTCTGCATTGAATGCATTGGACAAAATTAACCCACTTTTTCACTCAGCTGTCAGTTCTTCCCAGCGAAAATGAGTACTGCAGATGCTGGAGATTAGAATCAAGAGTGTGGTGCTGGAAAAACACCGCCGGTCAGGCAGCATCCAAGGAGCAGGAAAATTGACATTTCTGGCAAAAGCCCTTCATCAGGAATCTTCCCATATATTGGTAGTGCTTTATCTTTAGGAGTGAACACCATCTTTGTTTTTGGGTTTTTCTCCTCATTTTCCCTGTTATTCAATCCCTACCCACCCCTTTCAGCATTCTGCAGAGACCATTCACTCCGCGACTCCCTTGTTAGGCCCATGCGCCTCACCAACCCATTCTTCACACTTGGCACTATCTCTTGCCACCGCAAGAAGTGTAAAACTGCACCCACACCTCCCCCCTCACCTTCATCCAATGCCCCAAAGGAATCTTCCACATCTGACAGAGAATTTCCTGCACATCCAAACACCTCATCTACTGTGTTGCTACTCTCCTCTACATTAGGGAGACAGGACGCCCACTTGTGGAACATTTCAGAGAACATCTCCGAGACACATGCATTAAACAACCCCACTGCCCTGTGGCTGACCAATTCAACTCCCCCTCCCACTCTGCCAAGGACATGTCCTGGGCCTCCTCCACTGCCAAAACCTAGCCACCTAACATCCGAAGGAAAAACACCTCATTTTCTGCCTTGGGACCCTCCAACCACACAGAATCAATGCTAACTTCACCAGTTTCCTCAACTCCCTTATCCCAGATCCAACCCTCCAACTCGATACCACCTATATGTCCATCTTCCTTCCCACCTATCTGCTCCACCCTCTGCTCCGAATTATCACCATCAACCCCCACCCTCACCTACCTTTAGCATTCCTAACTACCTTCCCCCAGCCCCAGCCCGTCCCATTTATCTCTCAGCCCCCTTGGGTGCCCCCCTCCCCCACATTCCTGATGAAGAGCTTATGCTCAAAACGTTGACTCTCCTGCTCCTTGGATGCTTCCTGTCCTGCTGTGCTTTTCCAGTGCCACGCTTTTGACTCTGATCACTTTCTTCAATGTTTTCTTTAATGTTGACCAAAATGAACAATATTTATGGCACACCAGAAATTCACAGACACAAAATGGTTAACTATCTGGTGTTTACTGATGTCATTTAACTAAGTTGCATCAAGCATAATTGCAGTGATCACAGCTGACAATATTTTTAATGGTGACCCAAATTGAAAAGAGAATTGTTTGGACAGGATGTGTTTGAGTCTGAGAGTACAATTCTAAAGTGAGGAAGAATTGAGAGATTGAAGAACTGTCATATTGTTAGCATTATGAAGGATTTAGAGACACAAGGAGTTAATAATTAGCATTTTATTTAGATTTGAATGCTGAATCAGGAGATTTAAAGCATGCAATTTACAAATGCAACTTTGTGCCCAACTTGAAAGAAAGGTCAAAATCGCAATGATTCCATTATGTTGTCTGTCATGTACAAGACTGTTTTTTTATTATTTAAAAAATGCAGTCTCTATTTTATTAATAACATATGTTTCCTTCCTTGTCAACAAAGTTTATGTGGTCTCTGATATCTACACAATATGCTTGTCAGGCTGATGATAATCCTCATTTGCGTTGTGATGTATGTCCTTTCATTAACCTTTCGTAATTTAAAAAAAATTATTTATACACATAATTAATATCTGTTAGTGCTAAAGCTGCACAACTGGATCTAATTTTAAAGATTGTGTGTCAGGATCAAGGACTGGTAGGAGTATTGGCATACGACTGTGGTGACAACAAAGGACTCAAAGAGACAGACACAGCAAAAAGCCTATCAATGTGGTAGATGAGGGGAGCTTATAATCAGGGGAAGATCACTGGCAAAATGCTGTTTTGTACTGTGAGGAAGATGGTACCCTCATGTAACCTAATTATTGCGCTGTACTCTTCTGGTTAAAGAATAAAGTCAAGTGAGCTTGAAAGACAATTCGAAAGCCATTAGGAATAGGTTCACCACTTTAATTTCCTAAATATCCATGTCATTGTCATGGAACTAAAGCATTTAAAATTGTTCATGATTCATGTTCAAAAAAGGAAAAAATATTTCAAAGAAATATAAACAAATTATTAACTCATGAAATTGTCAGTCAGAAAATTACACAGCTGTGTAAAGAATCCTTTAAAGATTCAACACCATTTGTGAGTTTTGGAGCTGGACCAAATGTTCATATCAAGAGCTTTATCAAATTGTAAGAAGAATTTGTTGTTTTTTTTAGTACATGAACATTTCAGACCCTTGTTAATATTATCTGACACATTAGTTCTGTGCTCAGAGGATACAGGAAGCGTGCTTCAAAAAGTCAGGTGATGTCAGGACATTAAACCAATGTGAAAACTCAAACTACAGTGTTCCCTATGTATAACAGTATCTGACTCTTCACATGGATGAATGCAGAAGAGAACATGGTTATTAAAGTACTGAAATGTATTTGAGTCCATGCACAATTACTGGTCAATTTAATGGTCTCCTGCATTTTTAGCTCATGCTTAGAGAAGAGAGTTCTACCAGTTAGGAACCATGTGCCTTTCTCACGCAATACAATTAGAGTTGAACATTTGGAGAAATATGTTTTCAAGTGTATTGAGATTTTCTGTCACCGTGATATTTTTTCTCATTTTGCATTTTGCAAACCCACTGCATGCTTCATTTGTTTCATTAAATGGACTGACAGTGTGAACTGTGGTCAGACATCAGTAATAGGTTTGTCACTGCCTATTACAAGCTAATATACTTTACCAACAGAGGCACAAGCTGTTTGATCTCAATCATAGTTCAAACCAGCTGTTGCTTGACAATTTGATTCACGAGCTGTCTCTTCACAAAAATACAGTTTTTTTTTCATTTTGTAAAGATTAGTGAGATATATTTTTACCATTTTTGAAATTGATGAAAGGTAAACCGATTTGTAAAAGAAAAATATTGCAGCATTGGCAAAATAATAGATCTTTTGCTATTAGTATCCATTAATGTGGCAATCTGTAAAATTCATTTACGTTCTTTCCATGACACATCACTTCAATTTTGATATTGTTGTTGTTCATATCAATGATCTCTTTTCACATGAAAACTGCTTAGTGACTTAGATGCAAGTGAATTGAAGCATTATTCAGAATTTGAACACTTAAGAATCCATCTTCATTGCAACTGAGATTCAGAAGAGTGCTCCTTGTCTAAAAATAAATTCATGGGTTAGATCATGTTATGAACAACAGTGTCTAATTCAGTTAATTTATTTAAATAGTAATGGCAAGCTTAATATGAAAACTATTTTAGTTGACATTAAAACCTTTGAAATCAAATAATTTCAAATGGAGAACGTATGTCATACTGGAGACAGAAGTAAAGGTGACAGACAGTTAATTAAAACATTTCATGTTTGGATACTGAATAACACAGACCTGAGTCAAGTGACCCAAGTGGGGATAAGCCATGGTGCACTAAGGAAGCAAACATTAGCTAATTTTCTACTGCTATTTCAGATTTGAGTAATCGTGCTGGAAATGCAAATGTAGGGACAGTAGTTTCGGTTTCATGTTTGAAAACAGTAAACTGCCTTATAATTTGTTGTTAAACAAAGGACAATTTACCAAGGAAAAGACATGATGTATAACAGCAACAATATTAAGCCTGCAACAAACAGGGAGCTCATTTGGAGTCACACAGTCTGGAAACTTGCTTCAGCAAGAGGTTACATGGCCTTGTTTATGAGTGGAATAAGACTGTTACAGTTTTAAACTCAGGGAGAGAGCGTTTGAGCTGTCTGTGGAGTTAAAACCCATTTCTGTCTTTGGTGAGAGGAGTTACAAAGAAGGCGACGAAGTATGTAAGCTGAATATCACTTGAGGAGAGTTCCTGAAAAGGATTGGTTTGAAATCTACCCCATCATTTGAAACAAAGGGAATTCCGTAAAATTACAACTATCCCAGGAAAGTTTCAGTGCCAGCAGTTTGTGTGTGCAGAATAACCTCAGACTCAGATCACCATTTGGGACAAGGCCATTTTTTCTCTCATGAGTTTAACTATCATTTTGCCAAAGTGTTTTAAAGTTAACACTCTGCAGAGCTTTGCATTTTTTTTGTTTTGGCTCAGACTTCTGTGTGTTTTAAAAATGCAGGTAGTGTACATGTTTTTGCATAATCCAAATTGTCAATAATCTTAGCATATTTGTTTAAGTAAGTTTGTTTTTGATAATAAACCAATAATTTCTGACAGAACCTGACACAATGAGAGATCTCGGTGATTGGATATATCACCAGCCTGATTAAATTTCAAATTTGTTTTGGAGAAGTGGGAGAAGGAAAGGAAGCAATACTCCCTCCAACCTCAGTTATAACAGTGGGTATTAGGACATGGAGGAGTGAGAAGCAATGCTGGAGCAGTTTTGTCCAATTTACCAATGTCGTGGTGTGGGGAGTAGCGGCGACAGTAGTGGTGGGTGGGCTTGGAAGGTGAAAGGACCTAGTTGATTAGGACCTTTCTGATCCATGGAGTTTCTCTACTCCCCAAAATGGCAAGAGCTGCTCCTGCCCCACACAGCACCACTCCCACCATTTGCTCAACAATGCCACCCCTTCTTTCTGGCTCCAGTGAACCCTACACATGCAGTTCCATTGTTCCTGGTACGGGTTGGGTGCAGTACCAAACATTGACTCCTGCTGCCAGTTGTGTCACTGGAAGTAAAGTAATGCCGATCCTCTGACTGGCCGGCAGCTCTTGAAAGGGTGACTTCTGCCCTCAGAAAGATGGAAGCCCTGATGACAAATAGTTAATTGCATTAGCCTTCCAGGAAATGGTCTAAACAATGGTTCCCCTGCACTCTAACTAGCAGATGGGCCATTAAATTTAGCCCCACAAGTGAACGTTACCCACCTCAGTCTGAACAGGGCAGGTGTTGTGCAGATCATGAATTGTAGCTCTCTTACACCCGAAAACCAGGGCTCACCAGCTTCTGGCCAAATAGCTCTTGGTAAAATACATTTTATTGGCTGCTTTAGCCTTTCAATGTACCTTAGCTTTGAGTTAAAGCTCAGCATGAATTAGGGAGATGCAAATTCTCCTTGGAATGTAACACACCTGAGCCTCAATTGATATGCACACTCAGACACCCCTGGGGATAATTTCCACTCCCCTGTCCCTTACAATACTAGGAATGCTGAAGCTAATTATTGTATGCCAACTGCTGTACCAGCTGAGATCAGCTAACACAGCAAGGATCACAAATCAAATCTTCAATCTTCTCAACTGTATGGCTTAATATAACATCAACCCACATCTTAATTTATCGAGGAAACTGTATTGAGGAAACCGATTTAATCAATCTTGACTATTGTGTACATACTGTACCTTTTGTTTTAGTTTAACATGAAGTGCTGGATTATTTAACTCCATGTTGTGAGTGAAGGTACAAAGTCATATTACAAGATTGAATCAATGTGAGTGAGTACTCAACCATTTCAGACATAGCACTCAATGTTTGCTTGAGGGGAGACAGTAAATTAATGGGATACGGCCAGTTAAAGCTAAGTGGCTGTTCAGGGTGTTAAAACAAAATTGAGCTTTTAGAGGAAACTTAGTTCTGTTAAACTGAGCTTTTAATCTTTCCAAAAGGTTTTTGCTTGAGACAAAATTAAAAATTGTGTCTGGCAAATCTGCCTGTTAGAAATACATGGAGACAATAACTGGAGTCTCTGGGGAAATGATGGAGCAACACCTTAATCCCCTGTTTTATATTGGATACGATGGAGATGCTGCTGGATGAGTTTGTTCTTGCTTATTGCATCGGGCACCTTGTCCAGAGGTTAGTCAGGTTACATCTCTGATAAGCAATGACAGTAAAAAGCTGGAAAAGATATCCTTGACTGGCCCAATATTGAGCTACCTGTGGTTAGCTGCAGATGTGCTTTGAGCATACGGGATAGTTCTGTTTTCAATTCAGCTCCTTTTGGTCATTACCAGGTTGGACCTGGTAGCATGATGATGGATGTGGCATTCTAGCTATGGTACCTATAAATTTCAATGACATGTCTTCTTCTACCTTGATTAAAAGGGCATTGCTAATTAGCATTTCATTCTAAGTGAAGTTTGGATCACTGGTTGGCAAGAATGTATCTCTCAGTCCTTGTAAGTCCCTGTTCTCACATGGAAATCCTTGAATTAAAAATCACAATTTACTTTTTTGTTTAACTTTGTCAGTTTTTCCAAAGTCTTGTAAATGCTACAACTTAATGAATGTAGCATTCATAACAAAAGAGTTGAATTGTTAGCACAGATAGAAATAAAAATGTATGATCTGATTGCAAATATAATTGCAGATTGACCAAGGCTGTGTCCTGAACATAATGATGTCTTGAAAAGATAGGAAGATAGAAAAAAGTGGTGGAGTAGGTCAGTACATTAAGGATGTTATTAGAACAGTTGTGAGAAATGACCCTGGCTTGAAATAACAGCAAGGTATAAATACACACTGTAGGACAGATTGTACAAGTAGAAGGGTACTAAAATAATCATAAGTCATTTCAGTCACTAGGCAGATTAGATAAATTAGATTTTCAAAGCTAATTTAGAAAATGAGTTTATAGAGTGCATTTGGACCAATTTCTTTGAGCTGTATGTTCCAGAGCAAACCAGAGAAAAGGCAACTCTTGACTTGGTGATGAAAAATGAAATAAGCTGAAGCAATAACCTCATGGTAACTGAGCTTTTAGGTGATAATAATCATAACATGATAGAATTTCACATTCACTTTGAAAGGGACATATGTGGATCTACAACTTTGTTTTAAACCTGAATTAAGGCCATGACCAGGGAACAAAGGGTATGAAGCTAAGCCAGATGCCCAGCATTTAGGGTTCTTAAAATAATTTGACTGTAGGGATAGTAGCTGTATTGGTTACAATCTTCCATAACCTTTGATTTTGGAAAGATTCCAGATTGAAAAATATGTAAAGTGATGCCTGTGTTCAATAAAGGATAGAGAGACAAAGCAGGAAACTAGTCAGTTCGCTTAACATCTTTTACAGGAAAAATGAAAGGTTTATAGCAACAGGTTATATTGAAAATATAATGGTTTTGTGAAAGGGGAATCACATTTACCTAAATTCTTTACAGTTCAACTGAGTTCTTCTGTACTCTTTACTTCTTCTGAACTCTTTCACAGAGTTCTTTACAGAAGTAGCAAGTAAGGTGGATGAAGGAGAATACTTAGATATGGTCTGAACTGACCTTGTATACTTTAGAATGGAACTCCTGTTTAACCAGTACCCATTATTTCCAAGTTATTTTTGTTTTTCATTCTGTGATATTAATGTGAACTAGATCCGTTGCTACTTTGGTGCTGGTCAGGTACATGCAGTTAGCTGATATTTTGATTTTCACAGTGGTGCAACTGAGGTTTTTTTTTTAAGTGGTGTGTAGTGTCAGGCCCCTGGAGTCAAACACAGTCACACAGTGAGATACTAGATTAGATTAGATTACATTTAGATTAGATTACATTACAGTGTAGAAACAGGCCCTTCGGCCCAACAAGTCCACACCGACCCGCCGAAGCGCAACCCACCCATACCCCTACATTTACCCCTTACCTAACACTACGGGCAATTTAGCATGGCCAATTCACCTGACCTGCACATCTTTGGACTGTGGGAGGAAACTGGAGCACCCGGAGGAAACCCACGCAGACACGGGGAGAACGTGCAAACTCCACTCAGTCAGTCGCCTGAGGCGGGAGTTGAACCCGGATCTCTGGCGCTGTGAAGCAGTAGTGCTAACCACTGAGCCACCGTGCCGCCCACAAATGATTACTATGGCAAATGATTGCTGTAAAGACGCTGGGACCATGATAGCTCTGAAATCTCACACATAACTGGATTGGCAGGGTGTTGTGACTAAGAATCCCAAGAGAGGAAAAGAAAGGGCCACAGATATTGAGAGTGGATACCTGGCCTGAGGGTGGGTATGAAGGAGCTGACATGTTAACTTCACTCAAGGAGCGTGGTATAACAATTAGTCTTAGCTTTGTTCAATGAGTATGACAGCTAGGCTGTGATTAGACCTGGACTAATGTTGCAGTCTTAGTTACTGGCGATGTTCCAATGGCAGAAATGCCAGGTATCATGGTAGTGATATTCCAGTGTAGACAGCTGTTAATGAGCAGAAAGGAAAGTAAAAGATACTCAAAACATTCAGGAGCTGTCCAGTGAGAAAGTGGATGATGAAGGGCTACGCTTGGCATCATTCCACGATTCTTATCAGGACACATCAAGCAGCTGACATTTCATTACAGATACAAGCGCACAGTCTCACATCTATTTTGATTTCAGAACCAAGCTACATAGCGCACCTGGCCTTAGACTTATGTCATCTTACAACCCTATCTAAGTCACTGTTACTCTTTGTGCAATGCCCAGTGTAGCTCAAATTATTATTATTGCTCAAAGTGGGATCATCACCCACAGGGAGGCTATCAAAGTTCAAAACATTCACTTTTATACAGCAATAGCAAAAGTGAACAATGATCAAATAAACAATGTCTCTGGGAATAGGAAGGGAATTATTGCCCTTTGAGGACTAAGCGATTTTCAGTGATCACCGCGCCCAGCTCTTTACTGGAACGGAATGCCAATTAAGGCCTGTCTAGCTGCTTGTATTCATGCCACTTCACTCTATCACATTGAAGGTGACGTCCCTCCTGCTCAGTGCCCCTACCCTCCTCTTTGGAAAACTGTTTCCAATCTCCCAGTCTCAGCAGAACTTATCCCATCCCCTCATTCCGTCCTTCAGTGTGCAGTGGCAGCTTTCTAGGATTATGTAATGCACTGCAAGGCTCCTCCAGTCTGATCCAGGTATGACAATATCATTACAGGAGGCTGAACATCTGTTCCACCATGGGTCTGGTCTAAGAATGGGCTGCATTGTATCTAGGTTCAATCTTAGGGTTGTGTAATGGAGTCATCAAACTTGGTTGCAGAGTGTAGCCTTTGCTTCTTGGTAAGCATCCTTGTATGGCATCCAACACTGTAAAATGTATCAGTAAGATGAGAGTTCTTAAGGATGTAGGCAGTATGGCAGCTCTCAGGTACCTGGTGCAGATTTCTACCCATGGTACTGATGATCACAAATGACTTGAGCATTGATAGAATAGAGTACTTTTCTTGTAACAAACTCATATGTATTACAATATGGAGTTCTCAACATGATATATATACAGTTCATCACACTCTACACACAAGAGAAGCCAGTAATGTTTTCAAAGCTGACCAATGTCACTGAAGCACTGACCCCATCACAGAGAAACAAGATGGTGCAAAGTAATCAGGCAGAAACTGCATTAGTAACAGCTCTGATATATTCGTGGGTTAAGGATTGAGAAATCCATCAGAGCAATGGCTCCTTGATGGAGGACATTGAAGTAGTGAATGTCCAAATGGGCCATTATCACCATAATTAATCTCATTGCTGAATCATCCACAATTATTATCCTCGGACTTACCATTGACCAGAAACTCAACAGGACTCGTAATATAAATGGCTCCTTGCGTAAAAGTTTAATGGGGTTGTTAGCTTGATGGCTATCGAGTGGGATGACCACCCACTCCATGTCATAGGTCTCACTTGTAGCAACGGCTTAGTTCTGTGACCCAAGGCATCATGCATCCGTGACAATACTGCGCTTCACTCATTTGGATGATATAGCGTGAAGAATTATAGTCTGTCTCCCTCCTGCACAAACCTTTAGCTATGACCTCTCCATGTGGAGACTGGCCAGCACTCACTGGAATGACCTGATCATCCTGGGCTTGCTGTTGCACTGATCCTTTTGTATTCTCCTGCATATATGTTGCATTTCAGTGACCACAATTGTAACCCTTGTTGTGCCTGAATCAATCAGTCAGGTTTACGGTGAATCTGTCAGAGGAAGATAGGATCAGAACAGGCCCTTATTAACGTAAGCAGTCACAAATCACAGTTTAGCATCATCCTCCACACAGTGGGACACAGAGTGCTTTGATAAGGAGGGTCATGGAATGCCTCTGCCTGGACCTTGGACATAGGACCTTATTCCAAGGAGTGTAGCACCTGTCATGTTGTAAAGAGACCTGTAGGAGAAAGTAAGTGCTGTATGAGCTCAATACTTACAAATCAAAATGGAATCATCAATCAGGGGTGTGGACAAGGCAGAGCAGTAGACCAATCAATTCTTTGAATTTGCTCTGTCGTGGAATACAATCCTGACTGACCTCGTGCCTCAATCTGTATGCCCTGTGGGCAGCACGGTGGCACAGTGGTTAGCACTGCTGCCTCACAGCGCCAGAGACCCGGGTTCAATTCCCACCTCAGGCGACTGACCGTGTGGAGTTTGCACATTCTCCCCGTGTCTGTGTGGGTTTCCTCCGGGTGCTCCGGTTTCTTCCCACAGTCCAAAAATGTGCAGGTTAGGTGAATTGGCCATGCTAAATTGCCCGTAGTGTTAGGTGAAGGGGTAAATGTAGGGGAATGGGTCTGGGTGGGTTGCGCTTTGGCGGGTCGGTGTGGACTTGTTGGGCCGAAGGGCCTGTTTCCACACTGTAAATTATCTAATCTAATCTAATAAAGCCAAACCAGCCCAATCATTCTACTCTCGATCATCAGTAAAAGGAAGAAAGCATATAAAGTGCTATAATGCAACACTTTGTTAGCAATAACCTGTTCAGTGATGCCCAGTTTAGGTTCCACTGGAGCCACACAGTTCCTGACCTCATTACAGCCTTACTTCAAACATGGGCAAAAAAGCTGAACTCCAGACAGGAGGTAAGAACTGTGGTCCTTGACATCAAGGCTGCACTTGACTAAGTGTATCATCAAAGAACCCTAGCAAAATTGAAATCCACGGGAATCGGGTTAAAACTCTCCATTGGTTGAGGTCATAGCTAATGCAAAGAAAGGTGGTTGTGGTTGAGATCATCTGATTTCCAGACATCTCAAGCTCCTCAGGGCAGTTTCTGAGGTCCAACCATCATCAGCTATTCATCGTGGACCTCCTCTCCACCGTAAGGTGAGAAATGAAGATATAGCACAATGTCAACACCATTCGCATCTCCTCAGATACTGAAGCAGTCCATGACAAGACTTAAACTATGTCAATGATGGGTGACATGTAACATTTGCACCACACAAGTGACAGACAATGACCACCTCCAGTAAGAGAGAATCTACCCTCACTCCTTGACATTTACTGGCATTCCCATCACTGAATCTTCCATTATTGACATCCTTGGGGTTAGCTTTCAGCAGAAACTGAACTGGACAGGCCATATAAATATAGAGGTTTTAAGAGCAGATGAGAGGCTTGGAATCTTGCATAACCCAGCTCCTGACTCCCCAAAGCCTGTCTATAATCTACAAGGTACAAGTCAGGATACAATGGAATACTCGCCACTTGCCTGGATGAATGCAGCTCCAACACTAAAGAAACTTGACGCTGTCCAGGACAAAGCAGCCTTCTTGATTCACTCCCTCCACCACTAAAACACAGTGGCTGCATTGTGTGCTATCTGCAAGGTGTATTGAAAAACTCGAGATAGCACCTTCCAATCCTGCACCTGCGACAATCTGGAGGGAACTGAACAGTAGGTACATGGCAGCACCACCACTCTCACGTTTCTCTCTAAGCCAACCACCCACATTGGAAAATGACATCATTCCTTCATTGTTATTGGACAAAATTCTGGAATTCCCTCCCGAACAGTGTTCCTGCAGTAATTCAAGAAGATAGCTCACCACAACCTTCTCTACAGCAATTATGGATGGCCATTTAATGCAGACCAGGCCAGCGATGCCCATATCTCCAGAGAAAATAAAAGAAGACCTTCCACTTTCATGCCCATTCACCATGTCCTTTGAGTCCCATGGAGATTAAATATCTATTATTTTAGCTTTGACCATACTGAAAATTTGAGCCTCCATGACTCTCTCGGATTGATCGTTCCAAAGATTTACAACCCTCTGGATGCAGAAATTCCTCATCATCTAAGTCTTAAATGACTGACCTTTTACTCTCAGGCTGTATTCTTGTGCTGTGGATTCCCCAATCAGTAGCAAAACTTTCTAGTGTCTGCCTGTCAAGCCTTTCCAGAATCTTATCCCAGATCCAACTTTTCAACTCGGCACTGCCCTCTTGAACTGTCCTACCCTTCCATCTTCTTTCCCACCTATCCACTCCACCCTCCTCTCTGACATATTATCTTCACCTCCAACCTACTAAGTTTCAGATACCTATCGCATTCCCAGCTACTCTACCTCCAGCCCATGCTCTCCCATTTGTCTCTCAGCTCCCTTGGACCACCCCCTCATTCCTAATGAAGGGCCTATGCTTGAATCACCGACTCTCCTGCTCCTTGATGCTGCCTGACCGCCTGTACTTTTCCAGCACCACACTCTTCGACTCTGATCTCCAGTATCTGCAGTCCTCACTTTCACCTTCCAGAATCTTGTATGTTTTAGTGAGATCACCTCTCATTCTTCTAAACTCCAGAGAATATAAGGTCAATTTACTCAGCCTGTCATCGTAGAGCAACCTTCTTATTCCTGGAATTAATCTTCTTAGACCTTTGCTCTATTGTCTCCATAACATGTATATCCTTGCTTAGATATGGAAATCAAAACTGTACACAATACTCCATTTCCAGATGGGGGGACAGTGAGAGCCTTTTTCCTTGGATGGTGATGGCTAGCGCAAGGGGGCATAGCTTTAAATTGAGGGGTGATAGATATAGGACAGATGTCAGAGTTAGGTTCTTTACTCAGAGTGGTAAGGGAGTGGACTCACCAACATTAAGGGCAATAAAATGGTCATTGGATAAACATATGGGATAGTTTAGGTTAGATGGGCTTTAGATTGGTTTCATAAGTCGGCGCAACATCGAGGGCCAAAGGGCCTGTACTGCGCTGTAATGTTTTATGTTCTACGTTCTATATTCTATTTCGAAAAACCTACATAACAGTATGAAGACTTCATTATTCATGTTCTCCAATTCCCTTCCAATAAGGACCAAGATGACAATTCATATCTTAATTGTTTGCTCTACCTGTATGCTAATGTGCTATTCCTTGTATGAATATTCCCATGTTTCTGTAGACATCAACATTTAAACATTTTATGGCATTCAAAACATATTTTGGCTTTCTATTCTTCATTCCAAAATGAATACCCACACAATTTTAAAATTACACATCATCTACCACCATGACTTATTCCGTTACTTAACCTGCCTGTATCTTCTTGCAGACTCTTTGTATACTCTTCACAGCTTACATTCTCACAGAGATTTATATCATCGGCAATCTTAGTGAAACTTACTGAAAGTAGCGTCAAATTAATTAATAGAAATTGTGAGTGTCTTATGCACTAGCAATGGGACTTGTGCCATTTTACCAGTTTCAACATGCAATTTTGACAATTCCTATTTATCCCCATTTTTTGCTTCAATGCATTAACCAATTTTGCATTCAAAATGTATTTTTACCTCTTGTCTTGTATATTCACCTTTTGATGATATCTATGATGTAAGTTACATGATATATTATGTTTTGATATTTTAATTTAAAATAAAGGCAGATGGACTTTGTTCAGTTAACTACACGTTTATTCTTTGAACAAAAAAGGTTAGAAAATCATTCAGAATAGTTAGATGCACCAATACCAGGAAAGTGACTCTCTGCAACCAAGTGCCTGTAGAACCCACTTAAATCGATGCCAAATCTATTCTGTTTACTTTACAGAAAGATAGAACAAACATATCAAGGCTATTAGTTTAGTTTTGATTTCAGCACAGAATGCTCAAGGATTCAAATTAAACCAAAGAAAGAGTTCAGTTCAGAAGATAGATTCTCTTATCAGGAAAATCACGTTTTAGTCCCGGGAAACCAGTACCTTAACTAATTGTTTCTGTTTGTGGTGTTTCCAAGCTGAAAGGTTTTCTATAAAAGCTATTAAGTTATTCGAATTGTGAAAGTTTAAGCCTTCAGGCACATGAAAGGTTCTTGCCAGCAGACTTGGAAAAGACGTGTAGGGAACAGCAAGCCAAGGAAAAGAAACTGAGAAGGGTCAGTTATGACTTAAAAAATTGAGAAAGGACTGAAATTTCTCTTGGAGTTAGCCTTTCTAATGAATAGTTTGGGGCAACAGATTAAAAATCTGTTTGTGTTAAGATGTTTCTGTCTCTTATCCATAGTTTTGATTGATTTCTTTTTTTCTTTTGTCTAATAAAGTTATGTTCTGTCATTAACAAACATCTGCAGCTTCATGTTACTAACCACCACATTAAGCAACTACAAAGATCAATTATATGATCTGTGAGACTAGGTTTCATTCTGGAATTTTACTTGTCCAATATTGACATTATCTGGGATCATAACATATCTTATCAACTTCCTTTTGGAAATCCAATTGTATTACATCCAATATTTCCCTTTTATTTGTATCCTGATAAAACTCTAATGCATTTGACAAGTGATTTCCCTTATGCAGGAAATTCAGGGGCCTTCCTGAAGTTGAGGAATTGCAAACACTGAAAGGAAAGCTGTGACTGGCAGCGCAAAATCTAGTTAATGTTCACTATTTAGGACGCACTGCCAAAATGTCATGCGAGTACTTTAACAAAGCAGTGAGTTTTATAGACAGAAATGTAAATGTGCAAGGTAATTATAGTTTTATAAATTAGGTTGAGAGGGTTCATATTTACTAATCAATTTGAAAAGGGAGCCTACAGCCAACAATTGGGACATGTTATTTGGCTAGTTCAGGTACCCACATAAAAATATTTTCATGGGTAAGGAATAAATCAACCAGTAAGCTTTGCATGATCAGGAAGGAGAGATCACATCCAGAGTAAGACACGACCCAAATGAATTTATGCTTCGGAGAATTTGGAGGCAAGGTGAGAATTTACTGCAGAGAAGAACAGATGCTTTTTGCTTGCTTTTTTTGGCTCATAGTCTCTAAGCTTTTTTTAACAGGATAAATTGAACCCCAGGTTGAGGGGCCCAGTACAAAAGATTGACATCACAGATAAACTATAAGTTTATTGGTTAATGATAGCTACTAATTTGACTATCTATTTGAGGTTACTTTCATATTGAAAGTAAACACGGAAAATATTTACAGTCTACAAACTAAAAGACCAGTACTAAATTTTTAAGAATCAAATAAAAATTTTAATCAAAATAAGAAATGCCAGGCCAGGAGATGTGTGACTGCATGATATTGGAATTGGTGGACCACATTGTAGTTCATAGTAACCACATCTATAGCAAGTATTAACTGCTTGAGGAACTAAGTTTGGAGCTGGATTCTGAGCTTCAAACACTGTGGCACATCGGGGGGGGTGGGGGAGGGAGTTACCTACGTTTCAAAAGGCAGTCACACCCCTTCGACTAGCTACCTTAAACTTTTCTGTAGATGTAATTATGTTAATCCATTGCACATTGAACTTTCATCCCATTTGGGAGTAAAATTAAATGCACTAGATTATGTGGCTCATTTGAAGAGCTTGTGCAGACACAATGGGCCAAATGGCTTCCTTCTGCTCTGTAACGATTCTGTAATTCAATGAGTCACATATTACTGTCTCGAGGAATTGGTTGCTGTCTAAATCTAGTTCTTTGTAGCCACAAGAGTGAAACAGAAAATCATCTGTCATTTGTCCCTCACTTGAAATGAATTAGAAGGCATACATAGATGTTACAAGTGAGCTATAATAAAGTGAGAAACTATCTTCTTACAATGGCACAAGACCGTACTCCATGACCAGACTATGAAAGGGATTTGACCTCATCAGTTGCTGATAAAATTTCACAATAGCAAAACTAACTTTGTGAAGTCTATCCTTTATTCTATTCATTTGTTCTGTATGTGACCTTGAAGGGTTTAACACTGATTTTAGAGAGTTTACTTTAGGAAATCATATTCCTCGTAATTTTAATGGATGGAAATTGTTTTAGGTTATTGTTTAAGGTAAGGTGTAATAATTATATGGTATATCTTCATACAATTGCATATGGCAGAGTATAATGCATACATATGCAATATTTTAATTGTAGGATTATCTTCAATAACTCATCCTGATGCATATTGCCTGCAACTCAATGAAACACTGAATAGAGTTCCAAATATGCAGTTAATTATTAGTAATTGTACTTAGTCTTCCTCTGTTCTGCGTAGGGTTACTTTGCTATCATTTGTTTTGACTCAATTGAATAGTAATCTTGCCTCTGCAAACAAGTTTATTGCATTTGTGTCCCAGTCCAGGCTTTAATATAAAGATCAAAGCTGACATTTCCAGTCTAGCGTTGAAGGAGCAATGTGAGAGTGTTGCTTTTGGATGAAGTGTTAAAGTAAGATTCTGTTTGCTTGACGGATGTAAAAGATCCCATGACACAGGGACTGCAGTGGTTCAAGAAAGTAGCTTGTCACCACCTTCTCAAGGGCCACTAGGCATGGGCAATCAATGATGGATGCCCTTGTACAGAAGTAAATGTTTTTTAAAAAGAGGAACTATTCCTGTTGTTCTGACTAATATTTATCCTGCCATTAACATCTCGAAACAAAACAGATTATCTGGTCATTCTCACATTGCTTATTTGGGACTTTACTCTTGCGTTTTAATTGTTGTGTTTCCGAGAGTGAGCAGCTTTCAAAAGTCTTTCAAAGGTTGTAAAGTGCTGTGACACATCCTGTGTTCCTGAAAAGAGCGATACAGTAAAAATATCACAGTTTCTTACTGATTTTGTAAATAACCATTTAATTTCCTCTATCCAACAGTTGTTTATTTAAACACGCACCTTCATTATTCTAATTATAATCACCCATCCCCCAGCAATTATCCAGGCAGGAAATGAACTGTGTCCCTCTAGATTTGATTCAGTGGCACACATTTAAAAACTACTTCAGTGGTGTCGCTAGATTTTTCTTTTGCAAGCCATCTGCTCAAGGTCATGACATCTGCATCTGTCTGGTGATGAAGGCATTGTTTTCCATTTGCATTATTATCTTGACGTGTCCTTCATAGACTATAAACTGTGCTAGACTTTTCCAAGGTGTCTCAATATCTGTCCGTCAAACAGCTGACAGTTATGCTTGATTACACAGTTATTCCCACAACAAAAGCATCTCTAAGTAACCATTATTAATTTTTTAACTGGCCATCTCAGGCGAAATCCTCTATGCAATGGTGGTATTTTTCTCCAAGCTGAAATAATAATTTGCAGCCCCACACAAAAGTATAGTTGGCATTTAAGCCATTCTTCCAGATGAATACAACATCAACATGGAAATTTGCTTTATTTGTACTTGAAGTAGGTATTTTCATGAGCAGTGTAAAGAGTTGAAAACTTCTAGATTATAAAATTAACTTGCTATTATAGCAGGATAGCAAAAGCTTTCTTGGCGCAAAAAGAATAACTCTGTAACCTCATCGCTAAAAGGAGCTAAGTCCATTGGCAACACGAGTTGGAGAATGGAGAGCTACAGTTTTATCCTATCTCTGATTCATGTTTCTTTCAAGCAAATCTCCCCATTGGGATTGACAGTTCAGAGTATCCCTGAAAGTTTTCCTTAACCTGAAAATATATAATGTACTCATCCCATTCATGTGTCTCTTGTGATATGTTCATGAAAACAAGGATTTAGGTCAGAATTGTCATTAGTTTTAACGAATTTCATACAATGAGGTGTCTTGGTTTGGCAAGGCATGTGGTTGAAATTAGTCTTGGTTGGTATTGCATGCATATTGAATATTTATAGATTAACATTGCAAATACAGTCAGTTCAGCTATAACGTGCATTTCTTCAACACAAATTGGCTATACCACAATTGAAGAATTTAATCCATTATTTGTCAAATGCTAACTTTCATTATCTGTATTGGCTATAACACAATCCTGGTCTCACTGGTTTAAATGGTGCTGCAATGACATGATTTTCTTATAATGAGGGATCGTATGGAATTGAACTACCATGTTATATCAGAATAGACTGTAGAAACATCTAAGCTAATATTTTTAGAACTGTCCCCAGAATTAAGACCAGTTACAATGGCTCTATCTAAATCTTTAAATCTCTTGATTAGTATGCATGTTCCTATCCCACATCTCTGACCAGAGTAGTGCTATCCATAGACTTTTGTTAGGAAGCAAGATTATATTATCCATTCTTTATTTGTTTAGTTCAGAGAATTCAGAGTGTGTGCAGTACTTTTAACTAATTTTTTTCTCTTACAATATGAACATTCCAGTCTTTAGTCATTATGGTAATTAGCTTTGCAATTTTGCGCATGCATTATCATTCTTTGTCTTGAGGTTTTATATTTAAAATGCAGTCTTTTAGCAGGGATAATTATGTCTTTTGCTTAATTTGATGCTGACTCCTGAATGACTACTATGTTAGATGTGTTTTATTCAGTTTCATCAATGATTTGTTTTTCAGCAAAGCTATGTTTACTTGATTTTTTTCTGTTCTCAAAAACAATTATTTTTACAAAAAGAAGGCATGTTTACTTTATTTGTCAATGATTATGTAGGCTAATGCTAAAAGTGTAAATTGATGCTCATTGGTGAATATGATTAATTCATCTGGGAGATGCAGTAGCCAAAGGATTCTATTATAAAAATGAAAGCAACTCATTGGAAAATTCCTCAGCTGTCAATAAAGATCATTAGTCATCTTTAGGGCATGACTAACTTGATTTAGATAACTCATAAACTTTAAATGTTTTATACTTATATTGCCTTTTAGTTTTCTTTTTGTAATTAATTTGAAAAAAAGTTATGGAACACTATGGAAACTCAAAATTGAGGGAATGGAACTCTATACACTTCTGGGAGTGCTCTTTTCAGAAAAGAAACATTATGCACAGGGAATAACTGTTACAGGAGCCAGATAGGGCTCCTAGAGGATTTATAGAATATCATCTAACAAAAAGAAATGGGAGAATTTGTGAAATTACTGAGAAAATCAATAGATCACTCAGCATCTAATTTTCCGTCACAGCTGAGAAAATTACGTTCTTCACATAATGACCATATGTGAAGAGCACAGAATCAGATCACAGATTAAACCTGGAGAAAGTGACGACTGTGGCTGCTGGAGCTCAGAATCGTGAGTGTGGTGCTGGCAAAGCACAGCAGGTCAGGCGGCATCCGAGGAGCAGGAGAATCAATGTTTTGATGTTTCAGGCAAGAGCCCTTCATCAGGGCTCTGATTAAACTGGCCAGTTTGCTCGAGCAAAGTTCAGTCTGGAATCACATTTGTCTTTTTTTCAGTTGTTTAAATCAAAGCAAAAAGTTTTGGTTTTAGAAAAATGGACCTTTGCAAGCAAGGAATGCATTTGTACTTGATAGAATTGACTGTTTGGATTGAGCTGAATCAACAATTGACAGCTATTCATTCATTCCCAGATCCCCGTCATTACATCAATTTGAATCATTAGACTGAAATTCCCAGAGCTCTGTCACTTTAGAAGTCTCCTGGAGTCGTAATTGATTAGAGAAGAAAAAATTGTATTGGTTTTGTAATGTTCAATGCATGCATTGTATTTAGAACCTTAAATAAATACTTACCAAATGAAATCACTAAGGTACTAAATTATATCTGACAATTTTCAGCTCCCAAACAAAATCATGCTACTACTTCAGAGCAAAAGTGTCGACAGTAGAGTTTGGCCATCTAGCCATTTGATCTCTTTGCGTGCTTGGTGCTTATTTGGCATCAATAATTTATTTGAATAGCATTATGCATCTTTGCGATTAAACAATAAAGGATGAGAACCAGCTATGGGTGAAAAATAAAAGACAAAATGAAAATGTGAAAACAAGCCCCAAATCTAGATTAATTAATTCAGAGATGATTTGGAAAATAAAATTGAGGTGCTAAGGTGTTGCCAAAATGGGGTTTGTATATGTGTATGCTCATTTTTAAATCAATTTAATCTTTGGGCAAATATAAAATAGGATATTAAAAATTAAGTCCACTACCATTATTTACACGCAGTATAAAATTCATTTTTTAAATGAATTTTTTTTATCTGTTAAATAAACAATGTTATGGTATGATTGATGCATGTAATTTATTTAGTCCTACCAAATTAAATATCAATGCCCAGTGAACCTCAAGCCAAAATAAATATCTAAAATAATTTTGTACTTTAACATGACATGTCATTAATAGTGCTAAAAGGTCTTGTAAACTCCCAATTATCCAAATTGTTCCAATCTGTTATCAAAATAGTCATGTTTGATTTAGAAATATACTGTCAAGATGCATAAAAACAAAGGAAAATATAGCCAAACTGAAAATGTATTGTGACAAGACATTTACTTCAACCCTACTAATTATACATTTGCCTTTACTTTCCCAGTTAAGTTGTTCTTTGAAGCAGATTTGTTTCATCTTCAAAATACATCCCAGTAAAAATAATATGCTGATCAATCAATTACAGTTCATTAAAGAATTATAAGTTATTAAAGAGGGTTAATAGCCAGTTCCTAAAGTCAGCTAGTATGTTAATCAAAGCACTTCAAGTACTTTTGATCCAGTTGATTAAGATTGTTCATTTGAAAACTACTTTCATTAGTGCCACTCAGGAGTAGATTTTGGTTAAAGTATTATTTTGGTAAAAAATGGAGAATTCTAATTTAAATTGATTTTTACTTATTCAGTGTGAAATGCCTTTCATATTATAAGATGTGCAAAATATATATTAATCAAAGTGGTTGACATATTGCTCTCGGACATCGTCTGTGTACTTCAGATTATGAGTTTCAAAAACATTCAAATCTGTCAGTGTAGCTTAAATGTGAGTGTGTCAAAAACTACTTACTTAATTATTAGGTACAAATGAAAAGTACACAAGCTTCAGAATGCTTAGCAAACAAGTTATGTTTTTATAAGCTACCCATCTCTAATTGGCAAATTACAAAGCCTTGGAACCAAACTTTTCTGAGTTTAGTTTGAGCAAACATATAGATTTTTCAGCTACCTTAAAATGTATCCAATTAAGCAACAATGAAAACAACATGCCATAAAAGAACACTTCAAACTATCATTCTTGTTGTCACTCACAGTACTGCCCACACTAAATTTTATAACTTTTTTTCCCCCAGAGTTTTACTCCCTTGTTAGATTTCTGGGGCTGGAACAACAAATATTAATTTGAGCTTTGTTTTCTGCTGATGCCTTGGTTCTTCTTAAATGTCTGCAGTCGGTGTCAATCAGAGAACCTCTTGAATCTATAATGTTGGCAAAGACTAAAGGAAAATACTACATTTTTCAGCTGCACTGCATTAAAAACATGGTACACAGGATTTTTCTTTATTCACTGATGCAAACACTTTTTTTTTAAAGTACGCCTGAACATCCTGTTTAACCCCTAAGCTTCTCCCAGATTCTAGTGATGAAAGAGAATACATAACAAGGGAATCCAAAATAATGAAATTAACTGATTTTATCAGAGAGTCATAAAGTCATACAGCACGGAGACAGATCCTTTGGTCCAACTCATCCATGCCAACAAGACATCCCAATCTGACATTGTCCTACTTGCCAGCATTTGGCCCAAATCCCTCTAAAACCTTTCTGTTATTATTCCCATTCAGATACCTTTTATGTGTTGTAACTGTATCTGACTTCATCACTTCCTCTGGCAGCTGGGAAAAAAAGACCTTGTCTATTTTACCCTGTCCCTATGCCTCTCATAATTTTGTAAACCTCTGTAAGGTCATCCCTCAGCCTCCAACACTCCAAGGAAAGTAGCCTCAGCCTGTTCAGCCTCTCCCTGTAGCTCAAACACTGCAATCATGGCAACATCCTTGTAAATCTTTTCTGCACCCTCTCAAGTTGAACAACATTCTTCCTTTAGAAGACCAATCGAAATTGAATGCAGCATTCCAAAAATGGTCTCACCACTGTCTTGAACAGCCACAACATGATGTCCCAACTCATATACTCAATACACTGATCACTGAAGGGAAGTGAGCCAAATGCCTTCTTCACCACCCTGTCTATCTGCTACTGCACTTACAAGGAACAATGCACCTCATATATTAAAGCACATCAACAAGTAAAGTATTCATTTTCTGAATTCCAAACAAGGTTTACTTTGATTGAACAAGTAAGTTGTCCACTCACACATTGGGAGGTACTTTGGGCATGCATCTTTAAATCCCGCATCTGTCCCCTTAAAATAGTCGTAACATCCAAGGAACACCAGAGAAAATGTGATTGTTTTGACTGGATTGCCAGCAGGATTTTACAGCAATTCATTTCACTTCTGAAATGACCACACTACAAGCTGAAATATGGAAATAAAGGAGATAATTGCCTATTATCACTTTTGAAGAACTACACTGGTTGTCTAGTTGTTGTATTTTGAAGTGTATGATGCTGGAAAAGCACCGCCAGTCAGGCAGCATCCGGGGAGCAGGAGAGTCGACATTTTGTGCATCAGCTCTTCATCAGGAATGGGGGGGGGGGGGGGGGGGGGCGGTGGGGAGTGTGGCCCAAGGGAGCTGAGCGATAAATGGGAGGAGGTGGGGTTGGGGGAAGGTAGCTGAGTATGCGATAGATAGGGGTGAAGGTGATAGGTCGGAGAGAAGGGTAGAGCGGATACATGGGAAGGAAGATGGACAGGTAGGACAGTTCAAGAGGGTGGTGCTGAGTTGGAAGGTTGGGTTTGGAATAAGGTGGAGGGAGGGGAAATGAGGAAACTGGTGAAGTTGACATTAATCCCGTGGAGTTGGAGGGTCCTGAGGTGGTTGATGAGGTGTTCTTCTTCTAGGTGTCGGGTGGTGAGAGTTTGGCGGTGGAGGAGGCCCAGGACTTGCACATCCTTGGTGGAGTGGGAGGGGAATTTAATGTGTTCAGCCACAGTGCAGTGGGGTTGCTTAGTGTGTGTGTCCCAGAGGCGTTTTCTGAAACATTCCCCAAGTTGGCGTCCTGTCTCCCCAATGTAGAGGAGACTACATCGAGAGCAATGGACACAGTAGATGACATGAGTGGAAATACAGATAAATCTCTGTTGGATGTGGAAGGATCCTTTGGGGCCTTGCTTGGAATAGGGGGGAGGAGGTGTAGGAGCAGGTTTTGCACTTCTTGCTGTGACAGGGAAGATGCCGAGAGTAGAGGGTGGGTTGATGGGGGGGGCGTGGACCTAACAAGGGAATCGCAGAGGGAATGGTCTTTCCAGAATGCAGATAGAGGTGGGGAGGGGAATATATCCCTGGTGGTGGGGTCTGTTTGTAGGTGGTGGAAATAGCGGAGGATGATGTGATGTATCCGGAGGTTGGTGGGGTGGAAGGTGAGGACCGGGGGATTCTGTCCTTGTTGCAATTGGAAGGGTGGGGATCAAGGGTGGGAGTGCGGGAAGTGGAGGAGATGCACTGGAGGGCATTGTTGACCACATGGGAGGAGAAATTGCAGTTTTTGAAGAAGGAGGCCATCTTGCATGTTCTATGGTGGAACTAGTCCTCCTGGGAACAGATCCTCCTGGGAACAGATGAGGCAGAGACGGAGGAATTGCGAATAAGGGATAATGTTTTTACAGGAGGCAGGGAGGGAGGTGGTCTGGTCCACCATTTCCACCTTGGGACCTTCCAACCACATGGATTTCACCAGTTTCCTCATTTCCCCTCCCCCCACCTTATCCCACATCCAACCTTCCAACTCTTGACCTGCCCTCTTGACCTGTCCATCTTCCTTCCCACGTATCCGCTCCACCCTCCTCTCCGACCTATCACCTTCACCCCCACCTTCATCTACCTATCACATTTCCAACTACCTTCGCCCCAGCCCCACCCTCTCCCATTTATCTCTCAGAACCCTTGCGCCCAACCCCCAACCCCCCCCCCCCCCGCCACCCCCCCCCCCCCCCCACACCCCCTCCACCACATTCCTGCTGAAGATCTCATGCTCAAAACACCAATTCTCCTGCTCCTCGAATACTGCCTGACTGGCTGTGCTTTTCCAGCACCACACTCTTCGACTCTGATCTCCAGCATCTGCAGTGCTCACTTTCTCTCACTTACCTAGACACACTGACAGGCAAATAATTATTGGAGCCGAGTTGATTGTCCCAACAGTTAGAAATCCCAGATGGAGCAGATTCCATGGGAATTGCCTGGGATTTGATAGACAATTCACTCATGCCTGAAACCCTCTAGAAAACATCTATTAAGGGTGGAGAATTTGTAGGGGTCTGCCCCAGTTAATAGTTACCCAGGAAATACTAGAGGATTGAAAATCGAGGCTAACAAATGGAGAAGTAATAAAACCCCTACACCTTACCCACAAACCCATTACATACTACCCTGAAATCCCCAATAAACTTCCCTCGACCGCTTACACCTCCAGAACCCATGACAACTACCCCCAGCAACACAATTCAACTTCCCATCTGATCTGATGCATGCTTCAGCTTGACCACCAATACCAGCACCCCCTGCACTGCCAGCTAGAATCACTGCTAGACCTCACCTTGTCAGCCCTAACAACACCTTCACTGGAACCCACCACTGGATTTGACACTGCCCTTCCTTTCATCAGATTTGACAGCCTTTCTTTCTCTCTCACAGCACCGATGACTTGCCATGCTGCTGGATGTTTAAATTTCTGAACATGGCACAGTTTCTGCTGCAGCAAGTGGTAGAGCTTAACCTCCGCCAGCAATCCTAGAGTAGGGCCTAGTCGGGGGCCAAGTTGGCAGTCTGTGCGTGGAGCCGGTTGACATTAGTATAATGTTAAATGTTCAGTTCTCATCTGTCTTTATTCGGAAAAAGAAGGATGCAAGTACAGAAATCAAGAAGATGGACTGGGGAGTTCTTGAGCAGTTGATATAAAAAGTCAGAGGTTTTGATGCGTTTAAAAGTGAATAAATCCCCAGGCCTCGGTAAGTTATGTGCCAGGCTGCTGTGGGCGATGAGGGAGGAAATGTTTAAATTGGCTCTGGCTACAGGGGAGGTGCCAGAGGACTGGAGGACAGCTAATGTGGTTCTACTTTACAAGAAGGATGGTAGAGATAGACCAAGGAACTACAGACCAGTGAGTCTCACATCAGTTGCAAAGAAACTATTGGAGAAAATAGGAAAGGAGAAAATTAATCTCCATTTAGAGAGGCTAGGTTTGATCAGGGATCGTCAACATAACTTTGTTGGGGGCGGGAGTGGGGGTGTGTGTGGCGAGGGAATTATGCCTAACAAATCTGGTGGAATTTTCAAGGAGGTGACCAGGTGTGTAGATGAGGGGAGAGCAGTTGATGTAGTTCATGTGCATTTCAGCAAGGTCTTTAACAAGGTTTCCACATGGGAAACTGATTAAGAAGGTAATAGCTCGTGGGATCCAGGCTAACTTGGCAGGATGAATTCAAAGTTGACTTAGTAGTAGGAGACCAAATGTGGTGGTAGAAGGCTGTTTGATTGACTAGAATTCGGTGTGCAGTACCACAACACAGGGATCAGTGCTGGGTCCATTATTGCTTGCCATATTCATAAATAATGTAGTTGAGAATGTGTGAGGGATGATAAGTAAGTTTGTGGATGACACAAAGTTTGGCCGGATGAAGAGGAAGGCATTGACAGTGAAGAGGAAGGTATTAGGTTATAGGAGGATATGAGTGGATTTGTCAGATGGGCTGATGCAATTTAAGTGTCGAGAGTGTGGTGCTGGAAAAGCACAGCAGGTCAGGCAGCATCGGAGGAGCAGGAGAATCAACGTTTCGGTCATAAGCCCTTCATCAGGAATCTGATGAAAATCGAGGCTAACAAATGGAGAACTATTAAACGCCTTCACCTTTCCCACAAACCTATTACATGTCACCCCTGAAATCCCCAATAAATTTTCCTTGACCCCTTACACCTCCAGGACCCGTGACAACTATCTCCAGCTGAACGCAACACATATCGACTTCCCACTCAATCTGATGCATGCTTCAGCTTGGCCATCTGATGAAGAGCTTATGCTCAAAACGTCGATTCTCCTGCTCCTCGGATGCTGCTTGACCTGCTCGGCTTTTCCAGCACCACTCTCTCGACTCTGATCTCCAGCATATGCAGTCCTCACTTTCTCCTCACTGATGTAATTTAACCCTGATAAATGTGAGGTGATGCATTTTAGAAAAAAAGAACAAGACAAGGGAATACTCAATGCGTGGAAGGATACTAGGAAGCTCAAAGGAACAGAGTGATCTTGGAATGCTTGTCCACAGATCCCTGAAGATGGCAGATCAGGTTAATGGGTGGTTAAAAAGGCATATGGGACACTTGCCTTTATCAGTCATGGCATAGATTATAAGAGCAGGGAGGTCGTGTTGGAGCTGTACAGAACTTTTGTTAGGCCACAGCTGGAGTACTGCATATAGTCTGAGTTACCATACAATTGGAAGGATATGATTACACTGGAGGGGTGATTAGGAGATTCACTGAACTGTTGCCTGGGATGGAGCATTTCAGCTATGAACAGAAGCTGGATAAGCTCAGGTTCTTTTCTTTGGAGCAGAGAAGGGTAAGGGGTCACCAAATTAAGATGCATAAGATTATGAGGGGCATGAATAGAAAGCAACTTTTCCCCATAGTTGAAGCATCAGTAACAAGGGGACCTGCTTTTAAAGTAAAAGGCAAGAGGAAAGAGGTTTGTGGAAAAAACTTCTTCACTCAGGAGATAATGGGAGTCTGGAATGCACTGCCTGGGGTGTAGTTAAGAGGGAAATCTCACAACCTTTAAGAAGTGCTAGGATGAGCTCTTGAAGTGTCCTAACATTAAAGGCATGCACATAGTGTGGGAAAGTGGGACTAGTACAACTGGTAGTTTATTTTTGGCAGCACAGACTTGATGGGACAAAGGGCCTCTCCTGTACTATATGATTCCATGATCCTGCAATTTAAAAGAACTGCTTGATTTCGGGTATGCTCCACATTTTTGCTTGTGCCAGAAATGAAATTCCTGGCTGGAAATATGGAGTTCAGTTTCGAATGGAAAAAAATAGGCGTACACTGACAATCTGCCTGAAATCGTCACACCTTGGAATATCAGGACCATTATATGTCAGTTAAAAAGAATACATTTCATGTCAGTATTTGTTATCAATTAGTCGATGGGTGACGTCGAACAGAAATCTGTAAGACTTAGGTTTACAAATTAAACTATCGGCACCCCTGGAGAAATGATTTTTTTTTTGTTCATTCATGTGTTGAGGGCATTCACTGGCCAAGCCAGCATTTATTGCCCAGAGGACAGTTAAGAGTCAACCACTTTGCTGTGCGTCTGGAGTCAGACCAGCGAAAGATGGCAGATTTCTTTCCTAAAGGGAATTAGTGAACCAGATGGGATTTTAAGAACAATCATTTCATGGTCATCGTTAGACTCTTATTTCCAGATTTTACTGAGTTCAAATTATACTATCTAGTATGGCAGGATTTGAACCTGGGTGCCCAGGACATTATCTGGGTCTCCAAATTAACAGCCTTGCCATAGTACCACCAGGCCATCGCCTCCCTATAAATTAAATTGAAAATGTCAGATACTTCTTTTTGGATGGACATAACCACTCCTAAAGAAGTTTCCCAATAATTCTATTGACTTCTCTGTCAGCTGTTAACGGAGCTTACTGGAGCAGACAGTCCCTCACAATTGCAATGTGATCCATTCCTGCCAGGATCAAACCTGACCCTCATTTACACAAAGAAGGCTAATTAGAATAATTATTGAGCAACATAAAGTGCATAACTCTGAGCCTATCAAGATTTAGTGATGGCTCAGGGTTTCCCCTGATGGCTGCCTCGCTGTTAGTTGCAAGTGGCCAACCAGGGGTGGGCTGGGAACATCCCTCCTTGAAAGGCATACAGAGCCTGATCAAGAGACTCAGCACTGGGAGAGAGGTGCTCCTTGACAGTGTAACACCTGCCTGTGCATCTGATCTCACCTCCCCCCAATGTGCTAGTGACCCTCTGTGTCCACAAAGCCGATACAATGACATGTCTCCAGCATCCTAGCGATGAGCATTACTTGCAGCAGACACTGCTTCTGGCAGCTTTGACAGCAATAGAGAACTAGGTAAAAACAATGACTGCAAATGCTGGAAACCAGATTCTGGATTAGTGGTGCTGGAAGAGCACAGCAGTTCAGGCAGCATCCAAGGAGTTTCGAAATCGACGTTTCGGGCAAAAGCCCTTCATCAGGAATAAAGGCAGTGAGCCTGAAGCATGGAGAGATAAGCTAGAGGAGCGTGGGGGTGGGGAGAAAGTAGCATAGAGTACAATGGGTGAGTGGGGGAGGGGATGAAGGTGATAGGTCAGGGAGGAGAGGGTGGAGTGGATAGGTGGAAAAGGAGATAGGCAGGTAGGACAAGTCCGGACAAGTCATGGGGACAGTGCTGAGCTGGAAGTTTGGAACGAGGGTGAGGTGGGGGAAGGGGAAATGAGGAAGCTGTTGAAGTCCACATTGATGCCCTGGGGTTGAAGTGTTCCGAGGCGGAAGATGAGGCGTTCTTCCTCCAGGCGTCTGGTGGTGAGGGAGCGGCAGTGAAGGAGGCCAAGGACCTCCATGTCCTCGGCAGAGTGGGAGGGGGAGTTGAAATGTTGGGCCACGGGGTGGTGTGGTTGATTGGTGCAGATGTCCCGGAGATGTTCCCTAAAGCGCTCTGCTAGGAGCCGCCCAGTCTCCCCAATGTAGAGGAGACCGCATCGGGAGCAACGGATACAATAAATGATATTAGTGGATGTGCAAGTAAAACTTTGATGGATGTGGAAGGCTCCTTTAGGGCCTTGGATAGAGGTGAGGGAGGAAGTCTGGGCGCAGGTTTTACAGTTCCTGCAGTGGCAGGGGAAAGTGCCAGGATGTGAGGGTGGGTTGTAGGGGGGCATGGACCTGACCAGGTAGTCACGGAGGGAACGGTCTTTGCGGAAGGCAGAAAGGGGTGACGAGGGAAATATATTCCTGGTGGTGGGATCTGTTTGGAAGTGGTGGAAATGTCGGCAGATGATTTGGTTTATGCGAAGGTTGGTAGGGTGGAAGGTGAGCACCAGGGGCGTTCTGTCCTTTTTACGGTTTAGAGGGGTGGGGTCTGAGGGCGGAGGTGCGGGATGTGGACGAGATGCATTGGAGGGCATCTTTAACCACGTGGGAAGGGAAATTGCCGTCTCTAAAGAAGGAGGCCATCTGGTGTGTTCTGTGGTGGATCTGGTCCTCCTGGGAGCAGATATGGTGGAGGCGGAGGAATTGGGAATACGGGATGGCATTTTTGCAAGAGGTAGGGTGGGAAGAGGTGTAATCCAGGTAGCTGTGGGAGTCAGTGGCTTTGTAAAAAATGTGAGTGTCAAGTCGGTCGTCATTATTGGAGATGGAGAGGTCCAGGAAGGGGAGGGAGGAGTCAGAGATGGTCCAGGTAAATTTAAGGTCAGAGTGGAATGTGTTGGTGAAGTTGATGAATTGAAGAGGTGGGGAGTGGTGCCGATGTAATTACGGAAGATCAACTGCTCTATGTAGCCAACAAAGAGACAGGCATAGCTGGGGCCCAAACGTGTGCCCATGTCTACCCCTCTGGTCTGGAGGAAGTGGAGAAATTGTTAAGAGTGAGGACCAGTTTGGCCAAACGAATGAGAATGTCAGTGGAAGGGTACTGTTGGGGACGTCTGGAGAGGAAAAAACGGAGAGCTTGGAGGCCCTGGTCATGGTGGATGGAGGTGTAGAGGGATTGGATATCCATGGTGAAGATGAGGCTTTGGCGGCCGGGGAAACGGAAGTCTTGGAAGAGGTGGAGGGCATGGGTGGTGTCTCGAACGTATCTGGGGAGTTCCTGGTCTAGGGGGGGATAGGACAGTGTCGAGGTAGGTAGAGATGAGTTCAGTGGGACAAGAGCATGCTGAGACAATGGGTCGGCAGGGTGGTGAGGCTTGTGGATCTTGGGAAGGAGGTAGAACCGGGCAGTGCGGGGTTCCCGGACTATGAGGTTGGAAGCTGTGGGTGGGAGATCTCCTGAGGTGATGAGGTTCTGTATGGTCTGGGAGATGATGGTTTGGTGATGGGGGGTGGGGTCATGGTCGAGGGGGCAGTAGGAAGAGGTGGCCTCGAGTTGGCGTTTGGCTTCAGCGGTGTAGAGGTCAGTGCGCCAGACTACCACTACGCCCCCTTTATCCGCTGGCTTGATGGTGAGGTTGGGATTGGAGCAGAGGGATTGGAGGGCTGCGTGTTGTGAGGGTGAGAGTTTGGAGTGGGGGAAGGGTGTAGGCAGGTTAAGGCGGTTAATGTCCTAGCGACAGTTGGAAATGAAGAGGTCGAGGGCAGGTAATAGGCCAGCGCAGGGTGTCCAGGTGGATGCAGTGTGTTGGAGGTGGGCGAAGGGGTCCTCGGAAGGTGGGCGGGAATCCTGATTGTGAAAGTAAGCTCGGAGGCGGAGGCGACGGAAGAATTGTTCGACGTCACGGCATGTATTAAATTCATTGATGCGTGGACGGAGGGGGACAAAGGTGAGTCCTTTGCTGAGGACTGATCGTTTGTCCTCAGTGAGGGAGAGGTCTGGGGGGATGGTGAAAACTCGGCAGGGCTGGAAGCTGGGATCTGGTGTGGGTGTAGAGCTGGGAGTGGGAGTGGAACCTGTAACTGGCGTGGGTGTGATGGTGGGGGGAATGGGGGTGGAGTCATGAGCAGGGGTAGTGTTCCCCTCGGGGTTCTGGGGGGTGGAGATAGTGACAGTGGGTCTGTGGGGGGCATGTCAGCAGAATGCAGGTGAGTGGCGCTGGTGGGGGCGGAAGTGGTGGTGACCACGGCAGTAGGGGTGGCGGACGTCACTGAGCATTTGGCATCAGCGATGATGTGAAGGGCGGAAGTGATGTCATGTGTGATGCAAGAGGAATTGTGAGGGGTGGAAGTGGTTGTGGGAGTGGCCATGATGGAGGCGGAAGTGACATCATCAATCAGCGTGGGGGTGGCAGCTGCGTCAGCCGCATGGCTAATGGCATCTGAGTAAAGTTAAAAATCACACAACACCAGGTTTTAGTCCAACAGGTTTAATTGGAAGCACACTAGCTGAAGGACCGATGCTCCTTCATCAGGTGATTGTCTGAGTAGATTGTGAGGCCAGGGGAATCTTCTGGAATGTTTGAGGAGCGCTGGTTATGGAGGTGGGTAGATAAAAGTTTGTTGTACTTACAGTTTTTGATGTTTGAGATGGAATTGAAATACTGTTTGTTGAGAATATGAATTCTCCTGAGGATGTAGTACAGAGTGGGTCCTTTGCAATTCTGAGAGAGTGTGGCCCTCAGCTGAGGCAGGGCTGACTGTAGAGAGGTTAGGTGCCGGCGCATTGCTGCAAGCGTGGAGCAGAGGATCTTGTAGAGAGAGGAGGAAAACTTCTTCAAGGCAGGCATCCTTGCAAGAGGGTTCGCAGTAGGGTTAAAATCAATGAGGTAAAAACAATGACTGCAGATGCTGGAAACCAGATTCTGGATTAGTGGTGCTGGAAGAGCACAGCAGTTCAGGCAGCATCCAAGGACCTTCGAAATCGACGTTTCGGGCAAAAGCCCTTCATCAGGAATAAAGGCAGTGAGCAATAGAGAACCATTGGTCACCTGATAAATCTCCATGTGGAATTTCTCCTGCTGGAGGCTTAATTCTTTGGGAAAACAGGGCACCGAACATATATCTGCGTAACCACACTTAAATAATGTTGTAACCCTCCCCTTTTCTGAAATGGTGGCATACAGTTTTACCAACAGTAGCCTGAACTCACATCACCCACACTAAACTTTGTCCACTAGGTATCATCTTTCCCCTTTTGCATTTCATGTGGACTTACGGTATATTTTTTGGTCAGCGTATTGAATTCAAATACAGGTGATACTAAAGTGACATAATTGCACCTACCAGAACAAGCCTGGGCTTTCCAGATTCTGCCATCTCAATCCAGGCAGTTTGAGATGGCAAATATCAGGCAACCAGCCCCCAACTATCGTAATAGCAACCCGATATCTGATTTGTATGGGGGTTTGCCATTGCTGCTTTGGTTTTACATTTCTCAATAAAAAGAAAATCAAAGATGTTCTATGATTTTTTTTATTAAGAAAAAAACCCCTTGTTGAAAATCTGTGGGTGGAATATGTGCTGAAGTTCTGAACTATGGTGTGATGATTGGTAGAATCAGATGAGATGACCATCTCAATTTTAAGATCATCCTGCCACATTTTCCTGCTTTTCTCAAGTGATATGGTGAAGGCATAGTGAGTTCTCAGTTGATGCTCTTTATTGTTTCTCAAATATTGTCAACAGCCCAACTGCAATGGGTCGCGACTTTTATCAAATTCACTGTCCAAACTAGCTGTTGGGAAAGCTCAACAACAGAGCTGCTTCTTAGGGGTTCCACTCAGCGCTGGCTCCAAAAGACCTCCATGTTGGACTCATGGCACCAACGTCTCTGGCATGCTCCATGGGCACTGGCCACATGCACCCCACATCCACAGACATTGGCATATGCCAGCCTTCAAGAACTCTCATGCCACATTTCTGAGCCACTTACAGGACACTTCTGTGCTTCAAGGCTTTACCTTGGGGTGTACCGACAACTAACATTGTAATGTTGCCGCAAGGACACTGTGAACTCAGGACATGCACCCAACTCATGGACTGAATCTCTGGGCTCTTTGCTCGTATTCTGTCTTTCTGAGCCTACCTGGATATTTGCAATGTCCCTTCCTTACCTTGCCCTGTTGCAGTTTGTTCCTTTCAGATGCAGATATCTGACTCATATATTACAATAGTCTTGCCATGTCGCTTGGCATAGACACAAAGCTACAAACTTGGGGTGATGGATGTCAGGATTCTATGCTCATAAGGGGTGAGGAATCAAATGATTGACAGCATTCCACCCATCTTGACAATTGCATCCCTACTCTGGGCTGCGTTCCTCAGGGAATGAGAGAGAAATCAGGTATAATGGAAAAGGAAAATGAGTGGCACAGCCATTACTTTTGGTGCAGATGTGGAGGCTTCCTGGGCACAGAGAGCATACAAAGTTAGTGAAGTCATATGTTTGGCTAGGTAAATATGAACGGGAACGATGTTTCAGATGTTAGTGGAAAATGTTTGAGAATGAGCCTTGGTGGTAGGTGTGTACTGTAGCAGAGATAGAGTGTGTGAGGGTTTGGAGAGAAATATTGGCAGTTATGTTGGAGTGGTGAAGGATATTGATCTTTTTCCGACAATGCAGGGCATTCCACCAGACTGTTTCAACACATAGGGACAACATTTGGACCTAGCTGGTATGGTCTCTGTGGCTGGTCCAAGGGGGAGAAGGAAGTCCCAGCACTGCACCACCTATGCTAACTGGATCGCCAGGACCATGCCCACAAAACAGGGGGTGGGGATTTCTCACTGTCTGCCATGTCTGGGGCAAATGTTAGGAACAGTGCAGGGCAGCGCTAGATAACAGTGCTGGTCCAGATGCGCAGGGCCCCAAGAATGCTGGTCAATTCTGGGTTAGCAGTGAGTGGCAAGTTACTCCAAGAAAAATACCTGGTAAGAAGGGATGGAAATATTGTGAGATTCTCACTACAGGGGTTCAAATGGCATGTAAAGCAGTGAGTTTGATAAGATACCGTGAGAAAACCCATTTGGCCTCGTGGTGAGATTTAGTGTCAAACTTGACACAATTCATTCCTGGCAAAAAAAAGGGTAAGATTCTAAATAATTCTCACTGATCTTTCACTCCTTCAAGCATTTTACTATTTAATAACTATGTTCTCACCTTAGCTATCATCTCAACATGTAACAGGTCACATCTTTCACATTAAGTGTTATCTTTCTTACTTGTAGCAAGTCGCATCTTTTACATGAAGTGTTATCTTACTTACATGTAACAGATCGCATCTTTCAAATTAATTTTTATCTTAATTACTTGTCGCATCTTTCACATTACGTGTTATCTTACTTACATTTAGCAGGTCGCATCTTTCACATTAAGTGTTATCTTACTTATGTGTAGCAAGTCGCATCTTTCACATTAATTTTTATCTTAATTACTTGTAGCGGGTCGCATCTTTCACATTAAGTGTTATCTTTCTTACATGTAGCAAGTCGCATCTTTCACATTTAGTGTTATCTTACTTACATGTAGCAAGTCGCATCTTTCACATACATGTAGCAAGTCGCATCTTTCACATTAAGTGTTATCTTTCTTACATGTAGCAAGTCGCATCTTTCACATTTAGTGTTATCTTACTTACATGTAGCAAGTCGCATCTTTCACATACATGTAGCAAGTCGCATCTTTCACATTAAGTGTTATCTTACTTACATGTCCCACCCCCTAACCTGTTTGTGTTGTCTGGAAATTACTGATATTTTTATGGATAATCCTTTTTGCAGATGATCATGCCCCTAATTTTTATGCTAATTGAACAATGTAATACTGTGCCCTTTTAGCACAAATCGAGATCATTTGTACATATCAATGATAGTTTCCTGTTCCCTAACCACTGGAGAACACCTGTAGTTAGCAATTTAATGAATTTTAGTGTAGTGGTTTATTTAATTACGACTCATCATATGAAGTGTGTTGGAAATTCCTTCAATTTTTTTTTGCTAATTCTACAAATAATAAAAGTGACATTTTGAAATTAGAGCCATATGTCTTTGGACATTTACCATCATGTAATACCTTTCATGACTTGAGGGCATACTTTACAACTCATGAAGTTTAATCACTTTGGGAAAGAGGCCTGATAGAATCAGAGTGATGAAACAAAAGGTTTGAAAGGCGACTGAATTCAGAGAAGTTCGGTTGGGTCACAATATATGAAATTGAGTTTATTCGTAAAAATGAACACCATTGCAATTAACTGAAAGGATATCTGTCACTGAGAATATACTGAAATGGTTATGCACAGCTGGAGCTTGAGGTTGGTCAAGGGTTGTTCCTTGGAATGTGTTAGAGTGGATGGCGCTGACAAGTAGAGGTGGCAAAGAACCTTGTGGTCCAAATACGAAAGCACTGAAACAGAACAGGTCTCATGCGAAATTTTAACTCTCTGCTCTTTAAAGATGTGATATCCAGAAGGCAGAAGCAGCCACTGTAATTGTTAACACTGTTCATTATTTCCTCAATCTGCTAAGGAGAATACTAGGGCAGACACAACTTGTAAGGTTTCTTATTCTGAAGTGATACAGATAATATCTTTTCATGATTTGACAGAGCCTCTTTGCATAGTAATCACTGTATTGTTGAATCTCAGTTGCTAGGCCACTGATAATTTATTTCCACTACTGAATCTCGGGAAGCTAATTGAGAGAGGAAGCACAACAAATGCAAAAGAAAAATCGACATGCACGATAGGAAAACTTCTACAGCTCATTCAGATAAAGGAGAATTCTAAAGAAAAAAAGGAAATTCAAAATGAATAGATAATGATGTTATTAGGGCAACTAATCCATAGAAAAATATTTCACTTTTTAAAAATGACACATTAATCACACAAGGTGAAGTAGACCCATAAAATACAGGATACCAGCCATCAAAGAGAAAAAAATCAACAAATTTAGTTGACAAGAATATCTTCAGTTATTTCAGCAATCTGAGAATAATTAGAACTGCACTGTTCCTTTGAGTGATTTGTCAGAGGCTTGGTATTAAAATAAAAAGTCTGACTGATTAAATATACTTTTCATTTTTGAAGATGATGCCACAGACCCACTATTATAGGGTTGGTATGTAACTAAAACTCATCCATTAGAAATAAATGTGGAATGGTGTTCGCTGGAATTAATGAGTTTAAGATTGATTAGTGCTGCCATTTACCCTAGAGTATTCAATGAAATGAAGAGGTTTTATGTGAGTCACATGGTCATATATTCAATAGTTTATCAAAGACTGAGCTGATTCCCGTAGATTGGAGGATGGCTTAGTTGTCCAATTATTTAAGTAAGAAAATCAATTAACCTATGAAGAAAAAGAAGCATATGTTATAGTGTCTTTCACAGATGGGAATGCACCCAAATCCTTTACAAGCAATTAGTTTTTAAGATATTTTCAAAACAACCTTTTCAGGGATGTTATGATGCATCTTTAGAGTAGGTGGGACTTGAACTTCAGTCTCCTGGTTTAGGGGTAGGGAACTCCAGCACTGTTCCACAAGAGCCTTTATGGGCTACTTTTATTCTGTTCATGGTTTCAATGTGAACAGCAGGAAAATGGAGAAACCATGCATACACAAGTTCCCACAGAAAGCAACAAATTACTAATTAACGGCCAGGAAATTATGTTCCAAAATAGCCAAAGATCCTCAGAACTTGTGGTGTCATTATGGCACAAAAAGTGGGATCCATGACAAACACTCACGTCCAGCTTGGCTTGTGCAAAATACAGAATTGGTGAGGGTGGTAACACTGACATTAGGAGTATAAACTTATGCAAAGTAGGCAGCATGCAATGCTGTTTGATGCTGCAACGTTCAACCTTGTTGATTGAGCTAATTTTGTCACCAATATACACATTCAGCATCAGGAAGAACACATTGTTGCTGTTTAAAGGGGATCATCATTTTCAGATGAATTACAGGCTAATTTCTATATGCTGTAATGTGGTGAATGTTTATTATGGTTTGTAAAATTGGCCAACATTGGTAAAGTCAACAGGAAAAAGTTCCTACATCAGGAGAAAGTTATTGTTGCAGTTTTAAGGGTTGAGGGCAGGTTACTTGCTCCTAGTTATGGATGCTGTAATTACCATTTCTCTTGGGATGCTGGTGAGAAGGAGACAGAGCAGAGGCAGCCAATCAGAGGAAAAGTTCTTTGCAGGAGAGGGAAGAGTGGGATTGAAAGGTTCCAGAAACCCTTTATTTAGATTCCACCCAAACCGCAGAACAATATGTGCACCATCCACATCTTACAAAGGAGGCGCTTAGTCATCTCTTTCATCTCCTGTTAAGAGACCTGAATTCTTAGAGCAAGATAAAGAAACCAAAGGTGGTAGTTGGTTGAAAGTATCATACAAGATGTTGAGTGATGTTTTAATCAAGTCAGTATGATCCCATTACTAAGAATGCTCACGCAAGTATACAAGCACCACACAAGTAGTACAGAGATTGGCTGGAATCTTATTGTTCTCATTCTTCTTTAGGGACCCCAGGTTCCCTCCGTTTCAAAGTCGTCAGCATCAAATGACTATTTGTTGTCTCTTCTCGATAAAATTGAATTCAGGTAAAAAAAGGTTTAATGCTCGCAGCTTGTCCATCACCATTTAGAATTTTGATTTCGAGTTGGATTAGATCCTTGAGTGGGAAACTGAAACAAAATCAGCTAAAATAATCATCAAGGAAATTGCTGCTGGTTCATTGCCCAGATAGTGTTCACAAATATCAGAAAATTGGGCATGTCCCAAGCATGTACCGGGAAAGGAATCCATCGCATTTTCTTCCACTAATTTAAATAGTAGCTCTTAATTTAGAGATAGCTAATATAAAAAGTTAGAGATTTTCATGTTAGAGATTTATTTTTGCAAAAGCAATGGGAGCAAATAGTTTTATCCTGTTGGAAAAGTTCTTCATACATTAAACCAAGCTGTTGGTTTATATTCATGCGACATTGCAAGAGAGTGTATTTTCCAATCTACCTTTCCTAAATTGAAAGAAGCACATGCTTACATAGAGTGATTAAAACATCCTTCACACATATCAAAGATTTTATGTTATAATTACCAGTTCCATCTGAAAAGGAGGGCAGTAAAGATATGTTTCTCTTTTTGAGATTTCCAAAACCTAGTTAAATAAGTAATGGGTAATGCTGAGCCTGTTTGAATATCTGTTGTTGAGCCATCATATTCATAACAATCATTGATCATGGATAAAAGGTGGGTGCAACACAGATGTACCTCAGCATTTTATAGCCCTGCAATACTCATTATATTCAAAAGTGGCATTTGCAGTCTCTAATGCCCCCGATCCTGCTTTTACAATCTTTAATAAATGATTAGCTACTACTCCTGATCCCTTTCTTGAAAAGTTAACATGGGCCTGGATTTTCACCACAATAGAGAACCTGAGCGTTACGATGAAAATGAGGACAAAGCTGGAAATTGCAATATGTACTGCGGAACATAATACGTCTTATATTTGCAAGGGTGGAAATGGAGTTAGGGTGGAATTTACATAAGCATAGTTTATGGAGGCAGCTGGCCATTTAAATCATCAGGTATCCCCACTAACGTGGGATTTTGGTTGCATTGGCATGTGAAGCACAAAGTGTGCAGAGTAGACTGGTAAGAGCCAGCCTGAACTTTGTGAATTTCTTTGGATAGCCAAGTATCCATTTGGAAAAGTAAGCTACCCATTTGGACCTGATCCTGCATCATCAGGAATGTTGATGAAGGGCTTATGCCCAAAATGTCGACTCTTCTGTTCCTCGGATGCTGCCTGACTGGTTGTGCTTTTCCAGCATCACATTCTTTGACTCTGATCTTCAGCATCTGCAGTCCTCACTTTCTCCCCATCAGTGACCAACCCTTACCTAACTTACTAACACCTCCTGTTCTGGTCTGTCTATTGCCTGACCCATGTTTTATCTTGCTATCTTTCATATCTGCCATACTATCACTCTCCTACTTCTGCTGCCAACTAATTGATCTATCATCTTAAAAGCCTGCATGTTTACCATCACACCCTCCTGCCATCTTCCACACTTACCCACTTTCCTTGTGCACCTACGCAGTCTATCACATTGCTTACTTACTCATCCATCCATTCACTGATTTAATGACATTTACAATGGACATTTGAACTTACCTTACAACAGTTAGTACTGGAAAAGGGGATGTCTTTCACCATGATGGTATTTTGCTATTATGGAGTTCTTCATGAGATTGAACATCCAGAATTCTGAAGAAGCGAGTACTAAAGGTTTCAGTCTGAAATCTGGATCAGTACAGTGTGCAGCAAAGTACAAACTGAGTGTCAGTCTGGTAGTGACTCTGCTTCGGCGAAGATCTTTGTCTCTGTCTTTGTCAGTTTTCACTGACTATCTGCATCTTTGCGTTGATTGTCTTCATCCTACACCTCTCCTGCTCATAGCTTACCTTTATTTCTGGCCATTTAGTTCTGTCTTCACTTCCTTTCTGTTTGTACTGCTTTCAGGTCAAAGGTTGCTAAGTCACATGGTTCAGTATTTTTTTATTCAAGAAAGTTGCATCTTTTTGAAATTGATGGTATTTCAAGCATACTGAAAAACATTTCAATAATTCGCAAGCATGTTTTAAAACCTACAAAATTTTCTTACTGTATTTCTTCTGAATCAATGCCATCACAGATACCCAGCGCAATGGGGAATCTTGCAGTGCTAGTGAAACAATATGCCTGCCTTGTCTGCTTGCCTCTGGCAAAACAGAATGAAATGTCCTTCATTCTCATTGAATAGAGATCCTAGCTTTGTGAGCTCCTAGATGCAACACTGGATGTCAAACTTTGTAAACATTTCCGCCTCTCGTCTGGCAGGAGTCTAATACTTTTACAGCTACTGGAAATGTGATTTCTCTGCTATGGTGCTATGGTGGCTGAGCAGGTGACAGATTTAATTGCGGCCGTGCTTAGTGCAGTGCAGATGTCTCACACTCTATTGCTCACTGAGCTTTAAGCAGGAGCATTACTCACCGAATATCCTGACAGATATGGTTTCCTCTGAGAGCTGTTTCTCCCCTTCTACTCCGCCCACTTCCGGCAGTGTGTCCAACTCTTTGTGACCTCTGTTCATTCTCCATATTATGCTGAATTCCAAGGGGAGTGACAACTAGAGCACCCATCTGGGGCAATTGGTTTGTGCAAGAAGGCTTGAAGTCAATAACAGTAATCAATCAACAACTGCCAGACTACAGCCTGTATCCCAGATACTACAGTTTGGGAACCCCTGATCTGTAGAAAGCAGAAAACGTGAGCAGGTCCAAGCAATAGCCAGAAAAAAAACCCAGCAGCTTAACCTGTAAGTAGTTGGTGATCCCTTTTAAAAGCACTGGTGGGAACATGGGGGAGCAGGTTGCTTTCTACTGCTGGTTAAGTTTTCAACTGTTCATGGTTATGAAATATACATGTTGAGCTGGTATTATCTGCCTGCCATCCTGACTTCTGTTGTTGAGCCATCATATTCATAACAATCATTGATCATGGATAAAAGGTGGGTGCAACACAGATGTACCTCAGCATTTTATAGCCCTGCAATACTCATTATATTCAAAAGTGGCATTTGCAGTCTCTAATGCCCCCGATCCTGCTTTTACAATCTTTAATAAATGATTAGCTACTACTCCTGATCCCTTTCTTGAAAAGTTAACATGGGCCTGGATTTTCACCACAATAGAGAACCTGAGCGTTCATTGTGCACGTGCTAACATCCTCCCCCACCAATATAGCACCCAATTCATTCCACACTTGTGAGCACATGGTGAAAATGCCACTCTGGAGCCTTGCAAATATCTCCGCACTCAATAATACTGATGCAAATCAGTCAAATTTCTCGCTGAGGGAATCTAAAGATTGTTTCAAAATGTTATTTCTGTGAATTAGCCTCACAAGGTATCATGCTTGGTTTAAAATATTTGTATTGTTTTCCTGTTATTTCAGTAATAGTTTTGCCATAAGTAAAGGACTTCATTGGAAAACAAGGTCATTGCATAAATATATTTTAGTATAGAATAACAGATATTTACTTCAGTTCAGAAAATAGCCAAGATGAATAATATTGTATTTAAAAACAGCCCTTTAATGTTGAGATGAATCTGCAATGGGAGCATTATTATATAACAAATAAAGTGAATTTACTAGTTTGTCTATTTTCATTCATTAATGATTAACCCTTGCCAGTAAGTGAGAAATAATACTATAAAGATGTGTATGCAGAAGGAAACTATCATGAAACATTTGTGTATACTAAGTGTTTAATTATTTTTCCTTTTTTTTCTGGTCATGCTGCCTTTTGTTTAAATACTAGATCATTTACAAGCATTTATCTGAGGGAGTAGTGCAATGAAGCTATCTCGATTTTCAATATCAATGAATTATGCAGTTTAATCAGCAAAAATCAGGGACGATATGTCAAAAAAGGACTGTTAAAAAAAGTAATGATTTGATTCCTATAGGCATCCAAATGGCAGATGAGAGGGAGTGTGGTGCAATGGGCTAGAGACCAATCTTTCATCTTTCATCTGAGATCTGGATTGAAATCCAACAAACATGAAGGGTTTGGTGTGTTGGAGTTGTTGGTGGTGGTAGTGGTGGTATTTTGGCGGTGGTGATAGTGGGGTAAGGGAAAGGCTTGGAGGTGGGGAGAAGGTGGGTGTGGGTGGGGTGGTGGTGGATAACAGCACAGCTCTTTCATCCACGAACTTCAGGCAATGGACGCAGAGCCCAGAACTGCCATCAACTCCTCACTAATGCAAATCAAACTGATATATTCATTGAAAGAGGCCCCAAGGATAACCAGTGTGGAAAAAGCAAAAGTAAAGTGTTATTGCAGTTAATTCTTGCCATTGGATGCTTGAAACCAGAGAGTGTTCAATTTCCAAGTAATAATTTGAAAAATCACCTGAAGCAAAAAATCTGCACCAGAAATATATTTCAATTCAAAAATGTTGGAATGAATATTCTGCATATCAGCTTCAGTTGTATAAGTCACACATTCAGAGCTTTAGTGATTTAAACCTGTATAGTAGTGCTGATTACCAGTGTATAAACCTTTGTAAGCAAAGAATGTTTCTTAATTTTCCAATCAGACTACCAAGGCTAAGCAGCTCACTTCAAGATATCTATGATTTGGAGGTGCTGGTGTTGGACTGGTGTACACAAAATTAAAAATCACACAATATCAGGTTATAGGACTACAGATGCTGGAGATCAGAGTGGAGGGTGTGGTGCTGGAAAAGCACAGCAGGTCAGGCAGCATCCGAGAAGCAAGAAAATTGACGTTTCGGGCAAAAGCCCTTCATCAGGAATGAATGGATGATGAAGGGCTTATGCCCAAAAGGCCGATTTTCCTTCTCCTTGGATGTTGCCTGACCTGCTGTGCTTTTCCAGCACATTCTCAACACCAGGTTATAGTCCAACAGGTTTATTTGGAAGCACTAGCTTTCGGAGCACTGCTCCTTCATCAGATATATTTGCAGTCTTACACCATTTTCCTTTCATTCCCTTCATCTCACTAAAATTATGTGCTGTCCAATCTCAGGTCATGACTTTTTACTCAAAACTAAGTGTCAACTTTGAATGTTAAATCACAATTTGCAAAGTGGTAGTTTATATGTTCTCAACAAATTCCACTGCTCCCTGATTTATCAATCTTAGCCATGTCACTCAAGACAATGGAAAGCATTCCCTAAAAAGTAAGAAGACAATTTGAGGTGAATTATCCTTGATATTTTAAGTACATTTCACAGTATAGAAGAGCCCTGGCAGATGTCTCCATGGGGTGTAAGGATATTCAATATTAAAAAAAAATCATTCCCAGTTTTCCACATCTAGACTTCTTGGATTTTATATTTAAGTAGTTCAGAAACAGCTGGTTAAAATACCCAAACATGCTTTGATGAAAGATTTATCAGAAGCAGGGATCTCCATGTAACATAGTTGAAAAATGTGATGCTGGAAAAACACAGCAGGCAAGGCAGCATCCGAGGAGCAGGAGAATCGACGTTTCGGGCATAAGCCCTTCTCCATGTAACATAAACAATAAATATTAGGTTGTAAGTTACAAAGCAGTAACTTAATCATACAGTTTCTTTGATGTTCATAAAGCACTGAACTTATGATGCCATGAAATCTATTCACTTGTATTGCTGACTTGAAGCTTAGAGACAGCTCCTATCCAAGACCTATGTGCAAATTTAATGCTAATATTATCAAAAAAAATGCCCTAGAAAATTGTACATTGCCTCTCTGATTACAAGCTGTACCTCAAATAAGTCATATGTTGTAGTCATTTCCATTGGTATCCTTAGGTGACTGTAGTCAGGTATTTTCTTATCCATTTGAAAACAGGTACATGTGGAATAACTGTAAAGCAGTGATTTTGATAAAATCATTGTAACATGCAATGATTTATGTTATTTGAACACTGTGAAGTTGCATAATTACTTGGCATAGCATATAAACACGGTTGCAAGCCTTTCAAAATAGCAGCTTCTCATGCCAAAGTGTAATAATTAGAAAGTTCCATCTCAATTACGAAGGAATATTGTTTTTCTACTTCTCATACTGGTTATATAATTAGTTTGACACCATGACAGATTTTTCAAGTCACAGCAGATGGTCCTCATCTGCAATCAACAAAACTCAAAAAGCTTCCTGTTTTTTGTCCACTTACTCTTAAATATTAATGGTGTGTGTGCCCTAAGCAAAAGCCCTGTAGTGATATGAGGGTACATTGTACAAATTCACAAATCCCAGACAGAGTTTCCCACCAGAGACATGTATGACAAATTTGGATATGGAAGCCAAAACACCATGGGATTTGTATATGGAATGGAACATTTTGTGCACTATATTAACCTTCAAGAGTCTCTTGGCCTGAATTCCCTGTTTGTTCTCTGAGTGTGCAATGTTTCAAATTGGAAGTGCAAATTCATGAAGTCCAATTTGATATGTATGCAAATCTAAGATAAATTCTAGCCACTTGAGAACCTTGTGGGTGGATTCCAAATTAAGGGCATAGATTCTTAAAATTGCATTTGATATGATTAGATTAGATTACCGACAGTGTGGAAACAGGCCCTTCGGCCCAACCAGTCCACGCCGACCCTCCGAAGAGCAACCCACCCAGACCAATTCCCCTACATTTACCCCTTCGCCTATGGTCAATTTAGCATGGCCAATTCACCTAACCTGCACATTTTTGGACTGTGGGAGGAAACCGGAGCGCCCGGAGGAAACCCACGCAGACACGGGGAGAATGTGCCTGAGGTGAGAATTGAACCTGGGTCTCTGGTGCTGTGAGGCAGCAGTGCTAACCACTGTACCACTGTGCCACCCACAAATTCGTTCATGGGATGCAGATGGCTCTGGCTAGGCCAGCATTTATTGTCCATCCCTAATTACCCAGAGGGCAGTTAAATGTCAACCACATTGCTTGTGTGTCTGGAGTCACATGTAGGCCAGACTAGGTCAGGATGGTAGTTTCCTTCCCTAAGGGACTTTAGTGAATCAGATGGATTTTCCCTGACAATCAGCGACGGTCATCACTAAACTCTAATTACAGATTTTTATCGATTCCAAATTCCACCATCTGCCCTGGTGGGATTCAAACCTGGCTCCCCAGAACATGACCTGGGTGTATGAATTAACAGTCCAGTGATAATATCACTCGGCCATCACTTCCTCATGAGCAGAAAACTCAACACTCTGACTTGAATCCAAACTATGCTGTAATTAACTAATAGGCTTGTTTTAATAAGCAGTGCTCATGCTTCAATTATTATGTATCATCCTGAAAAATAATTTTTCATTAGAGGGGAAATAGAACCATAAGAACTATTATTTCACACCTAGATATCACTGTACATTCAAGATTGTTGTTGCTATCCTTAATACAAAGGGCTTGTTAACAATCAAAGTGAAATTGATTTGTGCCAACAGTGCAAAAATTGAATTATGTGAAATAGAGAGTTGATTTTGCACAATGCTTGATCTTGCTTCCAGTGAGATTCACAGGGTGATAGTTCATGCTGTTTCTGGAGACTCGTTTTCTAGTTTCCCAATCACCACTGTCACTTTTATTTGGTTTAAATTGAAAAGTCTTGGCAATATTTCCAAATCAATGGAATATAAAAACTGGAGTATTGTAAGAAAGTTTGCCGTTCACTTCAAGTCACATTGCTTGCATGAACTAAGTTCATACACATGGCGTGCTATATTCTTCTTTCTTGTAGTTAAAATGTTAAGCAAATTTAAAACCCAAATATCATTTTAGATGTGTTTCATAAAAAGAAGAGCAATTTTCTGGTTTGCTTTGCTAAGGTTTAATAATTTCAGTTTTATAGATTTATAATTATGTCTATTCTGTGGAAGAAAAGCTGTTCCAATATCTGATGCATGGCTTCGAACTGAACTGAATGTGTCATGAGTACTGGCCATCAGCAGCATGATTAGACAAAGAAAACACAACATAAATTATCTGGTCACAGTGCCTATTCTAGGCACATATAGAAGACACTTATTTACATATTGAACTTCAATCTTCCAACCAAGAAGTAACAAAGAGGATTGATGAAGGCAGAGCAGTGGACGTAATCAATATGGACTTCAGTAAGCCATTCGACAAGCTTCCGCATGGTAAAACTAGCCATTTGGATACAGAACTAGCTTGAAGGTAGGAGACAGAGGGTAGTGGTGGAGGGTTGGCTTTTCAGACTGGAGGCCTGTGACCAACAGTATGCCACAAGTATCGGTGCTGGATCACCACCTTTTGTCATTTATCTAAATGATTTGGTTGTGAACATAGGCGGTATGGTTCGTGAGTTTGCCGATGATAGCAAAATTGGTGATATAGTGCACAGCCGGAAAATTACCTCAGAGTACAAAAAGACTTTGATTTGATGGGAGAATGGACTAAGAAATTACAGATGGAGCTTAATTTAGATAAGTGTGAGGTGCTGCATTTTGGAAAGGCAAATTAGGGCAGGACTCATACACTTAATGATAAGGTCCTGGGGAGTACTGCCGAACAAAGAGACCTTGGAGTGCAGGTTCATTATTCCTTGAAAGTGGAGTTGCAGGTAGATAGGATAGTGAAGAAGATATTTTGAATGCTTGCCTTTTTTTGGTCAGTACATTGAGTATAAGAGTTGAGAGGTCATGTTGCGATTGTACAGGACATTTTGGAACATTGTGTTCAATTCTGGTCTCTATGCTAAAGAAAGGATGTTGTGAAACTTGAAAGGATTCAGAAAAGATTTACAAGGATGTTGCCAGGCTTGGAGGGTTTGAGATATAGGGAGAGGCTGAATAGACTAGGGCAGTTTTCTCTGGCATGTCAGAGGTTGAGGGGTGACTTTATAGAGTTTTATAAAATCATAAGAGGCATAGATAAGGTAAATAGTCAAGGTCTTTTCCCCAGGGTAGCGGAGTCCAGAATGAGAGAACATAGGTTTAAGGCGAAAGGGGAAAGATTTAAAAGTGACCTATGGGGCATTTTTTTCACGCAGTGGGTGGTGTGTGCATGGAATGAACAGCCAGAGGAAGTGGTGGAAGTTGGTACAATTACAATATTTAAAAGGCATCCGAGGTGTGTATATGAATAGGAAGGTGTCAAGGTGAAGGGGCCAAATGCTGGTAAATGGGACTGGATTAATTTAGGATGTCTGGTTGGGATGGATGAGTTGGAGCGAAGGGTCTATTTCAATGCTGTACATCTCTATGACTCATTTTGATTAATGGTTGCAAAATCATTTATGGTGAACAGTTGGATTTTTGATGACTGTTCAAGGTGGAAGAAATTACCTGATGGAATTACAAACTCAGAAAACTATTCTGATACTTTTGACATCATTAAAAATTAAGAAAATCAAATAATCTTCCATAATCTTCCATAAAGCCACTTCAGGATACGTAGGTTTCATACTTCCTACAAAACTATCTCCAGAATTTGGATAGAAAACATATTCTTGCATTATGTATGGGCTGACAATTGGAAGTAGATCTGCACAAAGAACTGGTTAATATCAGTAGCTTTGGTTGATCAGAACAGTGTGGGAAGTAGATTTGCTTAAATAGCAAACTGGAGTTAATTCTGATGATTCTAAGCCATATCTGAAAATTGACAACTACTTACAACATGTAGATTTCAATATTTAGCTCATGATATGACACACAATTGTTTAACACTACTTACAAGCAAAAATGTAATGCTAATACTCTCTTTATTTCAATGTTTTTTTTAACAGAACAGAGATTAATATAACCATACATTAAGTTATCAATACTTCATGATCGTAATATATTAATATTGTTTTGCCAACAAATTAAGAATATCTTGAATGATTTCTTGATAGAAGCAATGTCACTTGATTTGCAAGAATGAGATCATAGTGTTATGATGGGCTACATTTATTCCCCATCTTTAGTTCCCCTTGAGAAGTTGGTGTGAGTTGCCTTCTTGAACTATTGCAGTCTATTTGCAGATCCAGAATGCCATAGCAAGGGAGTTCCAGGATTTTGATTCAGCAACACAGTGATATATTTCCAAGTGGATGTGGTAAGTGTCTTGGAGGGCAACTTACAGAAGGTGCAATACATATTGCTGCCTTTTTCTTTCTAGAAAATAGTGAACTTGGAAAGTGTTGTCTGAGGATCCCTGGTGAATTTCTGCCGTGCACTTTGCAGAGGTTCACATTGCTGCTGCTGAGCATTAGTAATTCAGAGAGTGAATGGTTGTGCATGTGTTGCTAATCAAGCAGGCCATTTTGTCCTAGGTGGTGTCAAGCTTCTTGTCAAGTGTTGGTGCAACTGGACTCATCAGGCAAGTGAAGTTCATCACACTCCTGACTTGTGCTTAATAAATGTTTATAGAGTTTGGCGATTCAGGAGGTGAATTACTTGCTGTAGAATTCTTAGCCTCTGACCTGCAACTATATGTCCAGTTCAGTTTCTGGTCAATATTAACCTCCAGAATGTTGATAATGGGGGATTCAGAGTGTTAACATCATTGAATGTCAATAGGTAATAGTTAGATTATATCTTGTTGGAGGTGATCATTGGCTGCAAATGTGTGATGCGAATGTTACTTGCCACTTGTTAACCCAAACCTGAATATTGTTCAGATGTCACCACATTTGGAGATGTTTCAGTGTCTGAGAAATCACAAATGATGCTGAACACTGTGCAAACATCCCCAGTTCTGACCTTATGACAGAGGGAAGGCCATTGATGAAGTAGCTGATGATGGTTTGCCCTGAGAAACTAAGGCTCTTGGGGTGCATTGGCAGTGTCCCAAATTCTGATCCAGAAGGTTGAGTTTGAGTCCCATTTGCTCCAGAGGTGTGCAACAATATTTTTGAAAAGGCTAATTAGAAAATATCTTCCCTGAGGAATTTTTCAGAAAAGTCCTGGCGCTGTGATGACTAACCTCCAACAACTACAGATACCTTCTTTTATGCGGAGTGTGGTTCAAACAAGCAAAGAATTTTCCTCCTGATTCCCATTGACCCTAGTTTTCCTTGGGCTCCTTGATGCCAAATGTGGTCAAATGTGGCCTTAATGTCAAGGGCAGTCACTCTCACCTCACCTCTGGAATTCAACTGTTTTGTACTAAGGTTATAGTGAGGTCAGGAGCTGAGTGGACCTGGCAGAACTCAAATTGAGCTTCAATGAGTAACCATGACTTGGTGGTGCTGATGTTGAACTGGGGTGGCCAAAGTTAAAAATCACACAACACCAAGTTATAATCCAACAGGTTTATTTGGAAGTATTAGATTTCGAAGCTCTCGATGAAGAAACAGCACTTCAAAAGCCACTGCTTCCAAATAAACCTGTTGGCACTGTGAGGCAACAGTGCTAACTTCTAAGCTACTGTGCCACCCAAATATTTTCGGCTTCTCCATTACTGAGGATGGAAATATTTGTGGAGGTACTTCCTCCAGTGAGTTGTTGAATTGTTCACTAATTCTTGACTGGATGTGGCAGAACTACAGGACTTCAGTGTCCTCTGTAGGTTATGAATCACTTAGCTGCTCATGCTGTTTGGTCCTGTGCTGGAACTTCACCAGGTTGACACCTCAGTTTTATGTATGCCTGGTGCTGCTCTTGCCATACCCTCCTGCATTTTTCATTGAATCAGTGTTGATTCTCAGGCTTGATGGCAGTGGTAGAGTGGGGAATGTTCCAGGCCATGTGGTTACAGATTATTTTGGTTACAATTCTGCTGCTGCAGCCCACAGCACCTAATGAATGCCCAGTTTTGAGTTGTGTGAAGAATATCATAATTAGCACACTGATAGTGTCACACAATATGATGGAGTTCATGGGGATTGTGCAGTGGTCACTCTTACTATACTGTCATGGACTGATGCATCTGCAGCAGGCAGATTGGTCAAGTATACTTTTCCCTATTGTTGTTTCCTTCACTACTTGCAGCAAACCCAGTCTAGCAGCTCTGTCCTTTAGGACTTGACCAGCATGGTCAGTATTGCTACCACCAAATCATTCTTTGTCCGCCATTGAAGTACATTTTTCACCCTTGCTTCCTCCAATTGGGACTCAAAATGGAGGAATACTGATTTGTCAGTAAATATGTAGTGTGAATACAATCGAGCAGGAGATTTCCTGGCCTGTGTTGAGGCTTCATGGGGTGCAGAGTCATTGTTGAGGACATGCAGGGCAACACCCTCCCATCTGTGCTGCCATCTCAGTTGGGATGATGTTGGTGTTCTGGATCAGTGGTGCTGGAAGAGCACAGCAATTCAGGCAGCATCCGAAGACAGGCAAAATCGACGTTTCGGGCAAAAGCCCTTCATCAGGAATAAAGGCAGAGAGCCTGAAGCGTGGAGAGATAAGCTAGAGGAGGGTGGGGGTGGGGAGAAAGTAGCATAGAGTACAATAGGTCAGTGGGGAAGGAGATGAAGGTGATAGGTCAGGGAGGAGAGGGTGGAGTGGATAGGTGGAAAAGGAGCTGGGCAGGTCGGACAAGTCCGGACAGGTCAGGGGATCGAGTTGCTGGAGGTTAGAAGCTAGGATGAGGTGGGGGAAGGGGAAATGAAGAAACTGTTGAAATCCACATTGATGCCCTGGGGTTGAAGTGTTCCGAGGCGGAAGATGAGGCGTTCTTCCTCCAGGCGTCTGGTGGTGAGGGAGCGGCGGTGGAGGAGGCCCAGCACCTCCATATCCTCGGCAGAGTGGGAGGGGGAGTTGAAATGTTGAGCCACTGGGCGATTTGGTTGATTGGTGCAGGTGTCTCGGAGATGTTCCCTAAAGCGCTCTGCTAGGAGGCGCCCAGTCTCCCCAATGTAGAGGAGACCGCATCGGGAGCAACGGATACAATAGATGATATTAGTGGATGTGCAGGTAAAACTTTGATGGATGTGGAAAGCTCCTTTGGGGCCTTGGATAGAGGTGAGGGAGGAGGTGTGGGCGCAGGTTTTACAGTTCCTGCGGTGGCAGGGGAAAGTGCCAGGATGGGAGGGTGGGTCGTAGGGGGGCGTGGACCTGACCAGGTAGTCACGGAGGGAACGGTCTTTGCGGAAGGCGGAGAGGGGTGGGGAGGGAAATATATCCCTGGTGGTGGGGTCTGTTTGGAGGTGGCGGAAATGTCGGCGGATGATTTGGTTTATGCGAAGGTTGGTAGGGTGGAAGGTGAGCACCAGGGGCGTTCTGTCCTTGTTATGGTTGGAGGGGTTGGGTCTGAGGGCGGAGGTGCGGGATGTGGATGAGATGCTTTGAAGGGCATCTTTAACCACGTGGGAAGGGAAATTGCGGTCTCTAAAGAAGGAGGCCATCTGGTGTGTTCTATGGTGGAACTGCTCCTCCTGGGAGCAGATGTTGGTGTTGTCTGGGTCACTGTCTGTATGGTGTAATTCTGGATATGTCACTATGTCAAGTTAGTGCTTGAGCAGTCTGTGAGACAACTCTCCCAATTTTGGCACAAGCTCCCAGATATTAGTAAGGAGAACTGTGCAGGTTCAACAGGAATGTGTTTGTTGTTATAATTTCCTGTATGCTAGTCAATGCCATGTGGTCGAATGGTTTCATTCCTTTCTTCCTGCCATACAGTAGTTGATACAACTAAATGCCTTCCTTGGCCATTTTAGAGGGCAATTAAGAGTCAACTACTTTGTTGTAGATCTGCAGTCTCATTTAGACCAGACCAAGTGTTGACGACCATTTCTATCCCTAAAGGTCAATAATGAACCAGATGGCACAATAACACCTTCAACAGAAGCTGCTGAAGACACTCAGCAGGTCTGGCAGCATCAGTAGATAGAGAAAAATGTTAACGTTTTGAATCCAGTGACCCTGCTTCAGAATTTCTTCTTCTGAAGCACAGTCATATTGAGTTCCTCCAGCATTCTCCATGCTTATCTCTGAATTATTTGTCCAGTGACAATTTGGTCATCGCCTCCCCTATTTTTAGCACGAATTCTTCTAGTATTGGGTCCTTTGACTTTTGCAAATGCATGTAATGTTGAAATTATAGACATTTTTCAGAAGATAATTGTAATAATGGAATCATTTTTCTTTGGCAGATTAACATGTAAAATGCTGAAAATGCAAAGTACATCAGTTAATGAGAAAAGTTAATGTTTTGAGTGTGAAGGTCATTCTTAATTGGTGAACTTAAAAATCTTTGGATCATGGGAACACGATTAAGCCATTGGGCACCTAAAAGCTGTGATGCCATTCAATTAGATCATGGCTGATTTGCAATGTACAGAGGGCAATAGACTACTTGATTGTTGCTGAGTGTTTCCTTATGTTTACCATTCAGAAAGGCAATGGTGATTATATGTTGTCATTTCAATCAGATGCTTAAATTTTATTTTTTTCAATTATGTTGCTGTCATTACATTAATGAGCTTCAAAGCCAGTAAACTAAATGAGCTATGACATTTTTTCATTGCTCTTGTGAGAAGCGTGGCCGAACACAAATGGTTTATTACAATAGCTCATTTCTGCTACAGTGCGATCTAAAATTGGCCAGGGACTTTATTTAAATGGATGCCGCAGGAGGATAATGTGTGTGTTCAGAAATACACTAGCAATTCCTATGTAGGTCAGCTGTGAAGTGATGCTGTGAACTGTTTGCCTGAAGGGTGTAAAGCCACAGACTGGTTAGAAGATTTGATTTGGTAAATGCGATCTTTGAGTCTGCTGTGCCAATACTAATTGTATTTGGAAGGGCACTGATGTTCATATTGACCAGGCAGCAGAAGATACTGCTATACACGCCCATGTATTGATCCAATGTATAATTGCAAACCATTGCAAGATTTACACGTGCCAATTGATGACCTTTAGTTTGTCCGACATTATTCAGGAATGTGTGTTTCAGTTTAAAACTAATCTTGGAGCATGTTATTTTGTGCGAACATAAGCAAAATGACATAATTCAAAGTCTCACATTACTTAATGTAACAAATGTACATTTTCATTTTCACTCCACTATGTTGCATGTTATTTCATTTGCATATTGGGACTCTATTTATTGGAATGTTTATATTGTTCATTTGCAAGATATATATAAATATACACAAAAACTTCAAAGTTTAGATCTGTTGTCAGTGGCAGAATGAGGGTATTGTTTGCTATTTCAAAATAAAAGGAGGAAAATGACAATGTTAAGCTTTCACTCTCTGGTGCAAAGTAATCTTTTTACTCCCTACGAGGTATGCTGAAAACAGTTGCTGGGTAATGTTTACAAGTTCAAAGCAATAATGTTCCCAGCAGGGAAACAACCATTCAATCTGTAATCACAGCATATTGCTGGTAAGCTACTGCTGTTTTTCTTTCTTTGTTTTGAATAGTGCTTTCAATATATTTTTGCCACATTGGGGGAAGACTTCCATTTTCCACCAGGTAGAGTATCAAAGAAGATGAACAAAGAACAAAAAAACAAACAACACAGGAACAGGCCTTTTGATCCACCAAGACTGCACCGACACTTGATGCCTTTCTAAACTAAAAACCTTTTGCTTCTCCACAGTCTGTATTCCTCTGTTCCCTACCTATTCAAATATCTGTCAAGATGCCTCTTAAACACTGCCATTGTAGCTGCCTCCATCACTTGTTCTGGTAATACATTCCAGGCACTTACCATCTTCCTTGTGAAGAATTTGTCTTTCACATCACCTTTAAACTGACCCCCTCTTACCTTAAACCTATGTCCCTTATTAAATAGCATTTCTAACATGGGAAAAAGACTCCAACTATCCATTCTATCCATGTCCCTCATAATTTTGTAAACTTCTATCAGGTCACCCTTCTTCCTTCGACGTAAGTGAAAACAAAACAAATTGTCCAATCTCTCACCAAAGCTAATACCCTCCAAACCAAGCAACATCTTGGTAAACCATTTCAAAACCCCCTCCTATACCTCCACATCCTTCTGCTAGTATGGTGACCAGAACTGCACAAAAAATTCCAAGTGAGGCTGAACTAAAGTTCTATACAACTGCAATGTAGGTTGCCAATTTTTATACGCTATGTCCTGACTGATGAAGGCAAGCATGCTATATTTCTTCATAATCACTTTATCCACCTTATCCACTGTTGTCACTTTCAGAGGACTGCCTAGATCCTTCTGAATGTTGATGCTATCAAGGGTTTTGTCATTTACTGTTATATTGCCCTCCTACATTAGATCCCCCAAAATGTATCACCTCACATTTTTTCAGATTAATCTTCACCTGCCATTTCTCTGCTGAAGTCTCTAGCCTTTTTATAGCATGCTGTATCCTCCAGCAATCATCCTCACTATCTGTGGTTCCCTGAATTGTTGTCATCTGCCAACTTACTAATCAGGCCATCTACATTCTCATCCAAATCTTTAATATATTACAAACAACAGGAGTTCCAGCACTGATCACTGTGGAACACCACTGGTCGCAGTCTGAAAAACACCCTTCCACCGCTACTCTGTCTTCTGTGACCAAGCCAATTCTGTATCCATCTTACCAACTCACCAAGGATCTGATGTGACTTCACCTTTTGTATCTGCTTGCTGTGAGGGACCTTGTCAAAGACCTTGCTAAAGTCCATACAACAACGTCTACCACCCTGAACTTATCAGTCATCTTTGTTACTTCCTGAAAAAGCTCAATCACGTTTGTGAGATACGACATTCCCTGTACAAAGCCAGGCTAGTAAATCTATTGTTTTTCTAAGTAAATGCAAGTAAATCTTATCACTAAGAATCTTCTCCAATAAATTCCCTGCAACTGACACGCAGCTCACTGGCCTGTAATGTCCCAGCTTATCCTGTTGCACTTGTCAATGAAGGAACAATGATGGCTATTCTCCAGTTCTCCGAGACCTCTCCTGTGACTAAAGGGAATGCAAAGATTTTGTACAAGCCCTCAGCAATTTTCTCACCTGCTTCCCTCAGCATTCTGGGATAGATCCCCTCAGAATTTGGGGTCTTGTCTGACTTAATACTTTTCAAAACACCAAACAGCTCCTTTTTTGTATTGACATGCCCTAGAATATCAGCATACCCTTCTGAGACTCACCATCCACCATGTCCTTCTCTTTTGTGAATACTACTGCAAAGTACACGTCCTCTGGCACCATGCATAAATCCCCTCCTTTGTCTTTGAGTGGACCTAATGTTTCCTTAGCTCCTCTCTTCCACCTTATATATGTATAAAATACCTTCAGTGTTTCCTTAATCACATTTTCCAAAGACATTTAATCCTCCAAATTCATTGTTTGAGTTCTTACCTGCTATTGCCGTATTCTTCAAAGGCTCTACCTGTCTTCAGGTTCCTTACAAATGTATGCTTCCTTTCTATTTTTGACTAAGCTCTCAATTTCTCTTGTCATCAAAGGTTCCCAAATCTTGCCATACATATCCTTTATTTTCACAGTAACATGCTGGTCCTCAGCTCTATTCAACTGGCCTTCAAAGGATTTCCACACGCTAGTTGTAGATTTATTTCCAAAGTACACTCCCCAATTCTTCCATCATATTGTGGTAGGTAGCTTTCCCCAAACTTAATACTTGCACCCGAGGATTAGTCTTTTCCTTATCCATGCGTAACTTAAAACTGACAGAAGTATGGTCACTGTTCCCAAAATGCTGTGAATGGCCACAGGGGACTACTGCACTGCCTGCCCATACTTACTCGTCCTCCTGGTGGTCACCCAACTCTTCTCTGTCTATGTAACCTTTACTGATGGTGTGACCAGTTCACTAAACATGCTATCCATGACTTTCTCAGCATCATGGATGCTCCATAGTGAGTCTATCCACAGCTCCAAGTTCTCCATGTGGCAAATCAGGAGCTGCAGCTGAATGCATTTTCTGCATACGCAGTCAGGATGAACTCCTTCACTCTGAAATTACCATCAGAGAGTTTCAGATTGTTTGCTTATTTAGTAATTTTAGACTAAAAACATGTTGATTGGACCTAAGTCCAGTAATTTTATCACTTTCATTTCTGCTCATCTGTGATCTGCACCCCTACTTCATCTTGTCGACCCCCATATCTCATTCCTAATCTGAATTATAGAATAACGTAGAATTAAACAAGATTGAAACACCATTACACCACCTCGTTCATGCCACCATCTATACATGCTGAAACATCCTCCTGTCCTTTACTTAATCCACCAATATACATCTCCAATTCCTATTTGTCATATGCTCATCCAGCTTCCACTTAAAGCACCTATACCAAATATTTCAATTCCATTTAACTCATGAGTTCTGCAGTTTTATTTTTCAGTGCGTTCTAATTCGGTAGCTCTAATTTACCTAGTGCCTCCGATGACTTAAATTATATATTTTTTGAGTCTTTACTTGGATGTGGGTAACAATGTCAAAGCCCATTCAGAACCTCTGCAGACATTTAGAGTCACAAACATTATATGGGCCTGGAGTGACTTGCAAGCATGGCAGGTTCCACACCACCCCCCACCACCCCCCACCCCACAAAGGACTTTAAGAGACCAGTTGGATTTTAATCAGCATTTCTTTTGATCATTGCTAACAAACAAAAAATCACATTTAATGAATTTTACTATAGAATTTGCCATTGTAGGTTGCCTGGCCATAAAATTTGACTGTTTAACACCACTGCTGCTGTGAAAGCTCTGAAATGAGAAATGTTGGCCAAAACGCTTCCAGAATAGCCTGCTCAGTCTGCTTTGACTATCAGGTTGCGAGTGTGGATGAAGAATGCACATGCCAGAAGCATGCAGATTGGATGGATCATGTGATCATTGCTGATTTGACGCACAATTTGCTTTTGCAGACCATGTAAAATCCTGTTTTTTTTTACCTTTTCACGAAAAAACTCATATCCCTAATTAAAATAGATTTACGTCAACTGAAGGGTTTTACTGTTGAGACAATGGCTCTATTGGTGTGGTTAAATGGCTTGGTAAATCTTTCCCTCAAGATTCTCAAACACCAGTGCACATTTTACATGAAATGTCGAATTAACAAAGGGACCGTCCTCCTGGCCTGGACACTTGCTACTTATCAGCCCAAGTTGAATTTTGCTTAGGTCTTACTACATTTACATGTGAACTGCTTCAGTATATGAAGAGCTGAACATTGTGCAATCACCAGTTCATATTCCACCTCTGACCTTGTGATGCAGGGAACTCATTGATGAAGCACTTACCGTAATTTTTCATTCTCATCCTTCTACATAAAAAATGACAGGAGTGCATTTTGGAACCAATTTTTGAATATGAAAAAAGGCTATGTGCTTCTTTATGTTGATGATATTCCATCATCCGATCAAAGGACTGCTCATTTGTTTACTGATCATATTGTTTTTTGCATATTCTGAAGGAGCTTGGAAACAGTGTGTAGAGAAACGGGCACAACTGCAACACATTCTATTAAATTCCTCTCGGAAGCTCAGAGTGTAATTCTCCAAAAGAAATACTCAAAAAGAACAAAGAAATGAGGTCTGAGCTACGGTTAAAAAAACAGCAAATAACAAAGGTTTCTAACTTGAACCTTATACATGGATGAGTTGAGAACCAAGCCTGTTTTGTGCAACTTTTGGACAAAAAAAAACTTTCCTCAAATGGTACAAGCTCCATCTTCCAATCTTGGATATCACCATACCACTCTGGCACACAGCATTGCAGATACTGATTCAGAAACTCCACCCCAACCTCGGGATCTGCACAACATTGATAGCACATTACTGATCATACTTTATTTGCGTATGATTTGTAGACTCTGAGCAATGGAAAAAAGGCATTATGATCTTGACAGAGATACTGGCACAAGCCAGTTGCAGGACCACATGAATTGTTGTCATGACTGAAGAAGAAGGATTGCTGTAGGTGCCAGTGCTAAGCAAAGTCAGTCGCAGTGAGACTTGTCATACAGAAGTCAGCTGAGAGCCACTGAAATCCACGCAGCACACAGAACTAACTGCTGCAAAAGCCAGGATACCCAGTGTAGAATATAACGTGAAAGGGTCATGAAGGTTCCCCAAGTTGTCAATGAATTCCTCGGAAAATGTTGCGATTATTGCTTACTCTCTTAGCCAACAAGCTAAAGTTTCTCTCCATTTCCAGTTCCAGTCTCCAGTGTACCCTGTCCTTAAATCTTATTGTATAAAGTAATGGTTCTGAACTGGTTAATGTTGGAGATGGCAAAAGACTCCACCCAATCTGCAATCATATAATGCTGATGAAGGATCACTTGTTAACTCTGCTTTCTCTCCACAGATGCTGCCAGACTTGCTGAGTTTTTCCAGCAGTTTGTGATTTTGTTTATGATATCACACAGGCTTGGTTGGTATTCAGGCAGAACATTTTAGGATCTCATGGAGTGCAGACCTATATATATGGATCTCCTCTGTGTGGAAGAGAGCTGCCTTACAGTGGCAGTTGGCATGGTCACACAACCAGGCATCTGGCCATGCTGCTCAGCAGTTTTCAGACAAGGGCACATACATGGTGCATATAGCAGTGTGCCACATTAGTGGCATGTTTTTGGAAGGAATAGGAAAGATAAACAGGTATAAACACACATATACACTGTGTGAGTGGGGAAGTGTGAAGCCTGTGGGGTTGGTGGAATAGGCACCGAGGAAGAGGATGGTAATGCTTTGGGTCTGACTGGCACATTCAGCCTGAGGCTGAAGGCCAGTGGTGGCTCCAGGCTAATACCTTAATTAGCTCAAGGAGACTTTGGACAAAGGAAAGCTTTTTGAAATGATCCTTGCTGGCTTTGGCCTAACACATTAGCTAGCTAAGATGATTGCCACTTCCAGCTACAGAGATCCACATCATCCATTTCTTTATTAGTCCCGGGCTCAGCAAATAATCATGAGGAGAATGTCACTCTCAGCCGTCGAGATTTTCAACCCCTGTCCCTCCCATTCATTTGTCTCATTCAAGCTCGTCAACTATTCTCAACTGGTACAATTTTATGTCTTTTCTGCATATTTATACTCAAATTGTTGCTTCTTGATAAAAATAAGCTGCTTTGAATTGAGTAATTTGTGACACCCAAATTAAATATTACAGCATTGCAATACCTAATAATATTTTCATCCCAAAATTAAACTGATGCATGGTACCAGCTCTGTGATCTCCTCCATCCGTATAATTCACTGAATCTCTCCAGGTGTCTAACTTGAGCCTTTTGTACATTTCCCCTTCCTTTTGGGCTGCCTTGTGAAAGATATTGTAATAAAACCAAGTTCTTGCTGATCTGTGGAAATGATTTTCTCTTCCCAGTCAGGAGGATCACCCCTGACTGCATGCTTTATTTGATCACTAATAGTCAAATATATGTGAGAAAAGATTGCCTTGATATGCATGTGAATTGCTCAGTTGGATCCTAATATGCTTATGTAATTTGTTACACCATGTTCTGTGCTATCAAGGGAGTCCGATTCAGATATCATTATCCAGAGTGTGACACTTAGACAGATGGTCAGATAGGTACCTTCCAGGAAATTTTTATTTTCAGATTATCTCTAACACGGAATATGCACGATTTATTGATATTAGATAAACAGATGAAACTCTAAAAATAAGAGCATAATAAATTGCTCATCTATTTGTAAGTATAAATATAAATGTACAAGTGGAAGTATCAAGGATTGGAGGGGGGAATGGGAGTGGATTTTTACCGAGATTAGCATGTGAGTTTCAATATAGTGAGAGGGAGTTAAGTCCTACAAAAACGTAAGCACACCGAGAAGCCTGCTCTAGCTCACTGATTCCTGCATTTAACGTCAAGTGATAGAGTCATATAGATGAACAGTACTGAAACAGTCTCTTCTGTCCAACTCGTCCATGCTGACCAGATATCTTAACCTAATCTAGTCCCATTTGCCAGCACTTGGCCCATATCACTCTTAACCCTTTCAATTCATACACCCAATCCAGATGCCTTTTAAATGCTGTAATTAATAGCCTCCACCACTTCCTCTAGCAGCTCATTCCATACACATCACCCTCTGCATGAAAATGTTGCCCCTTGGGTCTTTTTATATCTTTCCCCGCTCACCCTAAACATATACCCTCTAATTATGAACTCTCACTCCAGGGAAAATACCTTGTCTATTTATCCTATTCATGCCCTGCATGATTTTATAACCCTCTATAAGGTCACCCATTAACATCAGCCTCCGATACTCGAGGGAAAACAGCTCCAGCCTTTTCAACCTCTCCCTATTGCTCAAATTCTCCAACCTTGGCAACATCCTTGTAAATCGTTTCTGAACCCTTTCAAGTTTCACAGCATCCTCCTGATAAGAAGGGGACCAGAATTGCATGCAATTTTCCAAAAGTGGCTGAACCAATGTCCTGTACAGCCGTAACATGACCTCCCAACTCCTGTCCTCAATACTCTGACCAAGAAAGGAAAGCATACAAAACACCTTCTTCACTATCCTATCTACCCATGACTCTACTTTCAAAGAAATATGAACCCGCACTTTCAAAGAACTATGAGTACTCTCTGTTCAGCAACACTCTCTGGGACCTTACCTTTAAGTGTATAAGTCTTGCTCATTTCCAAAATGCAGCATCTCATATTTATCTAAATTAAACTCCATCTGCCACTCCTCAGCCCATTGGCCCATCTGATCAAGATCCCATGGTAATCTGAGGTAACCTCCTTCGCTGTCCACGACATCTCCAATTTTGGTGTCATCCAAATCATTTATAAAAATGATGAGATGTAGTGGACCCAGTACTGATCCTTGAGGCACACCACTGGTCACAGGCCTCCAGTTGAGCCAGTTCTGTATACAACTGGCTAGTTCTCCCTGTATTCCATGACATCTAACCTTGCTAACCAGTGTCCCATGAGGAACCTTGTCAAACGCCTTACTAAAGTCCATATAGATCACATCCACCGCTCTTCCCTCATCCGTCCTCTTTGTTATTTCTTAAAAAAACTCAAGTTCGTGAGAAATGATTTTCACCCGTACAAAGTCATGCTGACTATACGTAATCAATCCTTGTCTTTCCAAATACTTGTAAATCCAGTCCCTCAGGATTCCCTCCAACAACCTGTCCACCACCAATGTTAGGCTTACTGGTCTACAGTTCCATAGCTTTTCCTTACCTCTTTCTTAATAGTGGTACCACGTTAGCCAACCCAGTTAGTCTTCCGTCACCTCACCTGTGACTATTGGTTTTACAAATATCTCAGCAAGAGGCCCAGCAATCACTTCCCTAGCTTCCCACAGAGTTCTAGGGTACATCTGATCAGGACCTGAGGGTTTATCCACTCTTATGCATTTCAAGACATCCAACATTTTCAACATATGTAACTGTGCACATGCAATCCCTTAAAAAGAAACAGATTGTTAATTTTACTATGTTTATCTTTCGACAATAGCAAAATTAACACAGTACTTTCTGCAATTCACTAGAGAAAGTAAGGGAAGAACACAGTGGCAATTAAGAGTGCTGATGGTATGATAAGGAAACCAGACAACATATACTGGCATCTCATTTTTATTATTCTTTCTAGGGATATAGGCAAGACCAACAAATTGCCCATCCCTAATTATTTTTGAGCAGATCATGGTTGGCCACTTTCTTGAACCACTGGAGTCCATCTGATGTCAATACTCAGGGCCTCATGTCATTGATAGCAGGCCTTTGTAATCTTCTGGAACAGGTCCTCAGACACAAGTGGCCATGCTTTACCAGTGACTGGCAAAGTCACCACTAACATTACCTTCCTCCTCTTTGGAGACTTCCAAAGCTCTGTTCAAAACATTCACAAGATTTTGTTGTCAACCGCCCACAAATGCACAAGTCTGATGACTGATAACAGGGTTGCCTATTATGTACATATTTATTACACTGATTCCAGTCAGGGAGTGGGTCCTTACATCTGTGGCTCTGGATCGCTCTGACAGGTTTAGGGGATCAATGACAACACATATATGACAAGGAAGATATCTCCAGATCACCCAAGAGAGTTCATTAGCTGCAAGGGTTATCAAGTGATCAATGTGCAACCACAAAAAAGATCTTTTTATGCAGACCTGTGTAAGGATTTCAGGCAGCTGCCTGGATTTCTTTCCTGCAGCAGCCTAGCCTCCCTGACCTCTGCACACCTCAAACTTACCAGCTGGCTGATAGAAACAAGGGATATCCACTTAAAACATGACTGATGATGCTCACATATGAAAGCATACGTTGGAGTTGTCAGAAAAGTCATGAGTTACGCCATGCTGAGGATCAATGTTTGCAAAATGTACCCTTACACGTCTAAACCATAATCGCCAAATCCTTTATTGTGTCTTCCATACTGGTTATAAATTTGATTATGTTATTATTGTTAGGGTAAACTAGGAAGTCTTCCAGAATCATTGTGTTTGGAATCTAGATTAAAGATTCAAATTTTCTGCTTGTGATTTAATTAAATGCACCCTGAACATGGTTGTATGATGGTTATCTCTCACTTTGTTTAGCAGAGACAATCTAAATGAATAAAGTTTAATTGCAATATTGGCCAAGTATTGGTACAGTCATTTCATAGATAGCAATTTTAGGTCATGTATCTCTAATGCATCTCAGCAAATGGAAAACTCTGTGACAAGACTTAATGGTGAACAAGTCTTGGAGTGATGACGCAGACAAATATGTTTTTGTCTAACTGTTGAATGTGAGCTAGCTAGTGAAAAATGTAAGAATGCCCCAGGGAAGTGGTACAACTACCATACCACCATCTCAAATTTTGCAGAAGTGCTGGGAATGATAAAAATCTATTTGCCTTGTTATTTTCAAACAGATTATTTTGATAACAAGGTGATATATTGAAGAGATTCTGCATGAAATTGGATTTCAGTGGTAAAGCAAAATAAATTATAATGAACTGGAAGGTTAGTGAATTGGCAACCCATTTTATACCCTGCCTGATTTTATTTTCCATTGAAGACAGGGTTTTGTGGTTTGTCATTACCCAGTTTGTATTACTGTAAAATGTCAAATTTCAATGCTTTTTACATCTAAATTTCAAGCCTTGTCTTCATTCATTAGCTCTATTCATCTTGTTGGTTCATGTGTGGAAGTTTATTATAAATTCTATGAGAAGCCTATCATGACTCATCATTAGACATTTTCAAAAGTTCAGTTGAAGGAGCTGGAAGAACAGTAGGTCATTTAAACTGTCACACCAACAGTACATCTTCTAAATTACCAGTTATGCTATTTAGTACTTTGCCGTAAGTTCTGCTTCTGTGAATTACTCAGGTATTAGTTCAATTAGGCCAATAGTTTAGCTGGAGCAAAATGGTCTAGTGTCATGAATATTTTCCATTTTCAGGTTGATGAGAAATGATGAGTCATTTACACATTGTTTAACGGACAGTTTGTCATGACAAGTGTTAGTTGACAGACCTGAAATATGATAACTTAATAGAGTGTAGAAATTGCAAGCTTTATTGTCCTCAAAACAGGTCTGCTGTCAGGCCTGCTACAATGGAAAAAATGGTGGAAAAGATCTCAATCATAACAAAATATTCCATGTAACTGACAAATTGATTTTTAATACATTCAGTCAACATTTTCAAGTGTCAGTTGTTCTTCAACAGATTCACAATCATGGTAAATTAAATGTTTCTGTTTAAGTTATTGTTATAAATTGGCAGGGAATCCAGATTTTCATTCAATTCATGAAAAAAAAACTAAACAAGTTGCAAGCTATGTCTGTTTTACCTACAAGATATAAAATTTTGATTTTCAAGTTTCTTTATTTTATCGGCTTCATTTGAGGAACTGACATTAATATGAATGACTGAAAAGAGGGTCTTGTATATTAAAACCTTAACTAATTCCAGTATAGTTTCATACAATTAGCAGCTGGCCTGCTTAGTGCCATTTAGTGACTGTTCTTGAACCATAGATCAGTTTTTTTTTAATTGAAGGGTTTCTTGAGGACCTTTCATTCAAATTATGATGTAAGAGAGCATATGTCTTTTAAATTTGACAAAACAATGATGGCTTTCTTTTTACAAGTACCTAACAAAGACAGTGCTGGTTATTCTGGAGTGCTAAAGGATTGAATCGACCTTACTGTTCTGCTTACAGTTGGGCGAAATTGAAAGTAACAACACACAACATTGACTGTAGCATCTGGGAAATGAAGCCCAATGCAATTTTGTTTCTACACTTCAGATATTGTTCAAGATTATGATAATACTGTTCAGTACAAAAACTAGACAAACAATATTCCATTATTCTCCATCTAAAGCAGTATTGAGAAAGAAGATGTTAGTATCTACTGCAGTCGGTTCAGCAGATCAGAATACGCTTGATTGTATGACTGCTACTGGTACAGATGGGTACAATTGCAATTCGACTAAAACAACACTTTGTTGGTACAAACACCTGAACCTTCTGTGGTTGACAATTTTGAATAATTCTGACAATCCTCATTTTCTAAGAGCAGGAGTATTGGTCCTGATCCTCAGCAATTACAAATCAGTTAACATTTGCTGATGCCAGTGCTAGGGTGGTATCAATGGCAGTTGTGCTTTAAAATTGTTTAATCATTTTAGTATACATGATACAACAGGAAATTAACAAACAATCAAACCTTTGTTAAAAATGGACTCATTCAACGGAATTGGGGATTACAGGAAAAGGCAGGAAAGTTGACCTGAGGATGATCAAATCAGCAATGATCTGATTGAATGGTGGAGCAGACTCGATGCCAACTTCTACTCCTATGTCTTTTGGTTTTATGAAATTATTAAAGAACACAATATTCTGATTTTTTTTGCTGTCAGTCACAGAAATGGCTGTGTGTTCCTCTGACTAGAGAATTCCCTATTACGATTGATTGCTTGGAAGCTGACGTACCCCTGTTACATTAGAACCAGTCCTGATACCAGAAACCTGGCTGTTTGTGCTACATTCCCCGAGAGTCCATTGCCCCCTACATTTTCCAAAACAGCATATTTGTTTGTGATGGGGATAGCCACAGGACACTCCTGCACTACCTGCCTTCGTCTCCTACCTTTCTTGGTGGTAACCTATCTATCTGACTGTATCTGTGGTTTTCTTCCCTTCCTATAACTGCCATGCATTCCACCCCCTAGCTCCTGTAAATTTCTCATTGCCTCCAATTGCCACTCCAACTGATCCACGTAATCTGATAGGATTTGCAACCAAACACACTAACTGCAGACATAATCATCAGTAACATTGAAATTCTCCCTAATCTCCAACATCCAACAGGAAGAGCACATCACTCTACTAATGACCATCTTTTCTCCTAAACAATCTGCAGCCCCAGAAAATAGCACAAACTTACTGCTCTAAAAAAACACTGCTCCAGGTTAACTTAGTACCTATGTTTTATATTTTAAATTTTTAATCAAGAGACAGATTTCAATAAAACATATAACCAAAAAGAATCCACTCTACTCGCTATTAAAAAACGACAGCAAGGCTATATCTAAAAACCATGCACTTATCTGTTATGGTGCTCTGAGCTCTCCCACACAGGCTCCTCTAAGGCCAACTGTGAATTTTGCTGTTGGTTATTTTTTTTCATAGATGCACTCCGATGTCCAGAAATGCTTGAACTCAAATAGTAGCTGTGCAGATTCACTGTTGTGCCAGACAACAGTGTAAGTTTTTTTTCTCTCTCACATACACTTATACACACACACACAGACCACGTATACTCTGCCTTTGTCTGTCTTCCACTTTTTAAAAGTGCCATTATTTTGATCTTTTTCCCCAAAGTTCCATAACAATGCAACAGTTTATAAAACACTGACAACTGCAAGAACTTTCAAAAGTTGATATAGGGCTGATATTCGCAGGTAAAGGGATGGCTGGAAAAATAGGAAGACTTCAAATTTGAGATAATGAGTGTCTAGAGACAGTATGTTCTTGTTAGGGTGAAAGGCTAGGCTGGTAGGTTTAGGGAATGGTGGATAACCAGAGAAATTGAGGTTTTCTTAAGATAAAGAAGGAAGCATATGCCAGGTACAGAAAGCAGAGAGCGAGTGAATCCTTAGAAGAGTATAAAGGCAGTAGGAGTATATTTAAGAGGGGAAAAAGGGGACATAAGAAAGCTTTGGCAAATAGGACTAAGGAGAATCCAAAGGGGTTTTATAAATATGTTAAGGAAAAAGGGTAACTAGGGGAAGAATAGGATCCCTCCAAGATCAGCAAGGCAACCTGTGTGGAACGGCAGGAGTTGGGAGCGATACTAAACAAGTATTTTGCATCAGTGTTTACTGTGGAGAAGAACATGGGAAGGTACAGAATGTGTGGAAATAGATGGTGACATCTTGAATAATGTCCATATTACAGAGAAAGAGGTTCTGGATGTCTTAAAATACACAAAGGTGGATAAATCCCCAAGACCTGATCAAGTGTATCCTCGAACTCTATGGGAATCTAGGGAAATGATTGCTGGGTCTTTTGCTGAGATATTGCACAGGTGACAATCATGGGGAAGGATAGGCCTGGTCCACAAGTTAAAGTTCTAAATTGGAGTAAGGTCATTATTAATGGTATGGGAAAGGAGCTTTCAAAAGTTGATTGGGGGAGGCTGTTCACAGGAAAAGGAACAGCAGGCAAGTGGGAGGGTTTCAAACGTGAACTAAAGTGAATTCATGGGTAGCATGTTCCTGTTAGTATGAAAGGCAAGGCTGGCAGGAGTAGGGAACACTGAACGACTAGAGATATTGATGCTCTGGTGAACTAAAGGAAAAAGGCATAGCTCATGTATAGACCACTGGGATCAAGTGAATCCCTTGAGAAGTATAGGGGGTATAGGAGTACACTTAAGAGGGAAATCAGGAGGACAAAAAGGAGAAATTAGATAGCTTTGGCAGATAAGGTTAAGGAGAATCGAAAGTATATTAAGTACAAAAGAGTAATTAGGGAGAAAATAGGTTCCATTAGAGCTCAAAAAGGCCATCTCATGAAATGGGTAAGATCCTAACTGAATAGATTGTGCCAATATTTACCATGGAGGAAGACATGGATGCTAGGAAACTCAGGGAAATAAACAGTGATGTCCTGAAAAGAGTCCACATGATGGAAGTGGAGGAGCTTGAGGTTTTAAAATGCATAAGGTACATAAATGGTCATGTGTATCCCAGGACATTATGGGAATCTAGGGAAGAAATTGCTTGGCCCCTAGCAGAGATATCATTGATAGCCATGGGTGAGGTACCTGAATATTGGACGTTGGCTAATGTTGTGCCATTATTTAAGGCACAAGCCTGCAAGGAAAAGTCAGGGAACTTCAGACCAGTGAGCTTGACATCAATAGTTGGTAATTTGTTGGAGGGGAATCTGAGAGACAGGATTTACATGTATTTGGAAAGGCAAGGACTGTTTAGGGATAGTCAGAATGGCTTTGTGTGTGGGAAATCATGTCTCACAAAGTTGACTGAGTTTTTTGAAGAGGTGACCAAGAAGATAGATGAGGGTAGAGTGGTAGACTTTGTCTACATAGGCTTTAGTAAGGCTTTTGACAAGGTTCTGCATGGTGTACTGGTTAGTATGGTGAGGTCATTTGGGATCCAGGGGTACTAGTCAGTTGCATACCCAAACTTTCCCATGCATAACACTAAGCACTTGGTTACAAGAGGTGTCTGATGCATGACATTGACTGCCTGTGAATGTATCCTTTCAGAGCAGCAACAAGTAGTACTTACCTGTTTGCTGCAACGAGGATGTCTCAGCTTCCCCCCAGGGAGCTGTCCCTGTCCTCCCCTGTGAGGGCAAGAATCTTCTTTTTTGAGGTGAGGACATGGATAGCCAGTACCACCCCCTCTCCTCCCATATCCTGTCATGACAGAAAGGGGACAAATGAGAAAGTGGATGGCACTCTGTTAGTGCTGATGCATTTGGATGAAACAGGTTGAGGTGTTCAGACAGTTTGAGGAAGTAGTGCATTGTGGATGAACATTAGTGATATTGAAAGAAGAGAGCAAAGGCATTGCATGTAACAGAGCGGGTGTCAGAGCTTGGGCCTTGGTGGGAGGTTGTTTGTAGTAGCAGAGAGAGAGTGAGTGTAAGGTGGTGAATAGCAGAGTATGGCACTTCACTGACAGAGTGACAAAGGTTATTGACCTTCTTGTTGCACTGCAGCCTAGCCCTCCACTGAGACACACTGACCCAGATGGCGATTTGCGATGGGCATGGTGTGGTGACACGGTCTCCTCTACTGGTCCTTGGGGAAGAGGACAGCCTTCTCTGCACCATCTTGTCAACCAGAGACTCCAGATACCATTAGAGAACCATGCTGTCATCTACCCCTTTAGTGCCGTCTCTCCTCTGTCACCAAAAATTAGCAGGACAGCTTGCAGTAGCCAGCACTCTTCCAGATGCTCAGAAAGCTTTTAAAGATGGCGTTGAAACAAGGGATTCTGAAATTAGGATGGTTATCTAGTGAGTAGTGAGTTGTTCCAGGAAATATGCAAGGGGCAGAAATCAGGCGTGATACACACCATTGGGCCAGCTACAGTAATTAATCAAATAAGTTTGGTTAGATTCAGTAACAACTCACTCAGTCTTGTGGCAAGAATTGCTTGATATGACTTGCACTGAGCCAGAAAAATCATAGGATTCAGAAGATTCAGCGCTATGTTTCTAATTATTTGAAGCGTGAATTTTTAAAAATTATTTTCTATTTGTCTTGTATGCCATTTTGTACAAGGTCAGACAATAATCTATATATAATCATTATATTTATCACCTTAATTTTATTCATTGTAATGAATATTAAATGATTTATTGTGATTTATTTTAACTGCAATTAAAATATGCAAATTAGGAAGATTTAAGTTCTGATAAAAGACTACAAGAATATTAAATTTCACTGAAATTGATGGTTTTCTTTTCATAAATATTAACACAGACATTTCCAAAAGACTGAACAAATCTCACTATTCTGCATGTTATTGGGTAAAATTAAAAACAGAACGAGTGAAGATTTTAATTTCAATGGGGATTATCTTTTAAGAATAATATCCACTCAAATAATGATGCAAATCTTCTCACATCTTCAATATTCTGATATTTGTAACTTCACAAGGTAAAGCTATCAGTGCAATTCAAAATTAATGAGCATATCTTCCATCTATTCCTTTTGATAGAAGAAGTTATGCTGTGACACTTGATGCACATGATAGGCATCTATGACCATTTAAAGAATTTAGAAACAAGTTTGATAGAATTATGTTTGAATGTAATGAATTAAATACTATTCCTCGTTTCTTTGAAAATATGATCCAAGGTTCTTTGTCTGGAACTTGGTTAGGTAGCTACCATCCTTGCCTATTGCTTCAAGGTCACTGCTTTTATTGAACAAATCCTTGGCTAGTCATTAACTACTGACTCAGAACAGTTATCATTGCTTGCAAATCTCCAGGCTCCAGATTATTGGGGTTTTTCATGGAGATCCTCAAGAACTGAATTGATGCCTATTCTTCAGCAGAAATGTAGCGATGATATACTTAATTGAAATAAATTGACATTTTAAAGATGTCTAAGAAATTAAGATCAGAAGATGTTTTTGGCAACAATTAAACATCATTGATACAACCAAATAATACCATATTAAAATCTTGTATATTATACATTTAGCGGTATTATGAGCTGGTCAAGTGAGTAATCTACTATGACTCCAAAAATCCAGCAAGGAGGTACCCAGCATTAATACCATGATAGATCTGAAGGAAAGTCCAAGAGAGATTCCTTCTTGCACATCACAATGATGGATATTCGTGTTGCTATTGATTTACGTAGGTTCATTAGGCAACAAGTCAGGTCAGGAATTCTGGTGAAGACTGCCATTTGTAACAGTGTAGTTGACCACCTCACTACTGCTCCTTTCACTGCAATCAGCCTGTATCCTCAACACCATTAGAGAGAAGTAAGAGTTTTCACTCAGTGGCTACATTTGTAAAAAGAGGCCACTTTAAAATCAAATCAAAATGAATATTTGTTTTTCAGGATTCAAGTTCTAACCTAGTTTTTAGTGAGCACTGGCTGGTCCTATCTGGTGAAACCAATCTGTGCATCCATTTGAGGGCTGGTGAGAGGATACCTACTCCCTTCACTACTGACTTTGATCAATAGCATTGTCTGGGTGGTGAAACATGCACCTCCGCATGGTCATGTTGGAAACTACAGTGTGAGGTCAGTAGGCAGAGCGTTCAAGATCTGGTTTGATTCTGACTTTGACTCCAGTCAAAGTTAGTTTGAGTAGATTCAAAGAGTAGCAAATTCTAGGGCAACTAGATTTAAAAGAAACATTTTGCCAAGAAACACTGGAGTCAACCAATGTTCTTTCAAAATTTTTGAATAGTGTTAAATAGCTATGAATGTATTTTAGAAAATTAAGTCACTGATTCGCATGCATACATGTTAGCAATTTAGCATATGTGATGAACTTGGTGAGAAACAATCAGCATTCGGCATTCTGTTTCTTTGTTGTGATGAAGGATGATGGATTGATTTATGAGTATAGATGCAGTATAGGGCCAAATTCCACAGCCTTTGCTGTTGATAGGTAGGTCAGAGAGCCAAATATGTTACAGAACAGGTTTTGTTATGAAGCTCATGGAGGGGTTCAAACTGCCACAATAGACAACCAGTAATTAGGTATGAATGACTATTTTCTAACTAGTCAAGCTGTAAGAAAAGGAAAAATTCCACCCCAATTGAATTACCTCCCCCTTTTCACCTGACCTCCACCCACTGGATGCTATGGAAATAAATCACTGACAGAAATAACAGCAGGGAACCCTATTAATGACAACCTTCAGCTATCCTAGCTGAAGTGTTAGTGACACTTTGCCAGCTGAGAGCTTTTTAATATCAACTAACACTCAATTACAATTTTTTTCAGCACTTAAATCATTTGGCACTTTAAAAAAAAAAGTTATTCAGCAGTGATTTTAATTGTCAGACTGTAATTTATGTAATTCTTAGTGCCGAGCAGTAGAATGTGATTTTTTTTTTTAAACAAGTGTATTAAATGACTAAGGCTCATTTAAAAAAAAAGTTCTAAACCACAGTTGGGGGATTAATAACAGTTGATCATTGGGTGTGTGTGGGCAATGTTCCAGGACTATTTATGAATGAAATGGTCTAAGTTCAGCAAGAAATACGTTATTCATGATGTATTTTTAGGAAATGGCATTTTCTAACTAGCTATTATCCACAAAATGTGGAGCTTTACTGCTGGTAATTCAACGGTGATTTTGGTTTAAAAGTATTTCAGCTGTAGGCCATGATGTATACCATTTTAATGATGGTGTTAGGGCCTTCTTATAGTAAAGTGGTAGTATCCGTGCCCCTTGTCCAGGAGGGCCACATTGAGGGCCCCACCTGCTCCAGAGGTGTGTAATAGCATCTCTGAACAGGTTGGTTAGAAAAAAAATAGGTTAAGTAAAAACAAAAATAATGATGACCTGAGGGACCTTTGTGGCACAGTTGTAATATCCTTGCCTCTGGTTTCAAGTCACACCTTCTCCAGAGACGTGTCATCACATTTCTGAACAGATTGATTATAAAATATTGACTGAGGAGGTCACTGGGAATGCAAGGAGAATCATCTTGAAAAGTGCAGATTAGGCGGATTCTAATGTCAATATGCAGAATGCTGATTTGATGCTAAGTGCTGGTATTTTAGAATGGATTGCATGTTAAATGAAGGAACCCCAAAATCACTGGTACCATTTAAAGAGATCAGCAACTGCTTTCAATTTAGCTTATGATTGTTTTCTTCTGATCACAGACATGATCATAAAAGTGCTTGGCCATTTCTGGAGTTCATTAAAGTTTATAAAATAAATAGGTTGTAATGTGACACATTTTACTTTAATAATTCTGCTCAAACCACTTGCACCTGTGGTAAAAGTGGTAATAAACAAGTCCCATGTACCAGAGCATGGCACTGAAAATAACCAGAGGCAAAGTAGATTGGGACAAACTGATGGAAGAGGGTGGAGGAGGCAAGCTGTCAATAGAGTGTTATATTTTTCCAGGATGTTCAAACAGCAATAAAGTTACCTGCATTTCAATGTGGAGCCATGTATTATATATCTGTCTTAACGAAGGAAATGCTCCTTTAAATCTGTTAATTCATCCACGAGAACTGTACTTTCAGAAGAGGTAATGTTAGCATGACAATGATTGTAAAGGTAATCAAGGTCATAAACCTTTATTCCTTTCACTCCTGGTAAGTTGCAAGAAACCATGTTTGCTCCTCTCCCAATTTACCATTCACTGCTGCACTGACACTTTGATCTCCAGGAAAGATAAATTGCATAAATTGTTTTGCCAGTGAGAAACAGGTGAATCGAGCAAGCGTGGAGTTGTATGAGGATTTCAGATTTCACCAATTTATTGCAATCTGTAGGGTGCAATAGGAGCTTGCACATTGTTTTGAGTGCCAACACATTGTTTGAATCCCAAACAGATTCTATTCCTGTGATGCACAGCCATTCTATTCCTGTGATGCGGTCATTGTCAAATATTCTAGCAACAATTATGATGCCTTCATTTTGTGGCAATTCTCTGTGCCACCTGCACATTAGTCACCACAACAAGCTAGTGTGTGGCTACTGAGTGAAAAGGGCTATCCTTCTTTTCATATTTTTTGACTTGTGGTATACAACTTAGGTGCACTTGAGCAGAAAAGCATTTTTCTGAGACAAGCAACAGAGCATGCCATTGGCATGTTGAAATAATGCTTCCACCGGTTAGACTGCTCCAGTTGGACTTGTGTCTGTGTTAATGCTTATGCAGTCCTGACCCAATGGCTGATGGAAGGATGCTGACTTCCATTAGAAGAAACTGCAAATGGTCTTCAAAAGTGACCATAAAAAGCTGTGGTCCGGTTGATGCACCAACTTTGCCTGGCAGCACCACTTGGCTGGCCAACAGGCAACAGCAGTGGCACTTTTGGAATGTCTGTGGTTTCAGCATGAATGTGTCATCCTGCCAGAGGATGGCAGGTCCACATTCCCTTAGGGTCACTGCCACTGTCCCTCAGCAGTGCCTCAGGAATCCTAGTAAACAGTTGCAGCGCAGCTTGGTGCACCGTTGTGAGAGCCTACAAATTCTTTGGGAATCTAGTATCTGCAGAAATAATGCCAGAAGTCAGTGTTTGCCTGACATCAAGCTGATGTTGTATTACAAAAGTCTGTGCTTCCACTGCAAAACTCAGGCATTGGTTGATGTTTGTTTATGTTACAACAGAATGTGAGGAGGAGGATTAGACATGAGCACATCATTATCTCTTTGCAGCATGAAGCTTTGGCCAAGAATACTGGAAATGGAAACTCACCCCATATTCATTTCCATCTAGAATTAATGGAAAATAAACTCATCAATTCTGACATCTTTTCCTCAGCCTAAGCTCAGAGGTAGCATCCAATCCGCTGCTCTAGTTGGGATCACCTCAATACATACCAGAGGTTAGTATAACACTGGAAGGCATTTTAAATCCATGAATCAACTGAGCATGATCTGGCACTTTATGTTAGAATATGACTTGGAAATGGCATAAAATATTCCTAGAAATACACTAGGAATGATTAAATAGAGCTATCATTATCATACATTGTATAATACAGCAACATGTAATGAGAGTTAAAGGGGGAGAGCTCAGGAAAGGGTTTTAAAGTTCCCAGACCAAATAATGGGAGATGGAGAGTATGGAAAAAGGTCAGGATCTTAGGAGAGAAGTGGAATTCTGAGAATTTATACTTATAAGCTAGTAAATGAGTTGGTAGCACAGATTGAAATTGGCAAGTATGATGTTATGGGTATCACAGAGATGTGGCTGCAGGGAATCAAAGTGGGAACTAAATGTCCAAGGACGCATGTCAATATCAAGAAGACCAGCAGATGAGCAGAGGGAATGGGTTACCTTGTAAAAAATGGAATTAAATTAAGAGCAAGGTGCTATGCAGAGTCAGAAGGCGTAGAATCTGTGTGGATTCAGTTGAGAAACTAAAAAGGAGAAAAGACCGTGATGGGATTTATGCACAGGCCTCCTGGCAGTAATGAGGATGTGGGGAAGAAAATAAATCAGGAGAAAGAAAAGGCATGGGAAAAATGCATGATTGCAATAAAGTGGGGGTGTTTCAAGTGCATGTAGACTAGGAAAATCCGTTTGGCAGCAGATCTCAAGAAAAAAGGCATTTGGATGGGTATATGAAGAGGAAAGGCATATGAGCTGGGTGCTGGCAGGTGGGACTAGATTGGGTTGGGATATCTGGTTGACATGGATGGTTTGGACCGAAGGGTCTGTTTCGTGCTGTACATCTCTAGGATTCTATGACAATGACAGTCTCTATGTTTGAGTTACTGAAAATGTCCCAGAGGAAGTGATTGTGTTAGTTTAACCATGTTCTTTTCAGATTAAAACATGATGTGAGGCTAAAGAGCAAACAGCTACAATAGGGAAGTCAAAGATTATTAAATTTGTGTTTGTCCACAGATGACTTATATTTGAATTAAAAGAGGCAAATAGATAATAATAGATCAACAATGGCTTCATTCATGACCCAATAATTTTGAAATTCATTCTATTGGGATATTAAGGTCTGACAGACTAAGCCAAGCAATAACCCTGTGGGTGAATATACACGCAATAACACTACAGGTGAATATACAATTCCAGTAAAAGTGCCAACTGTCAACCATTAGTGTCACTCAGTTTCAGGCATGAATTTCCTTTAGTAACTCTGAAGTGAAGTGAAAGGAGTCCTTTAAAAATACTTGTTGACAATTAGCCCTAATACTAATATGGAGGGTATAGGATTGAATCTTAAGCTGTTTTAGTTTTACTATTTCAGCTAAGTGCATTTACAAAGAGGAATTTTGTGTATTTTTGAATGAATGGTAGCAATAGATGCAGCAATAAATCTCTAATAAATGACCCATTCCTTGCGAAATGCTGGATCTGTCTCCACGTTGAAGGTGACTGGCAATACAAGAGAAACATATTCTGTTAAGGAGTGAATCCATTTCCTTTCATCAGGTGGTTGCCAAAAGGCAGTCCGACAGATTATTCCTGTATCAAGTTGTCCCTTTGAAATAAGATTTTCCTGCTTGTTTTTGTTTGCCAACATTATAACTTGATTTGGTGGCCGATATTGGTTGCAATGTTGAAAGCAAGAGATTTTTCGAAAGAATTTGGTCCCCTATTATTTGTTTGATTCTGTAATTGATCAAGACAAGATTTGTAATACTAATCTCTTTTCCTTATTTTCTTCCTCCTGGCCTTTACTAGAAGACTAGATTAGTCGGCTGAATACTTTTAAAGACACAGAACTTGTAAAGCTTGATCATAACAATTTTGTTGATATAGCTCATATAAAGTTCGGCATTTGAAAATGTGAACACAAGTTCAGGGAACACTGCATATTGCTAACTAGTTTTAATATGATAACAGCTCTTTTAAGGAAGTAAGGTTAGTTTGTAGGTTCACATGATTTATCAGCTTACCCATTCCTCATATATTTTCCACATAGCAGATCTCTGGTATCCCTAATTTCTAAAAACAGAATAAAAATAGAAAGTGCTGGAGAAGCTCGGCAGGTATGACAGTGGCTGTGGAGAGAGAAATAGAGTAAATGTTTGAGTCCAGTGATTCTTCTTGTGAACTGATTTCTATATCAATAGTATGGTGAAATAGCCTGTACTGATGAGTCATTTCTGCCTCCTGTTGTATTATGGTGTAACAAATTAATAGAATCACAGTCTAGTTGCAGTACAGAATGAAGCCATTGGCCCATCATGTTTGTGCCAGTTCTATTTTCTAGTCCCAATCTGCTGCCCTGCACACTTTTTCTACCTAAATAATTATTCAATGTCCTCTTGAATACTTCAATTGTACCACATTTCTAGGCAGTACATTCCTTATCCTAACAACTTGCTGTGTGTAAACAATTTTTCTCATATCAGCCATGTTTTGTTTGCACATCACTTTAAATGTAATTATGAAAAACAATATACAGTGTATACATTAAGAATATTCAGAAAATTATTTTTATTTACGTCACCAATTGTGAATAGTTAACACTGATGGCATTTTTGGCTTTGCTTCATGTGTCAGTGATCTCCAACATAATTAACATCATCCTGCCATTAATAGGTGTGGTTCTGGCCTCTGTATATCAAGGTAGGAATTTTGAGAGGCAGCAGTTGTTTTGTACAATATGTAGCATCTAGAATTACTTAAAACAGCTGTGCCCAAGACAGGTTCAATGCTAAGCGAAGAAAAGAAGGGAAGAGGAAATGGAAGGCAATAAAGGAAAGAGGATGGGTCTGGGAGAACAATGCTAGCGTGATCCAAGAATTGGGGAAACAGAGTGTCAGCCTGAACTGAGTGATGCAGAGAGAGAATGCTATGTCGAATGAGGATGGAAGAATTAAATTGGGTTGGAAAGGGAAATAAAGGGGAAAGCCTTTACAAAAATAAGTCTTTCCATCCAGATTATAATCCTTAATTGTTATCCTAGATTTGCTGAAATTTGTTATAGCCAGCAATTCAATTTTCCTTATACTGTTGGTTCTGCTAATAACACAAATTGGCTATAACGTGATTGACAAATTGAGACCATTATTTGTAGAATGTGAGCTTTCCTTACCTGTACTGGCTATAACATGATTCTGGCCCCATTGGTTTAAGTGATGCTGTCATTACTCAATTTTCTTATAACACGGGATTGCACGGGAATGGAACGATCATGTTATATCAGAACAAACTGTACAGAATAACTTCTTGGTCAGTCATTATTTATATCACTTAACATATTTAGTTGTTGGTGACAAATCTAGTTTCGCCTGGTACTTTTCTCCTCTGCACATTCTCTTCCTTTGAGTACTCATTATGTTCACACCTCTGCCTTTTTCTCCTTTGAAGAACTTCTAGTTTACTGTCCTCTTAATTTTTCAGATGATATCTCCATCTATCTTTCCTTATTTTGCCTCTGCACATTCTTGATCCTTGTTCTTTTTCCCCTATTCTTTGTTCATATCTGTAACATAGATGTTGCTGTCTGATTTGTCACAATGACAGATCAGAACTCTAATAATCATTTTTAGTTTTAAGTTTAAAAAGTCTTTTTCATAAAAAAAAGAGAATTGCTACAGAGAGAAAAATAAATGGCAGATGTAAATTCAGTGACTGCTTGACAAAGCCCGAAGTAAAGCCCAAGGAATGTTTAACCAGATTAGAGTAAAGGGAAGACCTTTTAAAATGGAGGTAAGGAGAAACGTCTTCAGCCAGAGAGTGGTGAATGTATGGAATTTATTGCCACAGAAGGTTGTGGAGTCCAGGTCATTGAGTGTATTTAAGATGGAGATAGATAGGTTCTTGACTATCAAGGGGATTGAAGGTTACAGGGAGAAAGCAAGAGAATGGGGTTGAGAAACTTCTAAGCCATCATTGTATGGTGGAGCAGTCTCAATGGGCTGAATGGCCTAATTTCTGCTCCTATGTCTTATGGTCTTATGTATGGGCTAGAATGCTATAAAGCTTTGAGAATAACCATTTTAAACATACCTGAATGCCAGAGAAAACAAAGGGAAAATCTCTCTTACTCTAAACACTGGAATTCAATCACTGACAAACAGAGTCAGAACAGAATTTTCGTCAACCTACAAAACTAAGAATCTCGAAATTGTCTCAACTGCCAATTTCAACACTGCCACCAACATCAAAAGTGACACAGTGACACTTTCTTATCTGTTGTTCATGAACAATTCAGAGACTGATAACATTCATACACCTTTCTTTACTTTTATATTTTTAGACTCACCACTTATTTCTACCATGTATGCACGTATGTTGTATTACTATTTCTTCTCACATTTAATAATTAAGAAATTCACTCCTTTTGTTAATTCAAGAAAGGCCTTGTTAAACTGGCTCTTTCTAAAGCATGTATTAATTTGGGTCTTGGAGAAAGATATCTACAAAGGAAAAATTAATCTTCAAACTATCCACATTGCCTATTTCAACTTCTCAACAAATGTGTTCTACCTGAGGGAGAAACCTTCTACCCCAGAAATGCTTTTTCTTCAGAAACCTTGCTGTTCTTCTTCCTACAACCACTTAAAATCCCAAATTCCTTTCCTCTGGTATTCATTACTATTTAACATATCTACAGTCCTCAACTTGCTCACCAGCTGTCGTGCCTCTTTGTGGTTTTCTCTTATTATTTTACATCCTCACTTTCCCTCATAGAAATCCTTTTATTTTACCCATTAAAGAGTGCCACTGAATAGAAATGACCTATGGGAATATTCAGATTCCTGACTGTCTCGACTGGTTCAATCATGGCAACATTGTTTGTTCATCCAAATCTTTTGTTACTCCAGCATTGCCCCTTAAAATATTCTCACAAACTAAGCTGCTCTTCCATATCCTTGTTTTGCTTTCTTGTCACTGTCCCCAACCCTCCTTTTTAACTCACACATCAAATGTGAGAAATTTCGAAATAAAGAGCAAAACCATCAACCTAGTTTAGCTTCCCACAGCACAAAGACTGCCCTTGTTAAAGACACCTAGGGCATCCTTAATGATTGTGACTGACATTCTTGTTTAACCTTTCCAGTATTTCACACAGTTGACCATTTCATCCTTCTTTACTATCTCTCTCCACCGTGGCTTTTGTTGTGACTAAGGATCATTAGAGCCTCAGACTATCTGAATGAAGCTCAGAAAATGAACTCACAAAAGGATGACCATGCTGACCTTCAGCACCTTCCATGATCATAGGTTTTTGTCAGTACTTTGGCAGTTTGTTTTCTCCAAATAAGCTTCCACCTGAAAGCAGTGCTAGCATAATGGTCAATTCTTTATGTTCACTGATCACCAGCTCACCAATTCCATAAAAATAATTCCAACTTCACAATCAGAGTAAGGGGGAAAAAGGGATTCCCGAGTAAATATAAATTTATGTAATAAGGTATTATAGAGCTGACGCGTGTCAAACAGAGTGGAACCAAAATATTTTGCATTTGTGAGATGATGTATTACTGAAATTTTCCACTTGTCAGAAAGCTTAGCATGCTTGTGAATAAACTGTTATTATATATATATATATATATATATATATATATAAAACACAATGTCATCAGCATAATTATTTTGTATCCATTGGGAATTGCAGGTATTTCTGATATTCTAAAATGAAAAGATCTGTTATTTTTCATCATCTTGCATTTGTAATATGTTTAAATACCAAGCAATCTAGTTTGAATCATCTTAATTCATCCAGAAAAATCCTAAAAATCTCCTAACCAGCACTACATCATATAGATGTTGTATGAAAGATTCCACTATTGTTCTTAAAATATTTATACAATGTTTTGACTGGTCTTTATCTAAAAAATGACTTTTGTGAAAAAGTCCTAAATAGTTTTATAGTCTCAAGTCTGACTTGTTTAACTGAACATAAAGTAATATATTGTATTTACATTTTTCATTTCCTTATTCTATCAGTGCCTCTGACCTAAAGGAAATGAATTTTAAAGGGACTTGTATTGTTTTTCTCAGCAGCTTTATGAGGTTACTTTGCAGCTATCTCACTTAAGATTGAAAACAAGAAGTCTTTATCTGTGACTTTAATATTTTAAATTACAGATAGGCCTCATGACTCTTTGTAGCGTTGCCCCAGTGCTTAAGTGTTTCCCAAGGATCTCAGCAACCAGAACAGGGATGCACTAGTCAAGATATATCTTGACCGTTGCACAGTTTTTCAAAACTGGACTGTCTGCAATGATGAGGTAGTTGACGATATTGCCCTTTTCTAACCCTTCTCCACTCTTATCTACATTTGTGGAATTGCTCTCATCTTATTTAATTCTCATTTATCCAATTATAAGCAGCATGTCACTTGTAATGGTGCCTGCCTCTGCACTGCTGCCTCTTCTACATCCTTTGTCCTCCCCCAGGGAATCTATCCTTTGTCACATCTTCTTTTCCATCCAAACGTGACCACATGGTAACTTCTGACAGGAACACACCATTTGTGCTTACTTGTGTGCTGGCAACACCCATATCTTATTCAATCACCTCTGTCAGTCTGTTTATCTGTCATCTAGTACAGGATGAATAGAATTTTTTTCCACTTAAACATTGTGAAGACTGGAGTCATGATTTTAGCCCTCTCCTCAAAGTTTGTTCCCTAACTATTGTCTTTTCTTATTTGTTCTTGAGATGTTGGAGAAGCTAGTTAGGCTAGGATTTGAGAGGGAAATCCAAGAATTTAATTCACCAAAGTTGAAAGAATAGTGGTTTGGTTTTAAGTGAAATTGACATGTACCTTGAAAGAGAAATTGGAAATGGTGGTGTTTTCAAATATCTGCTTCCCTTAGCCTTCTAACTGACAGAGACTGTGGGATTGAAAGATTTTGTTGCAGGTCTCTTGGTGAGTTGTGCTATATATCTTGTAGATGATACACATCACTGCCAATGGGCACTACTGGTTAAGTTAATGAATATTCATGGTGGTGATTGAAGCTTTGATCAAGTGGGCTGATTTGTCTTGGATGGTGTTGATATTCTTGAATGGTTGTTGAAGTGCACCCATCCAAGCAAGTAGAAATCCTGACTTGTGTCCTTGTAGATGATGGACAGGCTTTGGGGCATCAGGAAATGAGTTATTCACTGCCAAATTCTCAGCCTCTGCCATGGAGTTGTAACAGCATTTAAATGGCTGGTTCAGTTGGTTTCTCATTGGTGTCATTCAATAGGTTCAGTGATTTGTTGGTTTCTACAGGGATCATAACTTAGATATGACTCCAATCAGTGCAGAATTTCCACAGTTGTGACCATTGACTTCAATTTTCCTTGATAATTACATCAAATATTGCTTCGATATCAAAGGCAGTCACCCTCACTTGCTTTTTTGAGGTCAGGGGCTAATGGGCTAAGCACAAACCAAACTGAGTGTCAGTGAGCAGGCTACTGTTCAAGTAAATGTTAGAGAGCACTGTCGATAATGTATTCCATCACATTGTTATTGGTTAAGGATCACACAACACCAGGTTATAGTCCCAACAGGTTTAATTGGAAGCACACTAGCTTTCACAGTATCGCTCCTTTATGAGGGTAGTCCCACTACCACCTGATGAAGGAGCGATGCTCCAAAAGCTATTGTGCTTCCAATTAAATCTGTTGGACTATAACCTGGTGTTGTGTGATTTTTAACTTTGTACACCCCAATCCAACACCGGCATCTCCAAATCATTATTGGTTAAGAGTAGATTGAAGGATGGTAATTGGCTGAGTTGGATTTTGGCTTGCTTTGTGTAGACAGGACATACCTGGACAATTGCCACAATTCTGGGTGGATCCAGTGTTGCAACTGTACTGAAACAACTTGACTAGGGGCAAGGTAAATTTGTAGTACGTATCTTCAGTATTATTGCCAGAATGTTGTTTTGGCCCTTAGTCTTTGCAGTGTCTGGTACTTTCAGCCATTTGAACCAGATCACATGGAGTGAAATGAATTGGCTGAAGACTGGCATCTGTGAGACTTGAGGAACAATAAGAGGAAGCTGACAGGAATCAACCAGTTGTAACTGCAAATACTTGCAAATCCTTTTGTTTTATCTTTTGCAGTGGTGTGACAGATTATTCATCATTGAGAATAGGGATATTTGTTGAACTGCTTCCTCCAGTGAGTTGCTTAAATGTCAAAACCATTCATGACTGAATGTGACAGAACTGTAGAAATTAAATCTAATCTGTGTTTGTGGAATTGCTATGCTCTATTAATCACATTCTGCTTACACTGCTTGGTGTGGAAGTAGTCCTATTTTGTAGCATCACAGGGTTTATGCCTCACCTTTTGACATGCCGATCATTAGCAAAATGATGGAAGGTGTTGTTGACAGTATTATCAAAGGATGCATATTCAATGATAACCTGCTCCCTGATGCTCCTTTTGCATTCTGCCAGGCCCAAGCAGCTCCTGACCTCATAACAGCCTTAGTCAAACATGGACAAAAGAGCTGAGTTCAAGAATGGAAGTGAGCATGACTCACCTTGACGTCAAGGCAACATTTGACGAAGTTTGGCATCAAGGAGCCCTGCTGGTTGGAGTCATACCATTGTTCTTGTTGGAACTTAGTCATCTTAGCCACAGGATATCACTACAGGGGTCCCTCTGGTAGATACCTAGGCACATCCAGCTTCAAATACTTTCCTTCCACTGTAAGGTCAAAATTTGGGAATATTCATTAAAGATTACATAATTCTCAGTCTCATTACTGACTTGTTCCAGACACTGAAGCACATCATATCCAATTATAATAAATCTTGAACAGCATTCTTGCTTGGACTGATAAGTGGCAAGTAACACTTGCACCACATAATTGTCTGGTAAAAAGTAATCTGACCACCACCTTTCGACATTTAATTGCGTGCAATTGTTGAATCCCCATGATCAACATTCTAGGGGTTACCATTCATTGGAAAGTGAACTGGACCAACCATATAAATACTGTGGCTACAAGAGCAGGCAGAGGCAGGGAATTCTGGAGTAAATAAATGGCCTTTCAACTCCTCAAAATCCATCTACCATGTACAGCTCAAGCCCGGAACATGAAAGGGCAAGTTTGCATGTACAGATCATCTTTTACCTTCAGAGTTTCACGAAAAAGAAAGAAGTTGGAAAGAATCAAGTGAGTCTGATGAATTCAGTAATTGGGATAAAACAGAATAGCACTTATTACTCCATTATAGCTTGCCCCTAAAAGTAATGCACACATGAGTCAGAATCAGATGGCCAGACATGTCTGACGAAGGGGAAATTTAATTGATGGTTCAGAGTAAAATTAGATCTTGTCAAGGAAAATTTCTTCACAGTGTCAGCCTGAGACAGGTCAAGATCTTTCCCAAGTTCTGAAAGTTTGAGTTAAGAAATTAGATATCCTCTTAGGAATAGGAAACCAGTGCCTAAGTTAGATTTGGGAATAAAAGGAAAACAGAAGATGTATATGAGTTATACAGAAGTTTGAACATTGTATGACATCTTCTTAAGGGGGGAGAAGTGTAATTGCACTCACATGTGGCCATTTGTATATATGTATATAACAGAATAAATCAGTTCAGGTTTGGTGTTGACTTTCCATATGCTCCACATGGTTTATGTATGTCCTGCAAATACATCACAATAGGTCCTATATACAAGTTATTGTTTTCACTAATATCAAATAAAATATTCTGACAGAAAATCTTATTTACAATTATTTTAAAAGAAACTAACAAAACAAAAGTAGTTTAAAATAAATAATTAAATATTCATACACTAGATTTCTACAGCATAAATCTAGGGTATTAATTGTTCACACTAGTATTCACTTTAGGCATCTCTGGGTAATAACCCAGTGGAGTAAGAACATTGCCAGATTTTTCCTCCTCCTCTAGTCACACGATAATGATATCAATTCTCGTGTCCTAATAGGCAGTATGGAGGTGAAGAAGGTAAAACAGAAACCAAACCTCAGAAGCTCCTTGATTACATTCCCCATTGCACACCATTCAGTGATTTTATCAAATAAGCCTGTAACAAAGCCCAGAGTTTTGAAATGTAATGTCTGTGTTACAACATGATGAAGAAAATGTAAAACATATATTTTCTATGCGCAATAAGAACGTAGTTCCTATTCAATTCTCATTTGGAAATATCATATTTTGGTAAACTGATGGTGTATTTGTAGCTGGAACATTAAATTTGATTGAGATGAATCTTAGGTAAAGACTCACAATAGAGATGAGAGTGAGACCTAAGAAGGGAACTGGCAAATTAAAGTATAGATATTGAATTTACTTCATCCATTTCAACAGTTTTAAGAAAAATGGTTTTGTAGATGCAATGTGTCCTTTTGATAAATTCATGAAACAATTAAATGACTTTACATATGTACTTATTATGTATATACTATGCCCATTAGTTAAGCTGAGGAAGGAAAATTATGAAAAATTGTCCTTTACTCTAGCATCTTTGGGACAGAACATATTAAAGTGTTCTCCAATGAAGCTGAACACCTTTGAATAACGATTCTTTCCCAAACATTTGACAGAATGTGGGATGTGCAATATGTCTTTTGAGCTATCATGCAATCAATGTCAGACTGGAAGAGTTTGCGGAAAGGGAGGGTAAGAAATCAATATGGCAAATCCAATCAATAGCTGGCATCTGTTCAGCCAGCTTGCCTAGAGCAAAACTAGATTTAGAATTTAAAAAAATCAAGGGTATAATCCTTGTTATTTCTACAACAAGAGGGCGGAATGCTTATATAGGTGACTAATGAACCTTTTTATCTTTTAACTGACATAGTATGAGTCTGTTTATTGAATGTTACATACTCTGTCGTCACTGAATATTTTGTAAAAGCATAGGTATATTCATTCTTTCCGATTTTAAAAATCTCAACTGATGGTTGATAAATGCTTAATTCTTTCAAACATATGGTTTGATAAAACTCATGTGATAGATTGAACAAAATAGTGGTCAGTAGTGGTCGTGCATTATTATAAATTATAGCAATACTAATTAGGACTCTTTCATATGGTCAGGGCAGCCATTGATGTCAGTGTGACATTCACCCGCAATGAAGGCTGATGCCTTTTGATGGAAGATGTGCTTTAAGTAATTTGATTGATCAAGTGAGTTTATTTCGGTGAGTAATATTGGAGCTCAAAATGACTACACCGTGCTTCAAGGAAACATATTGAGAAACCAGCCAGACTCAATTTAGTATTTAAAATTATGATGCATAACTTTTTGTAGTCACTGAATTCAGTTAGAATGGGGTGAGCTAACTATATTCTGAAGAGTCTGAAAATGGATTAATAATGTAGCCTTTTCCAATATAAAAATACATATAAAGTCATCAATATCAATGGATATCTTCAGGTGTTTTTGAGCAAACTTTATAAAGTGGCTTTATAATCATTAATTTGTGTCATATGAACAGCATCATTCTTATTTAGTTGAATAGTGGGAATTTTACAAATTGAAACCTTTATAATTATTACCTAACAATCCAAGGACCCAATTTGCCATTGCAGGAGTCTATTACATTTTTATTTAGCTTTCAATGTGTAATTATAATTGTACACTGCATGAAAGCAGTAAAAGAGGATTAAAGTGTCACTCTTCGTTCTTAGCAATTGGATAAGCCACTACCACATGATATGATTTTACAATATGCCTGCTTTTATGTATGATAGCAAATCTACAAACTAGTATGTTATTTGGAAATTAATTTCAAAGCTGAAAATATTTCCTGAAGAAGGGCTGTTTGAATATGTAATTCAAAAATATGTGCTTTTACAAAGCCCATTGAATATGAAGAGGTGATATAACAACAAGATTTCAACATGCAAAAATTGCTTAAAATAGCACTAAGGACAGATATCTTCTAGATTGTTTTTGTTTTATTGTTTTCACATCATTAGTTACAACTAAATGCTATGCTGCATTTTGAATCTTAGAGAAATTCCAAGAGAGTCTGGACACTTCTTATAACATTTCAGGACAATTATGAATAAATGACTTTAGATTAGATTGCTTACAGTGAGGAAACAGGCCCTTCGGCCGAACAAGTCCACACCACGGGCAATTTAGCATGGCCAATTCACCTGACCTGCACATCTTTGTGACTGTGGGAGGAAACCAGAGCATCCCCATGCAGACAACGTGCAAACTCCACACAGTCAGTTGCCTGAGGCGGGAATTGAACCCGGGTCTCTGGCACTGTGAGGCAGCAGTGCTGACCACTGTGCCACCCACATCTTTATGAGGTCTCTAATAGAAAGGGTATTCTCATTAATCTGAAGAGCATTATTGAAGGGGAAGATGAAGAGTTTTCTGGGAAATCAGTTTATGCAATAATAGGATAATAACATTGCATATGAATGTTGAGTGTTTTGCAGTGACTTGAACGGCCTAAATAATGTTTTAATCCATTCCGAGGATTGTCATAAAATGTAATGAACATATATGTATTTTATAAAAGTTTCTTTCATTTCCTTTCTGCTGGACATACAGAGGAGTTAAGGCCATGATGTTTTCCCTGGCAGACAATCTAGATCACCAGGGCACAGACTCAGGTTTAGGGGATGATCGTATAGGAATGAGATGATTAAAAATATCTTGCAGAACAGGCAAGTTTCACTGCCTTTGAATATAAATGAATTTTATATAAAATCACAGCTTGGATTGGAATATTTATGAAAAATTATATGTGTTTTTCAGATTTGCAAGTAAAAGGTTTTGCTGTCTTTCTCCAATTTCATGCAGAGGAATCATCTTTACACTATCCTATTATGCATATTTTACCTTGTGTTCATTATGGCAAATCCCACATGCACCAATATGACAGTATGAGCTGTGTGCATACAGCCAGGTGAATTTGCTAAACACAATGGTTTATTGACAGAAATTTGATGAGTGTGGAATTTATCAATGTGTAACCAGAATGTTATTATCAAAATGAAATTCAATCTAATACAAAAGTGGAATACTGTGGTTGCCAGTAATCTGAAATATGGACAAAAAAATACTTGGAAAAAATTCAGTAGGTTAGGCAGCATCTGTGGAGAACAACAGAGCTAACAATTTTTGATGATGACCTTTCAATTGAACAGATAAAGTCATGTAAGATATGTTATAACAATAGAAATGGAAAGTGGCAGGAACAATAAAGAAGAAAAATCTGTCATAGCATGGAGGCCAGGGATGATTAAATAACAAAAGATTTCATGATACAATAGCAATTAAGAGTGATAATGAAAATGTCACCAATCTTACCAGACCTCACCAAGTTGTGATGGTTTAACCGAAAGGTCACCACACCTCAGGCGCGGGGAGAGGTTGAGAAGGAAAATCCTTCATACTAATCTCAGCTGGTGCAGGAATCAAACTCATGCTCTTGGCATCACTCCCATAGCAAACTGGCAGTTCAGCTAACAGATCCCAGTAATGCTCAATGTGAAGGCAGAAAGAATGGAACAAGACAAAACCAAACCCAGCGAAACAAGAGCAGAATAAAACAAGCACATAGAGTAAGATGGAGACAGAGGCGGTCTTTAAAGTTTTTCAAATCAATGTTTAATCCAGAAGGCTAGAAGGTATCGACTCAAAGGATAAAATATTGTTTCTATAACCTGCGCTGAGCATCTCTGGAACACAATAGTATGCAGCACTCAAAATATTCTTGTATGGCAGGTGGATTCACCCTGGAAATCCCACAAATGGTCTGTGAAAACACATTGATGACAGCAACAGCATAAAGAAAGTATGCGAGGTGCTGTTCTTCCAATCACATGGATGCACAGCTTCTTTGGATGTTCTGTATCTGTTAGGTGGAGCTGGAAGATGTGTCCTGAGGTGAGACACTGGAAAGCAAGAGACCAGACAGGAGAGGAGACTGAACACCTTCCATTTGAGGAGTATCCGCCGTATCCTGGCAAGACAGAGTGTCCAACACATGGGTACTATCTCGCGCTGGCCTTCCCGGCATGTACACTCTGCTCAGGTAGTGGAGACTGCACTGGCTGGGCCACGTCCACCGCACAGAAGATGGCTGCATCCCAAAGGCTATCCTCTATGTAGAACTTGCATCTGGGAAAAGACTCACTGGGCGTCCCTAGCTGCGCTACAAGGATGTCTGCATGAGGGACATGAAGGCACTTGATATCTCTCAGGCATCGTCTCAGAACCATGTGATAGACTGAACTTCAGAGGGTGAAAGTGCAAATAGTTCACGTCAACTGTTGGGTAAAAAATACCCTGGTCACTGACCAGCCTGTGAGACCTTGAACTGAGTGAAAGTGATGTCACCCTGGAGTCATTGGCAGGTTGTCCTGGATTAAGCCTATGATTTGGGACATTCAAATCAGCCAAATCCTCTTTCCACACCAATCACAAGCAGGGACTTTGGCTGTACTGCTATCTATGTAATTGTATTGTTGAAATGCATAGTTATCAGATCAAAGAGCTCAGCCCAGGCTTGTGTCAGTGTTGAGGCTTTACGGTTTCCTTTAGATTTGCAACCTTAGTGTTTTTAGGGAGTTCAGTTTAACTTTCTTTTCAGATAAATAAGAGGTGTTGTCCAAAACGTGTCACAGTTTCAAGCTTTGTACAGTAAACCCAACTAAAACAATGGGCAGCATTTCACCAGGTCCTGAATCATCTGGGCTCTGTGAGACTTTTAGGAGAATAGTACAAGAGGTCCAGCAAGATCTTTCACTCTATTAAGAGCAACTAATTGCAATTGTAACAAAGTTATACTTGATCTTAGCCAAAAGGCAGACACATGAAGCTGAGACTTGTGATACAGAGAAGTGTATTATTGATCTTTCTCACCCTCATTAACACCAAATCTCACCTCATTATCATGAAGCTTCCTATTGTATCAATGTGCAATGTGTCAAGATATTTTCTTCTTTCTTTCCCTCCCACTCTATTTCATTGCAGTCATGGGGTCTGTAGTTGGGATGGAGGGTACCCATTGGCCTTGGACTCCTAGTTGAGTAACCTCTGCGGCCTTTGTGTCTAGAGGGGCCAGAGGAGTTGAGTGTATCCTGCCCAGAGGCAGATGCACCTTACTTGGTTGGAACTCTCATAGAGATGGGTCTGGCAGGCAGGGAAGAGATGGAACACCGGACGATCTCTGGAGTGTCCCAGAAGGAGAATTCCAGGCATCTGTATGTGTTTCATCCTCCAGCTGGATGTGTACTGGCAGCAACATGTCTCTTTGTGAGGGCGGGGCAGTTGGAAGGAGGACAAGATCCCCTGCCAGCCTGATAGCTTGCCATTGGCTCTAGGGACCAATGACTAGGACAATAGAGTGCAGGCCTGCTCACATATCCAGTAGACCCTTGTACTGCTGGACCTGGCTCTCCTTGGCAGTCTCCAACTGAACCATGGAGGCAACCAGATGATCACATGCTTGAGGCAGCAGAGTCCCCGTGAATTTGCTGCATTGCTGCATTCCTGCAGCCATTGTTCTATACTGGCCATTGCCTCCAGCAACATGCCTGCAACTCCTGTGTCTGCTTGTGCATTTGTATGAAGTCTCAAATTGCCAAAACCACAGGGTGCTCTCCTGTCTAGAGCTGAGCAGGTGCCTGTTCTCTAACAATCCTCTGAGTGCCAGAGAACTGGGGTATTCCTTCCTCACCCTGCAATGGTGTGATGCCTATAAATTACTTTCATTTTATTCCTGTTGAGCAATTTAATTATTTTAATTATTAAGTTTACAAACTGCATCCTCTTTGTTAAAGTTCTTTAGTATCACTCTCAACCATTGCACCCAAATCCAGTCTCATCACATTCAGATTGAAGTCCATGCACACTTCAAGAACTTGCCGTTCGTCAGTCATCTGCCTCGTGGTCATGCTCAAGAGATCCATATGACTACAGTCTGGGGAGTGGCCTATGGCCAACCCCTGTAGGGCTATTGCAAGCAGTCAGGAAAATCTCACACCCTCAGTCAGGGAACTGCAAGGACAGTGATCAGGGTTCTGGTCAGTCCTTTCCTGGGGCTGTCTGGGACATAAAGAGATGCTTTGTGGCATAGGGAGTGGGGGCATTCAAGGTCAAGCCAATGTAGAGCAGACAACATCATTAATTTTGACCAAGTTTTTTTTTTTTAAAATTGCATGTCAAATTTACTGCATGCTTTAAAATTGTCAGTTCCAAAGGTAGACCTGATTAACAGTCAAGGTATTGTGACTGGCATCCACCTGATCGGTTACACTTGGAGTGTTTTGAAAAGTTACATATTAGAGGGACAACTGCTAACCACAAAACTGTGCATACAGAGCTGCATGATTCTGCAATACAGTAAAAATCTGAATGTGATGAGACTGGATTTGGGTGCAATGGTTGAGAGTGATACTAAAGAACTTTAACAAAGAGGATGCAGTTTGTAAACTTAATAATTAAAATAATTAAATTGCCCAACAGGAATAAAATCAAAGTAATTTAGTTGATTTTATCAATATTAAAGGGACCCAAATTGCATAAAATTTAAAAGGTGCATATGTAAATAATTAAAATAAATAGGCATTAGGTGACACAAAACTAAACCTTCTGGATATGTGTACATATGTGAACTTCTATGTAAATGACTGAGAAAATTATACCTATTGTCTTCAATTTCTTTGCCATCTGAGTGCTTCCTGGATAACGACGTGTCGGAAACAGATCCCATATTTGTCAAAGCTTTGACAAAGGGTCAGTTAGACTCGAAACATCAGCTCTTTTCTCTCCTTACAGATGCTGCCAGACCTGCTGAGATTTTCCAGTATTTTCTCTTTTGGTTTCAGATTCCAGCATCTGCAGTAATTTGCTTTTACCCAGTTTTTATGTTTCTGAGTTTAAGATGCCTCTGAGGCCACAGCAAGATATATTGAGATGTTTTGAATTTCAAGAACATACATTTCAGGTGGTCACCCCACTGCTACAGAGGATGAATATAGTTGGCGATCTAGCAAGCTGATACAGCAGGAACACTTTAAAAGCATGGCATACTCCGACCAGTTTTCCTTGTGAAGTAGTATTGACTGTGAGAACTTCTCAAAGATTGCAGTCTAGAACACATTTGTGGCATTATGGTTGTGACTACAAATTAAATAGACATAATGAAGTGTGCAACTACAATGGTCCTAAAGGATTGGATAATTGGGTGGACAGACATGTATAAGTGCGATCATTAATGCATGACTTGCATGATCTGTTTCTTCTCTAATACCTGGATGTCAGGTATCACTGTGGGAGGGTGCAGTTACATTGTGCCAAAAGTCATGGTCCAATTGAAATGTTGGAAAGAAAGGAGTTGAAATCTTACATTCAGCGTTTTAGTTGGCAGGAGATAATTAATGAACAGGATCTCAAACATGGTAATCTCTGGATTACTTCCCATGTCATGATTAAGTGTGTGTAGGAAGAGTAGGTGAAGACAGATAAATGCATGGCTGGAGAATTGGTACAGGAGAGAGGAATTCATGTTCCCTGGAGTTTGGGACTATTTCAGGGGTAGAAGGGACCTGTTTTAAGTTAACAGGACTCAGACAAAATCCTTGTTGGAATACTAGCAAATACTGCAAATTAATGTTGAAACCAAGTTGGCAGGTCAAGGGGTCTTTCTGTGTCCTACCCTTTGTTCCACTTTCTCTGCCACTTTCTCTTCTTCATCCATCATAGAAACATTTGGTTTCATGTGGGAGAAAAAAATAATTCAAGTAAGGTTGAGTGCAAGAAGTGTGCTGAGATGGGAGATTGCTAAAGGATACAGAGCAAGTATCTTTTTCTACTGTACTGTTCTTTTTTTTTTCAGCCCCTAGTATTTGATTTCCAATTTTGTGCAGCAGAAGAGGTGGTAAATCAGTAACTGGTATTATTTGCCATTGTTGTATTTTTGTCATTGTTTTATCATATTGTTTCATCAGTATTGTAAAATTCACTGGCAGTACTAAAATGTTTTGCGACATATAGGTGGTTTTGATTATACATTGACTAATAAGCTGTTACTAATTAAATTAGTCCATATTAGAGGTAGCAGGGCAGGTGGTGTGTTGTGATTTCAGAATGTAGCACCTTCTGCTTGCAGGGGTAAACACATTGGCAGCAAATGCTTCTAGCTGTAAGAACTACAGCTCAGAGTTATTCAACTGAAAGACCAAGCTGTGGACATGTCGGCACAACAAAGAAGGGGAAAGATACCTGGTCACTTTATTTCAAGAGGCAGTCACACTCTTAGGACAGGTTCTTCTGATTTAGTCAATGTTCAGAGAGAAGAGGGTGTGACTCCAAGTGTGGCAGGTAAAGGGATCCAGAGGGCAGTAGCACAGGAGCTTTTGTTTAATGTGATTGAGGTTTTCTCCACTCATTTGGATGATAGTGAGGGCTCCAAATTGGCACTATGACAGAGGAAGTGATTCAAGAGGAGGGAGTAAGAAGAACACTGTGCTAGTAGGGAACTCAGAATAGTGAAAAGCTCGACACCTTTCTTTGAACCAAGAGTGTGTGTCCAGGTGCCTGTGTTATCTGTCCAGTGACAGCATTCAAGAAATCTGCTCTGGGCTGGAGAAGAACATGCAGTAGGAAAGGGAGGGTCATGATATAATTAGGTACTAGAGACATTGGTAGAGTTAGAAAGTGGTTCTGCTAAGGAAGTTTGAGAAGTTAGCTGCTAAGTTAGAAAGCAAAACCTCAAAAGTAAGAATGTCTTGGATTACTACCTGAACCAGATGAAAATTTCTTTAGGATGGATACGGTCAGAAAGGTGAACGTATGGCTCAAACACCACGCTGGGAGAAGTTGAGCACTGTACCAGTCCTTGGGAGTAGGGTCTGTAGTGTTGGATCTGTCTTCATCTGAATCTTGGTGTTCTCAGAAGCTACATATGATGGAAGTAAAGAGTGCTTTAAACTAAGCAAGGGGTTGTGAGAATCAAGCATGGGTAAACATAATATATTGAGCGATAGAGTTAAGGCAGGAGAGCAAAGTGCTAAAGTGGAAAATTAAGGTAACAAATGGTCGGAAGTAACAGAGAGACAAGAAAAAGAACCGATAAATATACTAGCAGTCAAGAGCAGATATTGTAAAGATAATATAAAATTGATAGGCTCCATATTTAAAAACTCATAGCATAGTAAACAAATGTAAAGTGCACAACAAAATGAGTGAAAATGATCAGATCCGGAGACATGGCTGGGGTATGACAATGAATATTGAAGCAAGTGTGAAGGAAGAATAGGAAGCCAGGTCAACGGAGAGGGCTGATGCATTTAATCAGAGACAGTATTGATGCAATAGTTAGAGGTGAGTTTGGTTCAAGAGGTTAAGGTGTCGAATGGGGACAAGGAACAGTTAAGGGGAAGAAGTCACTTGTGGAAATGCTCAACAAGCACCAACAATAACAACTATGTAGGAAAAAGTATACAAGAAAAACAATATTCAGTGTTTATGCAAAAGACACAGCAATAATTATGGGCAATTTTCATCCCTTTATAAAGTGGGAATTGTGGAATGATAATATTAGGCACACTGAGGAGTTTATAGAATGTTTTTGAGAGCAGCATGTTCTGGGATTGACCAGAGAATTTGGTGTTGTTTAATGTGACAGGATTAATTATTGTAAAAGCACCACCGGGACGCAGCAATCATACTATAATTATATTTTACATCCAGCTGAAAGGAAAAGAGTGGGCCGAGGATGAATACTTTGAACTTGTGAAAGGGCGTGTATGAAAGTTGAGCTAGCTGAAGTGAACCGGTGTGTAAGGTTTACAGAAAGACCAGTAAAGAAGCAATGGCAGAACTTTGAGCAGAATATCACAACACTCAGAATAAGTATATTCCTACTATAAAGAAAAATTTCCAGGTGGGACCCACTTTTTGCTTAACCAGAAAATTTAAGAGAGCATCAAACTTAGGATGAAAGCATAGCTTGCTCCAAGATGGCAGTACGCCAGATGAGTGGTCAGAACACAAAGAATGGCAGCAAACATTTAAAAGGCAAATCAAGACAAATAAATTAGAGCATAACAGGAAGCTAGCACAAAATGTAAAAACAAATAGAAAGCATTTCTCTAGGTAGCTAAAAATGAAAACAGTAAATTAAGTGAGTCTTGGTCCTCTTGAGGGTTAGAATGTAGAGTTAGTAGTGTACAAAGAGCTGAACTATCTGCTCCCATTCCTAATTCCTATGTTCCTATAATAAAGAATTAGTCAGTAGAATCAACATATATTCTACTGCCTTCTACTGTCTTCTACAATATAAAAAACATCCCAGTATTAGTTGTAAATCAAGAGTTTGAAGGAAGAACTGAATTGGTGAAGTTACAACTGTGAGGGAAGAGGTACTGAGGGTTGATAAATCTCCTCGCCCTAAAGGATTTCATGAGATAGTGGATACATCAGTTTCCAATAGAGAGGAGATTGCATTGTGAGTCGTGAATACAGTGAACTAGATTGAAATAAGTACTAGAAAATCACTCCTGGAAGGAATGTTTATGGACTTGAACAGTGAGAATAGAGGAATAGAAAGGTTACAGGTTAGACCTACATCAGTGATTGCTCAATAAGGGGGTGATAAAGGAGCAGATAAGTCTATCACAGAAGGAATAGCCCCTTCAGAAGATAGGGGGAAGAGGCAGATGTGTTAGGCAACATACTGGAGGTGGTGAAAAGGGTGGGGATTCATCCTTTTGATGCAAAGGTTGCTGGGGTGGAAAATGAAGTCAATCATTTCTGTGGTTCTGATAGGGAGTGGAAAGAGTGGTGGCAGAAGTGTGGTTAATGGGTTGTACATGCCCCCACAGTAGGAAGCAAACCTCAGCTGAGAGAAAAGAGAGACATCTTAGAAAAACAGCTGTGGAAGGTAAAAACTGATGTGGCTAAGATAGAGAGAAAAAAAATTACAATGCATCTCATCACTTTTTCACCTTTCAGTTCTGATGAAGAATCATAATGGACTCAAAATGGCTTCAGTAGCGACACACTGGTGATTAGGCAAACATACAGCAGCTAAAATCACAGATGACCATGTGAAGTGATTCATTTTGGTCTGAAGAATAAGAGGCAATAAAATAAACTAAATGATACAGATTTTAAATAGATTCACGAATGGAGGGACCCTCCATTTGGGTCAGTTACCAGGGATATAGGTCTATGTGATTGGGAAGAGAACTGGAGGCAAAATGAGGAAACAGTCTTTCATATGCGAGCTGTGGTCTATTGCGATGGATGAAGATTCAAAAGTAATTTTCAAAAGGGAACTAACTAAATACTTCTCAGCAAAATAATTGTAGGGCAAAGGATTCAGACTGGTTGAATAGTTGTGTCAAATAGCTGGCATACACCAACTGGATTTGTTTTGTGTTCTATTATTTATCATTCTATCACAGTAACAGAAGAGGAAGAGGGGGGAGAGTCCATGACAGAGTCACGCAGGATAGCACAATAGCAAAAATGATATTGAGATTAGAGGAGAATGGTCTGACTCAGAAGAGGAATTGGGCATTCTTGGAAGTCGTTTGTTATGCGAATCCAATTCTCCAAATAACTACCAAGAACTGATGAAAGGTCCTCTCACAGATGTAATGATTTTCCATCAGCATTATTGTTCCTCTAGAAGACAATACTAATTGGCCTAACATCATATTTAGCTGAAATATTCAGAATCAATCATTGCTTACTTCTCCATTATAACCAGGTAAGGCAGGTTATAGGAAAGGCCAGGGAAAGCAGTATGATGTAGAATGTGAAACTTCCCATTCTGCAATTCCAAATCTTGTTTTTTTCTGGATCTTTTATCACATTTTCACAACAGAATGGAAATATTTTCTTGATTGTTTTATTTTTCTATTTTCTTTTTCTCTTTTAATCTTTGACAGACTCCAAGTTTCCCCGAACAGCCTGAGCAGCAGATTGCTTTTTATTCAGAGGTAGTTGCACATCTACAGGAACAGATTTTTCTCTCTCATCTCAAGCGGAATCTCTTGTTTCATCATAAGGACCATTAACAATTTTCAACAGAAGTATCTTACTAAAACATGACAAGTAGAGAGTAATTGATGTGGTTTCCGCCCTGAGCAGGCATGGTTTCCTGAGATCAGCCATAGAAATCATGCATTTAGAGATGTGCCTTATTAGCAAAGGAACAGGTTGTTTTAAAAAAAGTGTTAATTCATCATAATATTTAAACAACTGAAGGCTCAACACAAACATGAACAACAACAACCTACATTTATGTCAGTTCTAAGGAAGGATTACCGGACTCCAAACGTTAACTCTGATTTCTCTTTCAGATGCTGCCAGACCTGCTGAGCTTTCCCAGCAACCTCTGTTTTTATATTTGTGTTGCACCTCCCTCAATATGAAAATTCCCAAGGCATTTCACAGGAAAACAAATCAAAGTATAACCGTGAGACACATAAGAGATATTTAGTATTACATAACATGACTAAACGTTTGGTCAAAGAGAGAGGACTCAGGGAAGGGGTGTATTAAAGAAGGAAAACAAGGGACAAAGGCAGAAGGTTGTTGGGAAAGTATTTCAGAGCCTGAGGGCAAGTAATCAAAGGCATGGCCATCAGTTGTGGAACAATTAAAAGAGAAGGTAATAGAGGCATAAGATCAAACGAAGGATTGGATGAGACTTTTTTTAAAGTTTCACAAATAGTACAAATAATTATCTAGAAACTAAACAAAATGAAAGCAGCAACTCAATTGAGCAATTCTAGCCTCATTTGAACAAGTAGAATGAACCTAGTAACATTTCCAAATTGATTTACTTGGTTCACTAATCTCCTTTAGGGAAGGAAACTGCCATTCTTTCCTGGTCTGGCCTAAATGTGACTCCAGACCCACAGTGATATGGTTAACTCTTAACTAACCTCTGGACAATTGGGGGTGGGCAATAAATGCTGCCTAGCCCACAACACCCTCATTCTGTGATTGAATAAATAAAAACTTCTTTTGTTACTATTTAGTACGATAGATCCAAAAATGCACAAGCTACATTGTGGGATACCACTAATGAAGAATGTTATTGACAGGCTTGACATTGTGATATTGAAATGATCTGTGTTCTAACTGAATGATTCTTTGATCCATAAGCTTGTTTTTATTCTAGATTTGTGAGATTCAGGCAAAATTGCTGGTTTACTGCCAAGAAGCACACAAACTACAATGTAGCACAATATTACGGATGGACAGTAGATGCTGACCTAACTTGATGTGATATGATGTCTTATCTGGGAGTCATTGTTTTATAATGAACCACTGTTGTTAACCCCCATATGTGCTGCCCTAATAATATCCTGTCGAGGCAGTGATAGATTTTTCATCTTCATCAAGGTTTTCATACCTAATGAGAAAATATTTATATTAATTTCTATAAAATAAAAATAAGACATGGATACAGTGCTGAAGATCAATAGATATTTTATTATAGCTCCTGGTATCCTCAGATGTAGAATCACAGGCCTTTGTGTGTCTCGGCTCAAGCTAAGCAATTGGCATGTAAATTGTAGTATATTGTATCATGCTGCAGGTGGACTCAGCAAGATGGAGACTGAGATCTTTATGACATTAGATTACATGCCATGGTATGGTAATGACATCATGTCCATATCCCTCAAAGGTGTATTGCATGCAAGATGTGAAACAAAACTCATAACCAGTGACATCCACATCTCCTGAAAGAATAAAGATAATTTCTAAAAAACACAATGGTGGGAGGAGGGTGGCTGAAGAGTGAGGATGAAGGAGACAACGAATGTGTTTTATTTGTGATTGCCCTTGGTATACATGAAAAAATGGCAAAAGTCATTTGCTCTTTGACAGGCAATGTTTCAGTGCTTAGCTTTTGCAGCATGTGGTGTTGAGAATCTCCTGGTACTTCTTCCTATAATTTATTTGTCTTTGTATTTTTTAGTTTTGTTTTTAATTTAAAGGAAGATGGAAGCTAAGTGTGGGTTTATAGCTTAGCAGAGGTTTATATAGATGTGGGATGATAATCTATTATTGTGGTTACTATGATGGAAATGTGTTGCTGGAAAAGCGCAGCAGGTCAGGCAGCATCTAGGGAACAGGAGAATCGACGTTTCGGGCATTAGCCCTTCTTCAGGATTCCTGAAGAAGGGCTAATGCCCGAAACGTCGATTCTCCTGTTCCCTAGATGCTGCCTGACCTGCTGCACTTTTCCAGCAACACATTTCCATCTCTGATCTCCAGCATCTGCAGACCTCACTTTCTCCTTGTGGTTACTATGTCAAGTATGATGAATACTGAGAATTATCTCAATGCTAAGTGGTGCAACATTACCACAGCTTTCCAATAACACCAAAACTGGATTTTGCAAGAAGAAAAAAAATCTAGTGAATTAATATAAAGCTAAGTTAGAAAGAAAGGAAGCATCTCGTTGGAGATGAAGTAAAATTAAATCTAGAGATAGGAACCAGTTCTGTTGGTTTTTTTTTTAAACCAACAAAAACTTATTGAACAGAACAAAACCTGATTTAAAACAAACCCATGGGGGTGTTCATGTTTTAACAATGATACAAGGGCTCTGATTGAATATTGCAAACTAAATTACTTATCATGTTATCAAAATAATTGGAAAGTCTCTGGTGGAATCTTGTGCATTCCCCTGTTGTGAATTTGGTGCTGGAGTTTAATTGAGTGTGTAGTTCATAACTGGGGACCCCACCACATTTGTGCCTCCATCCTGAATAAGTCTGAGGTGGGAAAACCCTTGGTAGGAATTGTATTGATAATTTGTACAGTGTGTCTGATTCCCAGCAGCAATTAAATCCCAAATATTACTTCATCCCACTGCTGCTGATATTCACTCAGGGCTCACTATATAGCATGTATGTCCAGCAAGTCATGGCATGTTTGCTTAAAAACAACTTTGTTCAAAGGCAATCAATGCTTCATTGAGAGACCTGGCATCAGGCTTTTCTCGTCCCGTAAAGTGGAAGTATCAAATTACCAAATATGATCTGGAAGATGAATTTCTGGAGTATTTTTAGGCCAGTTTTTGGAGCACTATAGAACCAGTGATAAAGCCTCTTTAGATCTGGTATTATCTAAGGAGATTAATTAATGCAATAGTCAAAAATCCACTGAGAAATAGTGATCATAATACGTTTGATTTGAAAATGACATACTTAATCACAAGCCAGAATCTTAAACTTAAAAATGCCAATTAAATAGGTATAGCTAAGTTTGATTTGACAAAGAGACAATAAGATGTGATTGTAAACGGACTACAGGAAATATTTAAACAAACAATTCGGAACGTTCAATTACATATTTCATTGGAAAACAAAAATTCAGTGAGAAAGATCCATCTGTGGTTTACTAGAAAGCAATAAATTGATATCGGGGGAATATCAATAGATTATGGCAGTAATCTCTTATGGACGAAGAAAAGAAAATTGCAATTACCAAAGAACTGGTATTGAACAAATTGTTAGAGCTGTGGGCTTATAACTCCCTTATACTATGTGAACATCATCCTAGGTTCTTAAAAAAAGTGGCTGGTGTGATAGTCGATGTTTTAGTTCTAATTTTTCAAAATTTCTCAATTCACAGTAGGTTCTATTAGATTTGAAGGTAGTAAAAGTAACTCCGTCATTTAAAAGTAGAAGGAGACAGAAACCAGGAAACTCCAGGTGAGGTAGCTTTACATCTGTCACAGGGAAAATAGCTTATTATTAAAGACTGTTGTATAACCGCACTTGAATAAGTTGAAGGTAATAAGACAGAGTCAATATGATTTCCTGAAAAGGATTTTTTTAAAAATTGGAGATCTTTGAAGAAGAAACATGTTGTGAATAAAGGAGAACCCCTACTTAGATTTCAAGAAGGCATTTGCTTCATGAGATTGGTGCCTGGGATGGAAGGATTGTCTTCTGATGACAGGCTGAGGAAATTGGATTGACAATCTCTGAATTTTAGAAGAACGCGAGGTAATCTTGTTAAATCATTCAAGACCATGAAGGAACTTGCCAGGATAGATACTGAATTGTTTTCCCTGTTTGGACAATCTAGAACCTGGGGATTTAGGTTCGGGATAAGGAGCTGATCATTTAAGACTGATAGGAGAAATTCCTTTACTCAAAAGGTTATGAATGTTTGAAATTCTCTACCCCAATGGGATGGGGATGTACCATCATTTGAATTTATTGAACGCTAATATTTTTGGTGTCTCAAGTAATCAATGGATTTGGGAAGTGGAATTGAAGCTGACAATCAGCCATGATCATAGTGAATGTCAGAGAAATTTCAATGGTTCATATGGACCTTTCTTGCTCTTATTTCCTCTGGGCTTATAAATCTCAAATTGGTTAAACTAAAAGCAAAGCATTTGTGATTATGTTGTCCGTTTTTTAAAGAGGAAGTAACACATATTACAACAAAATTAAATATTTTGGAAAAATGTACAATTAATCTAATAGTGATAAGGATCATAGTGACATAAATTGCATCTACAGGCTGCTTGTGATCTTTGCAAAAACAAAGGCCTTTGTTAGCAAATAATATCCCTGCAAATGGTGCTGCACTAATGTCTCTATACCTCAGATCAGTCTTGTATGCACTGTACTGTGATTGAAACATTAATCAGCTGCAGAACAGGTTATGTGCCTGCTTGAGGAAGGTGAATAGCATTGATGAATCTGCAGATTTGTCCATAACCCTGTTGGGTATTCTGCTGATCAGAATATACATTAAGTTGGTTCTCATTTCCACAATATCCCATTTCATAACACTGTGGAATATTAATGAGAAAGAACAGCCAGCTAAATTGCCTTCAAGTTCTTATAGAAAGAGAAATTTATCTTATTTAATTAACAATTCTAAATCACTGATTATAACATTATTCACATGAGATTGTGTTTCTGTTTTACACATTTAATTTGACAGAAATTATGAAGACCATGCAAAGGGTATGTCAAAATGAGAATGACACAGATCATGTGCCATCACAAATTTCACTAGTGCTAGTGTGTTTCATTCTAGAAATCTTAATTTTCTGTTGAGAATCAGGTTGCATTTGTGTTAGGATGGCTTACAGGTTTGGTAGGCACTCTCAAAGTTAGCTTTTTTTATTGCTGTTTTGTAAATACATTTCTTTTTCCCGGGACTAGGCTTGTGTATTTTAATCAGTCTTTGTAAACCATTTTTGAGGTTCAAAATCTTGGCAACAATATAATTAGCCATCCAACCATATTAGCTCATTTTTGATGGTTTATGAAAGTGTTTAATGCAACGTGACAAACTCACAATTTGAAGTAAATTTTCCAACTGTGGGGTTTCCCAGTTTGTGCTCCTGACAAGTGCTGGGTGGGGAGAAGCTCATATTCTTTAAGCAGGATTACAAAGCAGGGTCTACAGATAATGGAGGAAGCTAAGGGGAGAGAGGTATATATCTCAGAGTGAAATTCAAATGGCAGGTGTGTTTGGGGTTGGAAGCACACTAGCAAAAAAAAATGACAACTGACAACCTATTGGCCTGAAAGGCCAGTTTGGAGCTTGTTCCCTTGTGTAGTCCTCTTTCAACTGGCTGCTGGATGCTAAATTCCTTCTGTCCAGTAAAGTCAGGTCCACTAAATGGCTGGATGATGTCCTTAAGGTCTTAAACCCTTTCCTCAGTTTGTTGGACCAGAGGATCCTGCTCCAAAGGCTGTTCTCCTTCTCCCATTCCGAAATGACAATGCTCTCTGATCCAAGTTGAGTCCGTGATGTTCTAAGATCCTGCGACCTCCATCTCTAGTCTTGATCTCCTTCTCAGTGATTTCACTTTGTGTTCCTGAAACCCACATCTGACACCCTGCGATCTTTCAAATTATAGCTAAATTTTGTGGTTCTCGACCAGGAACGTCCAACCTCATGCCTGATTCCCAGTGGCTCCACATTCCAGAGCCACTCCTATTGCTGATAAGTCTACATTTCTGGTAATATTTGTTTTCTCATAAACTACCTTGTTCTTAAAGAGAAACTTTCAACTCATTCTGGGTAATGTCCGAAAAGCATGTTTATGTTTTTAAACATCTGGATATATAAACATCTGGATAAATATATGGGCAGCACGGTGGCACAGTGGTTAGCACTGCTGCCTCACAGCGCCAGAGACCCGGGTTCAGTTCCCGCCTCAGACAACTGTCTGTGTGGAGTTTGCACATTCTCCCCGTGTCTGCGTGGGTTTCCTCTGGGTGCTCTGGTTTCCTCCCAAAGTCCAAAAATGTGCAGGTTAGGTAAATTGGCCACGCTAAATTGCCCGTAGTGTCAGGTGAAGGGGTAAATGCAGGGGGAATGGGTCTGGGTGGGTTGCTCTTCAGAGAGTCTTGTTGGACTTGTTGGGCCGAAGGGCGTGTTTCCACACTGTAAGTAATCTATACTCTGTACATGATTCATGCCTATTATACAGCATCATCAAGGTATCAAACTTCGTTATAGACATAATGGTGTCTTAAGAGAAGAACAAGATCAGCAACTGATTTGCAGCTTTTAATTTGCAAGAACTTCCAAATACCAGCTCACCAATAATTAAACTCTGATTGGAGACTATACTTAATGAAAAGGCAGTATATTTTATTGTCTTAGAAGGACACAAATGCAAAACAGAAATATACATAACTGAGCCCCAGAGGATGGATCAATCAGAATGTCATGTGAAAAAATAGAGTGCAGATCCAGGAGAGGCTGGGAGAGTCTAAGATCAGCATTAATGGGCATCATGTTAAGACCGAGATCAGGAGGAATTTCCTCTCAGGCGATTGAGAGTCTTTGGAACTCCTTGCCACAAAATCTGTGAGGGCAGAGTTCCCATGTATATCTAAGGCTGAGATAGTTAGATTTTTGATCAGTAGGGGAATCAAGGGTTATGGCGAAAGTGCAGGAAAGTGGACAGGAGGCCTGTCAAATCAAGCATGATCCTATTGAATGTTGGAGCAGGATCGAGAGCTGAAGGCCTACTCCTGTTCCTATTTCTTACAGTCTTAATGATGTTGGGAACTGGAAGTTAAAACAGGGATGGGAATCAATTGAAGTGGGTAGGTCAATTAGAAGGGCTTCATTTGGTAGTGGGATAGAGGTGGGATTGATCAGAAGGAGGAATCAATCGTTGGGGAGGATGTTGACTGAGAGGGAGAACAGAGACTTCAAAGTTGATATTGCAAGCTTGTTTATGGGTAGGGATATCATGGGCCTGAGGATGGGACCAGAAGTCTGGGGAATGCAAGATTAGCAGTATTGGATGTGGGATCAGAAATCAGAGCTACATCCGAGCAGTTTGTATTCTTGCCTCTCTACAGGAACAGTGTAAATAAAAACAGTTTAGTTATATACAACATTTTCAAGAAAATAGGGTACCCAATTAACACAATCCGCCAATTCCTCAGAAACAAACCCAAACAAGCAGACACAATGCAACCAAAAACTGTAGCCACATTACCTTACATCAAAGACATATCAGAAATGACTTCCAGACTACTCAGACCCTTTAGCATCATGGTAGCCCACAAACCTACCAACACACTTAAACTGTGACTAATGAACCTAAAGGATCCATTCGATACCACCAGCAAAACTAACATCATTTACAAGATACCACGTAAGAACTGTAAAAAACACTACATCGGGCAAACAAGCAGGAAACTTACCACCAGGATACATGAACACTAACTGGTCACCAAAAGATATGACCCACTATCACTAGTTTCTATACATCCAGACAAAGAAGGACACCACTTTGACAGGTACAACACACACATCCTAGGTCAGGCAAAACAAAGCCATGCACGAGAATTCTTAGAGGCATGGCACTCTTAACCAGAACTCCATCAATAAACACATCGCTTTAGACCCTATCTACCTTCCGTTGAAAGAAAAAGAATCAGAAATGACATCACCCACCATAAGAAACCAAGACCTATAAATAGAGAGGTGGGACATAGACTCTCACTGATGATGTTACCTAGTATGGTGACAAAACATCTGCAAACAAACCTTCAAGCTCAGCAAGCTAATTTTCATACTTATTATCAACCTGAGCTACAAATCTTCTCAAAACATCACTAGGATTTAAATCTTGTAATATACCAAATGCAAGTCTCTGGAAATGGGTGGATCAGAGGCCTCAGGAAGAAGCCACTGTGTGAGTGCTTGTGGAGTTTCCTCGGAGTTTCCTGTTCCCAGGAGATGAATGTGAAAATAGTTACATACCCAATTCATCCTTGTTTTGATGGGATGACACTGCCTGTCTCTCAGGAAACCTGGCTGTTGAAAACCTGAATGTCAGACTGACCCATGCTCAGTCAAGAGTATGTTGCTGGAAAAGCACAGCAGCTCAGGCAGCATCTGAGTTTAGGAGAATCGACGATTCGGGACAGAGCCCTTCATCAGGATCCAATTCCTAATAAAGGGCTCTGGCCTGAAACATCAATTCTCCTGACCTGCAACACACTCTCGACTCTGATCTCCAGCATCTGCAGACCTCACTTCTTCCATGCTCAGCCAAGGCAACTAACTCTGAGGGGAAATGATTAAGGGATACTTTGATGAGGGAAACTATGCATACAATGGGGAGGGAAGGGAGGTAAAGGAAGGTGCTGCCAGTGAGGTGGTGGCTCGAGTCTAGACTTTGGGAATGGGAGTGGGTGCGAGCAGTGCTGGCAAGGTCATGAAGGGAGAGGGTTTATCTGGACTTTTACAGGAGTGGTGCTATCCCGAACTTGGAGGGTAAGATGAAGGTAAGAAATGGTGGAGACCCTGTAGGAGCATGGTCTAGGTGCTATCCAAACTGTGGCTGTGGGCACTGGAAGGAGAGTGTTTAGCACAGGCACGTATTGCTCATGCACAAAGAGCAGAAACCAACAGGAGGTGATTCACAAGCTATCTCCAAAGCTACGATTCAGCAATCAGATCAACTGTAAGCTAATTTTATGACAGTGGTGTCGCTAATTGAAGTGACAGTAAAATATAACTATTTAACTGGTTGTCATCATTGTACATGTAGAATTGAATGCTGTGTTTTTGTGTGCTGTTATACAGTGGCACTATATAGATGAGAAACAGGAGGAGACCAAGGACAGTCCCCTGGCAACACCTGATAAAATGGTGCAAGAGTGGGAAGAATGTATTTGCAGGTAATTGTCTACTAGGGTTAGATTTGAAGATTTAAAGCATGGAGCCACATAAGGTTTGTCTCACCCAGTAGAAGAGGATGGTGTCATCAATCATGTCAAAAGCTGGAGCAGGTGAAGAAGGCCAAGGAGAGAGAGTTTATTTTTATCACAATCACATGTGATATCATTTGTGAATTTGTAAGGGCTGTTTTGATACTGTGGCAGGGTTTGTTACATGTATAGGAACAAATCTTATTAAAGGATTTGGAGTTGAAAGGGTTGTTGAAGATGGGGTTCTGGTTTGCAAAGATGTTACAGTCAAAGTTTGCTTTTTTCAAATAGAGGGATGATGAAGGCAGTTTGGAAGGAGAGAGGTGCAGAACCTGAATAAGCAGAACCGATAACAATATCAGTTAACCTGGGGAACAGGAAACAAATGGGGTGCCAGTATTTTAGTGAAAATAGAGTCAACAGAGTCTGAAGGAGATCTCATGAACAAGATGAGCTCAGAGAATGCATGAGGAGTGATGGGAGAGAACCTGGTCAAGCACTAGAGTTCAGCTGTAGAGGAGATGGAGAGTTTAGAGGAACTTTAGCCCTATGCATGATGGAAAGGGATGAAAATGGCCAAGGTAATTTGGTTGTATTGTGTTGAGTGACCTGAGAGATGAAAAGTTCATGAGCTTTTTGCAATTATAATTGGAGGTGAAGGTGTAGAAGATAGGGCAGATGGATTTATGATGATGGTTTGTATTAGAGAAATGATGTGGAATTTACTTTAATATTCAAGGATAATCATGGAATGGTGACTAGTTCTGCAGATGATAGAACCCAGTTGTGATTTACAATGACCAGCTAGATCAAACAGTGAATGGCTAAGCTAGTTGTTTGTCTCATTTATTCACGTTGTCAAGGGGCCTCAGGAGATGAAAAGATTCAGTTATAGGCCATAAAGATGGTAACTCAGGCAACTGTTTTTGGCTACAGGTACAACACACACATCCTAGGTCAGGCAAAACAAAGACATGCACGAGAATTCTTAGAGGCATGGCACTCTTAACCAGAACTCCATCAATAAACACATCGCTTTAGACCCTATCTACCTTCCCTTGAAAGAAAAAGAATCAGAAATGACATCACCCACCATAAGAAACCAAGACCTATAAATAGAGAGGTGGGACATAGACTCTCACTGATGATGTTACCTAGTATGGTGACGAAACATCTGCAAACAAACCTTCAAGCTCAGCAAGCTAATTTTCATGTAACTGAAGCTGAAAAGACAGAATAACTGGTGGCCATCTTGGGATGAGCACACTTGAAATTTTACAATCCCCATGTTACTGCAACAGCTGAGCACTGAAACTGAGCAAAGTATTGGAATAATTAACTTGCCTTCCTTTATTCTCCCTAATTCTTCAACCGGTATCCCTTTCCTGTCAAATTAGCTTTTCCCTTCTGCAAAGCTCTGGTTAACCTCCCTGCAAGGACATTGGTCCCAGCCTTCTTCAAGTGCCAACCTGTTCCTCTGAAAAAGGTTCCTCTGACCCAGTTCTCACCCTAGTTTGAAAAAGTCTTTTTGAACAATATTTCCATCTAAGGTGATTCCACATTTGATATTATCCTGAGATTTCAAATACAAACTCCCATGCAAATTGAATTGTGGAAACAAATTTAATTCTTAGCAGAATAATGAGCAGGATGTTTTCAAAGTAATAATTACTAAGTTTTATCCATTCATAAACAATAAGACTTACTAATTTAGCTAAATTAACTGTAATTAACTTATCCATTGTGACTATAATCAAATTCAAAGCATATTGAAACATTAATCAATGTAAGTTACCTGGATCCATAGATGGCCAGAAATTTCTTTATGTTTAACAGAAGAATTAAAACATTGGGCATGAATATTGTATAGAAGATTGGTTACATTTAAAGATGAATCTTACATCTTCTATACTCTGGTAACTGAGTTAGAACATAGAACATAGAACAGTATAGCACAGAACAGGCCCTTCAGCCCACGATGTTGTGCCGACCATTGATCCTCATGTAAGGTAAACCTAATGTACAAACCCCCAAGTTCTGTGACCATATGCATGTCCAGCAGTCTCTTAAATATCCCCAATGACCTCACTTCCATAACTGCTGCTGGCAACACATTCCATGCTCTCACAACTCTCTGCGTAAAGATCTCATCTCTGACATCCCCTCTATACTTTCTGCCAAACAGCTTAAAACTATAACCCCTCGTGTTAACAATTTTGTGCTAACAAATTTTACAAATTTTTAAAGGGAGAAAGAAAAATACTTCAATTGCCAGATTCAACTGCAACCCCTAAGCTGGATGAGTAACAAATTTACAAATGAATCAGCAGAAATGAAAATGAATCAATATCAGGTTACTGGCTAAACTGCAATAAATTGAGAAAAAAAGGTCAATAAGAAAAATGATGGAAAATATTGAACTTAAGTTAATTTAGCCATGTCAAGTGTCACTAAATTAGAATTGAAATGTTGCATTTATAAAGTAGAATTAAAAAATGTGTGGAAAATGTAAGATCTAAATTTATCCCACATTCTAGAAACAATTGCTATACGTGATGTTACATAGTGAATAGGAGTATAATGAATGAAAACTTTTCTCATTTTTCAGTAAGCAGATTTGGACAATGTTTATTTTATGATTATTTTATGCTCAATTTAAATCTAATGCTGGAAGTATATGAGATAACAATTGTGCAGGAAATGTTACCCGATTCAACTCCCTTTGTGCTTAGCAAATTGCCTTCTTCAGCAATAGCAAATAATAATTTATTTTGCCGTATTCTTTAATGCAAACCAACTTGCAGGGTTATGAATCAAATCAAGTTATCCAAATGATACAATCTTTACAAATATATTCTGGATTGAAATGAATGTAACACAGTAATCAATAATGCGCAAACAGGTGGTTTTTAAGATAAAGTTTAGCGTACGCATATTTCACAATTTTTGAAGCATTATATGCTTAAAAATGTGTAGGACAGAGTACAATTAATGCAGTTTGCAGTATTTTAAGATTTCATGTAAATAGTAGAAATACCACATGATGCAGCAATTATTTCTGCACCTGACATATGTCTATTAAAACAACGTTCCTGCAGACCAATGTTATGCTATTATGTTATGTTCAGTTTTGGAAAGAAATGTACATTGACAGAATTCTTTGCTGAATATTTTTGTTCATGCACATCCACACAAAGCCCCTGGGTGTATGCACACAAATGAATCAACGGAAAATTGTTGAAAGGACCATTCAAGTTTCAGTAATGACTATGAAACCTTAAAAATGTTGACTTATGAAATGTTCAGATTGTCTTGCTGACTGATTATATCAACTCCATGAACATCAAATAAGTATGACAGTGCCGAAATGTTTCACACATCGACATTGTTAGTAGCACCCAACTCTTGGGAGTCATGGTTAATCTTTATTTGACCTTGTAATCTATGTTGTGTGGGAAAGATTGACTTGTTCTGTTGTTAAAACAGTTTTTATGGTTTACAATTATTGTTTATTCTTTAACAAACAATAGTTTTCATTTTAAGATGGGCAATCTGCTGCAGAAAGTAATTACTTTTGACAATGATGTAAATATCAATAAAATGCTTCAAGCTTTACTGTTTGAAACACACAATTAAGATGAGCAATATTTTTGATGATAACTAATCAAGTATTGGTGGATTTCACATAACATGTCTGATTGATTCAGGTTAAAAACATACACATTTTAGTGTAAAGCATCCTTCCTCATGGAAATACGTTAGGAGTTAAATACCTTCAAAAGGTAGTTTATGTTCTGCCATTCCTAGATACAGTTAAAATATAGAAACAAAACTAAGGGCTAGATCATCAATGAGCAAGTCTCTTTGTATAAGAGTGTGGATATCTAGGTCACAGCGTATCATCTCTACTGCAATGATGAAAAATGTAAAATATCGAATTGAAAAATTGCTCATGTACATATCGTTGGCTGTCTTGAATTTGGTAAATAGATGCTTTTTTTAAAATCTCAGGCTTAATCAGATAGTAGCCTTCTCTAAAGATGATATATCATACTGGATACATAGATTTCATTTTGTTTGGACTGTTACCAAGTACAGAGTGCTGAGTACTGCTACAGAAATGAGGGAAACATTTTTCATCAGGCCAAACCACTTTTTAAATTTTGTATGCTTCTGCAGTAAGAACAGAAGGTGAAGATTAAGCAAGGGCTTTCTTCTGCAGATTCATTAGTGTTCCTCTGCACTCTGATTTTTCCTGGCATTTAGAATATGAAAGAGAGTGACATCAGCTTGCTGATAGTTATCATATAAAGATCAGGCTGTTTATTAGGAAGACAGATGGGATGACTTCAGAGTGTTATGTGACAGATGCACAGCTCAGGTGTAATTAAAGTGCTTCACTGTGTGTCACATACTTAGAGGTTATCCCAGGGGTGACATTTCTTATCTGTTCTTATCAACCAAGGTGAATAACACCACTGCACTAGACAGAGGGCCGACATTGTATTTACAAGAAGAGAGACCCATCCATTCTTTTGATGTTGCCGACTTCATTCTATATTCATTAACTTCTTTCAGATCATAGATCCTTCAGCATGGACTTCAAATGCTAGCTCCAGCACAATGGTGAAATCATTAAATTTTGATCTCCTCCAACCCCTCAGTGAAGCAATGATTTTGTTCCTTTCAATGTTTTAAAAGATCTGGGTCTGAACCTTCTGATCTCAATTGGAATTCTAATTTCCATCACAGATCTGATTATAATATTGCCCCCTTAGATTTGGTGTAGTTTCTTGGCAAATATCCTGGACCATGAGGCTTTTGAAATGGAGCATCATTGATCAGTCCAGGATTCCTCACAGTCAGTAGCTGAGAGGGTCAACTGAAATTGCACTCCCTTTTTCAGAAGGAAGTGCCATATTTTGTTATTTAATTTAAAGAAGGTGAATGTGCAAGGTGATGGGGAGTTCAGGTGGTAAGTAGATGAGACAGTAAAATGTCAGGTGGGAAAAGGGTACAGATTCCAGGTGAATTATGGGAAGAGCTGAAAATGTGTTGCTGGAAAAGCGCAGAATGTCAGGCAGCATCCAAGGAACAGGAGAATCGACGTTTCGGGCATAAGCCCTTCTTCAGGAATTATGGAAAGAGGTCAGTAATGGTTACGGGTGACAGATGGGTAAGGGTAACTTCAGGGTTAGGTTGGAGGGACAGTTAAGGGCTATTGGAGCAATCAAGTTGGGGTGGGGGACAGTCAGGTGGACTGTTAGATGTGGGATGTTGTCAGGTCCAGAGGAAAGGTTTGGCGGAAAGGTTTGGAGGAGGGTATGGGAGGTGCAGGGAGATAGTGAAGCCTGTGTGGGGTCAGAAGGGAGGTGTGAGTCATTGGAGAATGTTGGCTCTGTGAGGTCTCATGGAGCTTATCAGTTGTCCATGGAGCTGGGGTTGGGGGTGGGGGGAGCTGGGGTTGGGGGTGGCATGGCAGAGATGTTGTGATATCCAGGGTGATTGCAGCAACAGTGGTGAATTATAGGGCGGGAAGTCACTTTAATAACTAACAAGGAGTTGGAGCAGGTTTTAATTCCTCCATCATTTTTCCAGCTAACTATTCAGGTAAGTAAGTCAGAACCATCCAAAGCCTTCACTTCCATATTATTGTTCTTTCTCAGTTGGTTCCAGATGCCAGGCAGTATCCCAAAATAAGTTTTAACTTCCCGGGACATTCCCATGAAGACAGCTGCATCAGATATTCTGTATGGTCCTGATGTGCAATTCCTGTCTGAACTGTTGCAACAATTATCATCCCAAAGGTACCTTCATTCTATTCAATTTAAAGGCTGGATTTTCCAGTGGATTATCATCCCAAAGTTCACTCACTTCTGGAATGGGGACCTGCAAAGTGATGGCATATCATCCACATTCTCCCTGGAGACAGCAAATTAAAAAGCCGGCTTCTGGAGCCCAGTTGATTAAAAGGATGATGAGCAGACCAGGGAAGCAGGAGGCACAATCAGAGAGTGCTCAGAAATGGCCATCCCACAGACCCTCTCGGAAATGTAGCTGCTGCTGAGGATGGTAGGCCGCTGCAAGAGTGCATCAGCACAAACGTGTTCTCCGATCTCTTCTGCAAATGTCAGTTCAAAGGGTCCTGCATAGGGCTGGTTTGGGTCACAGTGGCAGTCTTCTGTCTTGGCAGCATCGCTACTGAGTTACTGAGGCTCTGACTCCAAGTGAGCAACCAGGAAGCTGCCTCTAATGAGCTTTTGGGCACTGCACATGTCAGTAGGCAGCCCTGATAGCAGGAAAATTCTGTATTCATTGGAAAATTGTCCCAATTGGGCTTTTAACAAGTGCATTGGCGGCCCACCACATTGAACCAGGCTGCTGACCTTCTCCCTCCAGCACTCCTGGCAAGTGCTATTGAAGGGTGGGAGATGTCAGAACTCTTCCTGGTCTAACTCTTAGAGCGTCGGAGTGAACTTGTTGGGCCAGATGGTAGGTTTCCACATTGTAGGGATTTTATGAAGATCTATGAACTCCCTACTGTTCCCTACCACTCCCCTCCCTTCCCTCACCTACTCTTCCACTCCTGTCTCTTTGTGCATTGAAAATTCAGCCTCTATGTCTGTCACAAGTCTCACACTTAAGACAGTCCATATTTTTCCAGTATTTTCTTTATCTTTGGTTAGTTAATGGCATTTGTCATCTGTAATTAAAACAAAAGGTGCTGGGGAAAATCAGTAGGTCTGTTGGAGAGAGAAACAGTACCTTTGGCCTCATCATTTCCTCCAGTCCCAAACAGAGCTCTCAAGACCACAATTCTACGCCCAAAAGGTTCAATTTTACTTTTGGTGCCAAACACTACTTTCACAAACTAATTTGAACAGTTTTTGAAATAACCTAAATTAGCACCGTGGGTTTCTCCCAACTCCAAGAATCACTGTGGTTCAAAAAGGTAGCACACTTCTGCCTTCTCATCAGCAATTGTGGATGAGCAATAATTACTGGCCTAGCTAGTAATCTGTCATCCCATGAACAAATTTAAAAAAGACATTCATGTCTGGTGTATTCGTACTACCTACTCAATGTATAGTTTTGTTTTGTGGCATTTGTAAACAGGATATAAGAAAACGCATATTTGTGTTAACCAATTGTTCTCTTGCCTCTAGCATCCATTTCCATGGCTTTTATAAGAGCCTTTCTTGACTCTTTCTCCTTTACTAATCTGCAATAGTACACTGTGCTGGTTACACTTCCTCAGCTCAAAATACACCTTGCTATCTTCTTCCCGTATTCTTTGCAGCAATCAAGATTTAATGCAGTTCATCTGCTCTGACACCTTTGCAGCATTGTTAAAAAATATCATTGTATCATTATGGTTCTTTTTTACATTCTATTTATAAGTTTAGTTGGAAATGACAACTAATATGCTAATCATTTCAACAAGGCAGTTTAATTTTCACCATTTTGGTCATCTATCTTGTTAAAAAAGACACAGTACGATGATTCAATAATAAGAGCTCAAATTGCTAATTTGATAATTCTACCACGAACAATTTAAGGTTGAACGCTAAGTTGAAGCACAGTTCAAAGTCATTTGAATGTAATTTATGCACAAGAATGAGTTGGAGTGAGAGCAAGACGTACCCACTTAAAAATATCTGGAGTTTGTAAATCAGAAAATGTGGAATATAGGGGAAATAATAAGTGAGAGGAAAGGTATTATTTGAATCCATCAGTATTTGCAATGGTGACAGGCAATTGCAAGCCTTCACCTCAGTTGTTGCCACATTACTGATGAAAACCACAGTCTCCTCTATCTGTGTGAAGATGTGCAGACAAGTCTGTCTGCATCACCTTATCCTCAAAGAAAGAGCTAAATATGTTAGTGAATGTGGTGCAATGTGTTTGGGAGATGAGTCTAGTGAACTTTAATAGCTGGTAGTGTGCACATGCTGTGCGATGTGATTATGAGGTTTGCAGCAGCGCTAAAAGTGTAAGTGTGAGTGAAGCTACGCTATGGGGTATGACTCATGATTAATAGACATATTTGGTACATGAGTAAAGGTGGTGCAGTAAATTCACCAGTATGTGAGGCCAAAGGTTCAGTTGTAAGGGTATGATATTTGTAGATGAATTCACTGACCTTGAACACTCAGAAGCACTGCATTCAGGTCCTCAGGGCTATTGCTTGTATAGCTATTTTATCTCACTGCATTTGCAAAGTGTGTCTGCATGCTTTCTGGAAACCTATGGATAGAGGACCACTCTCCTCCTCGCCAGCTATTTCACCAAGGCCACAGTACTGCATCAGAACCTTGGAACATATCTTCTGTCGTTTTGCACAATATTCCCCTTTGTAGCAGGTCAGAGATATTTTCCCAGCTATTTGCAGCACCTGTAGCAGCCAGAATGCCTCTCCCTTTTCAGTGATGCAGGCTAGCTTGAAGCAGTGCTGGGTTTAAGTGGTGCTACCCTCACACAAGCTTGGACCTCCTATTGAGGCATCAGCCACTCAACAATTCATTTAGCGCTGGGCTGCACACCAATTGCAGGCATCACAAAGTTTGAATGTTGTCTGAATCAGAAAGATCCAGTGGGGCTTGATGGTGCATCACAATCCAAACATCTATTTTTGGGCTATCAAATTTTGTGACTTGATCCCACTATTTCATTTCTCTGGAACTTTTCATGATCTCCTGTTAACGTTAAACAGTGGTTTCGACAGTAACTCAGAGCGGTCTTCATGCCCTTGTGATTCGTGTGAAAACTTGTCCTTGCAACATTCTGTTCTAAAGTTTGACTGGATGCTTTTGTCTGTGTTTTTCACTCTCTATTTCCTGCCTTTGCTCAATCTGAAATTTGGACAGGGCAGGTAACTCCTGCCAATTACCCAGGACCAGGAATATCCCAGCTTAATAGATGTTAGGTACATAATGATTGCCGAAACATTTACTTTTTGAGACACTTTACAGCAATAGCACCTTAAAACTGAAATCGTCATAGTTGTGGCTGCTCTCTCATTAGAGACAGATGACTGGTGGTAGTTGAACCTGAGGATCACCATGCCTCAGGCAAGGCATGAGGTTGAGAAGACAGACCTTCATGGTGAACTCAAACGATCCAGGAATGGAAGCTATGCTGTTGACATTACTCTTCCTTGCGTGTGAGCTGTCCAGCCAAATGAGCAAATTGAAAAAAAAAATCACGTACAAGAGGACGAGTCGTAACAACCAACATTAATGTTATGTAAAGTATGTTTTGCATATCTTAGTTTACTGTATGAGTAAACTGTGCAATTAAATGACAGTAGAATGAATATAGCTTCACTATCCAAAGCAGTTTGATTGACGAGCCAGGACAGCTTTTACATATTGAAATAAATGTGTCCCTCTTGTTCTTGCAGAGAGCCGAGGAGTATATTCTTTATCATTTTAATAACCCTTCACCTGACCAAGAATGCATACATTCAAATTTGCATAAATATTCAATTACAATATGTTACCGTACCAGCTGGATAAATGTTCCTATTAAACCTCTTGTGTGACTGCAGCTTAGAAATTACTATTTGTGATATCAGCATATGAATACTCATTACGTTCATGTGCTTTCTATTTAATGAGGGCATTAAACAATTTGCTTTAATGCATTTCAAGAACTATGAAGCAAATAAACATTGTCCAATTGAAAATAGAATGTTAACTTGTCAGAAGGACAACAGAGTCCTTGATCAATCGCATAAAGGCCTTCCCATTTATTTTTGTATGCAGTTAGTTGGCAATAGTTATTTGCATCAAGACCAAGACTTTATAGGTGAATAATTTCTGCTAAACCCTGTGTGATACCAATTTAAAACATCCTAATCCGCCTTTTCCTCTAATAAGGCTCCCAGATGGAAGTGAGTGCAATTCTGACTGTCACACAGGAAACATAATTTCAAAACACATTTAAAAGTATAATTATAAAATATTAAGTAATAACTTTGAAGACAACCTTCCCAGACAGTTCCACGTTTTAATTTAGGAGATGTATCATATAACAATTATATTGCCTACTATATCACTCAGTTGAATTCAGATAGGAATATGGTGGTGTAACTCGAATTTTTCAACAGACCACTTAGTGACACTATGATGCAAGATGCTTTGATTGATAATCTATCATAGATGCATAACAGTCATTCTTGATTGTATGCAGATCACACTCCAAGTAATAAAAAATCTTTAAAGTGCCATCTATACTTTGTTACAGATATAAGAAAACAAGAGATAGTCTATTCATACTGAGTTTTTGTAGCCTAGAGCTAGAAATCTACTTGCTGCACCTGACCTTATAATTTTGTAAGCAGCTACAAGCACAAGACTTAGATGATAAGTGTACTTGGAGAGCAATAGTCTTGAAGGGATAGGCCAAATTCAATCTGGTTCTGCCACAAACTCCATTCTTAAGCCATGGACTCTATCCAACTACCTGGAACATTTCTGAGGGGAGCCTTGATGTTGTATTTGACCCCAAGATAAGCTTCCATCCACTTATGCGTACCATTACCGAGACAGTCTATTTCCACCTCCAAATCATGTCTTGATTTCATCACTGCTTCAGCTCATCTGCTTCTGAAACTCCCATCTATTTTTGTTAAAATTGCAAACAGACAGACTTTGATTCCTAATTTATGTGTCAACTTCTATCTCATAAGACAATGGTTTTGTCATGGTGGTTAACTCTGTTTTGGGTATTTGAATTGAATTGACTTAAATTGAATTTATTTATTGTCACGTGTACTGAGGCACAGTGAAAGGCTTTGTCTTGCAAGCAATACAGGCAGATCACATAGTTAAGTAGCATAGATAATACGTAATAGTTAAACAGTGGCAAAAACAAAAAACACAGGTACAGATGAATGTTAAGAATTTGTGAGTCCATTCAGTATTCTAACAACAGTAGGGTAGAAACTGTTTTGAAACCGGCTGGTGTGTGTGTTCAGGCTTCTGTACCTTCTCCCCAATGGTAGAGGTTGTAGAAAAGCATTGCCAGGATGGGACGAATCTTTGAGAATGCTGACTGCCTTTCCTTAACAGCAGGCCTGGTAAATGGATTCTATAGATGGGAGGTTGGCCTTTGTGATTGTCTGGGCTGAGTTCACCACTCTCTGTAACTGTCTCTGATCTTGAATGGTACAGTTACCATATCAGGTAGTGATACATCCAGACAGAATGTTCTTGATGGCGCACCTATAAAAGTTGGCAAGGGTATTTGCCATCATGCCAAATTTCCTCAGCTGCCTGAGGAAGAAGAGACTTTGTTGGGCCTTTGTAACTAGTGCGTCCACATGAAGAGTCCAAGAAAGCTTGTTATGGATGAGCATACCCGGGAGCTTGACACTCTCCACTCGTTCCACCTCTTGCTGTTAATGTTTGTGGGTTGAGTGGGTGAGGAGGTGGTGGTTGAGTAACATCCCGCCAAAAGTCAATAATGAGTTCCTTGGTTTTGCCAGCATTGAGAGCTACGTTGTTCTCAGTGCACCATTTTTCCAGGTCTCCCACCTCCCATCTGTAGTCTGTTTCGTCGCCATCTAAAATTTGACCGACTATGGTGGTGTTATCAGCGAATTTGTAAATGGCATTAGTCTGGTATTTGCTGACAGAGTCATGTGTATAAATGAGTACAGTAGGGGCTGAGTACACACCTTTGGGAGCTCCAGTGTTGAGTGTTCGTGAGGATGAACTATAGTCCTCACTCTTCATTGATTGTGTCCTGTGGGTCAGGAAACTGAGGATCCAGTTGCAGAGAATGGGGCATTTCCTTGTGTGATCCAGGGGCCCCACTCTAACATGGCAGTCTCTGCTACATTCACCTCAGAGAAGAGCGTGATTCACTGGTCTCTTTTTGCTTTGCGTCCTCTTCTTCGCCAGCCGAGCTTTTCGTTTCTGCTCACCTCTCACTTTCAATCAGCCTTTTGAGGTTATTGTCCTCAGACACTGTTTCTCAGCTGTCAGTGTGAATATCCACCATCTGCATATCTCAATTGCTGGTATCCTTGGAGCTAAGGAGCTAAGTACATTGTGATCCAGTGACCAATTTACTGTACAGAAGATGTACAACCATCATCTAGCCAATGTATGTGGCCAATGTGTGCAAGGCATGTGTGCTGATAAAAAGCGCATACTCTGGAAACTCTGAGTTGGTGACCATATCCTGTCAAGAGATGTTGAGAATATATGAAATGCAACAAAGATGAAAACTATTCAGCCTTTTCTCCTGCTGAGCATATGTAATCTGGTACTCTCGAATGTAGAGGCATGCAGTGAGTTTGAAGGCTCAGTAGATTTGCAGCTGTTTGGTGTTCTGATGTTACTGTTGTTCCATACTATCTTACTCAATTTGGAAACAGTAGGCTTTATTTCCATCCCGAAGATGAATCGCAGGAGCTTGGAAATTTCCCTGCTTTATGCACCTGCCTTGCCAGATGTCAGCTCCAGAGGAAGCTTAGGTGGGGAGGTGGGGTTTGCTACTGGTGGTTAAAGTGGCCTGTTCTAAAGGGCCATCTCTGTGCTGTGGGACTTCATCCTAGCTGTAGGATAAGAAGAGCAAGGCCCTGCGGCCCCCTACCGCTCATACCCCATTCGCCATCCAGTCCATCACATGACCCCAAATACCCTTTCCTGACAAGATGTGTGCCACCATACAACACCCAGTATCCTTATCCCCTACATCCCATGGTCCATTATTTTCCCATGCCAAACTATGCTCCTTTTTATAACCCTTCATACCCCGTGTCTCTGTCCGGCACTACCATGCCCAATCATTCTCTAAACACTATGCAAAAACAAAAAACCCTGTCATGGCAGTTATATGTGTCAAAACACTTTTTTAAAAAGGTCTCATTTATAACTTTCTGCAACGTTCAAACCACTGATTTGAAAAAAACTCCATCCACTGCAGCTCAATAAAAATTTCAACCACGCTGACCCTAAAAGGTTTGCATAGCTGAAAACCGAAGACATTTGAAACTACTTAAACTTCTGTAAACAAACATTTTGAAATTGATGGCAGAGATAAAAAAGCCACACCTGTTTATCAACCTTATGTCTACAAATATACCCCATCAATTGAATGAAAAATAATATATTAGAGGAAAGAATTAAAAACCTTTGAGTGATACCCATCTATTTTAATCTCTTTTCCTTTCTCTTATTTATATATAGATACACAAAAGCAATGAAACTTGATGGACAGCATCTGGTATTAGATAAAGTTTCTATCCATATTCTTTCGTGAGGGAATTTTCACAGGACATGGACAATGTGTGCAATCAATAGCTGCATTAATTAGAATGATCAACCGATATTGTTGAAATGAATTCTTAGAATGCATGGAGATCAAGGTTGTATCAGTAACAGAGTTAATGTTGAATCATCCCTCACAAGCTTTTTCCAGGTCAGTTTTATTGTTGATGCTTTAGTAGATGCAGTGTTGAAGTTTGAAAACAATCAATAACTTCCTCAACAAGGAAAGCAACTAACAACTTCTTGTAGAAATGCTGCTTTTGGCACCACAAAGCAGAAACACCAAGAAATAGCATTTTTTATACAGCCATACTTTCTATGAGAGGCTTCAAAACACGACGATGATGATGATGCATATAATGTCTCCCCCTCATTGCATCAATTTGAAGAATATGACTGATAATTATTAGTCTATATTGCTCAGAATCCTAGTAGCTGACAGTTCTTTATATGAAAAGTATCAATAGATAAAGATTCTTTTTTTTAACAAATAACAATATGTAAATAAATATTATGAAAAAAGTCTGAATTCAGTTTTCAGCTTTATAGAACCACTGACAACAGAAGACTTTAGATGAACTGATCAATAAGGGCAGAAATTCCACAATGTGAGAACGATTCACAGGCATTACCTTTGTGAGTAGAGACTGAAAATTCATTGCATCGTGACCTCATCATTCCCCCACTGAGAATGTACACTGCTGTTTTCCAATTTGCGTTTCTTGGCAGTGGATGCTATTCGCACATGGGATATATTTGAACCTCATCATGCATGCTTAGTGCACTCAACTGAAATCACCATTGACATGTGGCTCTCCATTCGTCAAATTTCAGATTGAAGTTATGTCCTCCATTAAATCCATCATGGCTGACCACTTGAGAAGGACTGTAATGTAAGACTTTATTTCTCTATTTTTTTCTGTTTTTATCTTGTATGTTTTGGTTTATATTTCTATGTTATAAAATGATGCCAAAGATTGGTGACACTACATAACACTTTTCACTGTATTTTGTAACAAAATGCACATGCCAATAAATAAATACATAAATCAAGTTGTCCAGTTCCACCATGAAAATATGGAAGCTCTTAAAAAGGACACCATTTTTCCTTTATAATCTTAAATAAGAATTTGTCTTCAATGTATACAGGACATATTTTAATGTTTAAAAATCAAGAGGGACAAAAAAGCCATGAAATGGAGGGGGTTTGACTTAAAATCTAAACTGTCAACATCATCATCTTGCCAATGCATTAGCAGAGCCTGGCAGTCCTATCTGGTGATTAGTGTATGGAACCCCCTCTGCTTTTGCACAGCCATACCATCTAGTACAAGGGCAATAGTAGTCATTCTACATCAGGGGGGACATTATTGCCATGACAGGCCCTGATTTTCACAGGGATGGAGAGCATCTCTGCCAGGGCAAAAATGCTAGAAGATTTTGAGAATTGCAAAACCCTCTTCTGAACTTAGCTACTCTTATTTTTCATGATGTTGGGATGGCAGGAAGACTGCAATTCACACATGCATGGGCTCTTGGGGGATATTTGCCATTTAAATTGGAGGTGCCTCTTCAGAATTGAGATTTTGGACTCCCTGGTATTTGAGACTTGGAGCACACAGATTAGACCAGGTGAAAGAGGTCTGTTCGCAGTATATTTCTTTTGAATAGCCAGGATTCCCCTTTGTTGGGCTGAGGGTGGCCTGTGAATATAGTCCCAGTGAGGGCGGGTAGTCAGTGATTCTTTAGGGCAGGGAGGGTGGCCAATATTGTTTTGGGAGGAATGGATGTTCAGGAATCTTTTGAATTGATGATTCTGGAGAATCCTGTGCATAAATGGTGCATAAATCTGTCAAAACTGTACAACTTATCAACACCTGTCACAAGTACCAACCTGTCAAGAATTGGCTGGAAGTCTCAAAAAGGAGCACGACCAGTGACCAGCAAATCTTTGCTGTCTGTGCCCAATCCATGTCTTTATGTCCACCCACTCACTGGCCTTATACAGTTTGTACTGTCCTGTGTCCATCTACTCACACCCCATATTCCTTCATAACTCCTATGCCATGCCATGCCATGCCCATCTCCCTTGGCACTCATGCATTATATGTCCCTATTCATCCCATGGTCCTTGATAGCCCATGGCACCCACATAGGCCCCAGCTATGCCTGCCTCTTCGTCAGGTACGTGGAACAGTCCATCTTCCACAGCTGCACCGGCACCATTCCCCACCTTTTCCTCTGCTACATTGATGACTGTATTGGCACCACCTCGTGCTTTCACGAGGAAGTTCAACAGTTCATCAACTTCACGAATGTCTTCCACCCCCAATATCAATGTTACCTGGAAAATCTCAGATACCTCCTTTCCCCTCCCCCACCCCCACCCCCTTCCTGGACCTGTCTATTTCCATTTCCGGCGACTGACTCAACATGGACATCTACTACAAACCCACTGACTCCCACAGCTATCTGGACTACACCTCCTCCCATCTTGTCCCCTGTAAATTCCTCTGCCTCAACCACAAATGGTGGAATGTTTCATTGATAGTGCCATCAAGAGGCACTTGTTAAGAATTAAACTGTTCACTGATCCTCAGTTTTGGTTTCTCCAGAGCCACTCAGCTCCTGACCTCAGTATAGCCTTTATCCAAATATGGGCAAAACAGCTGAACTCTATAGCTGAGGTGAGAGTAACTTCACTTGACATCAAGACAGCAATTAACCAAGTAAGGCATTGAGCTGCTCCAGAAAAACTGGGGATAACTCTTCACTGGTTAGAGCCATATCTAGCACTAAGGAAGATGGTTGTGGTTGTTGGAGGTCATTTATTTCAGTCCAGTGACAACACTGCGGGAGTTCCTCAGGATAGATATTTTCCTCATAAACCTGTTCACAGGTATCAATACACATCTATGGAGCAGGTGGGACTTGAACCTGGGCCTCATGATCCAGAGATAGGGACACTACCACTACACCATAAGAAACCTGGTTCTTCAGGGTAGTGTCCTCAGCCCAATAACCTTCAGCTACTTCATCAATGATCTTCCCTCCATCATAAGGTCAGATATGAGGATGTTTGCTGAAGATGGCATAATATTCAGAGCCATTCTTGATTCCTCAGGTACTGAAGTATCCTGTGAACAAATGGAGAAAAGTCCCCCATGTCCGCCTTCCTCAACCCCCAATCCTCTCATTCAACACCCACCCCCTCTACACTGGAGCAATCTCACAATATTTAGCTATTAATTACATCAATCATTGGATAAATATACGGGTGATAATGGAATAATGTATGTTAGATGGGCTTCAAATCGGTTTCACAGATTGGCACAACATCAAAGGGTCTGCACTGCATTGTATTGTTCTAATCCAATCTAATCTAATCTGCTCCCAGGAGGACCAATTCCACCATATAACATCCAAGGTGACCTCCTTCTTCAAAAACTGCAATTTCCCCTCCCACAAAGTCGACGATGCCCTCCAGTGCACCTCCTCCACTTCCCGCTCCTCCGCCCTTGAACCTCACCCCTCCAATCGTAACAAGGATTTGCAATATTTAGCAAAGAGGAATGGTGTGAGTGGTCCTTAATCTAACGTTTATGTGTTTCTGTGACTTCAGCAAAGTACATACCTATTCAGACCTCTGTGTCTTTGTTGGTATTAACGTCTTTGTGTGCAAGCTCCGAAATGTCTTTCACATCTACCCCTAACCCCAGCTTCTTTGTATAGGATCACGTTAGGATATGTTATTTCACTTTCTAGCATTCAGAGTCACATGATCAAACAGTTCACAGTATTTATTTTAATGACATAGCCATGTTATCTTGGCTGCTTGCATTAAGTTATTCTGGTTTCCTCAGGCCTACCTTTTGCATTGCAGATGCACCTGTAATGCATGGTGTAACACATGAATGGAAGAACAACGCATTGTTTTAATATAGTTCCTCAACTTACATTTGTAACGTAGATTGCTTATTTGTTTCTGAACATATTGCACTCTCACTCCCAAAACATGTTGGATTACGAGATACGGTGGCACGGTGGCACAGTGGTTAGCACTGCTGCCTCACAGCACCAGAGACCCGGGTTCAATTCCCGCCTCAGGCGACTGACTGTGTGGAGTTTGCACATTCTCCCCGTGTCTGTGTGGGTTTCCTCTGGGTGCTCCGGTTTCCTCCCACAGTCCAAAGATGTGCAGGTCAGGTGAATTGGCCATGCTAAATTGCCCGTAGTGTTAGGTAAGGGGTAAATGTATGGGTGGGTTGCGCTTCGGCGGGGTGGTGTGGACTTGTTGGGCCGAAGGGCCTGTTTCCACACTGTAAGTAATCTAATCTAATAAAGAAACATGGTTCTGGTGGAGATGCAACTTGACTGAATCTTTTTGCAAATTCTGTTCAAATCTACTCTATATAAGGCTTTTGTCCTCACAGTGAAGTTTCTGAGGTAGTGTTTCTTTTTCTCATTTTATTCTATTCATTCATGGGATGTGAACATTGATGTTAAACCAGCTTTTATTTCTCAACCCTCATTGCCCTTGAACCACTGACCTTCTGAACCACCGCAGTGAGGGTAGTGTAGGTCAGGTCGAATGTATTCAAACATTTTGGTACAGTAAAGTGAAGGAATGGCAACATCCATGTTAGGATGGTGTGTGACTTGAAGGGGAACGTGAAGGTGGTGGTATTTCCACCGCCACCAGCTTTTGTCTTTCTAGGTGGTAGAAGACTCGGGTTTGTCAAAGAAACTTGTGCTGTTGCAATGAATCTTGTCGATGGTCCGTACTTCTGTCAAGGTGCATTGATGATGGAGGGTGTGCATGTTGAAGGTGTTCGAAGATATGCAATTGAATGGGCTGCTTTGTGATGGTGAACTTCTTGAGTTTTGTTGGAACTGTGGCTAATCACCTTTCTAAGAGACATTAGTGAACCAGATTTGTTTTTATGATAATGGTTTCATGGTCGCTATTAGGTGATCTTCAAATTCCAGATTTATTAATTGAATCCAAATGTCACCATCTGCTGTGGTGCGATTTGAACCAACGTCCCTAAGGCCTGGTTCTCTGGATTGCTACTTGGGTAAGTGGAGCACTGTTCCACAAGCTTACTCTAAATTGTAGTATCATGATATTGTAAACATGAGCAAATTGTGCAGAGGTTACTGTTGGAAGCAAATGAAGTTTGTAACAGCTAAAACATAAATGATGTGCTTTTAACATCAAAATTACATTTTCTGCACAAATAGCGTACATCGCTTAGCACATGTAATCTTCCTCACAGTATGTGGACGCACTGGTCAGGAGGGGAGTTAAATAAGTACTTTGCATCAGTTTCACGGTAGAAGACACAAACAGCACTCTAAACATGCAAAATAAACTATAATAAGGAACTCCAGCCAGAGGTATGAATCTGTGAAATTCTTTACTGCAGAGGGCTATACAATCTGGGACATTAAGTATATTCAAGGCTGAGAAAAATAGATTTTTAATCAGTAGGGGAATTATGGGTTATGGTGAAAAGGTAGAAAACTGAAGTTGAGAATTATCGGTTCAGCCATCCTCTCATTGAATAATGGAGCACTCTTGATGGGCTGAATGACTTACTTCTGTTCTTATGCCTTATGGTATATGATTTCATAGAATGTTTAAGAATCTCAAGTCAAATTATCTCCATGCTAATTTAACAAACATTATCTTGTTGTGGAGCAAGAGGGAGATAATTTTCAGTACTGGTGCTCCTGCAGTATTAATATGGGCAAGCACAATGGACCAGTTGGTCTTGCCTTGCTCATTTCTTTTTATGTTTATTTACTATTGTGGAAGACAAATGACAATTTCTAGGTTTGAGTGTATGGAATTTAGAGTCAGTCCAACATCCTATTTGGTGAGCATAGTCGCTGTCCATTTGTAGTTTCCAACTGTAGTTCCCTCCATTATACTACTCAAAACCAGGGAAAATGAGGCAGAGAGGCTTCTCACTAAATCCACAACCCACAGAATGCTGCTGAAATCTTCCCTATCCTCAGGGATCTCTGTGCCTTTGACTGTTCATGTTTAAATAATGCCAGAGCATGAGACCAAATCAATTACTGCATTCGGCTACGCTTCTTTCTTTGTGAGTGCCAGTAACTCTTGCTACATATGGAAGAAGGATGTCACTACCTTTTCTTGGAGAGTGATTGGAAGCTCAAAAGTTGTACTATTGAAGAGAAAAATCCAGATGATGTTCATCTCCCTCATTCTTCTGCCCTCAATTGATTTGTAAAAAAAGCTAAGGCTCAAGGAGAGCTCCAAATTACACTTCTAAATGAAGTCTTAAGGTTGCTTGCACCTCTTTCAGGGAAGCTTCTTCCCCTTTCTGACATTGATGTTGCAGTGGAAACAAGTATTTCTCTGACAATAGCAGGCTCCTTTGAGATGGAAATACTGCTGTGGGCCTAAACTGTAAGTATAATGAGCTCTGACCAAGAAAATAATTGGGGTCATGGCAGGGACATGCCGCAGATAGAAATCCGGCCACAGGTCTCTCCATACTGAACTAGTTCTAAAGAAAATCCAGTTTAATCTTCTAACATTTAGTATAAAGAAATGTGGGCACAGCATTACTGGAGTTGTGGATAGTGAAGACGGTTATCAAGGGATACTACAGGATATAGACCAGTTGGAAGGTTGTGTGGAGAAATGACAGATGGAGGTTTACAGAATCTGTACAATGTGGAAGCAGGCCATTTGGCCCATCAAGTCCACACCGATTCTCTGAAGATTATCCCACCAACACCCACCCTGAACCAAACCCAATAACTCTGCATTTCCCATGGCTAGCCCACCTAGCCGACACTTCCCTGAACACTCTGGACAATTTAGCATGGCGAATCCACCTAACCTGCACATCTTTGGACTGTGGGAAGAAACTGGAGCACCAACAGAAATCCACATAGACATGGGGAGAACATAGAAACTCCATACAGACAGTTGCCCGAGGCTGGAATCGAACTCACATTCCTGGTGAGTTTAATCCCTACATGTATGAGGTGATGTATTTTGGGACATCAAACGCAAGAGGAAACAATACAGTAAGATGAGGGTAGAGCAGTGGATGTAGTATACATGGATTTTAGTAAGGCATTTGATAAGGTTCCCCATGGTAGGCTTATGCGGAAAGTCAGGAGGCATGGGATAGAGGGAATTGGCCAATTGGATAGAAAACTGGCTAACCGGTCGAAGTCAGAGAGTGGTGGTAGATGGTAAATATTCAGCCTGGAGCCCAGTTACAAGTGGAGTTCCGCAGGGATCAGTTCTGGGTCCTCTGCTGTTTGTAATTTTTATTAATGACTTGGATGAGGGAGTCGAAGGGTGGGTCAGTAAATTTGCAGATGATACGAAGATTGGTGGAGTTGTGGATAGTGAGGAGGGCTGTTGTCAGCTGTAAAGGGACTTAGATATGATGCAGAGCTGGGCTGAGGAGTGGCAGATGGAGTTCAACCCTGCCAAGTGTGAGGTTGTCCATTTTGGAAGGAGAAATAAGAATGCGGAATACAGGGTTAACGGTAGGGTTCTTAGTCAGGTGGAGGAACAGAGGGATCTTGGGGTCTATGTACATAGATCCTTGAAAGTTGCCACTCAGGTGGATAGAGCTTGTAAGAAGGCCTATGGTGTATTAGCGTTCATTAGCAGAGGGATTGAATTCAAGAGTCGTGAAGTGATGTTGCAACTGTACATGACTTTGGTTAGGCCACATTTGGAGTACTGTGTGCAGTTCTGGTCGCCTCACTTTAGGAAAGATGTGGAAGCTTTGGAGAGGGTGCAGAGAAGATTTACCAGGATGTTGCCTGGAATGGAGAATAGGTCGTACGAGGATAGGTTGAGAGTGCTAGGCCTTTTCTCGTTGGAACGGCGAAGGATGAGGGGTGACTTGATAGAGGTTTATAAGATGATCAGAGGAATAGATAGAGTAGACAGTCAGAATCTTTTTCCCCGGGTACAACAGAGTGTTACAAGGGGACATAAATTTAAGGTGAAGGGTGGAAGGTATAGAGATGTCAGGAGTGGGTTCTTTACCCAGAGAGTGGTGGGGGCATGGAATGCGCTGCCCGTGGGAGTGGTAGAGTCAGAATCATTGGTGACCTTTAAACAGCAATTGGATAGGTACATGGATGGGTGCTTAAGCTAGGACAAATGTTCGGCACAACATCGTGGGCCGAAGGGCCTGTTCTGTGCTGTATTGTTCTATGTTCTATGTTCTAAATGACAGGGCCCTTAGAAGCACTGATAAACAAAGGGATCTGGGGGTGCAAGCTCATTTTTCCCTGAAAGTGGAACACAAGTGGTAAAAAAGGTGTATGGCATGTTTGCCTTCATTGGTCAGGGCATTGAGTCTAAGAGTTGCCAAGTCGTACTGCAGCTGTATAAAACGTAAGGATTATTGTGCACAGTTCTGGCTGCCACACTTATAGGAAGAATGTGGAGGCTTTGAAAAATGTGCAAAAGAGCTTTACAGGATGATGCCTGGTTAGAAAGGTTGGATAAACTTGGATTGTTTTCACTAGAATGTCAAAGGCTGAGGGTTGATCTGATAGAAGTACGTAAAATTATAAGAAGCATGGATAGGGTGCATAGTCAAAACTTTCCCCAGGGTGGAAATGCCAAATGCTAGGGGACATAAGGTTTAAGGCGAGAGGGGAAAAGTTTAAAGGGGGTCCGTGAGATATGTTTTTTACACAGAGGGTGGTTGGTGCCTGGAATGCACTGCCAAGGGAGATGGTAGAAGCAGATATGATAGCACAATGAAGAGGCATTTAGACAATTAAATAGGCAGGGAATAGAGGGATATGGACCAAATGTAGGCAGATGGGCTTAGTTTAGAATGGCATCATGGTTTTCATTGTGGTGAGAAGGACCAGTTCCTTTGTTGCACTGTTTTATGTTCAATGTCTACATGATAAATGTTTTCTGCAATACCTAGATCTGCAATTCTGTATAATCATGGCTGCTGCAGTAGACATATCATCCAACTCCATTTGGCTTGACAAATTAATGGTCTCCGATGAACCTGAGCTACCATAATTCTTATAACACTGGAATAAGAAAAATGTTCAACATGTGGGTGGCACAGTGGTTAGCACTGCTGCCTCACAGTGCCAGAGACCTGGGTTCAATTCCCACCTCAGGTGACTCTCTGTGTGGAGTTTGCATGTTCTCTGTGTGGGTGTGCTCCAGTTTCCTCCTACAATCCAAAAATGTGCAGGTTAGGTGCATTGGCAATGCTAAATTGCCTGTAGTGTTAGGTGAAGCAGTAAATGTAGGGGAATGGGTCAGTGTGGACTTGTTGGGCTGAAGGGCCTGTTTCCACACTGTAAGTAATCTAATTTTGAAAAGATGTTTTCGTTCTTTCGCCAATGAGTCATAAGGGTCATTACTGTAAAAAATAGCATGAGGAAACTTGAAACAGAATTTTCACTGTATAGAACACATTACCAACATTGGAGCTGATAGCATCAAAATATTTAGCGATGCGTGGAATGAACATTTTCAGTAATATTAAATGGTATGGAGAAAATGAAGGGTAACAGGTTAGAGGAAATAGTTTTTAGTAAATATATTATGTTTACTCTTCTCCGGGTCCCTCAAAAATAAATGTGAATAAAGAATCAAATTTTGTTTTGTATGGAATGCCTCTTTTAGAGCCACTTTGTGAATCATTTAGTACCTGGTACAAAGATTAGAGTCCACACAGTTCAAAATCTGCCCAGTTGTGCTTCAAACTTACTGCAGAGATCAGAAAATTTCTTAAAGTATTGAATTGCATATTAAAACTGCCTCCTCCAGAAATAGCTGCGAATGTTGCATGCTCTGTTAGAGGTCTGGTAGATTTATTGTTCAGTTCTTATTTAAAAATGGATGGTGGATGTTGCAACACATCTCCATAGTCAGTCATTCTGACAACCAATCACTACACTCAATTGTAAAATTTTAAACTTGTTACAATATCCTAAGTGGATGTCAGTGTTCTGCTTAACGTCATATATCAATCCATGTTCTTTCAGAAAAAATATATGTTTAGTTTATACCAGTGCTGTTTTAGCACTGTGCTACTAAATATTTGCATCTGACTCATATTCTGACTTCAGCTTCAGAATATAGTGCTTCACACATGCAAAATGACTTGCCTATCTGCGTGCTGATATCCAACACATGCTAAATCTAATGTTATGAATTTTAACATTGAGTCCAGCTTGAGACACCTAGTTTCAATATTAATACTTTGTTAGGTGCTGTCAAATGTTTGCAAGCAAAATATTTCGCAATTTATGTGCAACATTCAGTGGTTTTGCAAACTGTGCTGTATCTACGTAACTCCGGAAGGTTTGTAAAGGTTTGTAGCTCAGGTTGAGGTTTAGGGTGTAGGTTTGCTCGCTGAGCTGTAGGTTTGGTATCCAGACGTTTCATTACCTGGCTAGGTAACATCATCAATGGCGACCTCCAAATGAAGCGAAGCTGTTGTCTCCTGCTTTCTATTTATATCTTTCTCCTGGATGGGGTTCCTGGGGTTTGTGGTGATGTCATTTCCTGTTCGTTTCCTGAGGGGTTGATAGATGGCATCTAGATCTATGTGCTTGTTTATGCCGCATAGACAAGCACATAGATCTAGATGCCATCTACTAACCTCTCAGAAAACGAACAGGAAATTACATCACCACAAACCCCAGGAACCCCATCCAGGAGAAAGATATAAATAGAAAGCAGCAGACAACAGCTTCGCTTCACTTGGAGGTCGCCACTGATGATGTTACCTAGTCAGGTAATGAAACGTCTGGATATCAAACCTACAGCTCAGCGAGCAAACCTACACCCTAAATCTACGTAACTCCAAACTGACATATTCATTACTTACTGCACATAGGGCAGTGTATAAATTTAAACAGAATATAAATATAAACATTCATACAATTCAGACCAAATAAGATGGGAAGTCTAATGTTTTAGAGCTTTAATGAGATGATAAATGCTAGCTGATTGCTAGAATAAAAATCATATCTTGTAAAGTGCCAAAGCCCACTCAAGGAACAAATGGAGTGGAAGAGCTCCATTAAATATATAGTGGAAACTTTAATGCTCCTTTCTGCCTCAGTAAGGACTGTAGTCTTGTAATTGCATCTGATTACAAAGATGAATTCATAATATGTTCTAGTGCATAAGATAGTATCTGGTAATAGTTCTGAAGGACTTAGTAATGATAGTAGATTGGCTCCACCCATCCTGCTGAGGTTACACACAGTCTATGGGTCGAGAAGAAGAGTTCTACTTGAGCTTTCAGAGGGAGCAGATATAGATGCTCCAGCTTGAAAGATCTTGGTCATTATCCCTGGCCAAATGTAGCTGCAATTATTGCTGTCATGCAACAAACCCTTTTCAATAGATTCTCTACAGTGGTATATCCTCAACCATTAGTCAATATATAGATCCAAGATAAAGCAAGGGCATGAGAAGATTGCTGGCAGTGAACTACTTCAAATAAGCCTTACCCAATGCCCCACATGAGTGTAAATAGCAAAGATCACCAGATGCTAGGAGTGGTCATCTTGGAAAATACCACAAATTGTAGATGGAATGCTAGCACTGAACTTTGTCGTGATTTGCAATAATTGCATACTAGCAAAAAATTATTGCTACTTTTCTGAATTTCATGGCTATTCTTTTTGTAAAATTTGAAAGGTACAAACACAAAATAGCTTCAGTAAATGATAGTTTTTGTATACAGTTGTGTTGAAGATGTCGGTAAAATTGGAAAGTGCTATAATTGCTATAATTAGGTTTGTATAGAAGTGAAGTGCAGATGAAGTTTACAAGAGAGGCAGGTCTTGTAAGCCTGTAAACTGCACAATGCTATGTGTTATCAAAAGATTGTTAGAACAAATTCATTTCACATCATCTTCATTATTTTATAAGCTATAGAAATGTTCTGTTACATTATTCTAATACGAATAAAGACCTATTTGTTTCTGTGACTGCATTTCTAAATATCTAGAGTGCCATGTCGCTCTGTGCCGCACTACAGTCGGGGTACCAGCAACAATGACTCAGTCCGCAGTAGATGACATAACATGAGAAATATACTCAATGAAGTTCAAGCATTTGAAACTAAAAGCATGATTATTTCAAATGTCTGGGAATCACATGGCATGTTCTCCTCTGTAAATTTTATAATTTAATTTTTGATTATTCTTCCCATTAAAATTTTACTTTTGGTTTTTATAGACTTTTATAATATTTCTATAATTGTAGACTAATAGACTTTTATGAACGCCAAACCGTTTTTTTTTGTTTTCTGTTTTTTTTCAGTTCTGCTCTTTCGTTCCTTCACCTGCTGCCATATACTTCCAACTTGTTTATAGTTCCCTGATACTTATCTCTATCATATCTGCAATTCTCAAACAATTTTGATATCAAGTATGCCAATAGAAAAGCAGGAAGTTGCCAATGCTGGAAATCTGATATTTCAAACAAAAGAAATTTAGAAGTATTGATCATCAGATCTGACAACATCTGGGGAAAGAAGTTAAATTAATATTTTGGGTCAATGAACTCTCTGTTTTACTGAAGATCTCTGACCTGAAGTGTTGATTCTTTCTCTGCAGATGCTGTTTGGCCTGCTGAATACTTTCAACATTTCCTGTTTTTAATATCACACAGATCTCTTTATGATGGAAGAGATCAGCCTCGAATCAGATACGATACTATTAATTCAAAAGGCCCAGAAAAAGATGGAAATGGGTCAAAATAAATGGAATATGAAGAAAAAGTGGTGAACTGGGCAGACAAGCTTGACGAGGATAGAGAAGGACAGAATGAGAATAAAAGGACAAACATATAATGTTTGCAGAATGAGATGGTAGTTCAACAAAATGAAAAATAAAATATCAGTAAACTTCAACAACAAAATAATATAGAAATAAATAAATGATTTTGCTTTGCCGAAAAAATTTACATAGCCTGGGGCTTCCTCGGTTAGGGAGGAATTTGATAAGTGTGTTCAAGAAAACTTTCTCAATCATTATGTAGATGGCCGTAATAGAGAAGGGGCAAAACCCAGCCTCCTCTTGACAAATAAGATAGGGAAATAATTGTGGTGTCGGAGAGTACTTTGAGACCAGTAACCAGAATTCTATTAGTTTTTGACGAGTTATGAAAAGGACAGTTAAAGTTCAAAATTGGAGCAAGGCTAATTTTGATGATATAAGACAGGAATTTTCAAACTTGATCAGGGCAGACTGTTTGCCGGTAAAGGGATGCCAGGCAAGTGGGAGGCTTTCAAAAGCGAGATAGAGAGTTCAGAGCCAGCATGTTCCTCTTAGTATGAAGAGCAAGAGGAGGGAACACTGAATGACTAAAGATATTAAGGCTCTGGTCAAGAAAAAAAAGGAGATGTATGTCAGATATAGGCAGCTGGGATCAAGTAAATCCCTTGAGGAGTACAGGGAGTGAAGAAGAACACTTAGAGTCATAGAGATGTATAGCATGGAAACAGACCCTTCGGTCCAACCCGTCCATGCCGATCAGATATCCCAACCCAATCTAGTCCCACCTGCCAGCACCCGGCCCATATCCCTCCAAACCCTTCCTATTCATATACCCATTCAAATGCCTCTTAAATGTTGCAATTGTACCAGCCTCCATCACATCTTCTGTCAGCTCAGTCCATACATGTACCACCTTCTGCGTGAAAACCTTGTCCCTTAGGTCTCTTTTATATCTTTTCCCTCTCACCCTAAACCTATGCCCTCTAGTTCTGGACTCCCCGACCCCAAGGAAAAGACTTTACCTATTTATCCTATCCATGCCCCTCATAATTTTGTAAACCTCTATAACGTCACCCCTCAGCCTCCGACGCTCCAGGGAAAACAGCCCCAGCCTGTTCAGCCTCTCCCAATAGCTCAAATCCTCCAACCCTGGCAACATCCTTGTAAATCTTTTCTGAACCGTTTCAAGTTTCACAATATCTTTGCGATTGGAAGGAGACCAGAATTGCATGCAATATTCCAGCAGTGGCCTAACCAATATCCTGTACAGCCGCAACATGACCTCCCAACTCCTGTACTCAATACTCTGACCAATAAAGGAAAGCATGCCAAATGCCTTCTTCACTATCCTATCTACCTGCGACTCCACTTTCAAGGAGCTATGAGCCTGCATTCCAAGGTCTCTTTGTTCAGCAACTCTCCCTAGGACCTTACCATTAAGTGTATAAGTCCTGCTAAGATTTGCTTTACCTCACATTTATCTGAATTAAACTCCATCTGCCACTTCTAAGTCCATTGACCCATCTGGTCCAGATCCTGTTGTAATCTGAGGTAACCCTCTTCGCTGTCCACTACACCTCTAATTTTGGTGTCATCTGCAAACTTACTAACTGTACCTCTTATGCTTGCATCCAAATCATTTATGTAAATGACAAAAAGTAGAAGACCCAGCAGTGATCCTTGTGGCACTCCACTGGTCACAGGCTTCAAGTCTGAAAAACAACCCTCCAGCACCACCCTCTGTCTTCGACCTTTGAGCCAGTTCTGTATCCAAATGGCTAGTTCTCCCTGTATTCCATGAGATCTAACCTTGCTAATCAATCTCCCATGGGGAACCTTGTCGAACGCCTTACTGAAGTCCATATAGATCACATCTACTGCTTTGCCCTCATCAATCCTTTTTGTTACTTCAAAAAACTCAATCAAGTTTGCAAGACATGATTTCCCATGCACAAAGCCATGTTGACTGTCCCTAATCAGTCCTTGCCTTTCCAAATACATGTACATCCTGTCCCTCAAGATTTCCTCCAACAACTTGCCCACCACTGAGATCTGGCTCACCGGTCTATAGTTCCCTCGCTTGTCCTTACCACCCTTCTGAAACAGTGGCACCACGTTAGCCAACCTCCAGTCTTCCGGCACCTCACCTGTGACTATCGATGACACAAATATCTCAGCAAGAGGCCCAGCAATCACTTCTCTAGCTTCCCACAGAGTTCTCGGGTTCACCTGATCAGGTCCTGGGAATTTATCCACCTTTAACCATTTCAAGACATCCAGCACTTCCTCCTCTGTAATCTGGACATTTTGCAAAATGTCACCATCTATTTCCCTGCAGTCTATATCTTCCATATCCTTTTCCACAGTAACTATTGATGCAAAATATTCATTTAGTATCTCCCCCATTTTCTGTGGCTCCACACAAAGGCCACCTTGCTGATCTTTGAGGGGCCCTATTTCACCCCCCACCTTTTCCTCCCAATCCTCCCACTTCCTCCAAACCAAAGGAGTAGCCATGGGCACCCGCATGGGCCCCAGCTCTGCCTGCCTCTTTGTAGGATATGTGGGATAGTCCATCTTCCGCAGCTACAGTGGCACCACCCCCCACCTTTTCCTCCGCTACATCGATGACTGTATCGGTGCTGCCTCGAGCTCCCACAAGGAGGTTGAACAGTTCATCCACTTCACCAACACCTTCCACCCCGACCTCAAATTCACCTGGACCGTCTCAGACTCCTTCCTCCCCTTCCTAGACCTTTCCATTTCTATCTCGGGCGACCGAATCAACACGGACATTTACTATAAACCGACCGACTCCCACAGCTACCTAGACAATTCCCAATTCCTTCGTCTCCGCCGCATCTGCTCCCAGGAGGACCAGTTCCAATACCGTACAACCCAGATGGCCTCCTTCTTCAAAGACCGCAATTTCCCCCCAGACGTGGTCGGCGATGCCCTCCACCGCAACTCCTCCACTTCCCGCTCCTCCGCCCTTGAGCCCCGCTCCTCCGACCGCCACCAGGACAGAACCCCACTGGTCCTCACCTACCACCCCACCAACCTCCATATACAGCGTATCATCCGCCGTCATTTCTGCCACCTCCAAACGGACCCCAAAACCAGGGATATATTTCCCTCCCCTCCCCTATCAGCATTCCGAAAAGACCACTCCCTCCGTGACTCCCTCGTCAGGTCCACACCCCCCACCAACCCAACCTCCACTCCCGGCACCTTCCCCTGCAAACGCAAGAAATGCAAAACTTGCGCCCACACCTACCCCCTTACCTCCCTCCAAGGCCTCAAGGGATCCTTCCATATCCGCCACAAATTCACCTGCACCTCCGCACACATCCTCTATTGCATCCGCTGCACCCGGTGTGGCCTCCTCTATATTGGGGAGACAGGCCGCCTACTTGCGGAACGTTTCAGAGAACACACCTGGGACACCCGGACCAACCAACCCAGCCACCCCGTGGCTCAACACTTCAACTCCTCCTCCCACTCCACGAAGGACATGCAGGTCCTTGGACTCCTCCATCGCCAGACCATAGCAACATGACGGTTGAAGGAAGAGCACCTCATCTTTCGCCTAGGAACCCTCCAACCACAAGGGATGAACTCAGATTTCTCCAGTTTCCTCATTTCCCCTCCCCCCACCTTGTCTCAGTGAAATCCCTCGAACTCAGCACCGCCTTCCTAACTTGCAATCTTCTTCCTGACCTCTCCGCCCCCACCCCACTCTGGCCTATCACCCTCACCTTGACCTCCTTCCACCTATCGCATTTCCAACGCCCCTCCCCCAAGTCCCTCCTCCCTACCTTTTATCTTAGCCTGCTGGACACACTTTCCTCATTCCTAAAGAAGGGCTTATGCCCGAAACATCGATTCTACTGTTCCTTGGATGCTGCCTGACCTGCTGCGCTTTTCCAGCAACACATTTTCGGGCCCTATTCTCTCCCTAGTTACCCTTTTGTCCTTAATATATTTGTAAAAACCCTTTGGATTCTCCTTAATTCTATTTGCCCCCAAAGCTATCTCATGTCCCCTTTTTGCCCTCCTGATTTCCCTCTTAAGTATACTCCTTCTTCCTTTATACTCTTCTAAGGATTCACTCGATCCATCCTGTCTATATCTGACATATGCTTCCTTCTTTTTCTTAACCAAACCCTCAATTTCTTTAGTCATCCAGCATTCCCTATACCTACCAGCCTTCCCTTTCACCCTGACAGGAATATACTTTCTCTGGATTCTTGTTATCTCATTTCCATTTTCCAGCCGTCCCTTTACCTGCGAACATCTGCCTCAATCATATTTCGAAAGTTCTTGCCTAATACCGTCAAAATTGTCCTTTCTCCAAATTAGAACTTCAACTTTTAGATCTGGTCTATCCTTTTCCATCACTATTTTAAAACGAATAGAATTATGGTTGCTGGCCCCAAAGTGCTCCCCCACTGACACCTCAGTCACCTGCCCTGCCTTATTTCCCAAGAGTAGGTCAAGTTTTGCACCTTCTCTAGTAGGTACATCCACATACTGAATCATAAAATTGTCTTGTACACACTTAAGAAATTCCTTTCCATCTAAACCCTTAACACTATGGCAGTCCCAGTCTATGTTTGGAAAGTTAAAATCCCCTACCATAACTACCCTATTATTCTTACAGATAGCTGAGATCTCCTTGCAAGTTTGTTTCACAATTTCCCTCTGACCATTAGGGTGTCTATAATACAATCCCAATGAGGTGATCATCCCTTTCTTATTTCTCAGTTCCACCCGAATAACCTCCCTGGATGTATTTCCGCGAATATCCTCCCTCAGCACAGCTGTATTCTTATCCCTTATCAAAAATGCCACTCCCCCTCCTCTCTTGTCTCCCTTTCTATCCTTCCTGTAGCATTTGTATCCTGGAACATTAAGCTGCCAGTCCTGCCCATCCCTGAGCCATGTTTCTGTAATTGCTATGATATCCCAGTCCCATGTTCCTAACCATGCCCTGAGTTCATCTGCCTTCCCTGTTCGGTCCCTTGCATTGAAATAAATGCAGTTTAATTTATTAGTCCTACCTTGTTCCTGCCTGCCCTGACTGTTTGACTCGCTTCCATTCTCAACTGTACCAGTCTCAGATTGATCTCTTTCCTCATATCTCCCTGGGTCCCACACCCCCACCTTACTAGTTTAAATCCTCCCAAGCTGTTCTGGCAAATTTCCCTGCCAGTATATTAGTCCCCTTCCAAATTAGGTGCAATCCGTCCTTCTTGTACAGGTCACTTCTACCCCAAAAGAAATTCCAATGATCCAAAAATGTGAATCCTTCTCCCATACACCAGCTCCTCAGCCATGCATTCATCTGCTCTATCCTCCTATTCCTGCCCTCACTAGCTCGTAGCACTGGGAGTAATCCAGATATTACTACCCTTGAGGACCTCCTTTTTAAATTTCTACCTAACTCTCTGTAATCTTCCTTCAGAATCTCAACCTTTTCCCTTCCTATATCGTTGGTTCCAATGTGGACAATGACCTCTTGCTGGCCTCTCTCCCCCGTGAGAATATTCTGCACCCTCTCTGAGACATCCTTGATCCTGGCACCAGGGAAACAACACACCATTCTGCTTTTTCTCTGCTGGCCACAGAAACATCTGTCTGTACCTCTGACTACAGAATCCCCGAACACAATTGATCTCTTGGAAGCCGATGTACCCCTCGTTGCATTAGAGCCAGTCTCAATACCAGGAACTTGGCTTTTCGTGCTATGTTCCCCTGAGAATCCGTCACCCCCTACATTTTCCAAAACAGCATCCCAGTTTGAAATGGGTATATCCACAAAAGACTCCTGCCCTCGGTGCCTACCTCTCTTACCCTTCCTAGAGTTAACCCATCTATGTGACTATATCTGAGTCTTTCCCCTCTTCCTATAACTGCCATCCATCACATACTGTTGCTGTTGCAAATTCCTCATCGCTTCTATCTGTCTCTCTTAAGAAGGAAATCAGGTGGGCAAAAAGTGGACATGAAATAGCTTTTGCTGATAAGTTAAATGAGTATCCAAAGAGACTCTACAAGTATATTAAGGGCAATAGAATAACTCTGGAAGAATAGGCCCCCTTAAAGATCAACAAGATCATCTATGTATGAACTACGTGTGATGGGTGAGTTCCTAAATTAATGTTTTGCATCAGTATTTACTGTGGAATAAGACATAAAAGCTAGGGAACTCACGGACATCAATAATGATGTCTTGAAAAGAGTCCAAGTTACAGAAGAAGAGGAGTTGGTTGTCTTAAAAAGGATGAAGGTAGATAAATCTCCTGATCAAATGTATCTCAGGTCATTGTGGGAAGCTAGCGAATAGATATTTGTCTCATGGACAGTCATGGGTGAGGTGCTGGAAGACTGGAGGGTAGCTAATCTTGTACCATTATTTAAGAAAGGCTGCGAGGAAAAGCCAGGGAAATAAAGACCAGTGAGCCTGATGCCAGTTGTGGTAAGTTGTTGGAAAGAATCTAAAAAACAAGATATATATGTATTGGTGAGGCAAGATCTGATTGGGGATAGTCAGTTTGTGAGAGGTCAATCATGTCACACAAGTTTGATTTAGTTTTTTGACAAGGTGGCCAAGAAAATAGATGAAGGCAGAGTGGTCTTCATGGTTCCTACATGTTCATGGCTATCCAAGAGGGGAGGGAGCTGCTTTTCCCTATGGTTAGCAACCGAAGGCCAGCCTGATTGATGAAGGCAACCTGACAGAGGAATTCAGGGCTCATGGGAAAGCATAAGACGACCTGGCTTCAGTGCCACAACAGGATGAAGCATCTGCTGTATTCCACCACATTATGTGCCACTATCTACTCAAAGCTTCATGACCATAAGGGTGTGATTTAACATTGTAATCTTGGCATTGCACAGGACTGTCACATATAAGAATGGGTGCCAAGCATCTGATGCCTCAAGAAACAATCAATGTTTGTCACTTCATTGCAGCAATCAATGTAGCATGAGTCATACCACTGTGCTACTGGCCCTCACACATCTGCCAGGGGTCACGCTTGAAATGAAACACAGTAGTTCATGCACCATAAACTCATTGAGCTTTCTTCACAACTGGGAGAAGGTGTATGTCTCATAGTTTTTCTTTCACCAAAGGCTTGCATGGGACAAGGAAGCAACCATAAAACATGACCTCAAGATAAACCTTTACAAGTATCTCTGGCATAAACATCAAGTAATGCTTTCCTGAATTGCATCATATGTCACTCTTTGATGACAATGAACCACTTTACAGTCAGAACCCTTCAACCCCTAAATTCCCCCAGAATGCGTTGTTCTTTGTAGTAATGCACATAGGCAAAGACAGTGCTGGGGATTATCATCTCTATCTTTTCTATCCATGCACACAAATTACTCAGATATCAATGCTGATGTCTCCCAAAGCTTTCCTTCTTCAGCAGCTGAACAATAAGCACAAACATGCCCAGACAAGGGTGGGGAGTGTTTTATTAAAATTTAACATTTTAAAAATCATGAGATGTGGGTGTCACTAACCAACATTTAAGACCATAAGACATAGGAGTGGAAGTAAGGCCATTTGACCCATTGGGTCCACTCCGCCATTTAATCATGGTTGATGGGCATTTCAACATTTATTACCCATCTCAATTGCCCTGGAACTGAGTGGCCTATGAGGCCATTTCAGAGGGCATTTAAGAGTTAACCACCTTGCTGTGGATCTGGAGTCACATGTGGACTAAACTAGACAAAGAGAGCGGATTTCTTTCCTTAAAGGACATTAGTGAAGCAGATGAGTTTTATGACAATAGACATTGATTGCATCATTGCCATGAGGCTAGCTTTTAATTTCTGATTTTTAAAAAATTCAATTCATTTTTCACCTACCCTGGTGGGATTTGGAACCAAGTCCCCAGAATGTTAGCCTGGATCACGGGATTAATAACGTGGTGATATTACTATTTCTCCACCATTACTCAGTGGGAGGAATGCCTGGCTTGATGTTGTTGACCACCTTCAAGGAACAGGTCACTGAACGATCTCCAGAGCAAAGGGAACTTAATGTTACTGACAGACAGAAGGGATATCTTTTAGCCATCTTATGCAAAAACCTCCAATCTCTTACTCAAGCTGCAAATCTGAATAAAACCTTGAGGAACTGATGATAACTGACAACACTGACATGTGTATCTGCAAAGTGTCCAAATCCCACTCCCAAGCCGGGACCGAAAAATAGGAACTCTTCCACTAGGTTCATTGCTACTTGTGCCTCATACCGCACCTTTGAGAAGGAACACTGAAGAGCCCTAGTTGATGCACCAACAATGCCTTCCTCCCCATTTTTCACCAGTGCGTAGACATTCATCTCAATGGATGATCTATCTAGAGTTAGGCCAAGTGTTATATGATGGTGTGCTCAGGACTGACAGACAGGCACCCAAATATTGTCATCTCAGAATACAGAGAATCCTCTGTTTGGGATCCAAATGTCTCCATCAGGTCAGACTGAGGAGGTTACACATCATCCATGTGAGAGATCCACTGCAAGCTGGAGCCCTCTAGGCACGAGCCTAAAAATCGATGTCTGTCAAAGTTATCTGAAGCAAAGTAGCAAAGTAGTTATCAGGCATCCTCAAGCTCACCTATGGCTTTTGGGGTGGCACAGGACTGAGTGGCGTGGAAAGAAAGAGTTAAGAGCATTGAATTCACATTACATGCATGGGATTTACTTTCTCTTCTGCACTTGAAACAAATTGAACACTTTGTAAAACAGTCCTGTATTCACTTTCAATCTGTGAGGCCATCTATGAGACTCATGTGTCCTTGCAAATTATCATGAGAGATAATGATCATCTCTCCCACTCCATGGTCAACCTCCCTCTTTTTACCCTGTCAATGAGCTCGGGTGAGCAGTGCACAGCAAGCAATCAATTTTCTGGAGACCTTGGCTGGAAAGTATTGGAGAACCCCTCCTGAGCAGCCAGGCAATGTAAGTGCATCTTCAGTATCCCGATTATCTGTTTAATAATGGTCCTCATGGTGATGTGGTATTGTCGTGCTGTTTAGCATCAGTTTGAGCATACCACACTGGAGTCACTAACCGTGCCTTGGGTATTACTTGTCCTTGAAGCAGCCCTGGAGCTGATGGTTGCAGTTGGGGCAAACATTAAACCAACATGGATTATGCAGAATGTAAAAACTTGATGGCTCCCTGCATACTGGCTGCACACCAGCAGGAATTGTTTCCTTTGGTTATAAACAAGTTAGACATTGAGGGGATGAAATCTTTTACTGTTCAGGAATGTGATTGGGTGATGTCGGGGACGGCTGAATGACCACAGTTGATAGCTACATCGAGAACCCAACAATGGCTGAAAATTCCATGTCTCAGACACCTTAGTTCTCTGGGTCCATGGGCAACTGAGCATACTGTATTACTTTCCTGGAAAGGACATTGGTCAGCTCGCAAAAACACTTCAGGATTGCCAACTAGGATATGACACATCTGTCCCTCATGAAGGAGCCGGTGGTGAGGAAGTTCAATCCTGCTGTGATCTTGAGTGTCACGGACATAGTGCTTCCTCCCAAGATGCACAGCTGCAGATCTGCCTGCACAAGGTGGCAGACGTTAATGGCCACCATCCAGGTCAAACAAAGACACCTCTAACACTGCCTTTCAACCATCAGAAGGTAGTTGTAATGCCTTTAGTGCACCGTCTCTAGGTACATTGCTCCATCACACTGAAAACACTGATTCCTGTACTCAGATGTTGCGTCCAGCCATAGCTCCAGCTATTTGCACTTCATGCTCCAGTTCTGTTCATCCTTTCTTCCCCTCCTCTTGTTTCTTCATCTCATTCTGAACAAAGCAAATGCACCTGCTGGGTTAAGTTAGTTAAACATCTGGCACGGCAGTACTGATCTGTGAAAAGATGTAGGAATGTGATGTAAGTTTTCCATCTGAGACCTTGACATAATCAATCTATCTGTTATTTTTATATACAGAACAACCTCAATTATCTGAACGAGGCGGGCGGGGAGTATTTTGTTTGAATAACGCATTGTTCGGATAACTGATCTGACCATAAACAAAGGAAGCCATAGTGAACATAATTATGTAAAAAAGCAGATCTACAGAGTTTTATTTCATTCAATTGATAAAATATGTACAAACACTGGAAATTGCTTAGAAATTCATGATTTTTGACAAATAATATCACTTTTTGTGTAAATAAAACTCATTGAGATGGATGTCAGTAATTATTTTTTGAAGAAAAACATCCAGTCGCTATTTTGATTAGATTAAATTAGATTAGATCCCCTACAGTATGGAAACCGGCCCTTCGGCCCATCAAGTCTACACTGACCCTCTGAAGAGTAACCCACCCATACCCATTTCCATACGCTATATTAACCCCGACTAATGCACCTAACACTTTGGGCAATTTAGCATGGTCAATTCACCTGACCCGCACATTTTGGATTGCGGGAAGAAACCGGAGTACCCAGAGGAAAACCACGCAGACATGGGGAGAATGTCCAAACTCCACACAGTCACCCAAGATGGGAATCCTTAAGGTGCTTGTGTTTCTTTGCTCCACTGTTCTTATCACAACTTTATGTACATTCAAATGTATATTGTTGGCATCAATTTTATCAATCTTAGACAAATCCAGTATATCTTTAAACCCAACATTATGTCTCACAGCAGGTAAAGGAGTCAAAATACCTAAATCCAACATGAGTTAATTTTTAATTTTGTATAGTTACTATCTTACAATTAGCCTTTTCATCACCCAGTACAAACTTCTCACTCATCCTGATTTCATTTCATTCACCCACTTTCAAATTGAAACTGATCATCCAAAACTCTGATTGCAATTTTGACAACGCTCCCACCATTTCAAACCAGGTGAAATCCTATCCATTCTTTTGCAATCTTATTAGATTGCTGAAATACTCTTCTGACCATCCTTCCAACCACCACCACTCCACTCCACCCCACTCCATAAACATTAGACCATTTAAAATCCCATGTGGTGTTGCAGTCAACTCGTCACCCTCCTTGCTGATGCCCTCAGATTTCCCGATTGCGATCGTCACACCAGTTGTCGGTAACAGCTCTTTGATCTAACATTTTTACGGGACCTTGAGATTTTGTTTGGATCATCTGAAATTCAGATGATTAATGTTAAGATAACCAAAGTTGTTCTGTTTATGTGTGTGTGTATAGAGAGAGAGAGAGAGAGAGAGATTGTAGGCGGTCTGTTTAGTACATTTGCTGACAACACAAGGGTGGGGAATCCGCAGACAATGAGGATTGCCAGAGGGTGTAGCAGGATATAGATAGGCTGGAGACTTCCTGAAGAAGGGCTCATGCCTGAAACGTCGATTCTCCTGCTCCTTGGATGCTGCCTGACCTGCTGCGCTTTTCCAGCAACACATTTTCAGGCTGGAGACTTGGGCAGGCAAGTGGCAGTTGGAGTTTAATCTGGATAAATTTTGGAAGATCCAATACTGAACTGATAGAAGCATCAACATACAAAGGGAACTAAGAACACAGTCCCCTCAAAGTTGTGACACAAGTGGATAAGAAGGCATATGACATGCATGCCTTCAACAGTTGGAATATAAACTATAATAATTAGCAAGTCATGTTACAGCTGTATAGAACTTTAGTTAGGTCACATTCAAAATATTGCATATGTATCTGGTCGTCATACTATCAGAAGGATGTGGAGGCTTTGGAAAAGTTACAAAAAAGATTTACCAGGGTGTTGCCTGGTTTGGAGGGTATTAACTGTGAGGAGAGATTGGACAAACTTGTTTGTTTTTACTTGAGGCTGAGGGAGGACCTGATAAATGTTTACAAAATTATGAGAGCATTCATGGTGTGGATAGCCAGAGTCTTTCTTCCAATTACTATAGAATATAGGTTTAAGGTATAAGGAGGAAAATTTAAAGAAGATGTGAGAGGCATGCTTTTTACACAGAGGGTGGTAAGTGCCTGGAATTAGCTGTCAGAAGAGGTGGTAGAAGCAGATACAATAACAACACTTAAAAGGCATTTTGACAGGTACATGAATAGACAGAGAATAGAGGGAAACTGACTACGTAGAGACAAAAGGGGTTTAGTTTGGAAAGGTGTTATGTGTTGGAACAGGCTTAGAGGGCTGAAGGGCTTGTTTTTGTCCTGAACTGTTCTTTATTCTTTTCCTTCGTTAGTCTGTTGGGTCTTTATCAGGCTGTACTTGTCCTGGATGAAAGCCAGCCCTACAGCCCCTGGTGAAGTGCATTCGGCATAACCCATAACTAGTTTTGCTCTTCCTCATTCTGCCATATGCAAGATACCTCTGGCCTTGTTTTTTACATTGCTTTCCATGAAAGTCATTACTGGTACTATTTGACTCCCAATGGCCTTCATTACTGCAGGCGATACAGCTCTACATCTTGGATTTTACAACCTGCAGTGTGACTTCGTTGCCATGTCCTTACATCTCAGGTACACAGACCTGTGAGTGTACCTGTGTGGCTAAACATGGAATACCTCCCCACACTCCTCCCATTCTTACCCTCACCAGCATCATCAGCTCTGTTGGTGATTTTCAACTGCCCTAGTCAAAGGTTACTGAATGATGAAACAAACTTGGCAAGTTGTTGGTGGAGCTTGAAGAGCACATTCATGATTATCCTGCAGTGCCTGTCTCCCTTAAGTGCAATGTTCTTAACTGAACGTGAGCGCTCTGGTATTTTACAGTTTCTGTTTCAGTTTCTGTTTCAGTTACCTCAGATAATTGTGTTCACTCAGTCCAGAAACACATTCCGACAGATCTCAGGATCTCACCCAGTTGTAATGCATTTCTCCGTGAGTTCTTCTGAAAATCGGAAGATAGTGTTTCTAAACTTTTTGTTTAACCTTTTCACCCTCCCCCTCGAAAATACGTGTTTCCCCTCAATGTTGTTGGCCTTCTCTTTTCTGCTGGCAACCTTTCTGTCCTTCAATCCCCACTGCGAGTATCAACCCTTTCACTATTTCCCTCCATATTACTCCTCTTTCTCTGATCTCACTCCCACCCAAGTCCCCATGCCCAGCCATAATCTGACATCTGTCTTATTCAGTTCACCTGTTTTTTCTCCCTCCCTAGTGCAGAAATGATTCTATTGTCTTGCCCACAGTGAACATGCAGCTCCTACAATTCTTTGTCCCCATTCCTCCTCCAGCATTCTCACTTTTCTGTGTTTTTCCAGTTTGCTTATTTCATTTGCCTGGATCCTCCCAGTGCTCCCAGAAATCAGGCCCTTTTAAGTTTCCATTCTGTACTGTTCGTTTCCACCTAGCCCACCCTTTTGTGAACCTTTCTGTTGAGTCCTGTCTTAAGTAGAGCATCCTTTGCATCTTAGATCTTTTTGAACCCAGCATTCTTGCATGGGTCGGTTAAAGCAGTGCAGTTGCCATGCTTGGATATTCTGGATGCCTTCACCCCTTCCACTGCAAGTATTTAACTAAACAAGCAAGGCAGCCAATGACGGGGGTGTCACATGAGCTCATTGACTTGGTGAGACTTCACCCCTTACTCTTTTATTTTTAAAGAGTACACTTTATTCATAAAAAAAGTCTTATATACAAAGTCAAAAACACACAGTTTGCTTCTGTACAGTAACATAGCAAAGAAACAAAAGTTGGATTTTGATTCTGACCAAATAAACCAAAGGCATCTCTTACTTGAACAAAACTATATTTTCATGCATTTGAGGCACTGGAAGGGTCTGACAACTGAACAGACCCAAATTTAACTGAGCTTACACTGTAAGCATTTAACTACCACAAGCAAGACTGCATATGTGTTAGCCTGTCATGACCTGGAGGCTTCACCTTACACTATACATAGAATTGACTTGATTATGAAGAAGCCAAGTTACTGAAGAGGTTTGTACACATAGGGGTTTGGAGGTAAAAAGTCTAACAGGTCATGTATTTGACTCATGGATATAATTGGGTTTGTAACCACAAGTGTTTCCTGTTTTTGGCTAATAAGATTTCATCTGTGAACATGCCTTGGAGTTGTCCGTGAGTTGAGGTGTTAATGAGTATTCATGTCACGTACTGAATGCAATAGAGATGGGGAAAGCCATCCTGCCTTTTGAGTTCTGAGAACTTAATATCAAAACTTTAACCCAATGTCAGGAAACTGAGTATTTGCCTCCTGCCAAAATAAATTCCTCCACTACCCTTCTAAATGCTTCATTGAGACTTGAAGGTTCAATCCAAATGATGCAATTTACACTTGTTCTTTAGTAACCATTAGATTATTAGAAAGACTGCTGCTTTGTGTTTGAAATGAATCAAAATGACTAAAATTGGACAATTCATTCTCTCATAGCACTTGTGTAAAAATTCATTTCATATAAAGGCAATTTCAGATAGTCATTTAAATTCATTTTGCATTCCAAAATCATTTTTTATAGATCTTTTTGTTCTGGCTACTGAGGTCTCACTATATCTGAAAGTTTCCCTGTTATCCTACCAATTGTAGTTTTCATGTATAATATTAATGCAAAGAGTTCAAAATTCAGAAACCAAATTGAATCCCTCCAACACAATCAGGATCAGAAAAGATTTGTGTCTGATTTTGGAGAAGTACTTCAGTAAGATGGATTGTTTAATCACAAGAAGCAGTGACTCATCGTTTGTGCTCAATGATAACATAATGAAGAGTATAGTGCAGGAGATAGACCCGTATTGAGCCACCTCATTAGCATTTGCAAAATGTCAATCCCACGCATTTCAATCAGCACGAGCTTTGGCACCACAATGCAATGAGTAATCTGGAAACGTTATTAAATAATTCTGGTGAATACATTGCCAATTCTTTTATAGACATATGCCATGTATTTCCACAGTTAGTTAATTATTTTGTGATGTGTAACTGAGTTGTTTGATTTTATTTTCTTTCAGTTGTGGACATCACATTCATTTCATGACCTGGTAAACGGAAATAGAGTCATAGAAATATACAGCACGGAAGCAGATCCTTTGGTCCAACTTGCCCGTGCTGACCAGATATCCTAGCCTAATCCAGTCCCATTTGCCAGCATTTGGCCCATATCCTTCTAAACCCTTCCTATTCATATACTTATCCTGATGCCTCTTAAATGCTGCAATTGTACCAGCATCCACTATTTCCTCTAGCAGCTCATTCCATACATGCACTGCCCTCCCCTCTCATTCTAAATCTATGCCCTCTAGTTCTGGACTCCCCCACTCCAGGGAAAAGACTTTGCCTATTTACCCTATCCATGACCCTCATGATTTGATAAACCCTCTCTAAGGTCATCCCTCCGCCTTCAACGCTGCAAGGAAAACAGCCCCATCCTGTTGAGCATCTCCCTATAACTCAAATCCTGCAACCATGGCAACATCCTCGTAAATCTTTTCTGAAACTTTTCAAGTTTCACAACAATAGGAAGGAGACCAGAATTGCATGCAATATTCCAAAAGTGGCCTAACCATTTTCCTGTACAGCCGCAACATGACCTCCCAATTCCTGTACTCAATAATCTGACCATTAAAGGGAAGTGTATCAAATGCCTTCTTTACTATCCTATCTACCTGCGAATCTACTTTCAAGGAGCTATAAACCTGCACACCAAGGTCTCTATTTTCAGCAACACTCCCTAAGACCTTACTATTAATTGTATGAGTCCTACACTGATTTGCTTTTTCAAAATGCAGCACCTCATATTTATCTAAATTAAACCCCATCTGCCACTTCTCAGCCCATTGGCACATTTGATCAATATCCCATTTTAGAGTCATAGAGATTTACAGCATGGAAACAGACCCTTTGGTCCAACCCGTCCATTCAGACCAGATATCCCAACCCAATCTAGTCCCACCTGCCAGCACCCAGCCCATATCTCTCCAAATGCTTCCTATTCATATACCCATCCAAATGTCTCTTAAATGTTGCAATTGTACCAGCCTCCACCATTTCCTCTGGCAGCTCATTCCATACATGTACCACTCTCTGTGTGAAAAAGTTACCCCTTAGGTCTCTTTTTATATCTTTCCCCTCTCACCCTCAACCTATGCACTCTAGTTCTGGACTCCCCGACCCCAGGGAAAAGACTTTGTCGATTTATCCAATCCATGACTCTCATAATTTTGTAAACCTCTATAGGGTCACCCCTCAGCCTCTGACACTCCAGGAAAATCAGCCCCAACCTGTTCAGCCTCTCCCTATAGCTCAAATCCTCCAACCCTGGCAACATCCTCGTAAATCTTTTCTGTACCGTTTCAAGTTTTACAACATCTTTTTGATAGGAAGGAGACCAGAATTGCACGCAATATTCCAAAAGTGGCCTAACCAATGTCCTGTACAGCTGCAACATGACCTCCCAACTCCTGTACTCAATACTCTGACCAATAAAGGAAAGCATACCAAATGCCTTCTTCACTATCCTATCTACATGCAACTCCACTTTCAAGGAGATATGAACCTGCACTCCAAGGTCTCTTTGTTCAGCAACACTCCCTAGGACCTTACCATTAAGTGTATAAGTCCTGCTAGGATTTACTTCCCCAAAATGCAACACCTCGCATTTATCTGAATTAAACTTCATCTGCTACTTCTCAGCCCATTGTCCACTGCACCTCCAATTTTAGCGGCATCTGCAAACTTACTAACTATACCTGTTCACATCCAAATCATTTATATAAATGACAAAAAGTAGTGGACCTAGCACCGATCCTTGTGGCACTCCACTGGTCACAGGCCTCCAGTCTGAAAAGCAGCCCTCCACCACCACCCTCTGTCTTCTACCTTTGAGCCAGTTCTGTATCCAAATGGTTAGTTCTCTCTGTATTCAATGTGATCTAACCTTGCTAATCAATCTTACATGGGGAACCTTGTTGAATGCCTCCATGTCCAAATTGGTAGAAGGCAGTAAGTCCTCTAATGCCATCAGATATGGAAATCAAACTGAATGTCAGTTGATGAGCATGCATTACACCTGTAAGAAACCAATTGGTCACTTCATTTGATGTTGTATTCGGGACCAATCATGCTGTATTTTGCTTCATGAAATTTTGAAGCCTTACATTGTTAAACCAAACAGTATCTTGGGATTGGTGGAGTGATGTCAGAAGTTTCCATTACCTTTTGAGAAGAATTAACTGGCATTTTGCACATGTTACGGCCAAATAAAGGGAAAACGAGCCATATCATTGACCAAACAAGATCAGAATCATTCAAAATCTGAAGTCTTTGTCAGAAACATTGTAAAATTGTTCATTTTAGTACATAGAATTAAGAAGTTGGCTGGACAGTCAGTTTGGTGGAGTGATGCCAATAGTGTAGCTTCAATTCCTGCACCAACTGAAGTTACCATAAAGAACTCTCTAGTGGATGGCACGGTGGCACAGTGGTTAGCACTGCTGGCTCACAGCGCCTGAGACCCGGGTTCAATTCCCACCTCAGGCGACTGACTGTGTGGAGTTTGCACGTTCTCCCCGTGTCTACGTGGGTTTCCTCCGGGTGCTCTGGTTTCCTCCCACAGTCCAAAAGATGTGCAGGTCAGATGAATTGGCCGTGCTAAATTGCCCATAGTGTTAGGTAAGGGGTAAATGTAGGGGTATGGGTGGGTTACGCTTTGGCGGGTTGGTGTGGACTTGTTGGGTCGAAGGGCCTGTTTCCACACTGTAATGTAATGTAATCTAATCTAATCTTTCCTGAGGCGTGGTGATAGTCAGGTTAAATCACTTCCAGTCCTCTCTCTCCCTTGCTCTCTCTAAGGAGAGGGCAACTGGTTTGTTAGGTCTGTTAGGACTATGACTACTTTATCTTTAAGACCAAGAGGTCTTGGAAATATAGATATAGAGAGAATATTTCCTCCTGTGGAATAATCTAGAACTACAGGGTTACTGTTTAAAAATAAGGGGCCACCCATTTAAGGTAGAGATGAGGCCATTTTTCTTTCTCACTGACAGACATGAGTCTTTGGAACTGTCTTCTTGAAAAATGGTGCAAGCAGAGTCTCTGAATATTCTTAAGGCAGAGGTCAATGGATTCTTGGTTACCAAGGGGATGAAAGGTTATCAGGAGTGAGTGTGAGTGTGGATTTGAGGTTATATTCAGATCACCCATGATCTTGATAAATGGTAGAGCAGCTTCAAGGGATTGAACAGTCAACTCCTACTCCTTTGTGTGTGTGTGTCCATATTGTAAGAAAGCATCATGATTTTCTTACAATTTAACTTTTCAATTTATTGCAACATGAACAGCAGGTTTTGGGATAGATAAATCTCAAAGTCATCGATATTAAATTCTTATTCACACCCCATGCTGCAGTGCAGCTTGTTTGACTGATTTTAATTGTAGCCCTGTCATCACTTTTATTGTCATCATCTCCCTGATAGAAATAGAGTTAATTATAATGTTGTTACCTCTTTGATCAGAGTAGAATTAGCCAAATCATTAACTTATTGTACAAATATCACAGAAGTGTACAATGCACTCAAGGCATGTGGACCCATTTATTACCCATCTCTGGTTGGCCTTCAGATGGTGAAGCTAAGCTACCTTCTTGAACCACTTCAGACCCTTTTGTCGTAGGTGCCCCCACAATGCCACTAGGAAAGATGTTCCAGGCCTTGGTCCAGCGATACTGAAGGAACAACGATATATGTCCAGGTCTGAATCTGAGTGGCTTGGAGTGGATCTTGCAGATGTTGGTGTTCATAGTAATCGGCCACCTTTATCCTTTGGAGGAGAAAGTGAGTACTGCAGATGCTGGAGATCAGATGAAGGGCTTATGCCCAAAACATCGGTTCTCTTGTTCCTTGGCTGCTGCCTGACCTGCTGTGCTTTTCCAGCACCGCATTCTCAACTACCCTTATTCTTTGAGTTGGACGTGGTCAAGGATTTGGAATGTGCTGTTTTCAGAGCCTTGGTGCAGTGTATTTCTGCAATTCTGCAATTTCTGCAATGCACTTGTAGGTTGTGCATACTGCTGTTACTGAGCATCAGTAATGAAGGGGGTGGATGTTTGTGGTTGTAGTACCAATGGAGTGGGCTGCTTTGTTCTGGAGTGTGTCAAGCTTCTTAAGTGTTGTTAGAGTTGCAACTATTCAGGCAAGCGGGCAGTATTCCATCACACTCCGAACTTGTTCTTTGTAGATGGTTGAAGGGCTTTAGAAAGTCAGGAGGTGATTTAGTTACTGTAAGATTCCTTGCCTCTGATTTGCTCTGGTAGCCACTGTATCTATATGGTTAGTCCAGTTCAGTTTCTGGATTAACAAAGTTTTAAGACTCCAAGTTTACAGAAAAAAAACAAGAACTGAATTTCACAAGGGAGCATATTATACAGCACCCCTCCCACACTTGCTGCCACCCACCCCCTGCCACCATTCAAACAAACCACAGACAATGAACTTAAAAGGTGTTCCATCTGCAGACAAAACATGCTGCCAGTGGGCAAAATGACTGAGAATGGGACTTCCACCCTTGACAAGCTATCAGTCAATCTGCTTGGCCAACAGCTCAAGCAGCCTCAGCAGCACCAGAACTGAGTAGCGGGTGCTGCTGAGATGGCAAAGAGCCCACACAAAACTTTGGTGGATTATAGTCAGGTAAGTCCCTTGCTCTCTTGTTATGGGGGAGAGGGTGTGAAGTGACTGAGCAGTTTTGGAGGAGTTTGTTGGTGGCTGAGGTTATGGGTGATACAGGCCAGAATGCAAAATGCAACCTGTGGGATGCTTAATAAATGCACAGAATAGCTGCAAAAAGGTTTCCCCATCATTATTTCCTGTCTTCTTAGGAAATGGCCTGTCAACTCCCACCTACACCAACTGTACTGTGATGTGCACTGTGTAATTTTAATGTCAATACCTTGTTAACATGCTCAATTGGCCATTACTGTTTATTTAAAAATGGCAGCTAGACCACTGATGACTGCACCTGCTGTGGTTTGGGGGATAACTTCAGGGCTGGGCAGTAGTTTGTGGGGTTACCACCCTCCGCATTTATGTGACCCTCAACCCCATCCTCCCTGAAAACATACCCGTCTGGGGACTCGTATAATCCAGTCCCAATTCTCTTCTGTCAGGTTGGACTGGTTATTGACTAGAAAATGAAAAATACCGACAGGATTTTGTTTAAGGCCCTTTAGAATGCTACTATTATCAGCATCCTATGGGTTAACCAATCTGAACATGTGCATCTATGAAACTATTGCAGAGTACCATCTTTAGTTCCAAAGTAAAATGAAAAAGGATGTTTTTCTTTTGATTGTTGGCCCATACCATTTATAAATCATGTGAATGCTCTTAGTCTTCCAGTATTTTGAAACGCAACAATTCTTTCTGTGAGCCAAGTGAAAACTGTCTTGGACAGGTTTGTCGTTTGATTTGAGATCCTGACATTGTCACACATTGCATTAACTTGCAAAATTGGCTTTAATGGGATGATGGTTACCTTAAATTGACGTAAATGCATTTATTGTCTGCTCTGCCCACTGGAATGTGACAAGGACCTGCCAATAGTTGATCCAAACATCCGCACTTTCAAATAATAATCTCTCTTTCATTTGTTCTATGATACACATAGGACTTTGATCACTATTTCAGAAAATGACCATGTGACCTACATTGTCCTCCTAGTTTTTCTGACTAAAGAGACCCCACTAAAGTATATCTAAGTTATTTTAAATGGAGCAAGCAGAAGCAGTGATTTATTTTATTGCCAGCTGGACAGCCTTTATGCTGTTTGACATAGTGCCATCCTCTGTATTATGATACCTGGTTGGTGCCTACAGAACTAAGTAAGAAGTAAGAGCCAGAGTAGGCAATTCAGCCCCTCTACACTGCTCAATACAATCCTGACTCATCTCATCTTGGCTTCAACTCCACTCTCCTGTCCACATCCATAACCTTCAGCCTGTTACTAATTAAAGAACTGTCTATCTCCTTACATTTAGTCAATGCCTGGGCATCCAGCACACTCTGGGGTTTTGAATTCTACAGATTCACGACCATTTGAAAGAAGTATCTCTGTTTTAAATCTGCCATCTCTTAGCTCTGACCTCTCATTCTAGATTGCCCCACAATGGGAAACATCTGCTCCACATCTACTTTGTCAATCCCCTTTAGCATCTTATGCACCTCAATTAGATCTCCTCATATTCTTCTAAACTCTCGTGAATATATGCCTAAACTGCTCGATTCCTGCTCATTATCCAAGCCTTTCATCTCTGAAATCATTCTAGTGAACATTCTCTGAACTGTCCAATACAGATCCTCAGTTGTATTGAATTGAGTGCAGAATACAAAATGGCTCCTGACCCTTCCACTGCCAGATTGAGCAGTTATTCATTGCCCGTTTAAAAGTTAAAATTGGTGCCAATGTCTACAAATATGCATTCTCATACAAGAGGCATTTGGGATTGGGAAAGCCAGCAGATTGTTCCCTAGGAATTTTGAAGGGACCTTTACGGTCCTGTATATTATCAATGCCATATATAGCAATAAATTTGTTCACACCGTTACTAAGAACTGGATGAAAAACATATATATATATATATACTTTTTAAAATTCATTCATAGGATGAGGGTATCACCAGCTAGGCCAGCATTTATTGCCATCCCTAATTGCCCAGAGGTCAACCACATTGCTGTGAGTCTGGAGTCACAGCAGACTCACAGTCACAGGATATTAGTGAACCAGATGGGTTTTTCTGACAATCAGCAACAGATTCATGGTCATCATTAGACTCTTAAATTCAAGATTTTTAAAACTGAATTTAAATTACACCATCTACCCCCATGGTGAGATTCAAACCCAGGTGCCCAGGCCATTACCTAGGTCCCTGGATTTGTAGACCAATGATAATACCACTGGGTTGTTTATTATGTGTATTGAAATATCTTCTAATGTGTACTTTAGTGTAATGGAAAATGCAGCAATGTGAATTGATATAGTTTTGCATCTTTAACATTTAATGAAAACATCTAACCACTAAACAAATATTTTTAAATTCTTTGTCTTATAGGCAGCTGGGGGAGATGTATGGGAGAGGAGTGTGGCCCAGGAGGTGTCCAAACCAGGTCAGTATGGTGTGCCCATGTGGAGGGATGGACTACTTTACCCACTAACTGTAAACCATCGGAAAGACCGGAGAATCAGCAAAATTGTTTCAAAGTCTGTGACTGGCACAAGGACCTGTACAAGTGGCAAGTGGGTGAGTGGAGCAAATGCTTACCTGTCGCTTCCAGGAACCCTTCTTCAAGAGTAACGTCAGAGTGCCTGAAAGGTGAGGAAGGAATTCAGACCAGGGATGTAACTTGCATTGAGAAACGAAATGGAGCTGCAGCGGAGGATGTTATCTGTGACTATTTTGAGACTAAGCCCCACATTGAACAAGCTTGTCTCATCCCCTGTCCACAAAACTGTGTGGTAACGGAGTTTACTTCCTGGTCGGAATGCACGAAGTCCTGTGGAGTGGGATTAAAACACCGCATTCGTCAAATATTAGTGCCCCCGCTCTACGGTGGGGAACCTTGCCCCAACCTGACTGAGTTTCGGACCTGCACGTTCAATTCCTGCGATGCAGAAGAAAGTATTTACAGTTTGAGAGTCGGGCCCTGGAGTGCATGCTCTCTCCCACACACTCGACAAACCCGGCAAGTAGGAAAAAGAGTGAGGGACCCTGAGGCCCGTGAGCTTATGAAGAAAAAGAGGAACCGAAACCGGCAAATCCGTCAGGACACCAAATATTTTGATGTCTTAATCGGTTACCAAACGAGACAGGTTACATGCATGCACAGAAATGGAAAGACTGCTGCGCTGAGGTAAGTGGTTTAGTTCATGACATATATCTTGAGCCTGCTTTACTTAAGTAACCCAAGTGAGTAGCTGAGACAGGGATTAGAAAACCTCAAAGGAAATGTGGTAAATCAGGAAAAGGTGAGCAGGTAATACCAAACTCAAGTTCTATTAACTCGTAAGGATTAAATAACAAAATGTGTTAGTTATTCATTTTAGCCATTAGAGATACAACTATTGCATTGAATAAGATGAAAGCCTTTTCTGTCTATAGTGACTGTAAATGTCAAGTGTGATAACAGACTGGAATGGTTTGAACCGACATTCATAAAGTTGCCCCGATAAAGGGAAGGAACTCACATATTCAGTTGCACAGATCAAGAAGTATTTCAGTCATAGTTGTTTTTCCAAGATTTTGTTTAAAAATAACATGCAACAATAGAACAACGTTTTAGTTTGCAGCTAAATCAGCTCATTCTGCTATAGCTGACCTGACGTTCAATGTCAAATACGAACATCCTTTACCTTGTTAAATCAAAATCACAAAAAACATCTGCTGGAATAGTAGTTCATATTGTAAATGAAGTGCTCCTGGTCCATTGTGCAAAATTAATTGAAGTTACTGGTTAAAATTAGCAGCTATTGAATTGTATAGTTCTTTCTCAGTGTGCAGTCAAACTCAGATTAATATATTGCTCCATCCAATCACTGAATTTGGATACACCAAACCATTCTTGTCATGGAGAATTTTCAATTCAGGCAAAACAACTCAGAATATTGTCTATTCTCTGTTTCACACTCACTGCTTGGTATAAGGGATCGTTGCAGTGTCATTGGATTCCGCTCTATGGGTGACTTGTGGATGGGGAAATAAGCAAGTTAACCCATAAAACAGGACACCATACTATACCCAGTGTGGCAGAGAAGGTGTCAGATGGGCTGCCCACCCTTGGCCCAATTGGTATCTCAATTGATGCCTGCCTAAAGTACTCATCCTTTCGTCTCTTGAACGGTGAAGGCTATGTAATAATAAGGTCACTGGGCCAGTCATCCAGAAGCATAGGCTAATGCTCTGGTGATGTGGGTTTGAATCCCACAACAGTAGCAGGTGTAATTTAAATTTAAGTAATAAGTTCAGATGTCGAAAGCTGCTGTCAATAATAAAAGGCAATGAAACTATTATCAAATATTGTTAAAGATGCATCTGATTCACTAATGTTGTTTCGGGAAGGAAATTTGCCATCATGTCTAGCCTTCATGTGACTCCTGACTTACAGTAATATGGCTGTCTCTTAATTGGCTGAAATGGTTGAGCAAGCCAATAGGTTCAACAGCAATTAGGATTCAGCAACAAATGTTGACCTTGCCAGCAATGCTCACGTCTTATGAAAGAACAGAGGAAAAATATTAAACGACAATGAAAGAGCCCTGTGCCTGGTTGATTTGACCCAAAGGACTTCTGCTCAATGAAAGGTGAATGGAAGGGTACCTATTTTTTGGTTCAAATCACAAGCTCCCTGCAAACAGTATTCCCTCCGCATATGCATTCTGCCCTGTCCAATATCCTCAAGAAGAAAGTGAGGACTGCAGATGCTGGAGATCAGAGCTGAAAATGTGTTGCTGGAAAAGCGCTGCAGGTCAGGCAGCATCCAAGGAGCAGGAGAATTGACGTTTCGGGCATGAGCCCTTCTTCAGGAATGAGAAGTTCATCCCTTGTGGTTGGAGGGTTCCTAGGCGGAAGATGAGGTGCTCTTCCTCCAGCTGTCATGTTGCTATGGTCTGGTGATGGAGGAGTCCAAGGACCTGCATGTCCTTGATGGAGTGGGAGGGGTAGTTGAAGTGTTGAGCTATGGGGTGGTTGGGTTGATTGGTCCGGGTGTCCCAGAGGTGTTCTCTGAAACGTTCTGCAAGTAGGCGGCTTGTCTCCCCAATATAGAGGAGGCCATATCGGGTGCAGCGGATACAGTAAATGATGTGTGTGGAGGTGCAGGTGAATTTGTGGTGGATATGGAAGGATCCCTTGGGGCCTTGGAGGGAAGTAAGGGGGGAGGTGTGGGCGCAAGTTTTGCATTTCTTGCGACTGCAGGGGAAAGTGCCGGGAGTGGAGGTTGGGTTGGTGGGGGGTGTGGACCTGACGAGGGAGTCGCGGAGGGAGAGGTCTTTTCGGAATGCTGATAGGAGAGGGGAGGGAAATATATCCTTGGTGGTGGGGTCCACCTCCAAACGGACCCCACCACCAGGGATATATTTCCCTCCCCTCCCCATCAGCGTTCCGAAAAGACCACTCCCTCCGTGACTCCCTCGTTAGGTCCACACCACCCACCAACCCAACCTCCACTCCCAGCACCTTCCCCTGCAACCGCAAGAAATGTAAAACTTGCGCCCACACCTCCCCCCTCACTTCCCTCCAAGGCCCCAAGGGATCCTTCCATATCCACCACAAATTCACCTGCACCTCCACACACATCATTTACTGTATCCGTTGCACCCAATGTGGCCTCCTCTATATTGGGGAGACAGGCCGCCTACTTGCGGAACATTTCAGAGAAAACCTCTGGGACACCCGGACCAACCAACCCAACCACCCCGTGGCTCAACACTTCAAGTCCCCCTCCCACTCCATTAAGGACATGCAGGTCTTTGGACTTCTCCATCGCCAGACCATAGCAACACGATGGCTGGAGGAAGAGCGCCTCATCTTCTGCCTAGGAACCCTCCAACCACGAGGGATGAACTCCTCATTCTCATTATCCTCAAGAGCCTGCATCCACTTGCCTGATCTCATCAGGGCCTGTCATCCTGTTGAGAACCTGGACAAACCTAGTTTCAAGGGCACAGATGGATGCTCATCCCTCTGGGCTTCCTTCAGTACCAGCCGTGACCACAGCTTCTGCTCTCCTGTTGGTGCAGCAGAGCGTCTGGCATCCAACTGGCAAAAGCTCCATGAAATGGCACTTTCTCCCAGAGAGATGTGAAACTTTCAGCTCATTAAATGGCTCATCAGCCTTAGAATGAAAAGTGGGCAAGCCCATCAGCTCACGATGAAAGGAACAGTGCAGCATATATTCTTAGTCATAAGGTGCTTTAGGGTTGATAAATTGACAAGTTTTTCTCAACAACTCTCTAGAAAGATTGATAAAGGGCAAATTACATAAATATTAGAATTTATCTGTGTGTTAGTTCCTAACGAAATAATTTGCTTTGTTTTCAAATGTGTTGTACAGAATATTATTAAAATGTATTCGAATTATCAAGGCAATTTCTAGAATTGCAGTCATTCATTGAAATGTATTGGGTTTCTGTATTTAAATATTTCTCTTTGCTATGAAATTGTTGCTTGCGCTATGCAGAGGAAGTCACAGCAGCGATATGGCAATTTATAGAATATGGCAATTTTGCTGAAGCATATGTCAATGTCTCGACTTAAATGGCTGAATTAACTGAGATGTTGAATATTTTTAAATTTAGATCAAAGCAGATTAAACAATTTTTACTTCTACCACGCGTTTCTTCTTTTGTGTTGCTCATGAGGAGCAGAGACAATGGATTGCATTGGTTGGAGGGGCGTACTGGGCTAGAAACAGAGACGGAACATTGTTAATATCTGTGCAGAGAGGATAAACTAGGGCAGGGATGGGAGTGGGTTTAAGTGGGATGTGAGGTGTCAAAAATGCTGTCAATATTTAGAGACGATCAGAAGAACAGCTTTATGGGGTAATTCAATCATAAAAATGGTAGAGCAAAACACTGCCTTGAAAATGGAACTGCTATTTTTATATTCTTGTAAAAAGGTAGGCCTGTGAAGATAGAAGTATAATTTGATGTTGTAGTAAAGTTTTATGTTTGTCTTCTGTAGATTTTAATTTGTATTTATTTTGTTATTTATCGTGCTATGCAACAGTGCGACAGAGGAAGTAATGTAACGACTGGCTGTTGTTCTAATAGCTCAGAATTAAAGTTTTTGAATCAATCCAAAACAAAACCTCACTTGCTATTTGTGCAACTAACAAGTTAACAATAAAATGTGTACTATAGGCAACACTATGAATAAGTTAACATATTGCAAAACAGATGTGGTTGCAAAATTAACAGCAACTCACCTTTATGTCGTGCATTTATCATACTTTAGTAAATTGTCTCACAATGTTGAGAGTGATATCAATGAAAAGAAATTCAACACTGAATTATGTAGAAGAAGATATAATAATCTTATGTTTTAATGAAATATGACTGAAATCTTGATTAAAATAATACATTTTTAGCAGCATTTTAAGGGATGAAAGATTGATAGAGTAGCAGAGTCATTTAAGGAAGGAACTTTGGAGCTTGGTGACTCGTGTTATGGACCAGAACAAAGCCCCTCAATATATATTAAGAAGATAGTTCAGACCCTAACATTTTCTTATTTTAAAGATATATATAATGCATGGCATTCCAGATGCAATTTGACTGGTCAGACTCTTGACTTTAAGCAAAACACATTTTATTTTTACATTACAGTTAAAATGCAGGCAAACTAAAAATAACAAAGAAGAATTGGCTTAACTGTAACTATCAAAATGCTTAACAAAATAATATATATACTATCTACTGCTAATTAACTGTTCCAATATAGTAGCATCCAACAAACACACCTTTGGCAAAAGCAAATTCAGTAAAACAGATTGTCTCACATGCAATTCTAGCAGCAAGAGAACCCCAGCTTTTAGCTGTAATAGAGAGAGGAATAATAGCTTCCACATTCATCTTCAAGACCCCAACAACTGCAGAAAGATAAAACTAAAACCCTGGTTCTGTGGGAACTTGACCCCACCCATTAAGGCTGCTTCTATTGTTCCAACTTTTTTTTAAAAAAGGCCTCACAAGCTATTTACTGTATTGGCTTTGAGCAGACTGCTCTCCACCTTTGTCCCGACCTTTATTCATTAAAAAATCCAGGACAAAATGCACCTCTTAAAGCCATGGTATTGCTGCAGTAGGCCACAGATAGCATGATCATCAATGGTGGCCCATGTAAAATTTGGGATGTGCAAGATGCCAAGATTGAATGGGTACAGAGATCTCAGAAGAGTGTAGGGCTGGGGAAGTGTATACAGATATGAAAGAGTAAGGCCATAGAGGAATCTGAACACAAAAATGAGAACTTTGACACAGTAGTCTTGGCTGATGCAAAGCCAGTAAGAATCAGCAAATAAGCAGGTGATTGGTGAATAACATTTGGAGCAATAACATAAAACAAAGTGGCAGCCACTGAAGATCTGAAACAAAACCAGAAATTGCTGGAGAAACTCAGCAGGTTTGACAGCATCTGTGGAGAGAAAGACATCATTGATTTGATTTGATTTATTGTTGTCATGTGTTGAAGTACAATAAAAAATTTTGGTTTGTGTATAGTACAGACAGATCATAACATATGAGGACATACGGATAATTGTGTATTTAGACAGAGCGAGACATTCAAGGTTACGGCTGCACAGGAGGTGCACAAATGGTAGATCAATAGTTTGAAATTAGAGAGGTCCATTCATCAGTCTAATAACAAAGGGAAGAAGTTGTTGCTCCATGTGTTTAAGCTTCTGTATGTTCTGCCTGATGGAAAAGTTTGGAAGACAGTATTACCAGAGTGGGAGGGGTCTTTGATGATGTTGACAGCCTTTCCATGGCAATGAGAAAATTAGGTGGAGTCAATGGATGGAAGACCCCAGCTTCCGTGATGGTCTGTGCTGTGTGCAGAACTTTATATAGTTTCTTACCATCCTGGACAGAGCAATTGCCATACCAAGCCATGATGTACCCATATAGAATACTTCTACGGTGTATCTGTAAAACTTGGTGAGAGTCATAATGGACATGCTGAATTTCCTAAGCCTCCTGAGGAAGAAAGGAGAGGTGTTGTTGCGCCTTCTTGACCATCATATTTACATGGGAGATCCAGGATAGGTTTTTGGTTACCATCAGTGTTGGGAACTTGACAGTCTTGACCCTCTCGATCTGCACTCCATCGATGTTAATGGGGGTGTGCCCTCCTTAATTCCTGAATCAACGACCAGTTCTTCAGATTTGCCAACATTGATAGAGAGCTTGTTATCTGTGCCACAACACCAAGCATTTTATCTCCTTTCTATATGTTGACATGTCATTGTTTGATAACCAACCTACACTAATGGTATTGTCAGCGAATTTGTAGATGGTAATCATTCAGAATTTTGTTACACAGTCATGAGTGTACAGGGTGTACAGCAGAATGCATCCTTGCGGAGCTCCAGTGTTGAAGATTATCATGGAGGAGGTACAGATGTCTATCTTCACTAATTGCTGTCTATGGATCAGGAAGCTAAGGATCCATTTGCAGAGGGCGGAGTCAAGATTTACATTTCAGAGTTTTGAGATTAGCTTGATTGAGATTATAGTGCTGAAGGTGGAGCTGTAGTTGATGAGTAGGAGCCTGACATATGATCCAGGTGTTCTAGACATGAGTACAGGGCTGGGGAAATGACATCTGCTGTGACCCTGTTTCAACATCAGATAATTTAAGGAAAGTTCAGAATTGAGTGTGTTATGAAGTGAAAGTAAGCAGACATGAAGCTGTGAAAATGAGTAATGTGAAATCTGAAGGTCAGAGTAATGCTCATTATCCTTCTTAAAAGTCAGTTAGCTTATCACGGAAGTAAAAATACAAAATGTCAAGAACATTCAACACATTAATCAGGATTTAAGAGATAAACAACTGTTTTTGAGAGAGCAGCAGAGGTTAGATGATTGAATATATTCAAGGGTGACTCAGGCATATATTTGATTGATATGGAAGTCAAGGGCTTTGGGGAACAGGCAAGATGAGCACAATCATATCAGCTATGAATAGTAGAGCAGGCTGGAGGGGATGAATAGCCAAATCCTGCGCTTGATTCTTATGCTTAGTTATGAATGTGAAATTTGTTTATTGGCTGGCCCAAAGGCTTCTGCAATGACCAGTGAGTAAAGTTAACTAAAAAATTATGTTCATTGTAAAAGCAGAGTTCTACAAAATCTAATTTGTTTCCAATTAATTAGAAACAAATGTCTTCTTTTTTAGAATCATGACTTCCCAGATGCTATTGATGACCATATATGAAAAGTTAACTGCTTTGAAAGATTGTAGTTCACAATGGAACAGCACAACATAAATCCAGTACACAGAATATACACTTGCCCAACTGAATTCATATGAATTATAATGTTTTAAATTAATGGTGTTCAATTGGAGCAAAAGGCAGGAGAATTTTGGATATACAGTTATTAAAATCACAATAGCTTGAGGACCAATGAACAAATGTAATGAACTATAGGCTACGATCACATAATTGCTGATATGCTTCAGGAATATGCAGAGCAATCCATCAGAATGATAATAACAAATCATACTTCATAGTTACATAGGCAGGGCTTTTTTTTTTGGAGAAGTGTATGCATTAGGGACATTACAGACCAGTTCAAAACTACTGTTTCGTTTAAAAAATGATTTTCACAATTGGATTTGAAGCAATTGTAATGGGGTCAGCCAGATGGGCATCATGGAATATGAGTTCCCTGATCAGAGCTGTTAACCTGGTCCAATCAGGGAGCCCTGGCGGACAGATATTAACAGGAATGTCGGGCGATGGCCTCCGTTGCCCTCAGCCGATCGAAAGGGAATCGGGTTCAGATCCCCAAAGCCGGAGTTGGCCCCAAGGTCCCGTACTTCCCGCGGGAGCCTGTGCCCCACAACCTAAGCCGCCTCCGGAATTTTAATTTTGTTCCCTTCCAGGGGGTAAAAAGGAGGGCCCTATATAGACTGCTGCTGCACACCGTCCACCTCTTCTCCCTCATCCACCGTCCGGACACGCCTTGGCGTGCCCATTTGCCACCAGGCGGTGGGGATCCCCAGTGGAGGGCTCTCTACACGGGAGCCCTCCCCCTTTCTCTCGGGGATCTGGGGTGGAGGGTGCTGCACGCAGCAGTCCCCTGCAACCGCAGATTGCGGTGGTTCACGGACTCCCAGCCCAACTGCTTGTTCTGTGGCGCTGTGGAGTCCGTGGACCACGTATATATTGGGTGTGGGCGTTTGCACTCCCTTTTTGATTTCCTGAAAAACCTTCTCTGTTTTTGGCTGCACTTCAGTCCCACGCTCCTGATCTTTGGGCACCCGGTACGGAGGAAGGAGGGCAGGTCTGAAGATCTCCTCGTGGGTCTGCTCCTGGGCCTGGCCAAACTGGCCATCAACAGGTCCAGGCAGCGGGCCGTGGAGGGGGTCGTTAGGGCCGACTGCCTGCCCCTCTTCCGCGGTTATGTTAGAGCCCGGGTGTCCTTGGAGAAGGAGCACGCAGTGTCGACCAACACCCTGGAGTTGTTCAGGGAGAGGTGGGCGCCGCAGGGAGTGGAGTGCATCATTTCTCCCTCCAACTCTATTTTGATTTCGTCCCTACCCTCCCCTTCACTGTTTTGATCACACCGCACTGCCCTTTGATGTGAAGGGCAGTGCTTGTCACTGGCCACCCGGGTGTTTTCCTATATTCCTGGTGGTGGAATTTGAATAAAGATTCGTGCACTTTGTGTCTTTCACTGTGTCTCACACCTGCACACACACCATGGGTGCTGGGGATAAAATAAGCACTACCGCCCTTAGGTGGTAGTGTGGGGGTTAAAATAAAAAAAAAGGAAAAAAAAAGAGAAAAAAAAATTAACAGGAATGTCAGGCGATGGCCTCCGTTGCCCTCAGCCGATCGAAAGGGAATCGGGTTCAGATCCCCAAATCCGGAGTTGGCCCCAAGGTCCCGTACTTCCCGTGGGAGCCTGTGCCCCACAACCTAAGCCGCCTCCGGAATTTTAATTTTGTTCCCTTCCAGGGGGTAAAAAGGAGGGCCCTATATAGACTGCTGCTGCACACCGTCCACCTCTTCTCCCTCATCCACCGTCCGGACACGCCTTGGCGTGCCCATTTGCCACCGGGCGGTGGGGATCCCCAGTGGAGGGCTCTCTACACGGGAGCCCTCCCCCTTTCTCTTGGGGATCTGGGGTGGAGGGTGCTGCACGCACCAGTCCCCTGCAACCGCAGATTGCGGTGGTTCACGGACTCCCAGCCCAACTGCTTGTTCTGTGGCGCTGTGGAGTCCGTGGACCATGTATATATTGGGTGTGGGCATTTGCACTCCCTTTTTGATTTTCTGAAAAACCTCCTCCTCTGCTTTTGGTTGCACTTCAGTCCCACGCTCCTGATCTTTGGGCACCCGGTACGGAGGAGGGAGGGCAGGTCTGAAGACCTCCTCGTGAGTCTGCTCCTGGGCCTGGCCAAACTGGCCATAAACCGGTCAAGGCAGCGGGCCGTGGAGGGGGTCGTTAGGGCTGACTGCCTGCCCCTCTTCCGTGGTTACGTTAGAGCCCGGGTGTCCTTGGAGAAGGAGCACGCGGTGTCCACCAACACCCTGGAGTTGTTCAGGGAGAGGTGGATGCCGCAGGGAGTGGAGTGCATTATTTCCCCCCCAACTCTATTTTGATTTAGTCCCTGCCCTCCCCTTCACTGTTTGATCACACAGCATTGCCTTTTGTGAAGGGTACTGCTTGTCACTGGCCACTCGGGTGTTTTTCTATCTTCCGGGTGGTGGAAATTGAATAAAGATTCGTGCACCTCGTGTCTCTCACTGTGTCTCACACCTGCACACACACATGGGTGCTGGGGGAAAAAATAAGCACTACCGCAGTTAGGCGGTAGTGTGGGGGTTAAGAAAAAAACAAGATTAACAGGAATGTCAGGTATTCTGCTCACTCTGAGAGCTGCCTGTGAGAGAGCTAGATCAGTGTCAAGGACTGACCACGTGTAAACAAAAGGTGACCTGGTAATGGGACACTGGCCTCTGTGGTGTCATTTCAGGGTTCACAACATATAAAAGGAAATACTGTGCCACCGAAAATCTGAAGTAAAAACATTTCTGGCATTTCAAAGTTTCTCTGTTGACAGATGCTGCCAGATCTGCTGAGTTTCTCCACTGCATTCTATTTGGATTCAAATAACATGGGCCACAATTTTTATGAGTGGTAGGAAATGAGACGGACAGTTTTACAATCAGAGAACCCAGAAAATGGATACAAATATGACAGAGTATACAGAAAGGGTTAATAATCAAAGTTGAAACACACTGGACAAACAAATGACAATGAGAAGAGGGATGGTTAACACAGAACTGAAGATGTTATATCTGAATGCATGCAGTATAAGGATTACGATAAATGAGCTTGTGGTGCAGATCGAACTTTGCAGGTATGTGATGGGCGTCACTGAGATGTGTCCGCAAGGGGATCAGGATTGGGAGCTGAATATTCAAGGATACACATCCTATCGAAAAGATAGGCTGTTGGACAGAAGGAGTAGGGTTGCCTTATTAGTAAAAAATGAAATTAAATCAATAGTAAGAAATGAAGTAACATCAGATGGTGTAGAATCTGTGTGGGTAGAATTGAGGAACAGCAAAAGTTTTAAAAAAAACTACAGTAGGAGTTATGTACATGCTTCCAAACAATAGTCAGGAGCTGGGGCGCAAGATACACCAGGAGATAGAAAAGATGTCATAGAGTCGTAGAGATGTACAGCATGGAAACAGACCCTTCAGTCCAACCCATCCATGCCGACCAGATATCCTAACCGAATCTAGTCCCACCTGCCAGCACCCGGCCCATATCCCTCCAAACCCTTCCTATTCATATACCCATCCAAAAGCCTCTTAAATGTTGCAATTGTACCAGCCTCCACCACTTCCTCTGGCAGTTCATTCCATACCCATACCACCCTCTGTATGAAAAAGTTGCCCCTTAGGTCTCTTTTATATCTTTCCTCTCTCACCCTAAACCTATGCCGTCTAGTTCTGGACTCCCTGACCCTAGGGAAAAGACTTTGCCTATGTAGCCTATCCATGCCCCTCATAACTTTGTAAACATCTAAAAGGTCACCCCTCAGCCTCCGGTGCCCCAGGGTAAATAGCCCCAGCCTCTCCCTATAGCTCAAATCCTTCAACCCTGGCAACATCCGTGTAAATCTTTTCTGAACCCTTTCAAGCTTCACAACATCTTTCCAATGGGAAGGAGACCAGAATTGCACTCAATATTCCAACAGTGGCCTAACCAATGCCCTGTACGTGGGCGGCACGGTGGCACAGTGGTTAGCACTGCTGCCTCACAATGCCAGAGACCCGGGTTCAATTCCCGCCTCAGGCGACTGACTGTGTGGAGTTTGCAGGTTCTCCCTGTGTCGGCGTAGGTTTCCTCCGAATGCTCCGGTTTCCTCCCACAGTCCAAAGATGTGCAGGTCAGGTGAATTGGCCATGCTAAATTGCCCGTAGTGTTAGGTAAGGGGTAAATGTAGGGGTATGGGTGGGTTACGCTTCGGCGGGTCGGTGTGGACTTGTTGGGCCGAAGGGCCTGTTTCCACACTGTAATGTAATGTAATCTAATCTGTACAGCTGCAAAATGACCTCCCAACTCCTGTACTCAATACTCTGACCAATAAAAGAAAGCATACCAAATGCCTTCTTCACTATCCTATCTACCTGCGACTCCACTTTCAAGGAGCTATGAACCTGCACTCCAAGGTCTCTTTGTTCAGCAACATTCCTTAGGACCTTACCATTAAGTGTATAAGTCCTGCTAAGATTTACTTCCCCAAAATCCAGCACCTCACATTTATCTGAATTAAACTCCATCTGCCACTTCTCAGCCCATTGGCCCTCCTGGTCAAGATCCTGTTGTAATCTGAGGTAACCCTTTTCGCTGTCCACTACACCTCCAATTATGGTGTCATCTGCAAACTTACTAACTGTACCTCTTATGCTCACATTCAAATCATTTATGGAAATGACAAAAAGTAGAGGACCTAGCACTGATCCTTGTGGCACTCCACTGGTCACAGGCGCCCAGACTGAAAAACAATCCTCCGCCATCACCTTTCTCCATCTTCTACCTTTGAGCCAGTTCTATATCCAAATGGCTAGTTCTCCTTTTATTTCATGAGATCTAACCTTGCTAATCGGTCTCCTATGGGGATCCTTGTCGAATGCCTTACTGAAGTCCATATAGATCACACCTACTGCTATGCCCTCATCAATCCTCTTTGTTACGTCTTAAAAAAACTCAATCAAGTTTGTGAGACATGATTTCCCATGCTCAAAGACATGTTGACTATCCCTAATCAGTCCTTGCCTTTCCAAATACATGTACATCCTGTCTCTCAGGATTCCCTGTAACAACTTGCCCACCACTGACATCAGGCTCACTGGTCTGTTGTTCCCTGGCTTGTCTTTACCACACTTCTTAAACAGTGGCACCACATTAGCCAACCTCCAGTCTTCCGGCACCTCACCTGTGACTATCGATGATATAAATATCTCAGATAGGAAAGGCAAAGTTTGAGTGATCATGGGGGTTTCGATATGTAGATAGACTGAAAATCTGGTTGGTAGTGGATCATAAGAAAAGTGAATTTGTGGAATGTTTACGAGATGGCTTTTTGGAGCAGCTTGTGGTGGAGCCCACTAGGGAACAGGCAATACTGGATTTAGTGTTGTGCAATGAGGCAGACGTGATAAGGAAGATTAAGGTGAAGGAACCCTTAAGAGGCAGTGATCATAATATAATTGAATTTACTCTGCAAATTGAGAGGGAGAAGATAGAATCAGAGGTAAGGGTATCACAGCGGAATAAAGGTAACTACAGAGGCATGAGGGAGGAGCTGGGTAGAATTGACTGGGAGAGGACCCTAGTAGGCAAGAGAGTGAAACAGCAATGGCAGGAGTTTCTGGGAGTAATTCAGGAGGCACAGCAGAGATTCATCCCGAGGAAAAAGAAGCATGTTTCAGGGAGGATGAGGCAACCCTGGCTGACCAGAGAAGTCAGGGAAAGCATAAAAACAAAAGAGAAAGCATGCAATGTAGTGAAGGGCAGTGGGAAACCAGACGTTTGGGACGCTTACAAAGACCAAAAGGGCTTAAAAATGTGTTGCTGGAAAAGCGCAGCAGGTCAGGCAGCATCAAGGGAGCAGGAGAATCGCCCTTCTTCAGGAATGAGGAGGGTGTGCCAAGCAGGCTAAGATAAAAGGTAGGGAGGAGGGACTTGGGGGAGGGGCGTTGGGAATGCGATAGGTGGAAGGAGGTTAAGGTGAGGGTGATAGGCCGGAGAGGGGGTGGGGGCGGAGGGGTCGGGAAGAAGATTGCAGGTCAAGAAGGTGGTGCTGAGTCTGAGGGTTGGGACTGAGAAAAGGTGGGGGGAGGGGAAATGAGGAAGCTGGAGAAATCTACATTCATCCCTTGTGGTTGGAGGGTTCCTAGGCGGAAGATGAGGCGCTCTTCCTCCAGGCGTCGTGTTGCCATGGTCTGGCGATGGAGGAGGCCAAGGACCTGCATGTCATTGGTGGAGTGGGAGGGGAAGTTAAAGTGTTCAGCCACAGGGCGGTTGGGTTGGTTGGTGCAGGTGTTCCAGAGGTGTTCTCTGAAACGTTCCGCAAGTAGGCGGCCTGTCTCCCCAATATAGAGGAGGCCACATCAGGTGCAGCGTATGCAGTAAATGATGTGTGTGGAGGTGCAGGTGAATTTCTGATGGATATAGAAGGATCCCTTGGGGCTTTGGAGGGAAGTGAGGGGGGAGGTGTGGGCGCAAAGACCAAAAGTGGGCAACAAAAAAGGAAACAAGGAGGGAGAAGATTAAATCTGAGGGTAAGCTAGCCAGTAATATAAAGGAAGACTGTAAGAGTTTCTTTATATATATAAAGGGCAAAAGAGAGGCAAAAGTGGGCACTGGGCCACTCAAAAATGATGCTGGAGAGATAGCAGTTAGAAACAAGGAAATGGCTGAGGAAATGAATAATTACTTTGCATCAGTCTTCATGGTGGAAGACACGAATAATATTCTTAAAAATTCAAGAGAGTGAGGGGGCAGAGCTGAGTTTGGTGACCAGCACCAAGGAGAAGGTACTAGAAAGCCTGAATGGTCTGAAGGTGGATAAGTCACCTGGACCAGATGGACTACATCCCACATATCTACTAAGGGAGATAACTGAAGAGATGGTGGAGGCCTTACTGGTGATCTTTAAGGAAGCACTAGAATCAGTGAAGGTTCCAGAGGACTGGGAAATCCCTAACTTGACACTCCTGTATAAAAAGGGAGAAAGGCAAATGACAGACAATTACAGACCAATTAGCCTAACCTCGGTCGTGTGTAAAGTCCTGTGATCCATTATGAAAGATGAGAACTCTGAAAACTTGGACATTTATGGTAAAATAGGACAAAGCCAGCATGGTTTCATCAAGGGAGGTTATGCCTGACAAATTTGCTAGAATTCTTTGAGGAAATAACAAGCAGGTTATACCAAGGAGAGCCAATGGATGTTATCTACCTGGACTTCAAGAATGCATTTGACAAGGTGCAGCACAGGAGGCTACTGAGTAAGATAAGGGAGCATCGTGTTCGAGGCAAGGTGCTAGCATGGATAGAAGATTGGTTGTATGGCAGAGAGCAGAGAGTGGGAATAAAAGAGTTAAAAGAGTCCTTTTCAGGATGGCAGCCTGTGACAAGTGGTGTTCCGCAAGGCTCAGTGTTGGGACCACAACTTTTCACTTTATACCTTAATGATCGAGATGAAGGAACTGAGGGCATTCTGGCTAAGTTTGCAGATGATACAAAGATCGGTAGCATTGAGAAATCGGGGAAGCTGCAGGATTTGGGCAGGTTAGGAGAGTAGGCAAAGAATTGGCGGATGGAGTACAATGCAGGAAAGTGTGAGGTTATGCAATTTGTTGGGAAGAATAGAGACATGGACTATTTTCTAAATAGGGAGAAAATTCAGAAGTCTGAAGTGCAAAGAGACTTGGGAGTTTGAGTCCAGGATTCTCTCAAGGTAAACTTGCAGGTTGGTTCAGTAGTTAAGAAGGCAAATGCAATGATGGCATTTTATTTTCAGAGGGCTTGAATATAAAAGCAGGGATGTACTTCTAAAGTTCTCTAAGGCTCTGGTCAGACCACTTTTAGAGTATTGTGCACTGTTTTGGCCCCATAACACAGGAAGGATGTACTGGCCTTGGAGCATGTTCAGAGGAGGTTCACGAGAATGGTCCCAGAACTGAAATGCATAACATATGAGGAACATTTGAGGACTCCAGACTTAGAAGGATGAGGGGAGATCTAACTGAAACATACAGAATACTGAATTTCCAGGACAGAGTAGATGTTGGGAAAATGTTTTCATTGGTAGGAGAAACTAGGATCTGAGGGCACAGCGTTAGAGGAAAGAGAAGACCTTTTAGGACGGAGATATGGAGAATCTTCTTCAGCCAGAGAGTGGTGAAACTATGGAATTCATTGCAACAGAAGGCTGTGGTCAGGTCATTGAGTTTATTTAAGACAGATTCTTGAGTATCAAGGGGATTAAGGGTTATGGGGATAAAACGGGAAAATGAGGTTGAGAAACTTATCAGACATGTTTGCAAACTTGATGGGCTGAATGGCCTAATTTCTGCTCCCATGTCCTATGGTCTTATATAAGTGGGTTTCCTTGGGGCTCATTGAACTTACTGCAGGACATAATTGCTATTTTTTAAATGTATTTCCGCAGCAGTTGTAAAAAAATTGTGTCGTGGGCAGAAAAGACCCCATTAATCCTAGTTCACAATCATTGCTGGAAATGCACTTAGCTCTTTTTCTTGCAACAGTCATCACCCACTTTCAACTACCAGGTATCTTCGGGCCTTGTAAAGACGGCTGTCCACTGTTAAGCTGGAGTACAAGGAAAATAAAATCAATAGCTTGTTGCTTCAGTGAAAAAAAAACTCAATATACCTTTTGGGAGGTGTATGTTCACATAGCCACTACATTGCCAGCATTGAAACCAGAAATGGTCAGGTTTCAGCTCTGAGAAGGATTGAGGTCAGATTTGAGATTATTGATATGTTTTACTTCTGACCCAAATTTTACTGTCTTTGCAGGATAAAGATAGGTGGGATCACTTGATAAAATGCCAAAACTAAAGATAATCTCCTATATTTACACAGCTGTCAGCACTTACTGGACAACACCTGATCAGAAGTGCACCGAGGTTTGGCAGAATGGAAACCCTGTACTTTTATTTTGTCAACACATCAATGCACTTGAATCAGCCTTGATTTTATTTTCAAGTCTCTGGTGTGGGATGTTAAGTTAAAACAGATCAAAGGTAATAATTTCAAAACTGAAGTTACAGTTAAAAATAGGACACTGATTTTCATGGATTTGGGCTGATGCTGGAAACCTCTAAAACTGACGTTTGTTTCCATATTCCCACTTCTAACAATTTTCATTGGCATGGCATAAGGACTTAGTAACCAACACATATGTCGCACTTGCATGCTTCCTGGCTTCATTGCAGATTTCAACATTCTCCAACAATTTTGATGGATTCAGGCCAGGCTCAGGAGAATGGATGACAGCCTCTCACAAGATCCTAGTCCTGAGTGCGGAAGAAAAAATGAACATCTATTTTACATTCCCATATAATACATTGGCCCGTACCTTCTCAGAAAGCTATCAATCAAATCCATTCCGACTATCAATGACAAAAAGCTATTTGCACTTTAATTTTGTGCAAAACAACCCTGTTCGAACTAAAGTAACTCAAAGAAAGAATGATTTATTAACAGGCAAATCAAGTATTCATAATGAAACTATTTAGGAAAGGTCTTGTCGTCTGATCTAACCAGACTTATTGATACATAACATCAGATGTCTTATGATCTTATGGTCTTATAATGAATGCTTGGCTGAGCTTCAAAATGACTAATAACTTCGCTGTCAGTAAACAATGTTGACAAAGGTTGAAGGAGACTCAACAGGTCTGGCGAAAGAAAGCAGAGGCTGCCAGACTTACTGAGTTTCGGCAGCAATTTCTATTTTTGTTTCAGATTTCCAGAATCTGCAATTCTTTGTTTTGTTTTAGTTGACAAAGCTTGAAAGGGAAGTGCTCAGATTTTGAAAGCCTCAGGCATTCCAATGACTTATTGGCTTTATATATCAGAGATAATAGAAACATGGGTGTAGAAGATGCATGGTTGGATTGGAGAGAAGGTCACGGGGAATATGAAGGGGCATGGAGGCATGAAAAATATGGGGACATGAGGGGAATGTTTGGGTGTGGACAGGGTCATGGGGGATGGAAGGGGATGGGAAATATGGAAAGCATGAAAGGATATAGAATGTTGATTTGGGGTTGAGGGAAGGGAGGGCTTCAAAGCCTGACTTTTGTAGTTACAGGTTATTAAGTTTATTCGCTGAGCTGGAAGGTTTATTTTCAGATGTTTCATCACCATGCTAGGTAACATCATCAGTGAGCCTCCAGTGAAGCGCTGGTGTTATGTCCAGATTTCTATTTCTGTGTCTTTGTCTGTTAAGGTGGGTGATATCATTTCCGCTTCTTTTTCTCAGAGGTTGGTAAATGGGGTCCAAATCGATGTGTCTTTTGAGGGAGTTCCAGTTTGAATGCCAGGCCTCTAGGAATTCCCCTGTGTGTCTCTGTTTAGCCTGTCTCAGGATGGATGTGTTGTCCCAGTCGAAGTGGTGTCCTTCTTCATCTGTATGTCAGGATACGAATGACAATGGGTCATGTATTTTGGTGGCTAGTTCGGGTTTGGTTATCCTGGTGGCCACCTTTCTGCCTGTCTGTCTGATGTAGTGTTTGTTATGGTCTTTGCATGATATTTAGTAAATGACATTTGTTTTGCTGGTGGTTAGTATAGGGTCCTTTCGGTTCTTCAGCTGCTGTTCAAGTGTGTTGATAGTGCATCATGGTAGCCCACAAACCTATCACTAGTATCCTTACATGCAGATTAAGAAGGACACCACTTCGACTGGGCCAACACATCCATCCTCGGAGAGGCTAAACAGAGACATGCATGACAATTTCTAAAGGCATGGCATTCAAACTGGAGCTTCATCAATAAAGAGATTAATTTGGACCCCATTTACCAACCTCTGAAAAAAAGAACTGGCAATGATTTCACTGACCTTAAGATACCAAGACAGGTAAATAGAAAGTGGGACAGAACACCAGCGCTTCACCGGAGACTCTCTGATGATGTTACCTAGCATGGTGACAAAACATCTGAAAACAAACCTTCCAGCTCAGCAAGCAAACTTAACAACCTGAACCCCAACCTGAGCTACAAATCTTCTTAAAAATTTTGTAGTTGCAGCTGGAACAATGTTAGAATAAAGAAAAACAAAAACAGAAGTTGCTAGAAAAGCTCAATGGGTCTGGCAGCATCTGTGAAGAGAAATCAGAAGTTAATGTTTTGAGTTTGTGACCCTTCCTCAGAAATGATGGCAGCTAGGAAAATGTCCGTTTATGTGCAGAAGATAGGGTTGAGGAGGGGGGTAAGGAATAAGTGATAGGTGGGGATAGAGCTCAAACAGAGGAAAGAATGGTTAGACAGATAAAGGAGTCAATAATGATCTGGTTGGGAGAGTAAATAGCTGTTAATGGAGACTGTTAGTGGCTAACAATAGGTAGTATGTAATGGCAGACTATGTAATAACAAAGCCTGGTATGTGGGGTAGGGGGTGAGGACATGGGGGAGTTTAGACCTGAAAATTATTGAACTCAATATTGAGTGCGAAGGGCTGCAGGATTCCCAAGTGGAAAATGAGGTGTCATTCTTCCAGCTTGTGCTGAGCTTCACCGAGACAGTGCAGGAAGCCTGAGACAGAGGTATCAGCCAGGGAATAGGGTGGGGTGTTAAAGTGGCAGGCAACTGGAAGCTCAGGGCCTTTCTTGCTGACAGAATGTAGTTGCTCTGTGAAGTTGTCACCCAGTCTACACTTCATTTCCCCAGTGTAGAAGAGACCACATTCTGAGCAGCAAATGCAGTAGACTAGCCTGTGACAATTGCAGATAAAGTGCTGCTTCACCTGGAATGTATGTTTGAACCCTTGGATACTGAAGAGGGAGGCATTAAATGGGCTGGTATTACATCTTCGATGGTTGCAGCAGCAGGCACGGGGTGGGAGGGGGAGTGGTTGAACCTGGGGGTGGGGTGGGAGGTTTTGGAGTGAAGGAAGAGTGGACCAAGGTGTCCTGGAGGGAACATTCCCTGTGGAAGGCACACAAGGGAGGGAAGAGGAATATGCGTCTGGTGATGCCATCTCGCTGGAGCTGGCAGAAATGGTGGCTGAAGATCTTCTGGATGTGGATGCCAGTAGGATGGTAGGTAAGGACAAGGGGACTCCTGTTGCTCTTGTGGGAGGGAAAAGAGGGGGTGTGGGTGAAAGAGCTGGAGATGGGTTGAACTGGTTGAGAGCCTTGTTGACAATGGTGCTGGGGAATCATCAGTTGAGGAAGAAGGTGGGCATTTCAGAGGTTCCCTCATCGAATTGGCCTCATCAGAACATATGTGATGGAAACAGAGGAATGTGTCTTTTTAGGAAGCACAGTGTGAGGGTGTACAATCCTGATAACTGTGGGAGTTGGTGGGTTTATAGCAGATATTAATGGCCAGTTTATTCACAGAAATGGAAACAGAGATGTTGAGGAAGGAAAGGGAGGAGTCATAAATGCACCAGATGAAAGTGAGGGTGAGGTGGAAATTCGAAGCGAAATCTATGGACTTTTCCAATTCTTCAAGAGAGAGGGAAGCAGCACCGATGATGTCATCGAGATATCAGAGGAAGAGTTGTGGATGGGGGCTGGATTAAGACTGGAATATTCCATGTACCCCATGAAGAGACAGGCAGAATTGGGGCCTATGCGGGTACCCGTGAGCACCCCTCTGACCTGGAGTAAATGAGAGGAGTTAAAAGAGAAATTTTTGACGGTGAGGACGAGTTCAGCTAAGCGGAGGAGGGTGGTGGAGGGTGTGGATGGTTCAGGCCTCTGCTCCAGGAAGAAGCACAGAGCCCTGAAGCCATCTTGGTGGAGGATGGACATGTCAGAGGAATCACAGATGTAAGTGGGCAGAGACTGGACCGGGGAAGAAAAGACGGAGTCAAGGTAAGAAGGGATGGTTCAGGAAGGCAGGAACAGGCAGAATCAATGGGTCTGCCCTGGCAGTCCTGTTTGTGGATTTTTGGAAGGAGGTAGAAGCAAGCTGGATGGGGTTGAGGGACTAACAGCTTGGAAGCCCCGGGAAGAGGGAAGGTTGCCAGATGAAATTAGGTCAGTTACTGTCGTTGACACAATAGCCTGATGTGCCATGGTGGGGTCATGTCCAGGGGGAGATAGGAGGAGGTATCTGAGAGCTGGTGCTTATCCTCTGCAGCATAGAGGTCAGTACACCAGACCTCAACAGCAACCCCCCCCCCCCCCCCCACCTTTTCAGCAGGCTTAATAACAAAGTGAGGGTTGGATCTAAGCACATAGAGTGCAGTCAGTTTAGAGGGAGACAGAATAGATTGGGTGAGGAGAAGGCAGAGAAATTGAGGTGACCAATGTCATATTGACAGTTGTCAATGAACAGACTGAGTGCAGGTAAAAGGCCAGAAGGAGGGGTCCAGGTGGAGGGAGAATGTTGGAACTGGGTGAAGGGGTCTGCAGGATGGGGAGAGAACTTTTGTCCAAAGGTAGAAGGCTCAAAGGTAGAAGACAGAGGGTGGTGGTGGAGGTGTTTTTCAGACTGGAGGCCTGTGATCAGTGGAGTGCTACAAGGATCGATGATGCGTCCACTACTTTTCATTATATATATAAATTATTTGGATGTGAACATAGGAGGTGCAGTTAGTAAATTTCTAACTGGCACCAAAATTGGAGGTGCAGTGGACAGTGAAGAAGTTTACCTCAGATTATAATGGGATTTTGATCAGATGAGCCAATGGGCTGAGGTCCTCAGGAGTGTTGCTAAACAAAGATACCTTGGAGTGCAGGTTCATAGCTCCTGGAAAGTGGAGTCGCAGATAGCTAGGATAGTGAAGAAGGCATTTGGCATGCTTTCCTTTATTGGTCAGAGTATTGAGTACAGGAGGTGGGAGGTCATGTTGCGGCTGTACAGGACATTGGTTAGGCCACTGTTGGAATATTGCATGCAATTCTGTTCTCCTTCCTATCAGAAAGATGTTGTGAAGCTTGAAAGGGTTTGGAAAAGATTTACACGGATGTTGCCAGGGTTCGAGGATTTGAGCTATGGGGAGAGGCTGAACAGGCTGGGGCTGTTTTCCCTGGAACGTCGAAGGCTGAGGGGTGACCTTATAGAGGTTTACAAAATTATGAGGGGCATGGATAGGGTAAATAGGCAAAATCTTTTCCCTGTGGTCAGGGAATCCAGAACTAGAGGGCATAGGTTTAGGGTGAGAGAGGAAAGATATAAAAGGGACCTAAGGGGCAACTTTTTCACACAGAGGGTGTATGGAATGAGCTGCCAGAGGATGTGGTGGAGGCTGGTACAATTGCAACATTTAAGAGGCATTTGGATGGGTATATGAATAGGAAGGGTTTGGAGGGATACGGACTGGGTGCTGGCACGTGGGACTAGATTGCATTGGATATCTGGTCAGCATGGATGGGTTGGACCAAAGAGTCTGTTTCCATGCTATACATCTCTATGACTCTATGATATGGTCCGGGTACTGGCAAGTGGAACTAGATTGGGTTGGGATATCTGGTCGGCATGGATGAGTTGGACTGAAGGGCCTGTTTCTGTGCTGTATAGCTGTATGACTCTGTGACTCTAAATGGGCACTGAGGCAAAGGCAACGAAAGAAGAATTCAACATCATGTAGTGCCCAAAATTCATTAAGGTGGGGAAGCAGAAGGATAAAGCTGAGACCTTTATTAAGTACAGAATGTTCAACATTGGAGAGCAGAAGATCAAGAAGGATGGTGAATTCCTGACAGGAGGTGGGATGAGGGAGGGGATGGAGTCCAAGTTAGGGGAGGAGGGGAAGATTCCAGAAGAGTATGAGTATCCTTGAGTTGTTGCATCCTGTGGACCTTGATGCCTGAAAGGAAAAGGAAAAGTTTCTTGTTAGCACGAACAATGGCCAGAGGATGAAGTGGAACTGTGGCGTGGTGCAGTCCTGAGCCAGCATGGGGCGATGCTGTTGAAGAGGGAGGATAGAATGTGTATGTGACACTGCATGACATTGAGTGTGAATCTCAGGATATGGCGGGAACAGCTGTTTGTGGAACATTGAACATAACAGAGATCCCTGTGAACCTGGCTGGATTCAAAGTTCAAAGGACAAAACTTGAGTTGGAATCACAATAAAGATAGTTGAGCCTTGTAGCATGTCAACCTCCCAATTCCCCCACCTCTGCTGCTGTTCTGGTCATACCTCCATCCTTTACTCACCTTGCGAGAACAAAAATAAGGTAGATGCTAGCCACCTTAACAGAAGTAAGTTTGAGGGGTTGGGAACCTTTTCATGACTTCCACTTCCCATTTCTTCCAAGAATATCTGACCCTGGAAATATTCAGCAAATATCATTCACATTATTATCATTGATCAACATATTACACCTACCAGACTTCATCCAAAATATCCTTTGAAGGAAGTTTAAAAAAAAGTCATTTGACATTTTATTATTGGATGTGTTCTTTTCTCTATCCAATTGTGTTTCTGTCAAGGTAGCCCTCTTCAAAGCTAATCTCTGGCCAGCAGCCATTACTTCATGCAATGTTGGCTGATCAATAAACAACAACAAGCTCAAGGAAAAAAAACCTCTTTTTGATCCTCATAAACATTAATGACTTAATCTATTTTTAAAATAAAAAGCATTCCTTCAGCAACTGACTATTGAACAGTTCATTTTGAAGGTCAGTGAATGTAAAATGTCTTCCATAGATACCAGCCTTTAATAAAAGAAGACCTAATCAGAAGTGTGTGATCATTAGGCAGATGTGAAACACTGATCAGGGCCCCTTTGGAGGTAGAGCAGTAAGACCATTCATAGATTTTTATATTCATAGTCTACCACAGAACTAATCAAGATCAAGCTGGAAACTTACCGGGTACTGACCCAGCACGTTCTCACGAATTAAGTGTGTCCCCCACCAAACTACTAGGAGGGAGGACATTAAATTCCATGCAGGGAGCGACACCTCAGGAGAAGTGTAAAAATACATTGTGGTCAACAGGATGGAACCCAAGCAAGCAACATCTACTGCTTGCTAGTCCTACAGATCCATAGTCATAGAGTGGAGCTGTTCGTCAGTAATAATTCTCAGTGATGTCAACTCCCTGCCTCGGTGGTGAAATCCCAGAACAGAGAGGCCATGAGGATTGAACAGGGAAGAATATTAAAAATGAAAGTATTCCTCACAAACTATGACAATTTATATCAAGATACAAAGATAAAAATATAGTTTGTATCAAAAATACACTCCTCATAATCTACTCCTTTAAATCACAGTTTAAAGCACTGCATATAAAAAGAACAACACACATACTCCATGCATGAAATAGGTCAGGGTGAAGCTGAAAGAGACCTGAGGTGCAATTTGTGTTTAGATTAAGTGCTTGAGGTGAGCCTAAATGGAAGGACACCTGCTCGGATGAGTGGATTGGGTTTTCTCACTTCTTAAGTTCTTCTTAGCTCATTACACATTCTATTACAACCCTCTGGCATTGCACAATGTAAATCAACCTCTGCTACTCCAAGAGTCATACCAAATGTTAAAGCTTTTTAAAAAGTGTATGCACAGTATTCCAGTATAGCTGACTTTCACACCAAAGTTGATAAAAAGCATGGACCATGTTTCTGTACTAAGCAAAAAATATCAGTTGTTTTAAGTAATTAAATGACAGCTCCAAATAAACCGATGTAAACAATGGGCATATAACACAACTAACTAAAACTCTAATCCCCTTCTAAATTCTCCCTTTACACACTCACATTCACACAGACAGATGAGCAAATATAAAAAATAGAAAATACAGGAAAGATATGTCAGCGGTATTTAGTTCCCAATTCCGATGTTAAGATGGCCTGTCTTCGCCTAGACCATTTAGTTATCGTTCTCTAGAAGCTTCCACTGATTTATAAGCGGTACAGAATGACTGATTCACTGCTAAAATGTCTCTGAATTATCAAATCTAAAGTCACAGCTCACAACAACTGCTGCAGGAATGGTTTTCTTCAGGTTTAAACTGAGATTTTTTTACGGCAGAGAATAGGCAGCTTCTGCTAGGGAGAACAGCTGCACTCAGTTCTGTGACATTCTCTCGCTCTCTGTCTCTGGAACTTGTTTCTAGTTACAGCCCACTCATTTACAGGTTGAACATGCCTCCAGGAATCACGCAAAGGAGCTCCGTCTATTTTGGTCCAACACTGGGTACAGAGCTAAAGTTGCTGGGCTTACTGTATGGGCTGTAAAATGCTTAAATAAGGACTTCAGTCATCCACAAGCAGGTTGGTGGGCCTCCCAATGCCTGCCCATCAGTCCCCACTCCCATAACATTTCAGTCAAGAAGAAGGGATGTAGGCCAAGAGCCATTCGCTGGATTTTACCATGCCCCAACCCTCAACCTTTAAACATGTTATGATTAAATTAGATATAGGTTTATTGTCACATCCTCAAAAGAGTACAGTGAAAAGTTTATAAGTCGCCACTTATGGCGCTATCTTAGATATAAAGATACCTGGGTACAGATTGGTGTTGGGGGGGAGAGGCGGGGTGTAAAATACAGTCCAAAATGTTAACTATTCGTGTTCAAAAATGTAACTTTATAATAATACACATGCTGCAATCAAATAGTTTAGTGTACTGATTTGAAAATAAGGTTAGTAGACATAAAGACATCTGTAGCTTTATGGGGCTGCTTCTTACATTTAACATCAGTTTAAGAAAGAAAACCATCAGACCATATGACACAGCAGAAGTAGGCCATTCAGCCTATTAATTTCCCTCTGCCATTCAGTGAGATTGTGGCTGATCTGATCATTGCCACTCCACTTTTCTGCCTTAGCCACATGACCCTTGATTCCCTTTGTGACTAAATATCTGACCATCTCAGCCTTTGAGTATCCTAATGACCTAGCCTTGACATCACTCCGTGACAAAGAGTTCCACAGATTCACCACCCTCTTAGAGAAAAAAAATCTTCCTCATCTCTGTCGTAAACAATTAACTTCTTACTCTGAGTCCTAGACTCTCCCACAAGAGGAAAACAGCCTGTTGGCATGCGACACATTAGTTGAGTAGGTCAGCTAAAGTAATGAAGTAAAAGGAGAAATTCAAAAATATGGGTGAGGTGGGAGTCGCATGTTGTGGCAGTCAAGGAGGGGAATCACAGATCAGGATGGGGTATCAGATTTGGGGGAGGGGATCTTAAGAGTTAGGGATGTCAATTCTGGACAGTACAAATGGAGTCACAGGTCATGTAAGGGCTAGGGGAGTTGGGTAACCATGGAGGAGGACAGTTTTATAGTTTGCCAGGAGTTAGAGCAGGTTCTAATGCCCATAAACTTTCAAGTTAACTATTCAAGTATGTAAGTTGGAACATTCAAAGTCTCTGGTTCTAGCTCAGAGTTGGGGACTTTATTGGAGGGTTCCAAAAGTTGGATAATTAATCATCAGAAGCTTCAACTTGCCAGGCTATTCCTATGAAGCCAGTTGTGTTGCGACTTACATATTATCCTGACACAGAAATCATGTCTACAGTGCTACCCATTGGGAGATCGGGACCAGTGTTGTGAGCTGTTGTTCTGCAAGCATGGAGAGGCAGCACACGGAGAAAATTATCAAAGCGACATTAGGGTTCTCATCATTTTTTGACGTGCTTGTGCACCTGCATGAGTGAAGTAAAAAAGGACCAGAAAAAAAGACAAAACAGTCTAGGAAAGAGAAAGCAAAACAAAAATGCAACGTACAGGCAATGTTTGAAAATGACAATGGGAATCTGCAGATCTTATAACTTACAATTGAGACTATTGCCAATCAGTTGCTTGGCATTTTTAAAATACATTTCTTCCTGGTGTTTTAATTATGACAATAATGGACAAGTGAACTTACGAAGTGTTTGTCCTCTAAAATCACTAACAGTGATTTCTAAACTTAGATTTTGTGTTAAGATACTCCACTTTATAGTTATTCACTGAGACATTCACTGATTTAGCAAGGAACCTAGAAGTGTGCCTGATAAATGGTACAATTAATCCTTAATTCTGCTGTCTTGAAACACATTGTCTTTAAATACAGTAAGCCAGAAAGCACATCACATGCAATGCCAATCAACTAACATAAGATTCAAGGCACAACAGGCAGCTGATGAGCAGTTTGCTTGACCTTGCTGTTCTTTGTATTGATGTTTCAGAGGATACTGTGTCCCTTAGAACCAATTGTGTAAATATTTGTTTTCAAATAGCTGTGTTTAGCAACACTACAACATGATGATTATAGTCTGGCCTGTTCTCTTGCCAAGCTAAATGATGATGGCTTTGAGTTGGAGTCAGTATCCAGATTTTCAGAAGATGGTGCAGCTCATTGTAATTCACTTGTACAAAAACACTTCACACCACCCACCTGTAAACTGATCACACTGTGATACAATACATAATAAATTGATGTAGCATCAGCTTTCTGCAACTGTATCCTGCTGATGCATTTATTAAACATTGTGCAATACAGTCAGTCTGACATGAATCTGAGACCTCTGATAACGAATGCTGACAACATGTTTTTTTCAGGTTCCGTAAAGGAACTACCTCATCCTGTCTCCTGTTGTGTATAACTACACGCTGTGTGGAGAGCCAGAAACAACACAATCTGTTGACTTTTGGCATTAGTTTTGACATTATTTATTGTTTATGGAGCCAGAATTCTGGATGCCATGCCCTTTACAAATAAATTTAATGAACAGTGAGTATTGTACCTTCATATTTTATGCATAATTTGCAAGATAAAATTGAAACAGAAAGTTCATTTTTACAGGAAGAAGCACAAACATTGTTATGTTTATAAATGTTCTTTTTAGTTATAGATACCAGTATTGATTTTTGATTAATTGAATTTTTGCACGTAGGGGTGACATCGTTCAATCCCAGGTTGGTATGATACTGTCTCCACTTGTCACGTTAGTTAAAAAGAAATGATGTACGGCAATGATACTTAAGGGCATTAAAAAGAAGTTAAGGGAACAGCCTGCAACTGGTTTGGCCACTATATTGTAGATCTATTTTCAGTTTTTGGATGTAAAGTTGTATTTAGCAGCATGAATAAGCCAAGCAAATAAGCACCAAGACTCAATCTTTATGGTGTGACTTGGCACGAATACACCAAAAATGCCCTAAACATTTGGCTAGAACTTGGATACACTCGGTCTGGTCTTCCATACTACCCTCCACCAATCCCTGTCAATGTCTCCATATCATAAGAACTGGCTCAGGCCGGCATATGGGGAGAACAGGACTTTTAGCCGAGGAGCTTTTACATCCTTTACCTGGTAATTAACGTAATGGTTATGTACCCAGCTTGAGAAGAGGCAATAGTTTCTTGAACAGTACTGGAAGTCAGGCCTAAGCCAAGACCTTGAACTTCAATAATCTTTGAACTATTTTCAGCCCATTATTTCGGGAACAATGAATGATTCAATAACGTTTCAAGGGAAACTCCATCACCTTACCTCCTTACCAGAAGGAGCAATCTGCAAGATTTCTGAGTGTCTTTTTACTGATAGGCACTAAGGATGTGCTCTGGTAGTGGAGGCACACAGCATTGACTGCAGACCTTCTTCCTGACCTTACATGCTCAGCTATACTGACACTGCAAAGTTTGAAAGCCCTCTTCTGCAGACATGGTGGTGGTATTCCATCCCCATAGATTTTCAAATTTCAGTTTACAAACAAAAACAAAAGCAAAAAAAAAGCATAATATACAATTTCAATTGTCAAATTCAGCAGTAGATGTAAAGTATTGAAAATTACATTGTGCATTTTGTCCATGTAAGACGACCATGCAAAAGTAACAGTAGAGGGAAGATAAAAGGGGAATAATGGATTCCATGTTTGAGCAGCATGTTCAGTTTGGATTCTGAAAGCATCATACTGAATCTTACTGTTTCTTAACCACAAATCTCTCAGTTGACTAGGCAAGATGTGGAGGAGGGAACATCAGTAATATGGGAATTTGTGTGAATTCCTGCTTTGTGGTGCTAGTGTGCTAAAGAATCCGTAGTGAGAATCAGAAAACAATGGCTTGGAAAACTACTTACCACTACTCATTGTTTGATTAAATTAATATTCTAATGACTTCACTTTACTTAGCAATTTCAAAATAAAATCATCCACCTCCAATTCATTCTGATGGACTTAAAGGAACACGGTCTGAAGGAGAATTTTTTTTGTTGAACACCTCTTTTCTTGGATGGGCAGAATACTGAAATTGTTAGCTAAGTTACTCAATGACAATAGCACACATTAAATTAAAAGGAGAAGCAAATATAATGCTCTTCAGAGTATTCACCTGTAAACATAGTGTACACAGCAATCATTACATACTGTAGGTGGAGGCTGCAATTGTATTGTTTATCCACTGTGGCTTGGCACCTTTAACTGTAATATTCTCATCCTTTGGCTTTGATTTAAAATTATAAGCAAGAATGTTATTCATGAGGCTAAATATGTTTTGGAGAATGATCTCCATGCTGTAACTTTTCTATGTATCCATGCATCTATTCTAAATAGCAAACCACTGGACTCATGGTAATGTTTGTTGTGTAAGGAAATGTACAAATGGTGATGTTGCAACTGATGATGTTAGTTCAACATCAGCAAAGGATGAAGTTGCAGAGAGAGCTATTGGCCACTACACTAGAGAGCTGTATTCAATAGCTGGTAATACAAAGATATAAAGAAACTGTAATGGAGAGTGTAAAAGATCCTTACCCTAGAATAAGGAGGAAATAGGAATACCAGTGACCAAGAGAAATGAGAACCTGGGAGAAACTAGCAGCCTCCGATATGTCTAGGCACACCCCCCACAGTGCACAAATAATTGGGAGCAGTATCAAAAAAATGCTAGCTGTGGGATTGCATAAAACATAGCATAAAGCAGTTTGGTTGTTAGTTGCTTGGTAATTTTTAAGGATGGATTTGCTTTCTAGTGAGAAACAATGGGCTGGGACTAAAAGTTGGATAGATAATTAGGGAGGTCAGCAGGAACTGCAAGATATTGCAACCACGGTATCTGTAGGCCTCACAGGATTTACCATCAACGGAGTGTGAAGGTAAAAAACCTTTAGTACCTCAGCTGGGATTACAAATCCATTGTCCTTTTCCTAAAAAAAAAATCACAGAACAAATGAACAAGCAGTGCTAATAACTGAAGTATATATTTCAGCGCCTGTATTGATCTATGCATTATGTGTCTTTTACTTGGACAGTGAGTGCAGATATCATTATTGCAGACATCAGCTTGAACACATTACTGAGACTTAGTGTGACAAAGCATTGAGATAACTTCAGCAGCAACAAAGTTATTAGCCCAGCGATGCTTTTATTTCAGCCATATTGTGTTTTTGAGTTCAATTTTCTCACATTGTCAAGCTCCAGCAGCTCTGAAGCAATCCCCAAATGATTTTTATTTCAGATACAGAAACAAGTTCTATGGTAACACTGTGTAACAACATGACTGCTTGTCAGTCACAATGGGAGACTAACTATAGAGCTTTAATTTGAATTCTTTCTCTGCAGACGGCATGTGCATCCAAAATAAAACTACAAGCTGTATGTGGACAGACTGTTCTGGTCATTCACATTTCAAAGACATATCTGCCATCAATAAAGGACTGAAAATATAATACTGTTCAAAATTTGTTGTTTTCTCAATGCCACCCTTCTTAAATAGAAGGGCAAGATTAGCTATCCTCCAACCTGTAGGGACTATTCCAGAGTCTATAGAATTTCGGAGGATGACCACTAGTGCATCTGCTATTTCAAGGGCCACTTAAGTATCTGGGATGAAAGTTATCAGGGCCTAGGGATTTATCTGTCTTTAATCCTGTTTATTCTCACAATATTACTTCCTTACTAATATTAATTTATTTCATTTCTTCCTTCCAATTATCTCCTGGGTCCTTCCATATTTTTGGAATGTTATTTATATTTTCCTCTGTGAAGCCAGAACTAATGTGTATATCTAATTAGTCTGCCTTATCTTTGTTCCCCATCATAAATTCCCATTTCTGATTGTAGGGGACCTATATTTGTCTTTATTCATTTTTTTTCTCCTCACATATCTATAGAAACGTTTACAATTGGCTTGCATGTTCTGTACAAGCTTACTCTCATAATGTACTGTCCCACTCTTAATTAGATAGACAATTGGCTAGCTATCAGAAGGTAATGCGTAAGAATAAATAGATCTTTTTTCAGGCTGACAGGCTGTCATGGGTTTTGTGCCACAGGAGTCAGTGCTGAAGCCTCAGCTATTTATGATTTATATAACTGATTTGGATGATGGAGCCAGCGGAATGGTAGCTAAATTTGCTGATGACACAAAGAAAGGACAGAAATTGAGTTGCAAAAAGGATATAAGGTGCTTACAAATGGAAATAGACAGGTTAAGTGAGTGGACAAATATTTGGCAAATGGAATTTAATGTGAGAAAGTGTGAAATTGTCCATTTTGGCAAGAAGAATAGAAATGAGCAGATTATCTAAACTATGAGAGATTGCATAGCTGCAAGTTGCAGGGTGATCTGGGTGTCCTAATACATGAATCACAAAAGATGAGTGTCCAAGTACAGCAAGTAATTAGGAAAGCAAATGGAATGCAAATTGATTAGGTAAAAATATGGATTTGCAGTTACAACAGATCAGCCATGATCTTATTAAAAAGGTAGTGCAGGCTCAGGAGGATGAATGGTCTACTTCTGCTCCTTTCCATGGGTATGTTGATAACTAAGCTCTGTGGTGCTGACACATCCAGTTATAAATGGTGGTGGACAATCGAAACCTACCCAGTGAAGGAGAGTGCACAGTTGTCTCCATTCTCAATAAAGGGACAGCCCACAATATCATGACAAGAGAGAAGGTTGAAGCACTTGCAAGAATCTTCAGCTCGAAGCGCCAAATGGACGATCCATCATGATTTCCTCCTAAGGTGCCCAGCATCATCGAGGTCAGCTTCAGCCAATTTGATTCCCTCCATGTGGCATTTTTCAATGTCGGAAGATATTAGATAATGCAAAATCTATGAAGCATCACAAATTTCCAGCAGTTGTACTGATGACATGGTGTGGAATTTTCCAACTTTCAGATAAAGAGCTTTGCCAAGTGAGATACATGGTTTAGAGAGATTTTTCTCAATCTCCACCTCATTAATTCTGCAATTGTGGCAGTTTTTAACTGGCAATTGTGCAGTCGGAGAGGCCGAAGCACTTGCTACTGCTGGGATCTTACGGCTTTCATGCCTCTGGTGCTGTACCTAAAGTACTAGATCTACATCATATACCTACATCCTATTTCAGATGCTTCAAGCAAGGAACCTGCCCTCACATTATGGTGCTTCATTCTCAACATACAACACATGACCCAGAGGGAAGAAAATCACTCTTCATGGCTGTGCAGGTACTGGTGAATGGGCTGTTGGAGAAAAGGGCAGTTGTATTTCTAGCCAATTGATACAGGAGGCCACACTAACAGTCCTAACCTACACACAAATTGCAGTTGAGGTCAATGTATTGTCCCCAGTGAAGCGGGCTGCCCAGAAGTGTGGAGTAAGAAGAAAGTCAGTGATCAACTTTGCTCCACATCCTCTTCCTGCCACCTCACACACACAGAGTTACCATGCACTCTAACCATACCAAATATCCAACTGGCCAATCAGTCTACTCTCAACCATCAGAAAGTTTGAATGTGTTGCTGATAGAACTATCAAGCAGGACTTAGCAATAGCTCACTAATACTTAATTTCCGTTCTGTTGGGATCATGTAGCTCCAGACCTCATCATATCCTTGGTCCAAATATGATTTTAAAAATCTAAACTTTAGATGTGAGGTGAGAGTGACTATCCTTGAAATCAATAAAGCATTCAGCTCAGTGTGGCATTAAGATTCACGGTCAGGTGTTGAATAAGGTAGCACACATACAATTACCAAGTTTGCAGATTACACAAAATTAGGTTAGAATACAAGTAATGAGGATAGCTTCAGTCTATAGGGGGTATAAACAGGTTAAATGAATGGGCAAAAACCTGATTGATTGTGCATAAAGTTGGAAAATGTGAGTTTGTACAAATTGGCAAGAAGAATAGAGGAGCTGAATATTATTTAAATGGAGAAAGACTGCAGAAAGCAGGGATATGGGGTTTCTAGTGCGTGCATCATAAAAGGATAGCTGCCAAATGGAATTTATTTTCAAAATCCAAATATATTGCAGCTACCTGTTCTTCTTTATCCAGCTTGTTTGTTATCCCCTCAAAGAACCGTCAGAACTGTAAAGTGGTCAGGAATGGTTTCCCCTTCATGAAAATGTCCTGGCCCTCCTTCATTGTATTATCTATTTCTAAATGCTTAGCTATTGCATTCTTTACAACAGACTTTAACATTTTGAGACAAATTGATTTCTAATCAGTAAGAGAATTGAGTATTATGGAGATACGACAGGAAAGTGCAGTTGAAGATGATCAAAACAGCCATGATCTCATTGATGAGCCAAATGGCTTTAAGGTCCTACTTCAGTATGTCAAAACAGAAAACTCCGTAATGAACTATAGAGAAACATTTAAAGGAATTTCAAATAGCACCAACTAGGCCAATGTAATATTCCTTGTATTATATGGTTGCTGGTTACAAAGAATGTCATTTTGTGAACGCTGAATGGTATATTTTGGCCAAGTGGCTGCATTTCTGACAGCCCCACAATCTCTCCTACCCTTGCTGCAGAAAAGAATGAGCTGGTCCCAGCAATGGGAACATTACTAATTGCTTCTATACAGATCTTTCAAAATATAGAGCTTCGCCCCTGCCCAACCCAGGATTATCAATGGCATTCTTGCATCTGTTCCTGGAAAATGATAACCAAGTTATGGTGTCATTTCCACCACAATTAAAGGGCATTAAGTGTTAGCCATGACTCATTCAGCACTCATACCTCTACAACATTAGATTCAACTCCAGGATTTGAGCGTGAAAATCAAGGCTGGTACTCCAGTGTTATGTTAAAGGTACATTGCTTTTGTTAGAAGTGCCTCTTTTGGAGAAGAAATCAAACTGAGGCCCAGTCTTTGCTCTCAGCTGGAGGTAAAGGATTCCATTTCCCTTATTGTTTTGGCCAATATTTAGCCGTCATCAAGATCATCAAAATTGATTATCTGATCATTGCAAATTGTGATAGTTTTCTGTGCATAAATTGGCTGCTACTTTTCCTACATTACAAAGTAATTCTTTGGCTATAAAGTGTTATAGAGATGCCCATTGGTATTGTTGAAATTATCTTTTTCCTCCTTCAGTTAAGTGTGTCCTCCCAAATGCATTTTTCCATCAAATGCACAAGAATTGATGCCCAAAAATCCACAGAACCCTTAAAATCTCTAGGCTCATTTCCTCTGCTTTACACTAAGGGAATTAATACACATCCAGTTCCAGGAGCTTGACAACTAGCCTGAAGTTGTTTATTCTACAAGTGGAAGTGACAATGCAAATCAAAATAAAGAAACAATAAACAGCTGTAAACCAAATTGGAAAATCTAGATGGCACATCCAGTGTCAGAGCCTCAAGCATGTTTGGTAAAGAGATGGAGCAGTGAGCCTAATAAAGGGCTAAGTTTCTAAAGTATTATTTAACAGCAATTTTATCACACTTCACTGAATCATATGTCAAGAGAATTGTTCTGTCAGCTGAATACAAGTCAATGATGCCCAGTGTTACTTCCACATGTGCAACTAGAAATTCAGTTATATAGCACTGTTTTGAGCAAAATTACAGAGGCTCCTATTACAATTCTCTGGGGATGTGATACACGATAGGTACATCCCCTGCTTGCACTAGTAGCTTTTGAGTTCTGTCCTGATATCACACAACTGATTGGTTGAAATCCCTCTGGGATTCCAAATTTTCTCGACGGTCCTATCCACATATTTGCTTGTCACTTTTCAAAGATCCAATATGAGGTTGCAGTCTGGGACCTATTTCAGTGTTCATTAAAGATCAAGCATCCAAACTGGGAGGAGTGTAACTTTTTCACAATGGTTTATATTGTACCACGTGTGAAGTAATCTGGAGCATTCCAGAGGAGTTTTGTATTGTGCTCTTGGATTTGCTGCAGGGTGTTGCTTTATTGCATGCTCACAAGGAGGGCAGAGGAATAGGTAACCTGTCTACACAAAGGGTGCAATAGCTAGGGGACAGCAAGTGCCCTCCCTCCTACCAGCTGCGCCGCCACGTATTAAGCTGCGCCCGCTCCCTGTTCCTCGCCTCGCTATCTCGTGGTACCGGTAGTAAACCCGAGAACACTACTCTGCAAATGCAGAACCTCTGCGTCCACAGGATAACAGGGAAATGGAGCAGAGGCTGCAAGCTCTATGTGTAATGCCCTCTATCAAGTTCTAGTCTGACACACTATGTTGAAAGGTGTCGTCCTGTCCCATCCAATTAAATGCTGTCACCAAACATAGCACTAGAGAAGCAACAGAAAACTCCACCTTGCATTCAGGCCATTCAGGAAGCAGCATTTGCATTAGGTTCACCAAACCATCTCTATGTATTTTTTTAAATAATAAAATTGAAAAAGTTATTGAGCATTTCTCCGCCAATGATATGCTTCTTACACATTTAGCAGCTGCAGGCTCAAACTTGAAAAATGATGATTAAATGATTGATTATAGTAATGCTTTGTCTGACTTGCCATGTACAGAAAGAGACAATATAGTACAGCAGTGCCCTTCAATGCTAGTTAAGGGTACATAGAAGTTTCCGTAAAATGTTCCTCATTAAACATCGAGAGTGTGGTGCTGAAAAAGCACAGCAGGTCAGGCAGCATCCGAGGAGCAGGAGAATCGATGTTTCAGGCATAAGCCCTTCATCAGAAATCAGCTTATGTTGGAACATAGATTCTCCTGCTCCTCGGACGCTGCATGACCTGCTGTGCTTTTCCAGCACCACACTCTTGACTCTGATCTCCAGTATCTGCAGTCCTCATTTTCTCCTCCCTGTTTCTTATTAAATGTCCAATTTAACTTGTGCTAATTTTTTTCAACAGCTATCCAATGAAATTCATCACTTATTTAGGGTCAGTTGTTTGACTCTTTGGCTGGGGTTTCTGAATGATTGTCGGACAGCCACAATAATGCAAGCTACTACAAGTTCCAAATCAAAAATATGAATGAAATTGCCTCCTGTCTATATTTCCCAGTGTTATAATATTTTCTAATTTAGTTAATCCAATTATTTATGTTTTTAAATTGCCAAAAATATCACGTGCTGCAACATTACTGAGCTGTATAAGCTTCTTCATTCAGACTGATCATTCCACTTCTGCTTTGAAAGCAAATAAAATTTTCAAGTGCAGAAATGTTAGACACCAACCATGTAGAGCTGGGTTGTGAGTGTCGAAATTAAAATGGGTGTGTTGATTGTTAGGAAAGATTCACTTTAATTTCCTTCTAAGAATGCAGCTGAGGGTTGTTAAATGTAAAATTTCTCCATTAACAGATGTTAAAAATGTGCTGAAGTAGATTTTAAACTAATTAAATTTTTGTCCTTTTTGTCAGCTTCTGCAAACAAGAGAAACTGCCAATCACCTTCCAGTCTTGTGTCGTCCCAAAGGATTGTCTAACCTCAGAATGGTCAGAGTGGAGTCCATGCTCAAAGACTTGCTACAGCACGACCACTACGAAAGGATTCCGTACCAGAACTTCCAGTATTAAGCAATTTCCTGTTGGTGGTGGGAAAGAATGTCCATCCCTAGAAGAGAAAGAACCTTGTGCTCCCCAAGGAGAAGGTGTGCCACCTTGTGCTATGTAAGTCTGTTGTTCTTAAAACTTTAGTGCTCACATTACTTAGCTGAGAATTGATCAACTGATTAAACAACAGATATGGTATAGAATGTCAATAAAAGCAATACAGTAAACACTCCAATTTTTCTGAAATATTTACACCCATTAAGAGAAGAGCTCAATAATTACAGCCATCTCGTGTCTGCGTCAAGAGATTCTCAAAGAGATATAACCATAGCCTAACTGAAGAGTCAGTCATTGCCTAATCCACTTCGCAGCAATGTACCTTTATCCTGTTCTCTGGAGTGTCACTGTAACTGTCTTTGTATCAGCCATTCAACTGGACTTTATCATTGCCAAGTTAAGGGCAGCATTTATCTAAGAAAGCTAGACTGGCAATATCCAAACAAATTTAATGTAGGACCTTTTACATCCAAAAAATCAGGAGACCTTCATCCTAACAGCTTAGGTTTAATTCAAAACTAGGTACAATAGCCATATGTTATTAGCTTGCAACACCTTTCAGGCCTGGATTGTTGCATTTTTCTTCATTTTGCTTCTTATACATTTTATATATTCCAGTTTTCCAAGATGATGCATTAATAGAGGACATGTGTGACTTCCTTCTAAGCTTCTGTTAGTTTCTTTCCAAATGTAACCAAAAGAAAGTTGTCTGGGGATGACTTTTTTTTTGCCTCTTTGCTTATAGGCAAATACCTGATCACTGACTGAAAAACCTCATTCTGACGTAGTTGAGATCAGATCCTTAAATGCCAAAGAGTCATAATCATAAATCCATATCTGTGGTTGACTACATCAGTACAGAAAGCTGCTTCTCTGTTGGTTGCATGATTTTTTTTCAATACTGTTGGCCTTGTAGTTTCCTTTCCATGTTAATCACCATTTGTTTGAAAATTCCTGGACATGTAGTGCTGGACAAAATTTACATTGCAGGTGAATATTATTCATTCAAATTCCATCAATGTATTAATCAACTTTTAAACTTATATTTCCAAAATCAGAAACATTTAAGAAGATCCAGTTACATTTCACCCTTGCTTTAGCATTGATTCTAATTGCTGAGCTTCTATTATTTGGACAGACAAATAACCATAATACTTTTCTTGAGTAGTTTATTAAGCATCCATTTAGTGTGATATTTTCATCTATTAATGTCATGTATTATTTCCATAACCTACTGATCAATTCAGTTCATCATTGCAGAAGTGTGGAAACATTTAGTATCGCAGATGTCCGAATAGTTTCCTGCTTCTTTATTCAACAGTAACCTATTATCTATTTTTTCTTATAGCTCATGATGTTCCACAGCTATTTCAAATTAATACACTTTTAGCCAAAGGGAGCTAAATGTGGCCAAATGGCTCCCTCAAATTGTATTCACAGGCTTTATCTTAATGATTGCATTAAAAAAAAATCTACTGTTAGTTTTTATGCAAATGAAGTGTTATTTAAGTATTCAGCAAACCATATTGAATGTTTAAATGAATATTTATTATTTTCAATTAGGACACAGAAGCCTGTTGTCGTAAAAAGAATGCTTTGCTTGATCTTAGTACTGCTATTGCTTAGTTTTGTGTGGGCAAGATTTCCCTCACTCTTCATTTACATTTATAGTCTTGAGATAAGAAAGTGGAAATGCTGTTATGTCTTATTGATAATGTCCATAATGGACAGAATCTTCTGAGCCTAGTTGGAGCTTTTGGAAAGGGGACAGGGAAACTTAATTAGACATGGGGCAAAAATCCAGTTTCCCAGTGGTAGCTAATGTTTTCCCAGAATCATTCAAGTATGCCAGCTTTCCTAGCCTTGCTGGTTAGGAACATCTTTTATATACAACAGCATGTCATCAATTTTCTGTCACACTCCAACCCATTGGAATTGTGTTTACAAGCTCAATCTTGTTAAGTGTAAATGGGAAACATGAGTTCACAAACCTGACTACATGTATGCAGCAAGTACCTGATGGAGTAGACCACATTCTCAAAGTTCTGGTGAGGACAAATTTCTTTCAGTAACTTGCTTCCTTCATGACTAAGCCACTTCTTTGTACAAGCAAATACACCGCAAGTGGTAAAGCGTGATGGGGTCAACAAAGTCGTGAGAAAGAACGGCATGGTGGCTCAGTGTTTAGCACTGCTGCCTCAGAGCACCAGGGACCGGGTTTGATTTTAGCCTTTGGTGACTGTGTCTGAAATTTGCACACCCTTCCTGTGTCTGTGTGAGTTTCTGCTGGGTATCCCAGTTTCCTCCCATTCCAAAGATGTGCAAGAGAGGTGAACTGACCATGCTAAATTGCCCGTAGTATTCAGGGGTGTGTAGGCTAGGTGGATTAGCCATGGGAAATGTGAAGTAACAGAGATAGGGTGGGGACCTGGGTCTGAGTGAGATGCTGTTAGAGGGTTGGTGCAGACTTGTGGGCCGAGTGGACTCCTTCTGCACTGTAGAGACTGTGTAATAGAAGTTTTAGTCTTATATAGTCATGGTTGTTTTTCTTAAATACTTATATGTTGACCCCTGACCACACTTAAAGGATGTGGTAGCCGGGGCACTGGAAGGATCCTGGGGAAGGAAGGTGTGAAACAGATGGGAGAATCACAGTGACAAGGACAAGGAAAACAAGGAAAGCAGGGAACTGCATGTTTCGGGTGGGAACAGAATGGGGTAATTATGTGCACTAAGGAGGGAGAAAGAGTAGGTGAATTGAGTAAGGATAGTTGAAGGCTAAGGCCTTGCATGGGAACCTGGATGGGAGTGGGATCAAATGGTTAATGAACACAAGGAGAGATTAAAGAAGGTTAGCAGAGGTGCCAGAGGAAAGGAGGATGATTTCTACAATAATTGAAGAGAAAATGCAATGTACAGGAGTAATGTTGAGGCGACTCAAATAATTAAATAAAAACATTTACAACCTCCATCCTTCTCCTAAATTTCTTTGCAAAAGAAGGTGTCACAGTTAATTCACAATACAATGGGAGGCTCAAGATCTGTTTACACTAGTTTCTGCACAGTGTAAACTCAAACAAATGATGGAATTGAAACAGAAACTGTAAAGTATTATATTGTGACCACTCTGTTTAGGCTTGGGTCTGAAGGCTGAAGCAGTTAATGCAGAAACAAAATGGTGAAGTAACTCAATTACCTCCTACACCAACATCTACACTATGTGTTGTGATTAATTTAATACTGAAACGAAGGGCATCTAAGACTCACTAACAGTGGTGGCGGTAGTGGGCGTCTATTTCACATTCAACTAACAGGACCATTCCCATACCTATTCATCTAAAAGATAAGGATGTGGGGGTATAAATAAAGGCAGGCTGCAGCCTGATAAGGGCCCAAAGGAGAAGATTAATTATGTTATGATGTCAGACAGAAAACAAAAAAGCTATCCTTGATGTTCCACCAGCCTAACCCAACAGGTGTACTAGCTTTGCTGACATTAAGAAAAAGGAGGAAGAGAAGACAAAATGCCCAGTTTCAACACATTAAAAGACATGAGACACAGGAGTTTGCAGCTATGTGTGAATAAGCAGTGCTTGAAGAGAGGCGCCAGGGTCTTCAGCATCACTGAGTATTGGTGCACAGAGAGAGGGTGTTCTGAACCTGTTGCAGTTACCTGCACACATGAGTGGAAAGCAGTGGTGGAGGCATCTGTGTCCGACAAGGGAAGCTGGCACCTACTTCTGTCAAACCTGAGCTGTGCAACTTGGGAGGCAATGACATGTGTCTGTGGCTTGAAGACCACAGTAGAATTGAACCTCCTGCCCACTAGCTCCTTTCAAGTTCAATTGGAAACATGCATGACATCTTCCAGTCAGCATCCCACCAGTCTCTGATGTCATTTCCACAAAAGCAGTAGAGACTCACCTACTCACCATGGACTCAGAGAGCCAAGATTCTGTGACTGTGTTTAAAGGCCTATATGGTTCAAGATGCAAGCTCCATTGAATCTTAATGAGAGGCTTTTAGTTTAACAAAATATAGTTCATTGTGTGATTACAATTAGTTACCAGTTACATTAACTCATTAGATGTTAAAAATCACACAACACCAGGTTATAGTCCAACAGGTTTAATTGGACTATAACTTGGTGTTGTGTGATTTTCAACTTTGTACACCCCAGTCCAACACCGGCATCTCTAAATCATTAGATGTTGTTAATAAGGCTAATGGAACACACTGAGAACTCATCTGTTCACTTTAAATTCCAGAGCTATTTTCCCAATTTCTCCACTCAAGTCTGGAGGATATCATCAGATTAGTTGGGACTTAATGCAGCCTCCAACATTAGCCTTTCAGAATCATTAGCTTAGATAAAATCTCCCCAGAACCCTTTCCACACAATTACAGTCAATATTCATGTGATTATTATATTTTTCTCAACACAAGTTACACCTGAATCACTGATAACATAAATTCAGCCTGTTTGGAGGTTTCGCAATTCATCCAGAATTTGGATTTGGAAGATTGATAGGTCTTTGGCTTGAGGACTGTTCACCTTGATTCTGACATTGACCATAAAGCTGAGTTTCCCTCCCTTTCTACACAAAGCTTTACAAAGTATTCTGTAACAGTTTTCACTATTGACCAATGATGTATAAATGATCAAAACCAATTGTACTTAACTGTGAAAGTAGAACAACCTTATCAAGGGCAAGGAGAATATTTTTCTCAGAGTCATAATTAGTTCAGTGGTTAAATTTTTTTCAGCTCTGACTGTATTAAAGTTATCAACTGTTCAAATTAATGTGGAATTTGGGTTACTTTTAAATAGTGGGAGATCAATATGAATCACTAATGAAGTGAATGCTAATGTTGCTATTTAAATATGAAGCATACTTTGAAGTAGATTTTTAGAAAATGTCTATTATGCTTCATCCTGATTGTGTATTATTCATGAATTCACCATGTCTTGGTAGACTAACTTCCCAATTATTTGATTTCATTTGCATATTAAATAGTTTGTATGAGGGCTTTAATGTATAGCAAAGAGTGACTTAAGCTCTGGATATCTTATATGAAAATTGAAGCTGAAACATCACATTATTGTGGACCTTGTAAATTCAGGAGGTGTAATAACATTTATTTGTTAACTGGAATGATAACTCACGGATACATTACTCACAAAACCACAGAATTGTTATGACACAGAAGGAGGCCATTTTGGCTCATCATACCTGCACCAGTTCTTAACATGAGCAAGATTACTTCATGCTAATATCCTGCTTCCTCCCTAAACCCTTCAACACTATTTGTATCCAAATAATTATCCAGTACCCTCTTGAGTGCTTCAATCAAATCTACGTTTTTCTGTATTTACGCATGGGATGTTTGTGTCTCTGGCTAGACAAGCATTTACAGAGGAACCTCAATTATCCAGCATTCGATTATCCGAATATCAGATTATCTGGCAAGATTGCAAGGTCCCTATGCTTGGCTAAACTATGTTATCCAGCAGGAGAAAGTGAGGACTGCAGATGCTGGAGATCAGAGCTGAAAATGTGTTGCTGGAAAAGCGCAGCAGGTCAGGCAGCATCTAAGGAGCAGGAGAATCGACGTTTCGGGCATGAGCCCTTCTTCAGGAATCAGGATTCCTGAATGCTCCTTGCCCGCGTCCTTCGGATAATCGAGGCTCCTCTGTATTGCCCATCCCTAATTGTCCAGAGGACAGTTAAGATTCAGTCTCATTGCTGCAGATCTGGAGCCATATATAGGCCAGACCTGATGAGAATGGCAGATTTCCTTCCCTAAAGGGCATTAGTGGATTCAGATGAGTTTTTCTGACAATTGGCAATGATTTCATGGTCATCAATATATCCTCAATTACAGATTCTTTATTGAATTCAAATTTCACCATCTGCTGAGGCATGATTTGAACTCAAGCCCCCATAACTCTTTACTTTTTAGCTAAAAAATAATCATAAATTGCATGCTTCTGCCCAATCTCTTTGTGAGGAGGGATAGTCACGTATCCCATGTATCTGCACTATCATGTATCTACACTGGATGGTATTGTGCTGATGTGGGCACGCATGTCTTATTGTTTTCTTTTTGTGCTCACTCACTTTAATGCTTTGTAGAAAGCTGCCACTCTCAGTCTGCTTCAAATTGCTTTCTTTGTGCACACTGATTGTCTGTGCAGTGTTCCCACTGTCCCAAGCTGTTTGCCTCTCTCTCAATCAGTCAGTCAGGAAGCAAGTGGGCATATTTACTGTGTGGCACTGTGCTACATCAATGTCAGAGCTACAGCATGGGCCAGCAACTTATGTGACCAATATATTGCACATGCTTCAAGCAAATAGCCATGTGTGAAATTCGAAGGTGAAGAGTCCTTAGTTGGATAAAAGGGGACTACAGTCTGTCGGGGGTGGGGGGAGTGGGTCGGCGGGGGTTCTACCACAGTCACTCAAGGGGCTTAATCAGTTATATTGCAGTTAGTCCTGTGAGACTAGGTTCCTCGCAATGAGACAATGGGAGGAATTGAGTATGATAGAAGTGGATACAAGAGCAGGTAGTGGTCGTACATGAACAGGAGAGATAGTGATGTGTCCCAGTGAGTGAGTAGGAAGCACAGAAGGTATAAAGGTTTGGTAGTTTGGGAAGGTGAGGTAGGCATTAGACTTTGAGTCAATATATGTATTTAGAGGAAATCGTAGTCCATGAACCTTGGTGAGATGCATGTGCAGTGGCAGAGTTAGAGTGAGTGTGAGATCGTAGAGCCATGATAGTGGCAACTAACTTGCAGAAAACTGAAGACTGAAGATCACTAACCTTCCTGCAACATTGTTGGTTGCCTCTCCTTAAATATAGGACACATCACTGACCTGTGCTGCAATTTCTGTGTAGGCTGGCTGTGCATGTTGCTGTAGCCTCCTTTAGCAGTCAGCAAGAAAAGGAGGTGCCCTCCTTTCCAGCACCTCATTTACCAGTCTCTCGGCTCCTGTTCTGGAAGGAGAGTGCTGTTTTGCCTTTATTCTGAGACATTTTCATAGTTTTGCCTCACTTTTTGAGAGTTGGTTCCTGGCCCCTGCAGCCTTTGAACCCGTGTGTGGTTGGGCATTAAATAGACACAAGAGGCATGTAAGCTGGGAAGGATCTACCATTGATGAGCTTTTCCACTTCTTATTGGCCGCACAATTCCTCAAAAACATCCTCTCAACAACTTGGTCCTGTCATGAATGTGTTGAATAGCAAAAGATTGTTTGAGAAAATTCACCATGAGCCATGGGGTGAATTTATCTGCACATGGAGAAATCCAGCTCCTGGAATGAAATTGAATCTGACGGCAGAACATGAATGACCAACTTGAACTGAAGTCATTTGGGCCATTATTTTGTGCTAAGTGGTCATACATGATCATTTCCCATGGAAGCAAATATTTGAAACATATTCCTCTTTGCTCTAATGTGAATCGCCCATACATGTTTCCCCAAATAAAAAAACACGAACTAAGTAATACCTCTCCCATTGCAGAGATCAATGCCTGACCCGATTAGATAATTGGGAAAGAGCCGATTCACTGAACCATAATTTGAAAGAAACTAGAGTTAAAAGCAGTTTATCACTTTAACATTTATCACACGCAATGGCCCTTCACCTAAATTTCTGAACAAGAAACCATTCCCAGTCAGCAGCATTTACTTCTATATAGACACAAGACGTTTAGCTGCATGGAGTATATTTGTATGTTTGCATTCACAAACTGTGCAATAATCCAAATTGGGTCAAAATTATATTTTCTCTATTAAATTTCAGAGGCTGGTTGAAGTGATAGATTGAATTTGACATCTCTTGACACTTGCATTCACAATGAGTGTATCGGGACTACACATTTGGAAAATTCAAGTATTTTGTTTCTCTCCTAATAAAGACCTTGGAGAAAAATATTATCTTGGGACATATTGCATTGCTTACTCCATTTAAATGAGTAATTCTTGTCAGTGACATAGAACGTTATCATTGACATTCACAAAAATAAATGTACTTTAACTTCACAAAGTTATTAAAATTCTTTGAGGATGTATAAAGCAGGGCTGATAAAATGGAACCAGTAGATATACTTTACTTAGATTTTCAAAAGAGACTCAAAAAATAAGACGTCAATTAAAATGTTGCAGCACAGGGTGGCTAAGTGGTTAGCACTGCTGCTTCGCAGTGCCAGGGGCCCGGGTTCAATTCCAGCCTCGGGGGAACTGTCTCCGTGGAGCTTGCACATTCTCCCTGTGTCTGCCTGGGTTTCCTCCAGGTGCTCCGGTTTCCTCCCACAATCCATAGATTGTGCAGGTTAGGTGGATTGGCCCAAGTTAAATTGCCCATAGTGATAGGGGAATGGGTCTCGATGGTTACTCTTCGGAGGGTCGGTGTGGACTTGTTGGGTCGAAGGGCCTGTTTCCGCACTGTAGGGAATCTAATCTAAAATAAAAGTCCATGGTCCTGAGGAAAATATATTAGCGCAAGTGAATAATTGGCTAAGTAATAAGAAATAGTAAATAAAAAAAAAAGATCTTTTCCAGGTTGATGATCTGTAACTTGTGGAATGCTACATGTATCAGTATAATCAGTTTGTTAAAGACTTTAATGAGAGGACCAATTGTAGTAAAATTTGCGGGTGATACAAAACAAGATGTCAGGAGGATACAAAGAATTCACAGAGGAATATAAATAGGGTAAGAGAATAAGAAATTACTTGGCAGATAGAGTACAACGTGGAAAAATGTGCGGTCCACTTTGCAGAAAAAGTAGCAAAGCAAAATATTTAAAGATATTTAAAGAGAAACTGTAGTGGTGCAGCGCAGACTGATCTGAGAGTCCTTGACTATGAATCACAAAGCATGAGCGTGTGGCAGTAGAAGACAAGTAGGAAGGCAAATGGAAAAATGACGTGAGTTACAAAATGGATGGAATATAAAAGAAAGGATATCTTCTTACAACTGTACAGCACATTGACCAGACTACACCGAGAGCACTCATATGGTTATGTTCTCCTTATTTAAGAAGGGCTATATGTGCATTGAGGAATTCAAAGAATGTTAACTGGGCTGATTAGAGAGATGAAGGGGCAGTTCTATGAGGGAGTATTGAACAGATTGGAAATGTACTCACTGGAGTTTAGAAGAATGGAAGATGGTCTGATTGAAACATATAAGCTCCCAAGAGGCTTCACAGGGTAGATGCTGAGAGGATGTTCATGAGGGAATCCAAAACTAAGATGTAAATGAATAGGAATTTCTTCCATCAGGGGAGGGTTATTAATCATTTGAATTCTTTTCCCCAGAGAATAGTCGATGCTGGACCATTAAATATATTCAGGGCTGAGTCAGACAGATTTTTGATCTGCAATGGAGTCAGGGGTTATGACAGGCAACAGTAAAGTGGAAGTAATGCTAGAATATGATCATCAATGATCTACTGAATGGCAGAGAGATTCTAGGAATCAAATGACCTACTCCTATTCTATTTATTCTGACCATACTCTTCCTAAAATCATGTTGATAATTGCAGTTCCACTTGTTTTCTTTACAAACTAATATTTATTACGGAGGATTAACCAAGTTTTAAGGCTTAAAGTGCACTTTTCCCCTTTATTTTGTGACAAATATATATTTGAACTTGTGTCTACTATCTTTACACACATTATTTGCAAAATGAAACTGTATGAAAGCATTCACTTCAAAAGAGTATTCTCAATACAGCTTAGTGTCATCTAATGTGAAGTTCATCCCTTTAGAAATAAAATCCTTCATCAAATTGTGTTTTTTCCAGTTGAATTATTTTATGGCTTTCATGTGCAAAACTCTTGTACGTCTAAAGAAAAATCCTCTTATGATTAGAAAGGAATGTTTTGACATTGGTTTAAGGAATAAAAATGTCAACTGTGATCTTCAGCAATACAATAATGATAACATTGTAAATTTCTATTTACTGTCATTTTTCACTTTGTTCACTTTAAAGAGGAGTACTTTAAATTCTCCAATCTCTGAAGGCTAGTGACAATCTCAATGAGATACAGGGTTATTGGTGCAAAGTGCCTTTTGGTATACCCCTGTGATCATTATGATTGAGCTTGGGCAGTTGGTATAGACAGGTTCACTAACTTCAATGAATCTGATTCTGTTTTACCATGTTCAGCAGAGATCAAACCTGTCAATTTTTTTAGTTTTTTATGATATGCCGTTGAAGTTGTACCAGTTGCATGAACTTCATTCAACCATGATTTTTTTGATTCATGTTACGCATTTTGAGGTGTGGAATTTACTTAAATGAGTAAAACATGCAAGCCTTATCCCAGCTGGACCTTGAAAGTTTCAATAGGACATGATGCAGCAGCTATAGGATAAGCAAGAAAAAACTGAATAATTACCTTCAAAATAGTAAAATAAAATTGGATTAGCATCATATAGAGGGCACATTCAAGCTAAGGGCATGAATACCAGTTTTTTAAAAAATAACTGATAACTGCTAAGGGCAAATTTAAAGTGGGATCTCTTAAAACAAAGGTTGAAAGACCTTTTTTTCTGTAAATGCTGTTGTACATTTGCACAGAGCTTTGGGGGAATATACCTTTAAGATGCTCAAGTATAAGAGGAGTTTATTTTGCTGCTTGTACATTCACTCAGTGAGTCTGAAAACAAGCAGCCAGTCAGACTTTTTATTTTATTTGAATGCATTCACTGTTTGTGGCCATTGCTGGCTGTGCCAACATTTATTGCCCATCCCTATTGCCCTTGTGAAGGTGGTGATGAGGAGCCTTATTGAATGGTTGCAATCTGATATGGTCCAGGTAAACCTGCAAAGCTGATGGGAAGAGAGTTCCAGAATTTTGACCTAGCAACACTGAAGGAATGGCAATATATTTCCAAGCCATGATAATGAGTGGCTTAGAGGGAACTTGCAGGTGACGCTCCTATCTACTTGCTGCCCCTGTCTTTCTCGACGGTAGTTGTGATGTGTGTTGAATATGATGACCGACTTGACACTGACATTTTTTACAAACCCACTGACTCCCACAGCGACCTGGATTACACCTCTTCCCACCCTACCTCTTGCAAAAATGCCATCCCGTATTCCCAATTCCTCCGCCTCCGCTGTATCTGCTCCCAGGAGGACCAGTTCCGCCACAGAACACACCAGATGGCCTCCTTGTTTAGAGACCGCAATTTCCCTTCCCACGTGGTTAAAGATGCCCTCCAACGCATCTCGTCCACATCCCGCACCTCCGCCCTCAGACCCCACTCCTCCAACCGTAACAAGGACAGAACGTGGGCGGTACGGTGGCCCAGTGATTAGCACTGCTGCCTCACAGCGCCAGAGACCCGGGTTCAATTCCCGCCTCAGGCGACTGATTGTGTGGAGTTTGCATGTTCTCCCCGTGTCTGCGTGGGTTTCCTCTGGGTGCTCCGGTTTCCTCCCACAGTCCAAAGATGTGCATTGGCCATTCTAAATTAGGTAAGGGGTAAATTAGGTAAGGGTATGGGTGGGTTGCGCTTCGGTGGGTCGGTGTGGACTTGTTGGGCCGAAGGGCCTGTTTCCACGCTGTAATGTAATCTAAACGCCCCTGGTGCTCACCATCCACCCTACCAACCTTCGCATAAACCAAATCATCTGCCAACATTTCTGCCACCTCCAAACAGACCCCACCACCAGGGATATATTTCCCTCCCCACCCCTTTCCGCCTTCCGCAAAGACCGTTCCCTCCGTGACTACCTGGTCAGGTCCACGCCCCCCTACAACCCACCCTCACATCCTGGCACTTTCCCCTGCCACTGCAGGAACTGTAAAACCTGTGCCCACACCTCCTCCCTCACCTCTATCCAAGGCCCTAAAGGAGCCTTCCACATCCATCAAAGTTTTACCTGCACATCCACCAATATCATTTATTGTATCCGTTGCTCCCGATGCGGTCTCCTCTATATTGGGGAGACTGGGCGCCTCCTAGCAGAGCGCTTTAGGGAACATCTCTGGGACATCCGCACCAATCAACCACACCGCCCCATGGCCCAACATTTCAACTCCCCCTCCCACTCTGCCGAGGACATGGAGGTTCTGGGCCTCCTTCACCGCCGCTCCCTCACCACCAGACGCTTGGAGGAAGAACGCCTCATCTTCCGCCTCGGAACACTTCAACCCCAGGGCATCAATGTGGACTTCAACAGTTTCCTCATTTCCCCTTTCTCCACCTCACCCTAGTTCCAAACTTCCAGCTCAGCACTGTGCCCATGACTTGTCTGGACTTGTCCTACCTGCCTATCACCTTTTCCACCTATCCATTCCACTCTCTCCTCCCTGACCTATCACTTTCATCCCCTCCCCCACTCACCCATTGTACTCTATGCTACTTTCTCCCCACCCCCACCCTCCTCTAGCTTATCTCTCCATGCTTCAGGCTCACTGTCTTTATTCCTGATGAAGGGCTTTTGCCCAAAACGTCAATTTCGCTCCTCTTTGGATGCTGCCTGAACTGCTGTGCTCTTCCAGCACCACTAATCCAGAATCTGGTTTCCAGCATCTGCAGTCATTGTTTTTACCCTCTGTTGAATGCACTACCTCACGATCTTTGCAGTGCATCTTGTAGATGGTACACACTACTGCTACTTACCATGGAAGGTGGTGGAGGAAGTGAATATTTGTGGAAATGGTATCAGTCAAGACGGTAACTTTGTATTGGATGATGTCAAGTTTTTCAAAGTTCTTTGAGCTGCATTCATCCAGGCAAGTGGAGAGCATTCCATCACACTCCTTACTTATGCCCAGGACAGGCTATGAGAAATTAGGAAGTGAGTTCTCACTGTAGGATTCCAAGCCTCTGGCATGCTTTTATAACCATAGTGTTTATATATTTAGTCTTGTTAACCTCCAGGATTTTCACCATGGTGGAATTCAGTGATGAAAATTCATTGAATGCTAAGGGATGGTGGTTAGATTCTCTCTTGTTGGAGATGGTCCCTGCCTTGCATTTGTATGATGTGAATGTAACTTGACGCTTGTCAGCCCAAACCTGGATATTGTCCAGGTCTTGCTACATTGAACACCGACTGCATCGATTTCTGAAGAGTCATTAATGGCGCTGAACATTGTGCAAACATTAACAAACTTCTCCACTTTGAACTTTATGATGGAAGAAAGGCCATTTATGAAACAGCTGAAGATGGTTGGTCCCTGACAAAAAAAGGTGTCCTGGAGCTTGCTGACCTCCAATAGCCACAAACATCTTCCTACGTGGCAGGTTTGACTCCAACCAGCAAAGAATGTTCTCCTGATTTCTATTCACTCCAGTTTTGATGGGCTAAATAATGCCATATGCAGTCAAATGCAGCCTTTTGATGTGGGGGGTGGTCCTTTTCACCTGATCTCTAGAATTTAGCTCTTTTGTTCATATTTGAATTAAGATTTTAATGTGGTCAAGAGCTAAGTAGCCTTGGTAGAACCCCTACTGAGCATCAGGTTGCAGGTTATTGCTAAGCAAGTGCTACTTGATAACACTAATGATGACACCTTCCCTCACTTTACTGATAATAATCAACTGATGAGGCAGTAACTGGTTGGGACAGATTTGTCCTACCATTGATGCAAGTCATTCCTGGGCAATTTTCCACATTGTCAGGTAGGTGCTATTGTTATTGCTATAGTGGAATGGCTTAGCTAGGAGCGCAGCAAGTTTGGATGTACCTCTTCAGTACTATTGCCAACATGTTGTCAGTTTGCAGTACGCAGTGCCTCGAACTGTTTTTGATATGATGTGAAGTGAATTGAGTTAGCTGAAAATTGTCATCTGTAATGCTAGGGACATCTGGAGAAGACCGAGATGGATTATCCACTCGGCAATTCTGGCTGAAAATGGGTGCAAATGTCGCAGCCTTATATTTTGCATTAATGTGCAGGGCTCCCCCATCATTAAGGATGGGGGTGTTTGTGGAGGCTCCTCCTCCAGTGAGTTGTTTAATTGTCCACTACTATTCACTGGCTGGACTTCACAGTTTAAAGCTGATCAGTTCATTTGTGGAATTGTTTAGCTCTGTTGATCACTTGCTGCTTATACTGTGTGGCACACAATTGGTCCTGTTTTGTAGCTATATCGGGCCATGAGGTTGAAAATTGTATTTGAGGACAATTCTGCTGCTGTTGATAGGTGCCTCATGCATACCCAGTCTTGAGTTGTGAGATATTTTTGAAGTCTATCCAATTTAAGACAGTGATAGTGCCATAGGATGCAATGGAGGGTATTCTTAATATGAAGATGAGACCTTATCTCCACAAGGACTGTACAGTAGGCACTCTAACCACTGCTGTCATGATCAGGTTCATCTCTAACAGGCAGATTGGTGAGGGTGAGGTCAAATATACTTTTTCCTTTTATTGATTTACAGACCCACTCTAACTGCTATGCCCTTTAGAACTTGAAAAGCTCAGTCAATTGTGGTAATGGACGTTGAAGCTCCCCATTTATTGTTGCATCCTTATCACCAAGAGGTGGTCACATAAAGGAGTATTAATTCATTAGTCAAGGGGTGTGGAGGCAGTATATGATAACTATTGTCCATGTATGATCTGTGTGATGAGATGTAACAGGGTCTGGAGCCAATGTTGAGGACAACTAGGACAACTCCCTTATGACTGTATACCACATTACTATGTCTGTTAGCCAGATAGACAATTATGTCTGTCATATAAGAGTAAAACGTTAAGAGTATACTATATATGTAACTCTTAGGTAACTAACATAGTTAATAACTTCCAGACAGCTGTCTAAATGAGAACTTGACCCTTTGCGTTATATGCTATGTGGGCAAACATATTGTAAATCACATCTTGTAACAGGGGTTAATGTCAAAATGAACCAATCTAGTTTTCTTATGCACACGCTGTCTTTAAAACTGCAGGAAACTTGAGACAAGAAACATTCACCAAGGACACTTTGTCAATAGTATGACATTTATGAAGTAATAGTATCTAAATATTATGTTTATAGTCTCAAAATGTCTAAATGACGGACAGGCTACTTTGATCCAAATATAACTTTATTTGTTTATTTCTTTTGTAAATGAGGGTTCTAGTAACTGTCCAAATGAATATGAGACACGATGTACTTTCATGCCAAATGGACAAACATTATTTCTTCAGGACTTGACTCAACTTTCACTGTGTATTTGGTTCAAATAACAAATTCAAATTCAAATTTAGGATACTCAGAACTGAATATATCTAGACCTTGCCTCCCTGTGCAACTATTATAATAATATTATTAGCTACTATAATAACACCTTTATGTGCAAATATTAAAATCACAACTGCAAAAATATCTGCAAATAAAAAGCTAAAACCTCTTTAAATGAAAGCCTAAGAAGCTGGTATCACTAGTCAAAAGACTGTCCATTGTTATTTCAGTATCAGCTCTAAAGGGAGATAGTTGCAACTTGACTAACCCTTAGTTAACACCAAGAGTACTTTGATAGGTGTGAGAATTCAAAATTTCTGAGAAAACAGGAGGCTGGAAGAGCCCCACAAGAAATCCCAAACTTATTGATTTCTCGCTATAGAATAATACTGCTGGCAAAACGGGTGTTTATTGCAGTTTACCTGATTGGCTCACAAGGCCGTTTCAGAGGGCACTTAAGAGTTAACCACATTGCTGTGGGTCTGGAGTGACATGGAGCCAAGACCGGGTAAGGATGGCAGCTTTCCTTCTCTAACAAGCATTAATGAACCTGATGGTCTTTTCAAATAACAATTGTCAATTGTCATGGTCAGCATTAGACTTGCTTTTAAAATTTCATATTTTGTTGGAATCAAATTACATCCTCTGTCATGTTGGGATTCATGTCCTAGGAGATAGTGAGGACTGCAGATGCTGCAGAGTCAACGTCGATAAAGTGCATGTCCCCAGAGTATTATCCTGGCAGTCATGATTACCAGCCCAGTAGCAGTACCATGATTGCACTGCTTCCCTATCTTGATTTGATTTGATTTATTATAGTTGCATGTACCTAAGTACATTGAAAAGTTTTGTTTTGTGAGTTGTACAGACAGATCGTACCAAACAAGGACATACAGATCATAGGGTGCTTAGACAGAGCAAGGCATACAGGTTACACTACACAGGAGGTGCACAGAGCAAGATCAGTGTGAGCAAGATCAATGTTATTTGAAGTTAGAGAGGTCCATTAAGCAATCTAATAACAGCAATGTAGAAGCTGTTCTTGAACCTGTTGGTGCATGTGTTCAAGCTTCTGTATCTTCTGCCTGATGGAAGAGATTGGAAGAGAACATCCCCAGGGTGGAAAGGGTCTTTGATGATGTTTGCATCCTTTCCACGGCAACGAGAAGTGTAAATGGAGTCCATGGATGGCTTCCAAGATGGTCTGGGCTGTATACATAACTTTCTGTAGCTTCTTATGATCCTGGGCAGAGAAACCATACCAGGCAGTTCTGAACCTGAGCAGAATGCTTTCTCTGGTGCATCTGTAAAAATTGGTGACGGTTGCTATGGACATGCAGAATTTCTTAAGCCACCTGAGAAAGAAGCGATGTTGTTTAGCCTCCTTGACTGTCACATCTACGTGGGAGGTCCAGGACAGATTGGCAGTTATCATCACTCCTAAGAACTTGGCTCTCTCGACCCTCTCAACATCAGCTCCACTGATGTAGATAGGGGTCTATCCTCCTCCTGTCATCTTGAATCAATGATCCGTTCTTATGTTTTGCCAACATTGAGAGACAGATTGTTATCATTGCACCATGACACTAAGCAGTCAATCTCCTTCTGACTCATTGTTGTTTGATATTCGGCCCACCATGGTAAACTTGTAGATGGCATTCATACAAAATTTGGCTACACAGTCATGGGTGTATAGGGAGCTGATAACATATCCTTGGGGGATCCAGTATTGATGGTTGTCATGGAGGATGTGCTGTTGTCTATCTTCATTGATTGCAGTCTGTAGATCAGGAAGCTGAGGATCCAGTTACAGAAGGCAGAGCTGAGACCTTGGTCTCAGAGTTTTGAGATCAGTTTGGTAGGGATTGTGGTGTTGAAGGTGGAGTGTAGTCGATGAATTGGAGTCTGATGTAGGTGTCCTCGTTATCCAGATGTTCCTGGGATGAGTGCAGGGCTATGGATATGGTGTCCGCTGTGGACCTGTTACATCGGTCGGCAAGTTGCAGGTGATTGAGGCAGGCTGGGACACTCGAGTTGATGTTGACCATGACCAGTCTGTCAAAGCACTTCATGATTATGGAGGTCAGAGCCACTGGGTGGTAGTTGTTGAGGCACATTACATATGTTGTCTTTGGTACTGGGATGATGGTGGTCTACTTGAAGCAGGTGGTGACTTCAGATTGTAGCAAGGAGAGGTTGAAGATAACAGTGAATACCTCCACCAGTTGGTCCACACAGGACCTAGGTGCACAGCCAGGCACTCCGTTTGGGCCAGTCACTTTCCTCGGGTTTACTCTCAGGAAGACCGAAGTGACATCTGCAGCGGTGACTGGGGTAGAAAGTGCATCCGGGGCTGTCGAGCAGGTGACACCGTGCTGCTGGCATTCTGCTTGAACCAAGCATAGAAAGCACTAAGCGTATCAGGGAGGGATGCACCTTTGTCTTCTGTTTTGCTCTGCTTCATTTTGTATCCTGTTATGTTGTGTAAGCCTTGCCACAGGTGGCAGTTTGGGCCTCTTACTTGCTCCAGTGCTGTGTCTTGGCATTTCCTATGGTTTTGCAGATGGCATATTTGGATTCTCTGTACTGGTTTGGGTTGTCCAATGTGAATGCCGGTAGGCAGTGGATTTCCCATTCATTCAAAGTTTCTGCTTGGAGAACACATGGATTGTCTTCTTTGGCCCGCAGTCCTCTAAACTCTTGCTCATAAAGTCCATGACGCTGGTGGCTTACTCATCTTGGTTGTCCGCTGAATTCTTGAATATGGTCCATAGAGTCATAGAGAAGTACAGTACAGATTCAGACCCTTTGGTCCAACTCATCCATGCCAACCAGATATCCCAACCCAATCTAGTCCCACTTGCCAGCACCCGGCCCATATCCCTCCAAACCCTTCCTATTCATATACCCATCCAAATGCCTTTTAAATGTTGCAATTGTACCAGCCTCCATCACTTCCTCTGGCAGCTCATTCCATACATGTACCACCCTCTGTGTGAAAAAACATGTCCCTTAGCTCTCTTTTATATCTTTCCCCTCTCACCTTAAACCTATGCCCTCTAGTTCTGGACTCCCTGACCCCAGGGAAAAGACTTTGTCTATTTATCCTATCCATGCCCCTCATAATTTTGTAAACCTCTATAAGGACACCCCTCAGCCTCCGACGCTCCAGGGAAAACAACCCGAACCTATTCAGCCTCTCCCCATTGACTCAAATCCTATAACCCTGGAAACATCCTTGTAAATCTTTTCTGAACCCTTTCAAGTTCCACAACATCATTTCGATAGGAAGGAGACTAGAATTGCACCCGGTATTCCAACAATGGCCTCATCAATGTCCTGTATAGCCGCAACATGACCTCCCAATTCCTGTACTCAATACTCTGACCAATAAAGGAAAGCATACCAAACGCTTTCTTCACTGATTCCAGGCAGTCTTTATAAGTCTCTTCCATTCATTTCGACTTTTCATTTTTGTGTTTGCATTTTATCCAACAATTTTTTAAATTAGTAATGTTAAACAATATTTGTCTAATAAACTAACCTTTTCTATGTTTTACAACTAAACGTTTGGTGTTGGTTACTTTTAAACTTGAACCCTCAAAAATCTGAAAGGAGCTAAATGAGCTATATAACTTTACAATACACAGCCTTTTATGTACAGGGTGTGAAGTGGCCGTGAAGGTTATCATTGTTTGTCTCTCGATGAGATTCAGGAAACATATTCTTTCGGAATAATAGTCAACATAAGTGAGAAGTGGTGGGCAATGAGTGAGATTGGCAGAGGGATTACTGTGAGAGGTGCAGTGAAATGAAGAGTGGTACTTGGTTGGAGGGCCAGGATTCCTTCTGCATAGAGATTACCAAACTTGAAGTCAAGCACATTTCCAGCTATTTGAGCTATTTGCACCATTGTAGGCAGCTTTCTTTTAGAATGAATGGAAAGGAAGAATTAAGTGAGATGAAAGTGGGTGGTACAGCTCTTTGACCTGGAGCAGGTGGGCAAAAGGTGTGAAGGTGTCTCGAGTGAGTGAATGTGTTGCACAGAGGCAGGCAAGGTCAGTGGTGAGGGAGGTTAGAGTGGGTGAGAGCGGGCAAGGGAAGATGTTGCAGGCAATATTGAGTGGCAGAGCAAGAGCCTTGGTGCTTATCATGGCACAGCAAAAACAGTGATTGATTTTGCTTAATGGCATTGCTGGCCATTCCTCTGCACTGTGGAGATGGCACAGACCCATGTGGCAACCTCAGGACAAGTATCTGCTTTTGCAGCTTCATCTGCCGGTACTCCAGGAAGATCCTTTCCTTTGCACTGCACCCCCACTCTCAACCAAGAACACCAGATACCTGTGATGAATTTTGTTGCCATCTTCCTTTTCTCCAACATCTGGAAATGTTTTTAACTGAGCTGGGCAGCTTCAGAATGCCAGTGCTTGACTGGGTGCACAATGGCCATTCAAAGATGGCTGGGACACAGAGATGCTGACCTTTTGCTGAATATCTGCTGAGTAGTGAGTTGTTCCAGGAATAGTGCACTGTGGTAAAATGGGACTGGAACCAGAAGTAAAGGATGTAAGGCATATTAGAGTAACACATAATAAGAAATCACATTAGACCTCATGACAAAAATCCCTCAAAAATGTTGGTTGTAACTCGCAAAAAGTTAGCCAGTAAAAGATGATTCAGCCAATGAAGTCTTATTTTGACCGATTCTTTTGGAAGTTCAGTTTTGCACAACACAATGGTCTATGAAAGCTTAAGGCAGAATTATACGTGCCTGTGAGAAACTGTATTGCCGGCTTAAGTGCTTGTGGCTGAATACAGGTGGGGGGGAGAAGCAATGTAAAGAGTCACAGAAAACAAAATGTGTTAAAAACTCGAAAAAACATTAAAAAGTAGCATAATAGCAATTCTATGACTTGTACACAGCAGAAATTATATATCAGTTTTGATAGTCCCCAGGAGAATTCAGTACACCAAGGGTTCCCGTAATTTGTATTATTTTCCATAATGACTTCAAATTTCAGGTTGCCCAGGAACTGCTACATCCTTTTAAACTTAATTTGTGCTGCAACCCGCTGTATGCACCGTTCCTCAAAAATTTCAGACTCAGTGAAGCAGAAGAAAAGGCCATTACAATGTATTTTCTATTGTGATGAGACATTTCCTCAGGGTGTATAGGGACATCGAATCTCAGCAAATCTACATTTTCTCCACAACAGATTGTTTCACTGCATTAAATCAAGCACTTCTTACATTATGGACAAATAGTCTCTAATCGCAAGTCAGTTTATAGCAGAAAGAATGGCTATAACTGTGAGTTACACAAATCAATCAAAACAGGGCAATTGAAATTTGAAGTTAAGTGGAAGGCCACACTGCCAATCCATTGGTGTCTGACTAAGGCCTAAACCACATTTTTATTAACACGGCATGTTGCAGCTCAGCACCTTGCTATAACGTGTCAGTAATGGCAATTGGCCATTCTGTCTCTGAGCTGACATTGTGAAAGCATCAATGACTTTGGCGAGGTTTTGAAGTATACAGAGTGAACCAGAGATTCTTGGAAACATCACCAACAAAAAACTTTTCCCTGGCTGTTTTCTGAGGCATCACCTGTTAAGAATCTCTTGGTAGGTTGCTCAATACCTGGGAAAAATTAGCACAGCATGTTCTGTGCACACTCCATCAATTATACCTGAAAGGTGCCATGTGTCATACAGCCATCCCCTGATTTGAGGATGAGTGCAGCTCTTGCCATCAGATAGTTTTTGATTGTTGCTCTATTAACAAGCTGACCTGAGAACAAAGCATGGGATGTGTTTGTATATCAGTTGGGACAGTGAGGTCCCTACTCTGATTTTCAATTCAAATCTGAAATTGCTGGTGAAACTCAGCAGGTCTGGCAGCATCTGTGCGGAGAAAGCTGGTAAAGCATCACTTGAAACATTAACTTTGCTTTCGCCCCACAAATGCTGCCAGACCTGCTGAGGTTCACCAGCTATTTCTGTTTCTGTTTCAGATCTCCATTATTCACAGTTCTTGATTTTATTTTACTGATTTTCAATTGTTAGCTGGCTGTTTTTAATATGAGAAATGGTGCTAGACCTTGAAGTTAATGTGAACCAGACACTTGTTACCTAATTTGGGAACATAGTGGCATAATGGTAATGTCACTCGACAAGTAATCCAAAAACTCAGGTGAATAAGGGGACATGTATCTGAATCCCTCCATTTCGGACGATAAAATTCAAAATTAATAAGAAGTCTGGGATAAAAAGCTGGCCTAATTGTAGGCATGTAAGCATTTCCAATTGTCACACTGACCCATCCGTTTCCTAATATCCGTTGGGGAAGGAAAGTTGCCATCCTTATCTGCTATGGCCTGTGCATGAGTTCAGAGCCACAGAAATGAGATTAATTCTTAACCACTCTCTAGACAATTAGGGATGGACAATAAATGTTGGCCTAGCTCTGTCCACATCTCATGAACAAACTTAAGAAAACCTTTAGCTTCTGAACATTGAATTGCAGTCTTATGAGATCCATGGTCTCACAAGATCATTACGAACAGTTACGTTAGTTTCCATTTGCTCTGTTTCTAATTTTCCTGTGCTATATCCAACCCCGGCCTTGGTTGCCAATTTTACATTCAGTAGGCCAGGTACACTAGCTTGCTCTCCCAGCATTCTGCCTGCCTGCCTGCCTACCTGCCCTCCTGAATAATAATCTCAGTAACTTTGAAGCTTTAACTACCATGCCCAATCTATTTCCCTTTTGGGATCATTTATTTCCTATACCTACATTTTAAACAGCAGCATTACTAACGTATAAGCTGGAGCAGCTTGAAGAATTAATAATAGCCTCCATCTTCAGCATTCCAGTTTAAAAGGTTCTTAAGTCAGTGAAAAATCTTCATGCACCACCATGAGCAAGAAAGTCTCCTTCATCCAAATTGTCACAGAGTATTTTGGTGCATGTCCAATAGCAGCACACTATTCATCAGTTTGAAATATATTGTTCATGGTTGCCTCAAAAAAATATTTTCTTGGCTTGGGTATGGAATTTCTGACAGTGATGTCTATGAAAACATAGATCTGAAATACAGCCCGGATGCCTCATTAATTTTTTAAGCAAAGATCATCTAAAGTCCTAGTTAAAAGCTTTCTGTCTTTTTATATGCATTAACTCTAGGAGTATAGAATATCCTTTGAAGTTTTCAGGATACATAGCGTCTTTAAACATAAATCAAAATGTTTCTTTACAATTTTGTGTCAAAGTATTTCTGTAAAGATGCGCAGTCTTAGCATCAGTCTCAATGTTCGCTGCCTAAGTGAAATGTAAGCTTCATTCTTTTTTCCAAAATTTGATGGAGAAATCTTCAAAGGGATTTTGAGCTGTCTGTTTTGTGAAGTGGAATGTTTGTCGTCAAATTTAGGCAAGTTTTCATAATATTTGTTGGAAGAATTATTTTTGTTTTCCCTAGCTTGTACAAATGCTAGCAGTAATTAATAGATGATAGAACAAAGAATGTAGAGTAGACCAAATGATTTGCCTCCAATTTTTTTTCAAAATAAAATGGTCTTGGTTATTGCAGTGCAGAGCAATGTTTCTCTTGGTCTCTGTATTATCCTTGATGTCTAATTTTGTTCTCTGTGGAGCAGGGATATAGCTGTGCACATACACATTTTGAATGAGAATATTTTGAAATAATTTAAATACATTTTCCTTTAATCCCTCATTTCAACCCTGGTACGCAACTTCAACTTTAGCCTTTCTGCTGATTTCGTTGCTTGATTCTTATATTAAATTTGCAGAATTCTGCTGATAGAATTTCTATGTATCTGACAAGGGTATGGAATCTTGTAGCTTGCTGACGGCAATGAGACAGTAGGATGTTAGATGCTCCTTGTTTTAAAAAATAATGAGGCATCCGAGCTATATTTCACATCTGTAATGCCATAGACATCTCTGTCAGCATTTCAATATTCAACCCAGAAAAAAATCTTATGAGGCAACTATGAACAGTACATTTCCAACAGATAAACAGTGACTGTTACTTGTCTCTGCTGCTTTTAAACATACACAAAAGTATTCATTGATAATGAGAATGGATACAAGTTTTGATGGCATATCTGCATTAGAGTCTGGGTTCAAAATGCAGATCCAACAAGACATCAAGTGTGAAACCTTGGTTTTAAGTAATCAAGCCAGTCAATTGCATTTGTGACTTACATTTCCTCTGAATTAGCCTAGCAAGCTATTCCACTGTAAAAATAAAAGAAATGTACAACAAGAATGAGATTAGAGTTTTTCAAGAAAGTCACGCATCGCCTTCATAGAGCTACTGAGAACCCAATATCAAGGGCAGTCTTGTCAGCATTACTCTTTTTCAAGAACATCTCTTTTTAAACTTGACAATTTAAAAACAAATGTCATGCTCGAGATTTGGGTATCTACAATAAGATTAGCAATTATTGTCCATCCCTGGTTACCCTCACGATGACACTGGTGTGCTTTCTTGAACTACCGCTGCCCGTGTGCAATTTTGAAGTTATTCATTTTGAAATGAAATCATTTACATGTGTTCACGTGTTCATAAACTGCCTATTGCAGGTATTCGTGGAGGACAAGAGAATGGAGTGAATGTCGTGTTGACATGCTACTCAGCCAGCAAGACAGAAGACGTGGAAATCAAACCTCCCTTTGTGGGGGGGGGATTCAAACACGGGAATTCTACTGTGTGCAGGCTAATGAAAACCCGATATCTCATCAGAACAAACATAAGGAAAAGGAAGGTACGCGAACATGTTTGATTTGTAAAGTGACCCACTGTGATTGTCGCCAACAGGCTAGATTTAAATGTCAGTTTGATTTGCTGTGATATCCCGTTTCAGCTAAGCCTTTCAAAATAAAACAATCACATTTTTATGAGTGATATTAATTATCAAATTCCTTGACCACCTTACATTTTTCCCTCAAGTTTGTGAATGACTAAGAATGAAACTCAAATTTGATAGAGCTATATGAGCAGGAAAGGCTTTATTGTATTAAACGGTGATGCATACAGTTAACTTTCATTCTCTCGCTCCCTCTTTATTCCAAAAATCATGATAATGATAGTCATACAGCCATGCAATAGCCTTGTCACTGGCTAGAGTTATAAAGTCAGAGTCATGCAGCAAGGAAGCAGACCCTTCAGCCCAACTTATCCATGCTGATTAGGTTTCCTAAACTGAACGAGTCCCATTTGTCTGTGTTTGTCCCATTTCCCTCAAAATCTTTCCTATCCATGTACTCTGTCCAAGTTCTTTAACTCAATTACAAGTTTAGTTGGCATAATGTGAGAGTGACAGTCCTTGGCACCAAGGCTGCATTTGACTGTGTGACATCAAGGAGCCCTAGCAAAAATGGAATCAGTGGATATTGGGGCAAACTCTCCACTGGTTGGAGTCATACCTGGCACATTGGAAGATGGTCTGTTTGTTGGAGGTCAGTCAGCTCAGCTCCAGGACATCTTTGCAGCAATTCCTCAGCGTAATGTCTAAAGCCCAACTATCTTCAGCATCTTCATCAATGAACTTCCCTCCATAATAAGATCAGAAGTGGGGATGTTCTCTGTTATGGACCAGGCCAAGCTCCATCAAAATATATTAAGAAGGTAGCCTGGATCCTAACTTTTCTTATTTTAAAGACAGGTGTAAGGTGGATATTCCAGGTGTGATGCAGCTGGTCAAACCACTCGGCTTTAAGCAAAACAGAATTTATTTAGACACTACAGTTGAAACACGAACAAAAGAAAATGGAATCTAGAATAACTTAATTATTGGAAAACTCAACTGACCTGACACAGCAACTAACCTTAGGAGCTGTTCAATTCCCATAACATCCCAGAAGCATACTCCTTGGCAAAAGGTAAATTTAAACATAGGACCTTACAAGCAGGAGGGATTTCAGAGAGAGAAGCCAGTCATGGATCATCTGTTGAGGCATGGAACGTTTTTGCATTGCAGCAGCTTATCTGCTACCTCTAACCCAAACTAGAAAAAACCTGAATTGGGAGAACTGGTTACTCCCCTGCCATTGTTAAAGGTCTTTCCAGACATTTTGGTACCTCTGCCTTTATGACTGCTCTAAAAAAACCCCAAGGACAAATTAATCTTGTTAGACTGATAGCATCATCATGTTGCCAGTGATTGCATAATGTTCACCACCATTCGCGAGTCTTCAGATACTGAACCAGTCTTTGTTCAAATGCAACAAGATCTGGAAAATATCCAGGCTTGTGCTGACAAGCGGCAAGTAGCATTTATGCCACATAAATGCTGGGCTATGACCATCACAAATAAGAGACATTTTAACCACCACACTTTGACTGAATCCCCTACTAACCACATCCTGGGGTTACCATTTACCAGAAACTCAACTGGACTTGCCACATAAACGTAGTGGCAACAAAAGCAGGTCAGAGACTAGGAATACTGTGGCGAATAACTCACCTGCTGACACCCCAAATCCTGTCCATCATCTACAAAGAACAAGTCAGGAGTGTGATGGAGTACTCCCCACTTGCCTGGATGTGTGCAGCAACAACACTGAAAAAGCTTGACATGATCCAAGACAAAGCAGCATGCTTGATTGACACTATATCCACTCTTTCCATCACCGATGTTCAGTAGTATAAGTATCTACAAAATACGCTGCAGAAATTCACCAAAAATCTAAGGCAACACCTTCCAAACCCACAATCACTTCCATGTGGAAGGACAAAGGCAGCAGATAATTGGGAATACCACCATCTCCAATTCCCCTCTAAGCCAATCACCATTGTGGGTCAGCCCACTGGCGGACTGCAGTGATTCAAAGAGACAGCTCACCACCACCTTCTCAAGGGCAACTAGCGATGGGCAATAAATGCTGGCCCACAAAAATGAAGTTTAAAAATGAATCATTGTTTGGACTGCACCATAGCTGCAGCCTGGATCCAGGTTAATATCCACGCTGATTCGGATGGTGGCACAAAGCATTTGGTCAGTCAGAAAATAACTTAATGGATTCACTGTTTCCTGTGGAAATCCAAGTTATGTGGACGAGTGTTGGGGTCTACACTGAGTGTGTGATTTCTGGTGAGTGTTTGCTCCTGTCAATCCTCCAGCCACAGGCCCCCAGTTGTTAATCCTCATTGTAGTAGCTTTCAACCATATGGGATGGCTTGTGGAAAGATAGACAGATGGTTGAGGAGGTCAGTGAACAAGCACAGGCTTGGGTTGAGCTGATCTCTTTGAGTAGCTTTGTTGTTGCAGTTACCCTCCTGATTTTGGGAGGGAGGTTGATATTGCTGAGGACAGGGAACTAGGGGAAGTGAGTTGTTTGAAGAATATCTGTGAGAATGTTGAGTTGTCGAGTGCTGTTGTGTTCTATTCCCAGCGGATGTTAATATCAGATAAGTCAGATTACAATCAGGTACCTGTCTTGATATATCACTTTTTTTTGGTTTTAACCAAGTAATAGTTTGCTAAAACATAAGTGTGCAAAGGTGTGGGTTTTGCCTTAGCAGCAAAATAAAGTTTGTTATGAAGAAATATAGATAATGTAGAATAATCCAAGCTATCCAGTTATAATACAACTTCACAGGTTTTAATTACACTGTAGAAGTATAATCCCATTAATCCCAAAACACTCCTTTATAAATTGAAAAGAAATGGAACAGTAGCCAAAATAGTACCCAAATCATCCCTGGTCCAGTTCCCAAAACAGTACTAATATAATACTCTCATCAATATCCCAGTGTTTAAAACCTAGGTAAATTTAAGCCACTTGTGACTTAAATATTTAAACTGGAACTGTAAGAAGGAGCTATCACACAGTTGAACTTTAATGTCTTCAGTTTAAATAATCACTCTTGGTCTTTATCTTAAAACTTCTGAACTGAGACTAAAAATAACTTTTTAATCCAAAGTAATTGAATTCACTAAATCTATTATTCCCTTCTCAGGGTCTGATCAAATAAGCTTCTTCCTTGTCAAAAACCTCCTTGGTATACACACAGGATATACTCTACATCTGGCTGGATCCACTGTGGGATCTATTGTTCTACTCCCTTGATAACAAAGAATATTGGATGTGTCATGGTCCCAGCTGATGTTATTAATGGGAAAATAAAGTCCCAGATTGAAATCTGGCTTTTTAGTTTATTTTTGTTTTTAAAATGCGACCCGACCTCTGCATGAAATTTCGATACTCATGTTGCAGGTTTTGGTTTTCGCAATAAACAGGTTGGTTAGATAGAAGAAATATAGATAACATAGAATAAACCAAAATATTTACATGTTATGCATAATTAAAAAGATTGAAATGCATGGTAAAAGAATAATCTTGTTAATCCCAAAAACACTCCTTTACAGATCCCAAAACACTCCTTTACAGAACTCAAAAGCATTCCTTCACAGTATTCCCACCAAATAATCTCCTTTCTGTCATCTCTACAAGTTCAATTTACATGTGACTTCAACTCTCAGTTTGATAAATCTGATAGCCAATTCGTGGAGCGTTCATATAACTGAGTTTAAGCTGTTTAAGCATTTCTGGTTTGAAACTAGGAGAAACTGCTTCACACACCCATCTTCAGCTAAGAAACCTGCAGAATCTTTCAAAACTGAAACTAAAACTGAAAGGCTTTGCTCCAAACTATAGTCATTTCTCCTAAATATGAAAAAATGTCCAGAATCTTTCATCAGAAAGCCTAATTCACTTCACAGTATACTTTGTTTGCTTGTAAACTCTTCCAATGTGAGAAAAAAATCAGTTCTTGGAGGTCATCTCTCTCAAATTGTTTTAAAAGAAGTCATCATGGCTTACAAGTTATACTTAAAAGAAATACTTACAAGGTAACCATTAAACCCTTCAGATGCACTGAAAATCCTACTTGTAACCAGTTCAACATTCAAAATTCCAAACTCAAATTTAAACGATATCAAAATATATATAAATTAGACACACTACAGGTAGTTCTGCTATAATGCACATTCTATCAATGTGAATTGGCTGTAAGACAATTGATGAATAAGGGATGCTGTTTCAATAGCACAAACTTTTAAAGTGTGTGTTGGCTATAACGTGATTGCATCGTCGACACTTTAAGTGCTATTTTTATTGCATGATTTTCATATAGCACGGGGTTGCAACTAATGTGTAATAGCACAGCTGTCTCAACATCATAAATAATAGATAGATTGTAATTTTGATTTCTCACCTCATTTTCAGAGACCAGTTACTTTAGCCATCCCCCAGAGTTCGGCAGTATTTCCCTTGCATTTGACCCACGTAAAGAACTGAGTCAATCAGGATCAGGCCCATTAAGTTGCTTTAAGACAAAATGAAAAATTGTGGATGCTGATGATCTGAAGCAAAAACTGAAATTGCTGGAGAGACTCAGCAGGTCGAGCCACATCTGTGGGAAGGAATTAGAATTAGCATTTTGAGTCATTGGTAACACTTCAAGTTGTTTTAGGAACTCAATGATGATATTGTCATAACCAGCAGCAGTGGTGCTATGTGCTGCTTTGTTTAATTCCAGGCTGGTCCAGGGTTCAGGGTAAAGTTTGCACTTTCACTGCCTCTGTAAGTATCTCCACTTGTTCTGGATTTGCCTTTACATTTTTTTTCACCAGTCATGTGAAGGTGATGACTTGCTACCTCATAGACATTTACAGATGGGAAGTTTGTTGTTAATGCTCACTGGTCTGCTCTGAGGTGGTATAAGATTCCCCAATATCTCCCTCTTGGGCGAGTAAATTTCAAGTTCTTTGTTGTCTGTTTCCATTTGGCACAACAATCACAATCTGATAATTCAGTCAGATGTTCTGTCTCATCTGGGTCACTGGAGGACTCATACTGGTGAATTAAGGGCAGAACTGTCTCCGGTGGAAAGAAAACTATTAGGCATGAAAAGAATATTGTTGAATCTGACCACAATGATCTCTGTCTCCATCTAATATGTGTATTCATAGGCGACTAATAGCTGGTCTATAGTCCAGAAAAAAGCTTATTCAAAGGTTATCCATCAAAATTTAACTTGTGCAAAGATAAGATGTTCTATTTGATTGCTTAGAATGCTCATGATCATGCATATATATGAAAATAAAAATTCTCTAGAGATTTTATTCTGTGAAAATGCATTTCTTTTCCCTTCATCACTCCCATGAAAAAAAATGAAAGACCACATCAAATTCTGCCAATTCTGCCAGGCATTGTTGACTCCATGACTGACACACATTGCAAATGGAGTTATACTGTGCAAATGAAACCATGCAAGCATTTGCATCAAAATGTAATTTCTGTCATTTTATCAAAGATGCCAGCCTATTTAAGTAAGTGAATTAATAGCTTTGTTAAACTGCAACAAAGGAATCAAAAACAAAGTTATTAAGGCTTTATTTGCTATTTTTCATACAATAGAATTTCAGGGCATTGATTTTAATTTTTCAATTGAGCAAATAGGGTAGAGGGCAATAAACTGCATTCATAGTGATTAATTTTTCTTGTTTTCAAATTCCAAATTGTTCAAAGCAATTGCTGCTTAAATTAGGCTTTGCGTGAAAAGGATCCAGCACTGAAGCATTTGCAAAGTATTTTTTGTCTGTTATTTCAGAAGGTGTATCATGGAACCAGGGATGACCTAATGTTGCACCATTTTGATCAATCACTTTTTAAGTAGCAAGTGTATACTTAAGACATTCTACAAGAAATTCATTTTACTTGAATTCGTTCAAGCAGTTAAAGATCTAAGCATGACTTTGTTCTGACATTATTTTCAAACAGTTGTATTACTCAGGAGGTTGAGTAACTCTGTTCCTGTGCCATCTGAACAGCAACAAGGGTATTTTGTAATCTTAATAGTTATGGTTAGAGATATTTCCAGTTGTGGTTTTTCACAATTCTGATAAAGTTGTAATTCACAAGTATTCAAAGCTTGAATGACTGTCTCTCATAAGCATGATGATGGCCCTCTCACCCAGTGGATAGCACTGCTGCCTCACAGTGCCAGGGACCTGGGTTTGATTCCAGCCTCGGACAATTGTCTGTGTGGAGTTTGCATATTCTCCCTGTGCTCGTGTAGGTTTCATCTGGGTGCTCTGGTTTGATCCCACAGTCCAAAGATGTGCAGGTTAGGTGGATTGATCATGCTAAATTGACCGTAGTGTCCAGGGATGTGTAAGATTATGTCATTTAGCCATGGGAAAGACAGAGTTAGGGTAGAGGTGTGAGTCTGGGTGGGATATTCTTTGGAAAGTCAGTGTGTACTTGTTGGGCTGAATGGTCTCTTTCTACCCTGTAGGGATTCTATGATGATTAAGAATAGAACTGCACAAAGCTGCAGAGGCGCTCTGCTTACCCAAAGCTGCGTGGCTCCTGCTGCAGCTCGAGATATAAATTTGTTCATTTTGAAATGTAGGTCACTTGCAGGTCACTTCTTCATAAAATGGATGTTGACTATATGCAGTAACGTAAAATGGATGATGGTGAATTGGCATTCATTTTACATCTCTGCTGTTTGTTTTTGTTGACGTTGGACCCATTTTAAGCCATCCCTCAAAATCAAAATTTACCGCTGTTTTAAATGCATTTTACTAAATATTTTTAAGCAGTTAGATGATTGACAAAGCGACACAGCGCGCACTGTTCTCCCAATTTCCCCAAGTTACATTTGGACACTACACTTTTCCTCTTAGTTCATCCTTGCACCCGTCATCCCCCTCCAGATCCCCCTCACACATTCTCAGGTTTTTCATGTTTCCAGTTCACAACATTATTCTTCTCAGATTTGCTCACTGTTTCCCTTTCAATCCATCCAATTTATCATTCTTCACTGGTTCTCCATTGAAATGTCTTCATTGCTATAATATAATGCTGCAATTCTTCAATCTCCGTATCCAAAGTTAGTGAAGTAGTCTTCTTTAATTTTATTCCATCCCCCAGTTCACAGCAGTTCACCCTTCCAATTCTTTGCTTACCTAAGCAGATTCCTATCAATAAATAAAAGTTGCAATCTTATAAAATGATAAGTGACATCTCACTCAACCCACTTTGCTGATGTGCACTGATACCCTGAGCTGGTGATGTTTGCATATCTCCAGTACTTACACATAAAGTTTAAACTTTGATTGCCGTTTTTACCATGCCTGGATTACTCCATTTTTCTTTCAACAGTAGAATCAGATATTCATAACCCTGGTTAGACTCCAGTTGGACTACTACAAGGAGATCTGGACACCACACCTCAGGAAGGATATATTGGCCTTTGGGGGAATATAGCACAGGTGTATAAGAATGATACCTGGACTTCAGGGATTAAGTTATGAGGAGAGATTATACAAATTAGGCCTGTTTTCAATTGAACTTAGAAGGTTAAGGGGTGACGGGATCAAAGTCTTCAAGATGATAACAGGAAAAGAACAGGTAGATAAATATAAACAATTTATACTAGTTGGGTATTCTAGAACTGTATATATAGTCTAAAAAAATTTAGAAACAACATTCGGGAGAGATGTTAGGATGTATTTCTGCACAGTAAAGGTGGTAGAGGCTTGAAATGTCAGTTGATGTTTGATCAGTTGTTTGTTATAAATCTGAGATAAGTTACTTTTTGTTAAGCAAAAGTATCAAGGGATATGGGCCAAAGATAGGTATGTGGAGTTAGGCCACAGTTCAGCCACGTTCTTGTTAATTGGCAGAAACAGGTTTAAAGGGATAAGTAGCCTACTTTTGTTCCAATTCCTATGGAAACTTGGTCCCTTGAGATGTGTATCTGCCCTGCTTGTTACATGAATTTACTTATGAACTTTCATCGCAGGCATAAAACCTGCCCAGGACTTTCATGCTATCCAAATCAGTTTGAGTACCAAAGCATCCCAAGACTAACAACAACCTCCCCCCCCCAACAGTTTCAACCCCTCACTGTCTGGGGGTGAAGGACGAATGTGAATACTAAAAAGGTGATGTAGAAGTGGGTGAATACTGTAACAGAGGGTGAGGAACAGGGTAAACATTGTTGAATGGTGAAAGAGAAGGGTCTGCGACTATCAGTGAATTGTGGTTGTCCCGATTCAGAGGTTGGTAAAAACTCAGTTTGTCAATGGGCTGACTAGAAAATTTGTAGATAGATAACATAAATGGCATTATATGGACTATTGAATTAGTAAGTGTTTCTGAAAATAATGTTGTTTTAGATATATTGTCAGAGAAGTTGGAATAATATTGATTTTTTTAAGACAGTAGGCCGCAAGAAATAGATACAGGAATAGGCCCTTCAGCCCTTCAAGCCTGTTCTGTCATTCAATAGGATCATGTCTGATCCATCATTCTACTTCTTGCCCTTGATTCCCCTATTTTGGAATATATTGGTGTTTCCCACCTACATCATCTTCTATGTTGCATGATATTTTGGCCTCGGATTTTCACTTCAAAGGCAAGAAACAGATCCAAGACTGTTTCAGACTGCTCAATCTCCCTCCCTGAATGTTCTTGAAAATTGAAGCACTCTGAGCCCAGCCAAAATGGCACCTGAACTTCAAATCTGGAAGTCCCTTCCACACATTTAAGAATGTTTTTCACTTACAGAAAGAATTTGCTCAAGATTTCAAAGTTTAGAAGTATATAGTGGATGGAATATCAAGGTCAGTGTTTTCATCATTTTCTTTCCACAGAGAACCAACAAACTAACATTGGTCTTCTAAATTTTATTGTCCTTGGTCTTCACAGTGCCTGTTTTCTTTTAATAAGACCGGTATCGATTTTTTCTGACACATCTGCCCTCTGTCAAATTAGATTTTTGCATGATTGTTTAATGGAAATGCATCATTTTATTTCTTAATTTGAGGCAATCTTACGCCTGATGGACCAATTCCAAGCATCTCCTGTTTTTTTTTTCTGAGTGGACTGTGCAGCAATAATCAAAATGCTCACCTTTTCAATCTTTATACCTTGCACAGTCTCTTTGAATCATAGAATCTCTACAGTGTAGAAGCAGATCATTCCGCTCATTGAGTTCACACCAACCTTCCAAAGAACACCACCCAGACCCAAACCTTCTATCATGTCCCTGTAACCCTGCATTTCCCATGTCCAATCCACTTAACCTACACACCCTGGATTCTGTGGGACAATTTAGCATGACAAACTCATCTAACCTGCACTTCTTTGGACTGTTATGGGAAACCAGAGGTGTCAGAGGAAACCCATAAGGACACAGTGAGAATGTACAAATGCCACACAGACAGTCTTCCAAGGGTGGAATTAAACCCGGGTCCCTGATGCTGTTTCGTAGCAAGGCTAACCACTAAGCTACCGTGCTGCTATATGTGAACACCAATGCAAGATTAGGATGTTATCCGGTTTTGGCACCCCCATGTAAAGACAGTCTCAGCAACATAGACCCAGGCTGGAGATACCCCCCAAACTTCTGGGGATTTACATCAGCAATGCAAAAGCACTAAAGGCTTTATCCAGCTTTGGGCAGTTTATGTTGCTCCACCTGAAGGTCTTCTACCCTGAGACCTCTGAGCTGAAAAATATTTCAACTTTCATCTCCAACAAGTGCCAGTCCACAACTGAGCAAGATAATTGGCCTCTGTTCAGTTGAAGCATAACAAAAACATGACAATGTTACAAAAGTAGCCAGAGAGCACACTCTGCTGCTGTTGTCTTAGAGATAGTTGTTATCTACTTCATTGTTATTTGTGGAGGAAAACAAATATTTAATGTCACTTGAAATGACTTTCAAACAAATTTTAAAATGAGCAAGTTGCCATGAAAACCAGAACTACATGGTCGAAGGTGGGTGTAAAATTTAGTGTTGACAGCTTCTGTGCTGATTTTCCACCATGATTTGTACCCTGAGCCATTTTCAATGAGATGGCTGAGGAACTAATTTGCTGCCAGCCAGGAAGCCAAGGGTACCAATTGAAGCCAACCATTGTAAATTAAGAGTCTATTACAGCTCAGTTTGTGCAATGATGCATGGGTCCAATAGGCAAAGTCTTTTCCCTGGGGTCAGGGAGTCCAGAACTAGAGGGCATAGGTTTAGGGTGAGAAGGGAAAGATATAGAAGAGACCTACGGGGCAACTTTTTCACACAGATGGTGGTATGTGTATGGAATGAGCTGCTGGAGGAAGTGGTGGAGCCTGGTACAATTGCAACATTTAAGAGGCATTTGGATGGGTATATGAATAGGGAGAGTTTGGAGGGATATGGGCCAGGTGCTGGCAGGTAGGACTAGATTTGGTTGGGATATCTGTTCAGCATAGACAGGTTGGACCGAAGGGTCTGTTTCCATGCTGTACATCTCTATGACTCTAAATGCTTTCCAACCATCTGAACATGGATCCAGTCTAGTGAAGTTGGTTTTGGAGGAGATTTACCCAGATGCTGGTGAAACTGTTTCTGGAAATATGTTCAATGGTCTTCCCATTATATCCAAAGAAAAGACTGAGTCCTTGATGATGACATTGCCATCTAAGGCAAAGAAAATGTTTCAAAAATAGTCTAACGCTGTCAATGAAATATAGTGGCGTCAACATTAAAAACTGAAAGGAGCTTGCCACCAATCATTCAAAGTGGAAATAATTTGCACACAATTAAACAGTAGTGCTTTGAACCCAAACACCTTAATGATGGGGCAACAAATAAGGGAAGGAAAGAAATCCTGCACTCTGGGTCCCACTGTCTTGTGGGACATCTTGTTCTATGTGCCCAAAGTTCTGCAGGTTGAGAATGTGCTTGTTCAGTCACAATAGGATCCACAACAGAACTTTGTGAAGCTGAGCAGACATCATCCTTTTATTGAGGGATGACAGACAATAATTTTCTCACCTCTGTCTGAACGATGTCTAGGCCAAAATGATGAGCTCAGGCCACTGGTGTGGGAGTGGGGGTTATAAGGGTGCAGGATGGATGCAAAGGGCCTCAATAGTTATTGCCATCCCCACATAAGGTGGGTTCAAGACTTGGAATCAGCTCCTATATCAATTAGCTGAACCCTGATTAAATTTAAGGTTATTACTCACCGTTCTAAACATACATTCTGTTTGAATGCTTATAGCCTTTTGTTTTGATTATTCCAAGACATTAAAGGAAGCATAATTGACTTAGGATTTACACATTTTTGTTATATCTGATATGTAAAGTCACATTTTTTATTTCTCCCTTTAAACTATTAGTTGAGAAACCGGTTGCCAATACGCTGTGTACTGGACCCACACCAAACACCACACAGTTGTGTCAGATTGCCTGTCCCATTGAGTGTGAAGTATCACCCTGGTCTGCTTGGGGTCCGTGTACCTATGAAAGCTGTGATGATCCACAAGGGAAGAAAGGTAAGAAAATAAAGCGAAATCAGGAACCTTGCACAGTTTGACATAGGAAATGGGGAGGTATTGGAGGTTCTTTTGGGCTTAAGAACAGACAAATCCCCTGGCCCAGATGAATAGCATCCCAGGCTACTGTAAGAGGTGAGGCAGGAAATTGCAGGGACTCTGGCACAAATTTGTAATTCCTCTCTGGGTGTGTGTGTGTGTGTGTGTGTGTGGTGTGTGTGTGTGTGTGTGGTGGGGGAGGAGTGCCAGAGGACTGGAGGGTGGTAAATGTGGCTGTGTGGGCGGCACAGTGGCACAGTGGTTAGCACTGCTGCCTTACAGCGCCTGAGACCCGGGTTCACTTCCCGCCTCAGGCGACTAACTGTGTGGAGTTTGCACGTTCTCCCCGTGTCTGCGTGGGTTTCCTCCGGGTTCTCCGGTTTCCTCCCACAGTCCAAAGATGTGCAGGGCCAGGTGAATTGGCCATGCTAAATTGCCCGTAGTGTTAGGTAAGGGGTAAATGTAGGGGTATGGGTGGGTTTCGCTTCGGCGGGTCGGTGTGGACTTGTTGGGCCGAAGGGCCTGTTTCCACACTGTAATGTAATCTGTAATCTGTAATCTACTTTTTAAGAGGGGTGGTAGAGATCAACCAGGAAATTACAGACCAGTGAGTCTGATGTAGGGAAACTATTGGAGAAAATTCTGAAAGAGTGAATTAATATTCACTTGAAAAAGCATGGAGTTAATTAGGGATAGTCAACATGGCTTTATCAGAGGGAGGTCATGCCTGATAAATTTGTTGGCATTTTTTGACAACGTGATTGAATGTGTGGATGAGGCAAATTCAGTAGATGCAGTTTATGATTAAGAAGGTTAAACCACATGGAATTGAGGGAAACCTGGCGAGATGGATCAAAAACTGGGTTAGTAACAGGACACAAAGGGTAGTGGTAGGAGACTATTTGAGTGACTAAAGGCTGCTGTCCAGTGATATGCCACAAGGATTAGTACTGTGACACTTATTGTTTGTTAAACACATACATTTATTTAGATGAAAATGTGGAGGGAATGATAAGCAAATTTGCAAATGACACCAAGATTAGTAGAGTGAAAAAGATGGTTACAGGTTACAAGAACATATAGATGGGGGTTGGTCAGAAGGGCTGACAAGTGGCAGATGGTATTTAACCCTGATAAGTAGGAGGTGATCCACTGTCGAAGAATAAACAAGATGAGGGAGTATTTAATGAATGGCAGGACATTGGGTAGCTTAGAGGAACAGAAGGATCTTGGGGCAATTATTCATGGATCCCTGAAGTTGGCAAGACACTTGAATAGGGTAGTTAAGACATCAGTTGTGGCATATGGTATAAGTCACCAAGGTAATGTTGGATATATACAGAACGTTGGTCAGGCCACAGCTGGAATACCTTTGCAATTCTGGTCACCTCACAATAAGAAGGGTGCGATAGCACTGGAGGGGGTACAGAGGTTCACCTGCATGTTGCCTGGTGTGAAGAAATTGAGCTATAAGGAGAGACTAGAAAGGCTTAGATTGTTTTCTTTAGAGTAGAGAAGACTGAAGGGGGATATGATTGAGATATATAAAATTATGAGTATAGACAGGGTAAATAGAAAGCAGTTGTTCCCCTTGGTTGAGGGCATACTTTTATAGTAAGGGGCAGGACATTCAGAGGGGATTTAGGAAAAAACATTTTTATTCTGTGGGTGATGGGAATCTGGAATGCACTGCCTGGGAAGGTAGTGGAGGCTGTAAACCTATTAGCATGTCTTTTGTGGTAGTTATTGTCAATGGGCTGAAGGGCCTTTTTCTACGCAGTATAACTGTGAATCTAACATTATCAGGGCTGTAAACAAAACAATAATTATTATTTATTTGAATGTAAATTAAGTATTGGAGAGCATAACCTTGGAAATAGAAAATATCTGAACAACTGAGGAAGAACTGAGCAGAAGTAAAACGTAAAACTGTAGCTACAAAACGCTTGTACTGAATGTTCTCCTTTCTTCACTTTATTATTTTGTTTCCACATCTGGAATAAATGTCCTTTGTGCAGTAAGTATAATCAAATCATAAATATATCCTTAATTAATGAGTTTAAAATTTCACAACAGCTAGTGCACAGAACAATCTCATTCTATTTTTCAAATGTCATAGCAAATAAACGCTTCTATAGTTAAAAAAGCAGGTTCCAACAAAAAAAAGTGCAGATCCTTTTCAAAGGATTGTGATGTTTTATTAAGATTTAAATGAATTTAATAATGAATTATGTAGAAGCTGCAAATCCTCCAGGCTTCATTTAATTCTATCAGAGCAGAATTTATGAGGTTAAGTTATAAAAAGTAATGCCTGATTATATAATTCTTCAAATGAAAGGATTCACCCTTAGTACAAATTCTTTTGAAGATTTCAACTGTGTAGTGAAAGTTAAAAAGTAGGAATGGTAAGGCCACTTCCTTTGATTGACCATTTAATTTGTAAACAGATAAAGTTTAAAAAGTATCTTGTTTCCTTCCTAAAGGATTTAAACTGCGGAAACGGCAAATTGCGAATGAACCTACAGGTGGAGCGGGGAATTGTCCACACTTAATTGAAGCTATTCCCTGTGATGACCCATCCTGTTACTCGTGGGAGGTTGTGAGACTGGGAGAATGTTCACCTGACAATGACAGCAAATGTGGGCCAGGCGTCCAAACTCCAGAAGTTCAATGTGTTAACAGCAATCGTAAGTGACTATTTATTGATTATAAATGGGTATCTGAAGGCAGTGTTTTCACTTATATCTATAAGCAAACATTCTTCATACGTTGAAAATAATACATGGTGAGCTGATTCATTGTTTTCTCCAGTGTTAAAAGGGGAATTTTTCAGGATGATTTAAATCGGTGATTGAAATCTCCTTTAACTTCAGTCTGTGTTGCAGGAGAACAATTCTCTTCAGATTCTTGTTTAAATATTGACAAAGCATTTGTACCGGTGTGGTAAGATTTCTGTTTCTAATGCTTACTGTTATCACCTGACTCTCCTGTTTGTTTATTTGCAAACTGTCGACCCTAGATTATTTAATAAGAGCCATATTAAGAGCAGGTTAGAATAAAGAACAGTATAATACAAGAGCAGAGTCGAGATTAGAGTGGTGCTGGAAAAGTACAGCAGGCCAAGCAGCACCTGCTGTGCTTTTCCAGCACCATTCTAATCTCGACTCTGATCTCCAGCATCTGCAGTCCTCACTTTTGCCATAGTATAAGAACAGACCCTTCAGCCAATCAAGCCTGCGCTGACAGATGACACTTTCCTCAACTAAAAACGTTTTGTCTCTGTGACGCCCATATCCCTCTACAGAGGAACCTTGATTATCTGAACAAGATGGGCGGGCACTATTTCATTCAGATAATTGATTATTCAGATAATCAGTTTATTTTAAACAAGGGAAACCATGCTGATCTAATGCTGTGCTCTACTAGAGAATTTGTTTAAATCTATAATCCTAATGAGTATGCTATTTAAATAAAGTAATCTTTGCATTCTGCAAATTACAGGTTAAACTGAGAAAGACTAAATCATTACCATCTCATAAGCACTGTACTGTATATGAAATCCCAGCATTAAACAAGGTCCCAAGAAGCTTCTATGATCGCAAAAGCATTGTCAGTTTCTGGGAACTCATTGTCGCGATAGAAAGACAGATGCACCGCCTTGCGCATGCATTTACGTTCTCTGCTATTTTTTTCATGACAGGCCCGGGAAAAACACTGCAAAGGGCTGTGTAACTAATTCTTACCTAAAAGATATCCAATCGCTAATCCTTGAGCTGCTTGTGTTTCTTTGTTTTTGCCAGTGTTTTTACATGTTCTTCAGTAGATGTAAATTGAATACAATTATCTTTTTGCAGGGCCTTGATATCTTCTTCAGATAATCTGAAATTTGGATAATTGATACTTGGATAATCAAGGTTCCTCAGTATTCCCTGCCTTTTCATGTATCTGTCAAGAGGCCTCTCAAATGTTGCTACTGTATTTACTTCTGCCACCTCCTTTGGCACCCTATTTCAGGCACTTACCAACCTCTGTGTAAAAAACATTTGCCCCTCTCAACTCCTTTAAAATTACCCCCTCTTACCTTAAACACATGTTCCCTTGTAATTGACATTTCTACCCTGGAAAAAAGACTCCGACTATCCATTCTATCTGTTAGTGCAAGCATTTCACCTCTGCTACTTGGTTTCAAATATTTGATAAAAAGTCTCCTGTCTTCTGTCATTATGCATACTGTGTAAGTGTATCTTGGGTAGCATCAAATCAAATCCTCTTAGAGCTCACCAAATAAAACAGTTCATAATCCTATACCAGTAGCAGTTAATGACCATCTGATGTAGAAGAGACAGATTGAATTAGTGTAAAATGTTGAAAGCAGTCACACAATGCATGAGAAGTTCTCCTTTGAGAATGGGACCGAAGCCTTTGTCTAACCATATCATAACTCATTTTCCAATATGGAATAGGTGGGTCCACTGCAGCAATATGCACTTTTAAATACAAGTTTTAGTCTTCAGCTATGGTGGTGTTGATGGGGGTTCCAAATTTCTTTCTATCGATTGGCTAGCAAGGCACCTCTCCTCTGTGAATGTTTGCCTTTGGTGTTTGAAGGATTTGCAGGTTGACTATCAACCTGTCTGGCTGCACTGTGAATGCATCTACCTTGGCCAGCAGTACAAATTACAAACTTAAGGTTCAAGCACAACATTTTTTTAAAATCAAGAATTGTCCTTAAGTATTTGGCCTTTCAATTCCTGCTTCACAGGCAACTTTCTGTAACATTCAAACTAGCAGTGCCCAAACCACCAACTGGTTTTAACACTTTCTCACTCATTATGTACAATATGTGCAGTACAATAAACTTTTGTAAAACTGAAGTCAGTTAAAGGTAAAATCTCTAGTGTCTAGAATGACACTAGGGAGTTAATAATGGTTGCTGGAGACCAAACATGAAACTCTTCCAATAGTGGTGCAGTGTCCTTAACCCAATCATCTTCAATGCTTCACCAATGACTGACTCCACAATAGATTCAGAACTGGGGCTATACACTAATGATTACACCATGTTCAGTTTCATTTGCACTTTCGAAGATAACTGAGCAGTCCATGTTTGCATACAACAAAAACTGGACAGCAATCAGATTTGGGCTGAAAACTATCAGCTAAAACTCACCCTTCTGTATCAGAGAATGACAAGCTTCAAGAAGAGCTTAAATAACTGTTGCATTCAGTCACATTATCTACTCATACATATAAATCCAGTGCTATCACCATTGAACAGAAACCAAATGGAATCATCCACATAAATTTCCAAAAGGCAGATGATAAGATAATGTAGGTAAAGCTATTTAATAGGATAACAATCCATGGATTTGGGGGTAGTATATCAGCATGAATAGTCAACTGGCTAACTAATAGAAGGCAATGAGTTGAGGTAAGGGGGGAATTTTCACCTGTAACTAATGGAGTGATGTAAGGACCAAAGCTGGAATCGCAGTTACTTTAATTGTATATTAATGATTTGGATGTGACAAGTGACTACTATAACCAAGTTTGTGGATGGCATAAAAAAGCAAGTAATGATGATGACGACAAAAAGAATCTGCAGAGGAATATAGACAAGTTAATTGAATTGGTAAACATTTGAGAGAGAGACTAGAATGTGAAAAAATCTGAGGTTTGGCACTTTAGGAGGAAAATCGAGGAACTGAATATTATTTAGATTCAGTACAGAAGGAATTGGGGCTCCTCTTGCATAAATTACAAAAAGGTAGTGTACAAGTTCAGCAGGTAATAGCAAAGGCAAATGGAATGTTGACCTTTATTTCAAAAGAAATGGAGTATAAAAATAGGGAATTCTTGCTAGAACTATACAGGTCACTAGTTGGATTAAATCTGGAATACTATGAGCATTTTTAGTCCCCTTTTCTAATCAAAGATATATTGGTGTGGCTAGGTTTTCATAAGGTTGATCCCAGGCTTGGGTGAACTTTCTTATGAAACAAGGTGGAATAAGTTGCCTGTCCTCATTGAAGTTTAAAATAATGAGATGCAATCTTTATGAAATGCATAAGATTTAAAAGAGGCTTAACAGGTTGGATGCTGAGAGATCACTTCACTTTGTAGAAAGGCAAGGGTGAGAGTGCATAACCTCAGAATAAGGGATCTTAGACAGAGAAGGAATATGTTCTCTCAATGGATAAGGGATCTGTGGAATTCTTCACCACAATGGGTTATAGAGGCTAGATTATTAAGTATATTAATTGCTTGAACAGATAGTTCTTAATAAAGGAATCAAGTATAATGGGAATAAGGCAGGAGTTGAGGATTATTAGATCTGGCAGAGCAGACTCAATGAGCCAAATGGCCTCCTTCTCATTCGTCATATGGCCATATGCTGTGGATAGTAGAGCATGACAGATGCTGGGTATTCTCTGGCAAGCGACTTCTCTTCCTGATTCCTTAAAATCTCTCCAAAACCGGCAAAGAAATACCTGCATTTTATAAAGTTAAAAATCACAAAACACCAGATTATAGTCCAACAGGTTTAATTGGAAGCACACTAGCTTTCGGAACGACGCTCCTTCATCAAGTGATTGTGGAGGGCTCGATCGTAACACAGAATTTATAGCAAAAATTTGCAGTGTGATGTAATATGAAATTATACATTGAAGAATTGATACAGACAATCAATTCTTCAATGTATAATTTCAGTTACATCACACTGCAAATTTTTGCTATAAATTCTGTGTTACGATCGAGCCCTCCACAATCACCTGATGAAGGAGCGTCGCTCCGAAAGCTAGTGTGCTTCCAATTAAACCTGTTGGACTATTACCTGGTGTTGTGTGATTTTTAACTTTGTACACCCCAGTCCAACACCGGCATCTCCGAATCATGACTGCATTTTATAGAGCACCATTTACAACCTTAGCATATCCCAAAATGTTTCACAGCTAATTAAGCACTTTTGAAGTTAGTAAGTGTTGCAGAGCACAAGTTAGAATGTAATAGATTAACATTCTATTGCCTCGATGGATAATGCTGCAACAACATTCAAGAAACTTGTCAGCATCCTGGCCAAAACTGTGTCTGATCAGCACTTTATCCTCTAATCTAAATATTAATCCTCTCCATGATTGGCCTGGTAAGAATACAGTGTATTAAGTATAGGTACACTTAGACTTCTTCAGCAATACTTCCAATACACGCAAACTATGTTGCCCAGAAGGACGTGTGATGTGGATATAAGGGAGTCCCATCACCTCTAACTTCCTATCTTAAGTCACGCACCATTTTGACTTAGGCATATATCACTGTTCCTCATTTGCCACTATCAGTCCTGTGGAATGATTTCCCCAATGGATGGAACCGTTCAAGAAGAAAGCTTACCACTTACCATGGCATTGAGAGATGGGCAATAGATGTTGGCCCTGCTAGCAAAGCTTACATTTGAAAAATGTATTTTTAAAACTTGTACACTGAATGGTCCAAGCTGAGAATGTTTCATCCATGGCATTCCATTTTGGTAAGTAAACTGTTACCTTTCCTGTAATGCATGAAGTAAAACCCTATATACCTACTTAGCAAAGCAAGGCATTATTGTTCAATTTATTAACTTACAAAAATCCAGGCTTGTGTCAATTTTTGACAATTTGAGAATGACCACAATCTGATGGATCATGGAAAGTGGATGAATCATGGAAGATTAATTCATAACTAATTGGTTTCTCTGCCTCTCACTGATGTAGATCTTTTTTCAGTGGTATCTATTTCAGCTTTGAGATAGAAGGTTGTAGTTTCAAGACCCATTCTAAAGCCATTAGCAAATAATATAGACCAGCTCTTCAGGGTAGTACTGAGTGATGTACTGTTAAAGGAGCCAGTCTTAGATAGGCCACTCTTCAGATGAGATGTTAAAATGTTTGCTTTTGCACATTTGCTTATAGTACAGAAGCCTTTTGACTTGTATAGTAGGCCCCAGATGTTAAGATTGGTATCAGAGAGAGCATTTCTGAAGCAGACTACAATTTAATTTGGCCTCTTACCATCAATTTCCAATGTTTGCTCCAGCAGGAGTTGAGCATCGACATGGTCAGGAGGCACACCTCACCATTTTACACTGGAACGTCCCTCCTTCACCTGGAGTGTTCAGTCTTCCTCCGTAACTCCTGATTTGGAGGTGCTGATGCTGGACTGGGTTGGACAAAGTTAGAAATCACACAACACCAGATTATAGTCTGACAGGTTTATTTGGAAGTACTAGCTTCGAGGCACTGACTCTTTATCATGTGTTTGTGGAACGTGAGAGAGAGAGCTTGTGCAAGAGAGAGGATCTGCATTAGTGTGCAAATATACAGGACTGTAGGGTGTAGGTTTGCTCACTGAGCTGTAGGTTTAATATCCAGACGTTTCATTACCTGGCTAGGTAACATCATCAGTGGCGACCTCCAAGTGTATACAGGAGTGTGTGTGTGTGTGCTTGTGTGTCTGTTTGTGTGTGTGTGTGTCTGTACGTGTGTCTGTGTGTGTAAGAGAGAGTGTATAGTGCAATGGGGTCATCTGCAGTATGACATGAACCCAAGGTCCCGGTTGAGGCCATCCTCATGGGTATTGAACTTGGCTATCAGCCTCTGCTCGGCAAAATTGCTCTAACATTGCTCTGCTCTCTCTCTCACCCCAACATTGTTCTCCACCCTCACCTCTGACAGTGTTATTTTCCCTTGCTCCTCTAACCGATGAAAATGCTGACCTCCTTCCCGCCATTCTCTGACAGTCTGGGTTTTTCTTGACAACATCCATAAAGACCTGTGCTACAGAATTAGTGGTGCCTCTTTTCAAGTTTTTCACTACAATGGCAACAGTAGCATTTACCCAACAGTGAAAAATTGGCTGGGTGGATCTCAGCCAAAAAAGGAGACAAATCCATTACTGCTAATTATTGTCCCATTCTTTTATTCTCAGCAAAATGCAGAACAGTGGAATTCACACAGCAATATCTGCTCATCAAAATGCTAGTTGCAGCAAGGCCACCTAGTCCCTGATCTCATTACAGACTTAGTCCAAATATGGGTCAAAGAGCTGAACTGTATGGATGAAGTGTCAGTGACTGCCTTTGGCTTAAAAGCAGCATTTGACTGAATATGTAACATTGCAGTTAATGACAATCAGAGAGAAATCTTCCACTGGTGGGAGTCATAATTAGCTCAAAGGAAGATGGTTGTGATTGTGGGATGCCAATTTTTATCTGCTGCAGGACTTCACTCTGAGACCTGTTCAAGGTATTGTTCTTGACTCAGATATTTTCAACTGTTTCATCAATGGCATTGCCTACCTTTATAAAGTCAGATGTGGGTCGTTCATCAGTGATTGCAGAATGCTCAATTTCACTTCTGCTGTACAGAAATTGAAATAGTTCATGGCTGCATACAGCAAAATATTGATGATCCTCAGGTTCAGGATCATAAGTAGCAAGTAATATTTGTGTTGCACAAGTGCCAGGTAATGAGCTTCTTCAAGAAGAGAGAAAATCCAAACATCTCCTCATGATTTTGAAAAACATTACCATTGCGGTGTCTTCCACCAACCACATCCTTGAGATTACCATGGACCAGAAGGGGAAGTGGATCAGCCTCATTAATATTGTGCTGACAAAAGCAGTTTAAAGGGTTGATACTCTGTAGGGAATAACTGAGCTCTTGTCTCTGCAAAGCTTCTTCAACATCTACGAAGGTCAAGTAAGAAATTAGATTCCCTACAGTGTGGAAACAGGCCCGTTGGTCCAACAAGTCCACAATGACCCTCCAAAGAGTAACCCACCCAGACCCAACACTATGGGCAATTTAGAATGGCCAATTCACCTGACCTGCACATCTTTGGATACAGAACTGGCTCAAAGGTAGAAGACAGAAGGTGGTGGAGGGTTGTTTTTCAGATTGGAGGCCTGTGACCAGTGGAGTGCCACAAGGATCAGTGCTGGGTCCTCTACTTTTCATCATTTATATAAATGATTTGGATGCGAGCATAAGAGTAAGTTAGTAAGTTTACAGATGACACCAAAATTGGAGGTGTAGTGGATAGCGAAGAAGATTACCTCAGATTACAACAGGATCTTGATCAGATGGGCCAATGGGCTGAGAAGTGGCAGATGGAGTTTAATTTAGATAAATACGAGGTGTTGCATTTTGGGAAAGCAAATCTTAGCAGGACTTATACACTTAATGGTAAGGTCCGAGGGGGTGTTGCTGAACAAAGAGACCTTGGAGTGCAGGTTCATAGCTCCTTGAAAGTGGAGTTGCAGGTAGATAGGATAGTGAAGAAGGCATTTGGTATGCTTTCCTTTATTGGTCAGAGTATTGAGTATAGGAGTTGGGAGGTCTTGTTGTGGCTGTACAGGGCATTGATTAGGCCACAGTTGGAATATTGCGTCCAATTCTGGTCTCCTTCTTATTGGAAACTTGAAATGGTTCAGAAAAGATTTACAAGGATGTTGCCAGGGTTGGAGGATTTGAGCTATAGGGAGAGGCTGAACAGGCTGGGACTGTTTTCCCTGGAGCGTCAGAGGCTGAGGGGTGACCTTATAGAGGTTTACAAAATCATGAGGGGAAGGATAGGATAAATAGACAAAGTCTTTTCCCTGGTGTGGAGGAGTCCAGAACTAGAGGGCATAGGTTTAGGGTGAGAGGGGAAAAATATAAAAGAGACTTAAGGGGCAACGTTTTCACACAGAGGGTGATACGTGTATGGAATGAGCTACCAGAGGAAGTGGTGGAGACTAGTACAATTTCAGCATTTAGAAGGCATTTGGATGGGTATATGAATAGGAAGGGTTTGGAGGGATATGGGCTAGGTGCTGGCAGGTGGAACTAGATTGGGTTAGGATATCTGGTTAGCATGGACAGGTTAGACCAAAGGGTCTGTTCCATGCTGTACATCTCTATGACTATGACTCTATGTAGCAAATCACTCAAATACAATGGCCAGGATATCTTTGGACTGACAGGGATCTCACCCACTGGCCTGAGAACCGGGAGGAAACCTGTCAGTTTAATGGGAAGAGTCCTTCAGTTATTTAATTGGCTTTCATTGGGTCTTCTCAATGATGAAGATCCCCACTGCTGGCCAATTAGAGGCAGGCAACTGCTCATGCCAATAGTGGGCATGGTGGCTCCTAGCAGTACTGCACGCACCCCCTAGCCAGGATTACAGAGCAGCTCTCGGCCAGGTGAGTGGAGTGGTGAGTGGATGTTGAGAGAGGAAAGAGAGCTGTGTCTCAGTGGCCAGCTTCTGCCCAATACAGGTTCCTCAGTTGTGCATGGAGTGCCTAGTAGTGAGGAGCCCTTCCCAGAAAGGCTACTGGCAAGCCCAGCCGGTTTTCCTGGCAATCTCCAATGGACCAAGGAGACCTGGGCAGTCTCCATTTAATTTCTGAGCCACCACCAAATTATTGTAGCTGTTGGGTAATAGTTGTCAATTGGTACATTAGTGAGCCAAAGATACATCCCACTGGGGGCGGCTGGGAATGCCGCAGCAGCAGCTTTCCCATCCTCCGAAGAACCGGGGGAGGTTTTCCTGCCTCCAGGATGTGGGGTATCTCCCATGATTAAGTGGGCCTGGCTGTCATTGTTCCTGCCATGCCAAGCTGCCTAAAATAACCCAGCAGTAACTGTGGATTGCATATACATTTTGAGGGAAATAAAACTGCAGGCAATTTTGTAGTTGAAGCAGAAAAAGCCCACATAAAAGTACAATTTATGGTTAGCCAACGGGGTTGCCTAGATACCGTTTATAGGATAAACACCAACTGTTGTTTTGTATGTGTGTGTGCTGGGTGGGGGAAGCTGTATAGCACAGTTGGATTGCTCCTGCAAAGCTGCTACCAAAGGAGGAGAAGGAGTGATTCATCAGTGACAAACTGCAGTGAAACACCAGCAGAGATGGGACTAATACATAAATTTAGCTCTTCACAATTTTGCTCCTTGGTTTTGAAACTCCAGTATGCAATAACTGACCAATGTAATTGTTTTAATGCAAATGTGCAAAGATTTCAGTCGAACTGTAAACAATATGCCTGCAGTTGTTTCACTTAAATGAATGACTGTGGAGTTGGAATTGAAGACAGTGTGTTCGATGTTGCTGCTTCACATTGAGACTACTTATACAAAGTGTCACTTCGATTAGTTCCACTGCTTTAATATCGAAATGAGTAAACGTTGTCAAGCAGTAACAAATTTGGCTGGCTTATTCATGGGTGATGATGAAAACGGAATTGTAAGTGGAATACTGCCAAACACGAAGCCATATTCGAGTATTATAAGTTAAAATTTGTTTTGTTCTAAACAGTCCCTTCCCTGCAGTAAATGCATAAAATTACATGTAATTTGCCTTTCCCATGAAGCCCACATTTCCACTTAATTGAAATGAGCCAACCAGCTTCAGGGTAAATAACCCAAGTAGGCCGTGTTTTGCATCCTTCACATCTATGCAGATAAACCAAGTTTTAGTACTGTTAAATAATGCTACACATTTAAAATTCTTATATTTGTGTGCAAATCTCTCCGTGGGCAAAATGCAATCCAAGTGACAGAGGTTTTGCCTGCTTGTTGCTGGTCCGGTGAAAGCCCAACGTTTTGGAACGTTCCATCATATTATGCATCTACCGGGCAGTATCACATCAATATGGGTTCCAACCCCAAAGGTGAATGACTGCATTAAGGGGAACACAGGCATTGGACAGGGCTGGGAGGCAAAGGCAGAGGCTGTCTCTCAAAGAGTCGCCTGCCTTTTCTTGGTGCCAAATCAGTCTGAGTGCCTTGAAGCAGGAGAGCACCCCTCTCCCTGGAGGCCACAGGGAAAGCTGTCAATCAGCTGTTTATTGGGTTTCTCTCATGTGGCAGCTCTCCTGCCTGCTGTTGGTTGCATGCCAAGAGGACAGCAATTGCTCAATTAAACACCTCAAATATCTCTGGGCAGCAAGTCCATCCACCAGTATTCTCAGTGTCAATTTAAGTGGGTGAAGATAGAGGAATGACGGGGTCCCCACCCTAAACATTCCAACTGATGAAATGATACCCCCGCCCCCAATTTTCAAATTTGTTTTAGTGGATCAGTGGCAGGATAGTGGAGAATTAAGTTCTGAGAAATTTATATTTTACTGATTCTTGCCTCTCCTATGGAGGTTATATCTTCAGCGATTTAATAAGTAAAGACTGACTTTGTTTTTGCTCCAGATCATTCCAACTCATTGCTGTCTCTTCTCCCAATATGGCTTGAGTAGAATCCTTATTGTGTGGGAACAGACCAATCGGCCCAACAAGTCCACACTAAATCTCCAAAGAGCATCGCACCCAAACCCATCCCCCTACCCTCTTCTGTAAATCTGCATTTCCCATGGCGAATGCACCTAACCTACATATCCCTGAACACTATAGGCAATTTAGTATGACGAATCCACCTAACTTGCATAGCTTTACACTATGGAAGGAAACCAGAGCACCTAGCAGAAACCCACACAGACACAGGGAGAATGTGCAAACTCCACACAGACATTCGCCCGAGGGTGGAATTGAACCTGGGTCGCTGGCACTGAGAGGCAGCAGTGCTAACCATTGTGCCACCCCAAAATACTCCTTAAAATCTTCCTCTTTTACTACATTTTTGGCATATGTTAAATTTAGTCAAATAATCATTCCATGAGTCATCTTGCAGTGTTAAAGATGCAATAATATTTGCAAGTAGTTGATATTATATTTCTATGCCATACCACATTTCGGGTGGATTTATAGGCTTGGCTCTATATTTACACTTATTTTTATATGCTGAGATCATCTATGCAAAAGCCGCTGTTGAGATTTGCATGCGTAACCTGGGTGAATGTATTGGAGTTGTACCAGAAATGTATCTTGCTCATCATGGTGATATAAAACAGGCATAATGAATCCCAACATCCGAGCACAAGGTCCTGCCTCTAATCTGTAATACGCAAATGATTACTGTCATGCTGCTCCTTAAGGGTTTTAGCTGTTTTTGGTGGCTGCCTGAACATTGGAACAAATTGAGTATGCTGTACCTTCTGCCAAAACAAAATTGGAGAATTTGATTAGTTTATTCACTTTCTCACCACAGCCTCATCAACAACCCCATCAGTTCCATTGCACTGCTACAGGCCAGTGTTGGCACATGTTCTGTCTATCTGCTGATCCTCTTCTTAGGATTTATCAGAGACCTCTTTATCAATGAGACAGAGGATTCAAGTTCAATACTTGTACTCCCTCTGGCACTGCTTCTGTTAGACACTGCCTATTTTGCATCATAAAATGAACCTAACAGATCTTCCATTTTGTCAGTTAAGTACTAGCTCTTGTGATATCTTATAAGTAAATTGTTAATCTGAGGTCCTTTCCATTCTTTCTGGTGAGTATAAAAAAACATTCATTTGGTACTATATGAAAACATGGCTGCAGGGTGACCAGAACTGGAACTATTTCTTAAAAGCTATTGATATTCAGGAAGTTGGGTAATATAGACAATAAGGAGAGGATATAGATTAGTGAGAAAGGATCTCCATTTTGGAAAAAAAGGATGCAGAATCTGTTTGCCTGGAGCTAAGAAACTACAAAATGTCGCAAATATTGGTAGGAGTGATTTATAGGTCACTAGACAATAGTTGTAAAGTGAGTACAGAAGCAAAGAGGACATGCTCCAATCCTATTGAATGCTGCTGAGACCACAACTGGAAATTTTATGTGCAATTCTGGCTGAAGGAAGAATATAATTACAATAAGTTGAGTACAGTGAATGTTTATTGATTCCTGGGTTAGTGGGAGTGTCCTGTGGGGAGAAATTGAGGAGATTAGATTCAGTGGAACTTAGAGAATTTAGAGGAAATCTTGTAGGAACTTGAAAAAAACTCCAGAGAAAAGACAGAATAGATGCAGAAATGATGCTTTCCTTAGCGATGGGATCAAGAACCAGAGCACTCAGTTTTGGAATAAAAGGCAAATCATTTAAAACTGAGATGTGGAGAACTTATCTTTGAAATTCTGTACTCCAGGGGGATGTGGAAGTGCAATCATTAATAAAGTTCAACACATATTAATACATTTCAAAGTACTTTTGCCATGAGGCATATGTGGAGAGTGCAGGAAAGTGGCATGGAGGTGGATGATTATCCATGAGAAGGCTGAAGGGACAGAACAATCTATTTCTGTTTTATCATTGTAATGTTTCTGTGACAAATAGTAGAGGAAGTTTCCCCATTTTCCTGTCCAACATTTTAAGCTAGGTGATGGCCTCGCGGTATTATGGCTAGACTATTGACCCAGATAATGCTCTGGAGACCTGCGTTCGAATCCCATCACAGCAGGTGGTGGAATTTAAATTCAATAAATAAATGGAATTAAAAGTTGAATGATGACCATGAATCCATTGTTGATTATCAGAAAAGCTCATTTGATTCTCTTATGTCCTTTAAGGAAGGAAACTGCTGTCCTTCCCTGGTCTGGCCGAGATGGGACTCCAGACTCACAGCAAAGTGGTTGACACTTAACTGCCCTCTGGCTGATTAGGGATGGGCAATAAATGCTGCCTGGCACATCCAGTGAATGAATAAAGGAAAGAAAGACATCACGATTAAGCCACCTGGATTCTGATATCCATAAAATACTGGTTAAATCTTAGCCTTGTGTTGAACTGTTAAATGAATGATCACAAATTATGACTTGCATTTCATCAAGTTACATGATCATGAATTCATGATTAACCCACTCACCCCATTGAGTGAATGTTGTAGGTCTAAACTGTGTCAATTAAAAGATTGATGTTGATGTGTTGCTGTTCAAGATGGACAATCCTTAAGATAAAACAGCTGCATCCAGACCTCCAACAAAGTTTCTTTAACCAATGGGGCAGATTACATGCAAGAGCGTTTTTTTGCTATTTGTCTTGGCCACCTCTTGGAAGTGGAATAACCTTAAAAACAGTTTTTAAAGCAATATTTTAAGTAAGTAGCCATTAAAAATGATTTAAAACAATTTATATGACAAATATGACAATAAATTAGTCAAAGTACTTTTATGGTACTATAATATGAAGATAAAATTAGATTTCATGTCAAAGGTGACTCCCCTGCATTTTGCACAACAACATCATTAGATTTTATTGTTTGGGTTAGGTTGTGTTAAACCGCAATGTGTCATGCTCCATTTGTTCAATAGTTAAGATCCAGTCTAGTGCTAAATATTATATCTCCCTGTAGTTGTTTTATACATTTATATTCAATTCAAGTTCACAAAATTGCAAAACATGTGACTAAGCACTCAATTAAGACAGCTGACTGGTCTAATCTAGTCTGTCCCCCCTGTTATTTCAAAGTTACTCTCAAAAATCAATTATGTGAAATTTTGAAAGTGGTCCTCAAATAAGACAACACTAGCACAACCAAGACATAATACTTCTTTTTCCCAATTTGTATTTTACATAATGCCAAATTTGGGAAAAGCAAATATATGCAAAACAATTATCTTTATGGAGATTGGTTAGTTGTTTTGACGAAGCAGTTGATTTGTAATGCAGATTGACACCTACAACAATGGGTTTAATTCCAGTACTGGCTGAGGTTACCATGAGATTATCCATCAGCCTCACTCCTTGTCTGAGACGTAGTGAACCCTCTTATTGAACTCACAACCAGTCCCCCCTCTCGAATGAGAGCCTATGATCTGCCGTGATTATGGTAACTTTTATATTTTTAATGGAGCCCCAATCATAAACACTGACCCAGATTTTACAAAAATGCTCTCAATAGAATAATAGTCACTGAAATAGATTTCTGAGTGATCACTGAGTAAAAGATTAACATTAGAAAGATTGAAACCTCTCTCAGTTTATTCAGACAGGTTCATTGTTCTAAATTTTACAGCTTACTGTGATACAAGTTAAATGATCCTTGCATGGTTGCTGCCTGTAGTTAAGTGTGTTGATACCATTCTAATGTGATTGCAGTTCCATTAGGATGCTTACTCAGGAACGATTAACACATGTCCCATGGGTAGTTACAAAAGAAAATTGTACACTAATTTCCAGAAGAAACAATATTGAAACAGAGATACTTTGAGAGTCACTTCCCTTTACTAAAAAAAATCGCAATTTAAACCACAACCTTAAACCTTAATGTATATAAAACAAATTATGCTTTAAATATTTTCATGTGACTGTACATATGTGCAATAAGTGCTGAAGGAAAGGAAGTGCATGGGTACATTTTCTGACTCACCTTGGAATAATTGTTCGTTCTAAGGAAAGGGGTGCTCTTCCAATTTGAACAATTATATCAGCACCAGCATTAGCATGCTGAGTCAGGTATAGCTTATCAAATAGGGAATGTGTGCCAACAGTGTCCTTTAATTAAAATGTTAGGAGGATATTTATACGTTAAGATGCAAATTAGATTTGTGTCCCACATTCTCCTATTTCTTTTCTGATTTGAGCCTGTACATTGTGTTGAAATATGGGTATTGTGTGCAGTAGGTTAGTGTTTCCAAATGTAATGCATTGAAGCAACTTAAAGCACACTAATGTGTGTAGACACTCACATCATTCATGTAGAATAGTTTTACTGTTGAGCACCAGACTGAAAGAGCTCAAGCAATCTAGCCTCACATATTTTGCTATTCTTCATGGTATACTTTAATTCATACTTAAACTTCTCTTGTTCCAGCAGAATGTTGTTTATTCAAAGATTAATTTTATTTGAATGTGGGTCTGAATCATTTTCACTTCTTCTTGTGCTCTGTGATCTCTGAAGAGTTCCTTTCTGCATTGCACTAATTGCACCTGTCCATCTGCACCAGTGTTTTCTAATATTGCAGTGACTGAAGCAAGCTGTTGAAAGGTGCTGGAAGAAGACAGACATTGGCTTCAGTTAGGCATCTTCAGCAAACTAGGAGGAGAAAGTGAGGTCTGCAGATGCTGGAGATCAGAGATGGAAATGTGTTGCTGGAAAAGCGCAGCAGGTCAGGCAGCATCTAGGGAACAGGAGAATCGACGTTTCGGGCATTAGCCCTTCTTCAGGAATGAGGAATTAGCCCTTCCTCATTCCTGAAGAAGGGCTAATGCCCGAAACGTCGATTCTCCTGTTCCCTAGATGCTGCCTGACCTGCTGCGCTTTTCCAGCAACACATTTCTATCTTCAGCAAACTACCCTACTTAGAAATTACAGAGTTAAGAGCTGACATATACAATGATGCTATTCAGACAACTCTACCTGCCTGAATGGCCAGCTTCTTGATCTTTCAGCTGGAACTGTCAGAGTGACAGTGGCCATCTCAATATCTCTGCTCCCCTTGGACTAACGTGTTTTCCTCTGAATTTATTATAGTTTGTTCACTCAGGCTTATTCCTGGCTTAATTATGAAAACTTCCTGACAAAGATGATGTTGTTATCATCTGGTGTACCAACCTCTACCTTCCAGAGACTTGAGCATAAATTCTCAGGCACTTCTTCCTGTCTCCCTGGTCCATGATCCCTTCACTGAACCTTGAGCCATTGTTCCCAGGACTGTTATTGACCTCTTCTTTTCAGGAGATCTTCCCTCCATAGCATTCCATTTCATTGGCACCCAACCCCACACATCCCACTTCTACCTTCTTCTCAAAATTCATGAAGAGAAGTTTCCTGACAGACCCGTAGTTTCTGCCCTACTGAACCTGTTTCTTCTGATTTTGACTCTGTTTTCTCTCCCCTCATCTTCCTACTAACATTCTTAATTTAAAGAAATTTAACACCTTCCAGTTTCCTGGCTTCTATCCACCTCCTCTTCCACTACCATCGTCCAATCCCTCTACACATCCGTACACCAGAATAGTTTGAGGACTGTCCATTTCTTTCTTCAATGGAGGCCCAAACAGCCCCCATCCTCCACCACCATCTTCCTCTGCCTGACTGAGCTTCTTCAGTTATTCAACAATTTCTCCTTTAACTCATATCAGTTCCTCCAAATGAAAGGTGTAGTTACAGGTAGACACACAGACCTTAGTTATGCCTCTGTTTTGTTTTGGCAGGAGATGTAACACAGAGAATGCCAAAGAAACATTGCAACAGGTCTGTGGAGAGAGAAACAGTTAACATTTAAAGTCCAAGTTACGGATCTTCAGAAGTGTTCTTTTATTTTGAGAAAGAGTCATATTGGGCTTGAAATATTAAGTCTGTTTCTCTCTCCACATTTGCTGCTGGACCTATTGAGTTTCTCCAGCGCTTTCTGTTTTGATTTCAAATCTCCAGCAACCGTAAAGTTTTGCTTCAATTCCTTATTGCTCTCCTTTTTGAGCTCCTGCCAACAATTTTTATGGTACATCAATGATTTTGTCAATATCATTTCTTGTTCTGATCCAAAACTGGAAATATACATCAATTTTGATTATAATTTCAATCTTTCTCTCACTTTCAACAGGTCTATCTCTGACTCTTCCGTTTGCTTCCTTGGGAAGGGTTATCCGCTAATATTCCTTACAAGCCACTGACAACAACAGGTCCTCAATTACACTTTCTCATAAACTGTTTCCAATAAAGCCTACATTCCATTCTCCAGCTTTTCTGTCTTCGTCTCATCTGTTGCAATGATACTACCTTCCATAATGTCACTTCCAATGAATCTTCCTGTTTCTTTGACTGAGGGTGCCCCCATCCTAATTGGCAGGGCTCTCAACTTGCCTGTCCTATTTCCTGTTCTTCTGCCCTCACCCTTTCCTTGTCTCCCAGTGAGAGAGTCATAGAGATACACAGCATGAAAGCAGACCCTTTGCTCCAACTCGTCCATGCTGACCAGATATCGTAACGTAATCTAATCAGTTTTGCCAGCTCTTGGCCCGTATCCCTCTAAACCCTTCATAGTCATATACCCATCCAGATGCCTTTTAAATGCTGTAATTGTACCAGCCTCCACCACTTCCTCCAGCAGCTCATTCCATACATGCACCACCCTCTGCATGAAAAGGTTGCCCCTTTGGTCCCTTCTATATCTTTCCCCTCTCACCCTCAATTCCCCTACCCCAGGGAAAAGACCTTGTCTATTTGCCCTCTCCTTGCCCCTCATAATTTTATAAATCTCTATAAGGTCACCCCTCAGCTTCCAACGCTCCAGGGAAAACAGCCCCAGCCTATTCAGCTTCTCCCTATTGCTCAAAACCCTCCAACCCTGGCAACATCCTTGTAAATCTTTTCTGAACAATTTCAAGTTTCACAACATCCTTCCAACAGGACAGAGACCAGGATTGCATGTAATATTCCAAAAGTGGCCTAACCAATGTTCTGTACAGCTGCAACATGACTTCCCAACTCCTGTACTCAATACTCTGACCAATAAAGGAAAGCATACCAAACACTTTCTTCACTGTTCGATCCACCTGTGACTCTACCTTCAAGGAGCTATGAACCTGCACTCCAAGATCTCTTTGTTCAGCTGCACTCCCCAGGACCTTCCTAGTAAGTGTATAATTTCTGCTCTGGCTTTCCCTTGTCCTCACTTTCCACTTCATCAGCCTCCATATTTAAAGGATCATCCTTTTTCATTTCCATCAACTCTAGCATGATGCCACCATCAAACACATAGAGTCATACAACACGGAAACAGACCCTTCGGTCCATCCAGTCCATGCTGAACATAATCCCAAACTAAAATAGTCCCATCTGCCTGTTCCTAGTCCATATCCCTCCAAGATTAGAGTGGTGCTGGAAACACACAGCAGGTCAGGCAGCATCCAAAGAGCAAAAAATTGCGCTTCGGGCAAAAGCCCTTAATCAGGAATGAGACAGGGAGCCTCCAGGGTGGAGAGACAAATGGGAGGGGGAATAGGGCTGGGGAGAAGGTAGTTGAGAGTGCAATAGGTGGATGGAGGTGGGGTGAAGGTGATAGGTCAGAGAGGAGGGTGGAGCAGATAGGTGGGAAGGAAGATTTACAGATGGTACAGGTCATGAGTATGGTGCTGAGCTGAAAGGTTGGATCTAGGATAAGGTGGGGGGAGGGGAAATGAGGAAACTGGTGAAGTCCACATTGATGCCCTGGGGTTGAAAGGTTCTGAGGAGGAAGATGAGGTGTTCTTCCTCCAGTGTCCCACCTTATCCCAGTTCCAACCTTCCAGCTCAGCACCATCCTCATGACCTGTCTCACCTGTCAATTTTCCTTCCCACCTATCCACTCCTGCCCCCTCTCCGACCTATCACTTTCGCCCCGAATCCCATCCACCTATGCACTCTCAACTCCCTCCCTCCCCAGCCCCAACCCCCTTCCATTTATCTCTCCACTCCTGAGGCTCCCAGCCTCATTCTTGATGAAGGGCTATTGCCCGAAACATTGATTTTCCTGCTCCTAGGATGCTGGCTGACCTGCTGTGCTTTTCCAGCACCACTCTAATCTTGACTCTAATCTCCAGCATCTGCAGTACCCACTTTCACTATATCCCTCCAAACCTTTCCTATTCATGTATCTATCCACATGGCTTTTAAACATTGTAATTGTGCCCACTCAGGAAGTTCATTCTGCATGCAAATCACCCTCAGTGTAAAAATTTGCCCCCATGTCTTTTTTCAATCTTTTTCCTCTTATCTTAAAAATACCCCATCCTGGGGAAGAGACAACTTCCATTAACCCTATCTATACCCTTCATTATTTTATAAATTTGTATTAAGGTCACCTCACAAACTTCTACGCTCCAATGAAAAAATTCACGGCTTATCCACTCTTTATGACTCAAACCTTCCATACCCAGCAACGCCCTGACAAATTTCTTCTGAGCCCTCTCCAGCTTAATAACATACTTCCTATAACTCGTCGACTAGAACTGGACACAGTATTCCAGAATATCTTCCCCTCCCCTCCCCATTAGTATTCCAAAAGAATAATTCCCTCAGTGATACCCGGTCCTGTCCTTTATCACCCCATGGAAGCAAAGGTTATGCTGTAAGTTATACAAAACCCTTATTAGACTCCTCTGTGAGCAGATTTAGACACTATACCTATGAAGTTGATATTGGCCTGAGAGGGAATACAGCATAGTTTACAAGAATGATACCCGGACTTGGGTTAAAATACAATCAGCAATTATACAAATTAAAACCGTTTTTTCTCTAGAATTTTGAAGGTTATGGGGTAATCTGATCACATTCTTCAAGATTTTAATAGGAAAAGACAGGTAGGTAAAGGTAAACTATTTCCACTGGTTCGGGATTCCAGAACTAGGGACCATAGTCTGAGAATTAAGGTCAGACCTTTCAGGAGAGATGTTAGGAAGCACTTCTACACACAAAGGGTATAGATAGAGTCATAGAGATGTACAGCATGGAAACAGACCCTTCGTTCAACCCATCCATGCCGACCAGATATCCGAACCCAATCTAGTCCCACCTGTCAGCACCTGGCCCATATCCCTCCAAACCCTTCCTATTCATATACCCATTCAAATGCCTTTTAACTGTTTCAATTGTACCAGCCTCCATCACTTCCTCCGGCAGCTCATTCCATACACATACCACCCTCTGAGTGAAAAAGTTGCCCCTTAGGTCCCTTTTATATCTTTCCCCTCTCACCCTAGGCCTATGTCCTCTTGTTCTGGACTTCCCCACCCCAGGAAAAAGACTTTGTCTATTTATTCTATCCATGCCCCTCATAATTTTGTAAACCTCTATAAGGTCACCCCTCAGCTTCTGATGCTCCACAGAAGACAGCCCCAGCCTGTTCAGCCTCTCCCCTTAGCTCAAATCCTCCAACCCTCCATCCTTGTAAATCTGTTTGAAAGTTTCTTCCACAAGCCGTAGTTGCTGCAAAATCAGGTGTTAAATGTTAACACCTGTCATCGATAAATGTTTTGTTTAGCAAAGGTATTAAAGGATATGTTCCAAAGACAGGTATATGGAGTTAGGCTACTAACGAGAACAGCCATGATCTCATTGAATGGTGGGACAGGCTTGAGTGGCCAAATGATCTACTCCTCTTCCAGTGTTGCAGTGTTCCTCCCATGGCACATACTCATGCATTCCCAGGAGATGTTAATTCTTATACTGGTACCTCCTCTCTCCTCACTGACCAAGACTTCCAGGTGAAGCAGTAAGTTGCTTATACTTGACTCAGTCTTGTTCACTGTATTCACTATTCACAATATGGTCTCCTCTACAGTGGGAAGAGAAAATGTAAACAAGGACACCACTTTACAGAATATGTCTGCTCAGTTCTCAAGCTCCTGACCTTCCAGTCACTTGCCAGTTAAATACATCATTTATCTTTTATGCTTACCTTTCTGTCCTGACCCTACTGCAATGTTCCACTGAAGTCCAATAAAAGCTGATGGAACAGCACCTCATTTTCTATTTAGGCATTTTACAGCCTTCTGGAGTCAACATTGTGTTGAAGAACTTCAACACCATGAACTCTGTCCTCCATTTCTATTCACCACCCCATCATATCCAGACTGTTCTGAGTTCTGAAGAGTAAAGCAGCTTTCCTCCACAGCCTGATTTCTGAATTTGTGTCAACATAACTCTAGGAACATCAACGGAGAGGTGTTATGTGCCATTGTCACCAAGTATCCCACACATCGATTCCACCAAGCTCTCTGCACGCTCAGTGGTCTGTTCAAGGAGTGTCATAATTTTTTCGAATACAGCAATCTGCAGTTCAATGTCAAGTGAGCCTCTGCAGTAGATAGGTTTAGATCTTGACTTTGTAAAGTAGGTGGTAGCAAAGCCCATTTTGCATCATTCCCAATTTTTGGAACCCTCAAATTCAATGGAAATTTGAAACGGGAGAGCTGTAAAACAAGCCACCAAATCATGGGTACTCATTTTTCACTGTCACATAAAATCCAAGATCTAACTATTTGTTCATAAGAGAAAGGAACTACTTGAATGTTTCCACAGTTGAAATGTGAATGCATGCAATGTTATTACACTGCCAGCATTGAATAATTTATTGGTGTCATCATATATGTTTAGCTATGTGGCTGAGAAGCTTGACATTCTCAGAGACAGATTGGTCATTTGACAATATGCCCCAGACAGTCGAGGGGGATATATTTGTGAATTTCTGATGTAGACACTTGGTGGCCAAGACTCCAGTTTGTAAACCTACTCCAAAGAGGTTTACGGAAGTCAGCACCTGGAAACGCAAGGTGACAATTTACCAAATTGAGGTTGCAGCCTTTAAGTTCCTGGCTGTAAACAACACAGTCGGGCTTCATTCACTATTTAACCAAATAGACTCTGATTGGTTAAAATCCAATTTGATTGAGGATGCATATCAGAGATTGACTGACAATGTACAACCCCATCAATGACTGATTGTCACAGGATTTTTTTTATCATTATTTACCAGTTCTGAAATCTGTTTCACCTGGGTTAGCATCTCTTCCAAGCAGGAGAGAAAACATAAAATGATTTCAACAAGGGACATTTTATTTGAGCTAATTACACTCATACTATGCATGTACAGCATGCTTTTCCATGCACCATAGAGCAAAGAGTGTTTCTCATTTGGCAACACAATGTGCAATATTATTCTGTCAAATTAACACGCTGGGCTCATTTAAGTAAATTTGTTCTCTAATTTTTTTCCTCAGTACAATAAAATTATCTCCAAGCATATGAAAGGAACTGTCCAACATCTCACCAAACAATAAATTCAAGCAAGGTTTCTTTTCTAGCTACTGTGTAAAAATGAGCTTTTTTCTCTGATTCTCTCAGTCCCTTGCGAACATTAAAAACAGTTATTTGATATATTCGCGGATCCCAATCTGCATTTCATCCTCTCTGAAGGCAGAAACCTTTGTCAGTTAATTGTTGCTGTACCCACAGTTCACCAATATCTTGTCCAGATACTCATTCTCTTTATGAAAGGACAGACAACAAATGTCCTTGACCACAGAAATCAAGACTGGCTTTGGCATTAAGGTCAGTCTGCTCTGTTAAGTTTATCCATCCATCAGCAGAAATCCTCCAACTGCCCCTGATGTGTAGTGGCAGCAGACAAGCCTTTCACTCAGAACATGAATTTATAAAAGTGGCTGTGTAGTGTCTTTCTCGATGACTACCAGTGCCTCAGAGCAGAAAGAATTCCTAAGAAGCGTACTGTCAAATTACTGATGTATGCTCTTGTCAGGAGCTTAAGGCTGTACACGAGGTAAGCAACTTACTAAAATCAACCTTGTTATAGAATCCTGGAAGTATTAAGATACCTTACACTTACTATAGTCTATTGGGTCTGTTAATTTTACAAGGTGCAATCAATATTTGTCAAACAGCAGTGAGATCACAAATTGTAGTCAGAAGGGGTGTTAAAACAGGAGTCATATCTCATCAATCTACTGGATTTCCTTGAAGAGTTAATTGGGTCAACAGATATGCCATCTAGTGAATCTATTTCATTTAGATTTTACAAAGCTACTTGATAAAGTCTTGCATAACAAAAACTCTTGGAAGTATTCATAATTGATGCTATATTTAATGGTTAAGTTGAAAATTGGGGTTTGACAATATAAAAGTAAAAAGTGATGATAAATAGACAATGCTCTGTCGTGAGACCGAGATGAATTCAACTGGGTCCTTTTTTAAAATACTTCTTAAACAAACTTTTAACATTTGCTGAATATCTGAGGCTACATGATCTTGGACTAGTGTAAAGGGGAAGATGAACCAAATGAAATGACTGGATTTTGGATGACAACTCTGAATTGAATTCTGAATAAATGATGTCTGAACACATTAGGGAAAAGACTAAGAGAAGATTAAGAACTTGTAAAATAATAAATGGCACGGAAGATCTAAATGATGTTCAAAATAAATTTTGAAGGTTTTGCCCTTAACATTGTAGATATGTGGAGTTGATTCCCATAAGAAATTAATACTACATCTGCTTTGAAAATGGCTGGATCATATTCTGCTTATAAGTAGAATTTCAGGGTAGATATTCAAAACAATATGTTTGCTTTTGTTGAACTGGTTCAGATGTGTTGAGACCTAGAAATGACTGCATTCCAGCATGTCATCACCATCTGCTTTTTCTCACCCGTGTTTTGCTACACTCTCTGATACAACCTAAAGCAAAATGGCTGTTTATATTGAAAATTTAACTGCCAGAACCTAAGTGTAGTTCTAGTGCATCCGTTGGAGAAAACATTAAATATTACAACATTTGTCATTGAGTGCTATAACCTAATTGTCCAGAAATTATGACCAGACTAGAGCTCTTTATTTCAGGGCCTCATCCTAGGCAGGAAAAATTGCAACCATGGGTAATAAGTTCACATTCTGACCATCAGACATCACTATCAGAATGACATGCCTAATCTTATTAAATTTAATTTAATTTCTCTTTGCCAGTATAATTCTGAAACAGAAGACTTTAGATACTCCAGCTGTGATTACCATTGCTATCAGGGACTATCACCTACAAAAGTAGGATAATCTGCAGGACCTCAGTCATATGTTTAGCTCTCATGCCCTTGTTAGGTTATTAGTAAACTTACATAAAGGAAGCTTGCTAAAGCTCAACTCAAAATTATCAGCTCCTGTCAAAGCAGGAAGTATGACTCACACACTGTTCTCTCCTGTGAATCTGGTTTATGTACATACTTGCATTCTCAAACAGGATTTAATCCACCAATTATAAGATACCAGCAACTTGCAATTTATTATTGACATTGTGTCCATATATCAGTCTATTTCATGTCTTCTTACAGCCTTTTCAGCAATCCAAATATTTTACCTGATTCTTACCACGCTAGACTATGCGCAAACATTCATGAATAATAGAATTCACATGTAAGTTAAAGTGCTTCAGCAGTCGCATATTCCTAAATCACATTTCCACTTAAAGACAGCTTGTTTTGACAGAGAACTTGGGCAAACTTTTAAATCACTCAAACTCTAATTAGTGTGTGTCTTCTGTTGCTTTTGTCCCCACCAGCCCCTTATGCAAAGCTACAGCAGTGACTGCAGGCTTCCACTACCCATGTTGCTGACTTTGAGTAGAGGAGCCTTCAGATGGTCTTGCAGGATGACCTTGAGCAGCTCAGGTCCAAAAAGGCCAAGTTTTTAATGTAACGCATGAGTATAAGTGTTAATAGCCGGGGCAGTTAGACATCCACAAAGATATTGGTGGAGAAGCACTGGTGGAAGGATGAGTGATATCTTCTTGGGAGGTGACAGAGGGGTTGTGCTCCTTAGCATCACTGCCAGTCTCAAGGCAGTGTTTCAGCCACCTTGTAATCTGTTAGGAGACCGATCACTGGACTTGCCTCTGATTCACTGTCAGTATTGGTAACTGCAGCAGCGATGGCAGCAAACTGTTCTTGTGTGACTGCAGTCTTTTCTTGCAATGCAGCAGCCGCACATGGAGTTGCTCCTACTTGTAACACAGATAAGGGAGTGGCCATTTCATTGTATAGCACCATCCTACATCAGCAGCGTACCAAGAGAATGTTCCACTCATTTAACTCTCCACCCTTTAGGCTCTCTGCCTGTATTCCTGATGAAGGGCATTTGCCCGAAACGTCGATTTTACTGCTCCTCAGGTGCTGCCTGAACTGCTGTGCTTTTCCAGCACCACTCCAATCTAGATTCTGGTTTCCAGCATCTGCAGTAATTGTTTTTACCTAGAATGTTCCACCAGTTTACTTAGCAAGTATTGCATGTGCTTCAAGCGAATGGCCATCTCTGTAGGTCAAAGGGGAGCAGTCCTCAGTGAAGGAAAACTACTGTCAGTCAGGAAGAACCATGACAGTCAGTAAAAGGATTCGGTCTATTCCAGTCCAGGGGTTTGGCCATGGTTAGTGTTTGGCCATTGTTGAGTCTGGGGAATCGAGTCTGCGCTGTCCACGGATGGGGCCCTAGTCTGTCTCCCAGATCAAGTGTAACCAGCCGAGGGATTCCAGGTGGGATGCTTCGGGCAATGTGGAGAGTCTGTCGAGGTTGGGGTGTGGTGGGGTGGATGTTATGGGCCTATTTATTTTCCTTTGGCAGTGGACAAAAGGGAGAGGTTGAGTATGATTAAAAGTGAATGGGAGAGGTGTCAGTAATGATTCCTGAACAGAGGTGAGTGAGAAGAAAGCATTTAAGGCAGGGATGATCAGTACATCAAGAGGATGAGGTGGGTGAGATGCATGCAATAGTGAGAGTTGTATCCCTTGAGCCTGAGTGAAGGGTGGGTGCAGTGACTGAGTTAAAGTAAGTGCTGGCCTTGTAAAAGTGAGGTAGCAGAGAGAAGGTGGTGATACTTACCGTACTGGAGCATAAAAAATCATTGATCATCTTTCTACACTGCTGAGTATCCCACTTCACCCAGACATAGACCTGATCCTGACTGTAACTGGGTCCAGGCTGGCTGATTTTGCTGGTGTGGCCTCCCATGGTGGACCATAGGGGAAAGAAAAGCCCCTCCATTTCTTCACCACATCCATCCAGACTCCAGGCCCCTATCTGTGGGGACAAGTGAGCTTCCCTTCCTTTGGACCATGCCCTAGGTAAGACTGGTTAAGCACCACAGTGTGAGGCCCACTTCCTGATTGACAATATCTGAAGCAGTGTGCAGCTGAACGTGAAGTATAGTGCCAGCAACATGGAGGCTGGGAGGTCCCCAGCATGGCGAGCTCTTGTGCTTTTCCAGCCACATGGGATTTCCCAAGCAACCTACCTGGTAGCCAGCCTGAATAACACAGGCTCCAGTACAGTATCACTAATTCTTGGACCGTATGCCCTCCCTGTTTTGCCAATCTCCTGACACACTCAATATCAAGTCAGTTGTAAAATGAGTTCAAACAAAAACTCCAGCTAGAGTAGATCTCCTCTTTAACGCCAACTTTAAACAGCACAGACCAGCTTGAAGCTTTTGTCGACCCTTGACAATTTTGCAAAACCTGCTCAGATGTGCAGTCACTCCATAATCATTAAAATTACAGGGAACATTATGATTTACACATTTGCTTTTGGGCCATGTCCAATTTTACAAGTTAACTTTTATATTTTTGCCTTCTTATGCTAACACCTCAATAATAATTACCTGCCAGCTGTCATTAAGGGAAAGTGTTCACTGTTAGATTCAAAGAATGTCCTGTTATGTAATCACAGTGTTCTCAGTGTGAGAATGGCATAATGATCAAACGCATAGTTCAAATTTTATTTTTGAGAGACATCTGGTTGAGGGTAATGTATGTGAGAGATAGATGTCTTAATTTAAAGATTACATTGCACATATTCGCGCTATATTAGGATGAACATCTTTTTTCTAAGAAGTTCCATTTATAAAGCAGTTTTCACATCCTTTGGATATCACATCAATGTTAAGGTGCAGAAGGAGTCTATTTGGATCATTATGGCTATACCAGCTCTTCAGACAAACATTGTTACCTAGTACCAATCTCCTGCTTTATCCCCATATCCTTGCACACTATTTCTATCCAAATAATCATCCTTTGTCATCTTAAATGCCTTAATTGTATAAACCAAACTTTGCAAAGCAAAGCCGAGAATATAGTGATGTAGTAAACAATGCACCAATTCCCACATTAGCCCCCACTTCAGCAATAAGATAATGGCAAGATGAGAAGTCTTTTTTTACTGACGTAGGTCAAAGATCACACAACAGCAGGTTATAGTCCAACGGATTTATTTGAAATCGCAAGCTTTTGGAGCACTGTCCCTTCGTCAGGTGAAGTCCTTGCTGCACTATGACCAATGTAACTTTTGACCTTGTCCACCCCAGTCCAGTACGAGCACCTCCAGATTATCTTTACTGGTGTAGATTAGATTCCCTACAGTGTGGAAACAGGCCCTTCGGCCCAACAAGTCTACACTGACCCTCAGAAGAGTAACCCACCGAGACCCACCTAACACTATGGGCAATTTAGCCAGGCCAATTCACCTGGCTTGCACATCTTTGGACTGTGGGAGGAAACCGGAGCACCTGGAGCAAACCCACACAGACAAAGGGAGAATATGCAAACTCCACACAGACAGTTGCCCGAGGCTGGAATTAAACCTGGGACCCTGGTGCTGTGAGGCAGCAGTGCTAACCACTGAGCCACTGAGATAACCTTGGTCCAAAATTAAAGAGAACTCATCAACTGTTCTTCAAAATAGTTACTTTTATGTCCAAATGATAGCATCTTACATGAGATACAATGCCAGTAACAATGCATTATTCCCATGTTACTGCACTGAAATGTAACTGCACACTTTATGTACAAATTTCTGGAGTATGACTTCTGGACAATGTGAGAAATACCAGAGCATTTTGTTCTGCTTATTGCTTTGGTGCACAAAGAAGAAATTAGACTACAGTCATTCTTTGTGAATAATCTACTGACCCATTAAAAAAAAACAGATTCATTCTTTCTTTAAATAACTGAAGTTCTGATAAAATGTTACAAGTGTGCAAGTCTATGGATAACTGTTTGCGTTTGATTTCCCTTCAGTAGATTCATGCTCTTAAGCAAATATTCCTGCATACATTTGTAGCAAAGTGCTTTCTCTATTTTTAATTCTTGCTATTGGCTTTAAAAGTGCTTGTGTATTTATTGTAGCGTTACAAGTAGCAGTTGGTTTATCTCTTTTTTTATTCCTGTATCTTTAAAATTGGAGACTATGTAGGTGATGTCTGTTTCTGAGAGTTGTGACATCATATGCACTTCTCTGTCTGCCTTTGTGCCTTTTCTGAGAGACAGGATGGCAGAATCCGTCAACAACTCTAAACTGGTAAATTCTTTTAATGTAAATACACATTTTATTTCAGATTTCTGGATTTTTTTGATCTGGAAACTTTTTTAAATAGGAGCTATCTTTTCAACACCTTTTAACTGACATTTTAAAAATGATGAGCTGTACTTGGATCTTGAGGAAAGTAAAGACAGTAGATGCTGGAGAGACAGAGTCGATAAGTGTGGCTCTGGAAAAGCACAGCAGGTCAGGCAGTATCCGAGGAGCAGGAATGTCAATGTTTCAGGCATAAGCCCTTCAGCTGGAGGAAGAATGCCTCATTTTCCACCTGGGAACTCTCCAAATCTCCCCTCATCTAGGTTATGTGCTTACTGATGTTACTCTACATTACACACGCAACTGACTGACTACATTTACTCCATTGTACAGAGAGAGTGACTGAAGCCTGGTACCTTTATGCTGGAATGTCACATGCTGTATTGTCATGTAACTCTCTTAAAAATACAGGCTAGTCTGTTCTGGAATCTATGCAAGAACACAACATAAGGAACAAATATAGATTAGGCTCGATGGTAACAATTTCAGTACAAAACTGGGCACATTAATTTCAGGTGTCAGTGCAAAGTGAAAATGAAGGATCTTTACTTAACATTGAAGTAGTTCCTCAAGTATTGTTTAATGTTAATTTGATGTGATTTACTCATGGCTGCTGAGTTATTGAGCTTTTCTTTAAACAATAATTTGTGTAGTGAGATTGTTACTTGATCAAATCTAAAAGGTATACAGATTGTCAATATTTCTAACACTCCAACCAATTCAATGACCCTTCTCTCCCTTTAAATTCAGTTTTAGGTCACTTTGGTCGATCTTTTATGATTGTGGAATGAAAATTGATTTTTTGCCTCGTGGGAGATTTTGCTTGTCATCAAATGTACTTTGTTTGTGCTAAGATGGTACTTGATTAAACTGACTTTTTTTTAAAGCAGACATCTCTTTGCTGCTGATCAATGAACTGTTGTCCCTCAACAAAGCTTTTTTGTCACATGAAATACAAAGGTATTTCAAGTTATCAGTCTCTTTAATCAAATTGCTATTTCACAATGCAGTGTTCACTTGTAGTCTAGTTCCTTTGATGAGACACTTTTTAAAGATTATGAAGAAGGTTTTATTTTAAACAATTTTAAGAATATCTAGCATTCCTCTCAATGATGTGTTGAATAATGAGCTATAGAAAAGGTTTTGTTGAGGGAATCAAAATGGTTTTGAATATTAACAGTGACCCAGATGGCCACATAGTTGCTGGAGCAGCTTCGACTGGAGTTCCGCGTCACGACCATGTGGGATCCCCAATGCAAGTAACTCCCAGGGGCTTTCCTGGAAAATTGAAATTCCCAATGGGCAACTCCCCTATGCCTAAAACCCTCAAGAAAAATTCCATTTAAAGTCTAAGAGGTAAGGGTTCTGACTCATAGAGTCACAGAGTAATCTAGATATACAACATGGAAACAGACCCTTCGGTCCAATTCACCCATGCTGATCAGATATCCTAAATTAATCCAGTCCCAATTTTGCCAGCATTTAGCCCACATCTCTTTGACGTCCTTCTATTTTTATACCCTCCAGATGCCTTTTAAATGTCATAACTGTACCAGCCTCCACTACTTCCTCTGACACTTCATTCCATACGCTTGCCACCCTCTGTCTGAAAAAGTTGCCCCTTAGCTCCCTGTTAAACCTTTCCCCCCTCATCTTAAACCTATGCACTCTAGTTTTGGACTCCGCTACCCCAGTGAAAAGACCTTGGCTGTTCGTCCTATCCATGCCCCTCATGATTTTATAAACTTCCAGAAGGTCACCCCTCAGCCTCCAAAGGAAAAATAGCCCCAGTGTATTCAGTCTGTCTCTGTAGCTCAAATCCTCCAACCTTGGCAACATCCTTGTAGATCATTTCTGAACCATTTCAGGTTTCACAACATTTTTGCAATAGCAAGGAGACCAGAATTCACTTCAGTTTGATAGTTGCACAGAAAATGATAAAGAATGAAAAATCTAATCAAACCCCTGGGTAACTGTTAACCCGATTCATCGCTGAACCCATACACTATTCCCTCTCTCCCTCCGAACTCCAGCATAACATCCACCCCACAGCCCAGTCCCACCTGACCTTCCTGGACCCAACAACATTAACGTCCCTCTCTGCCCCTTCATCCCCAACTCCACCCTTTCCTGCTGGACCCAACATCCACTCCACAAGCCTAGTACCACTCCCACTCCTCCCCCACCTCCACCCCACCTCTGCAAATGTTGCTGGATCTGGCATGATTGTGATTGACATTGCTTGGCTTGAAACTTGTCCCCTGGTTCAACTTGAACTAACCCTGTTTGCCATGACATGCTAAGTAGTTCGATCACTCCCTTCCATCCTTCCCTGAGTACGCATCAACTTACCACACACCCCAAACCCTTAACCAAACTGCAATTCAACCCACATGGCACATTACCCCCCTTCCACTCTACCTACCACTCTACTTGCTCACTTACCTTACATACTTCCCTGTGCTAAGTCGCTGACAAAGTTCCTTTGCAACATTTAACTCCTGAAATGCATCAACAAGTAGCGTAAAAAAGAAGACAGGTGTGAGCCTGCAATGCTGTTAATGCACTGAATGGATTTCCCACTCCTCCACCCTTGAACCCCGCCCCTCCAATCGCCACCAGGACCGAATCCCACTAGTCCTCACCTACCACCCCACCAACCTCCAGATACATCGGATCATCCTTCGTCATTTCCGCCACCTCCAAACGGACCCCACCACCAAGGATATATTTCCCTCCCCTCCCCTATCAGCGTTCCGGAAAGACCACTCCCTCCGCGACTCCCTTGTCAGTTCCCCCCCCCCCCCCCACCAACCCAACCTCCTCTCCTGGCACCTCCCCCCTCACTTCCCTCCAAGGTCCCAAGGGAACCTTCAATATCCATCAGAAATTCACCTGCACCTCCACACACATCATTTACTTCATCCGCTGGGCCCGATGTGGCCTCCTATACATTGGGGAGACAGGCCGCCTACTTGTGGAACGTTTCAGAGAACACCTCTGGGACACCCGCACCAACCAACCCAACTGCCCTGTGGCTGAAAACTTTAACTCCCCCTCCCACTCCGCCAAGGACATGCAGGTCCTTGGCCTCCTCCATCACCAGACCATGGCAACACGACGCCTGGAGGAAGAGCGACTCATCTTCTGCCTAGGAACCCTCCAACCACAAGGGATGAATGCGGATTTCTCCAGCTTCCTCATTTCCCCTCCCCCCACCTTTTCTCAGTCCCAACCCTCAGACTTAGCACCGCCTTCTTGACCTGCAATCTTCATTCCGACCTCTCGCCCCCACCCCTCTCCGGCCAATCACCCTCACCTTAACCTCCTTCCACCTATCACATTCCCAATGCCCCTCCCCCAAGTCCCTCCTCCCTACCTTTTATCTTAGCCTGCTTGGCACACCCTCCTCATTCCTGAAGAAGGGCTTATATTCAGAATATGCGGACCATAGTGATATTTAATGCAGTTCAATGTGGAAAGCCTCAGGTTTTAAGTCCTGTTTGGATCGCATTCTTATCTATATTGAACACACACTGTAACATTTTGCAGTAGAGGCAAGGAATCATAGAGAGAACTCTCAAGTTCTCTTTGGCTGAAGCCTGCATTAACAGGGAGCTAGAAATAAGCCGAACACTTTGACCTCCTTTGAGAAACCAGGCAGCTGGCAAAATATTTAATATAGGAAAAAGCTTCTGTAGAGATATCTTCTCAGAACAAGAGTATGAGGTGTTCTGAAGTGTATTTATGTTAATGCAAGGAGGATAACAGGTAAGGCAGATGAGGTAATAGCCTACACTAGTACATGGAATGACAAAGATGTAGCCATTACAGAAGCTTTATTAAGAGAAGGGTAGGTCTGGCAGCTCAATCATTCAGGAATGATGGAGAGGCATGTAAAGGGGTTAGGGAGAATGTCACAGTTGCACTAAGAGAGGATATTTTGGAGGGCTCATCCAGCAAGACCATATGGGAAGAACTCAGGTTTAGGAAAGGTACAGACACTATGATGGGGTTATACTATATGCCTCCCAAAAGCCAGCTGGACATAGAAGAATAGACATGTAGGCAGATTTAAGGGACAAATGTAAAAACAGGGCTGTTATTGTGTACATTGACTGGGACTCCTTTAGTGCCAGGAACTTAGATGGGCAGAATTTGTTAGGTGTAACCAAGAGGGTTTCTTGAAAGAATATGTATGCAGTCCTAATAGGGAAGGGACTGTACTCAACCTTGTATTGAGGTATGTCCTGACCGAGTGATCAAATTTTCAGTGAGAAGCATTTTGGAAGCAGTGATCATAATTCTACAAGTTTTCAGATAATTAGGATAAGATGGGCTCTCTGGTAAAAGTGCTAAATTAAAACAGTATTAGACAGAAACTGGAGAACATAGATCGGGGGCAAATCCTGTTTGAGTGTTAATCCATATCTGACAGTTGAGGGTCTGTTAAAGGCCAGTTGTTCAGAAAACAGGACCAGTATGTTCCTGTGAGGATGAAAGGTAAGGATGGCAAGATTAGGGATAAGGAAGCAGGAAAGAACTTAAATAAGGAATTATGAGTAGTAAAAGTGGCCATGAAATTTCTTTGACAAGTAGGGTTAAGGAGAATCCCAAGGCATTTTAAGGGTAATTAGGGAAAGGATAGGGACACTGAAGGACAAAGGAGAGAATTTATGTGTGGAGCTGGAGGAAGTAGGTGAGGTCCTTAATGAGTACTTTGCATTAGCATTCACCACGAAGAAGTTCACAGATTATGGTAAGATTACGGAGGGGTATGTTGATATTAAGAAGTAGGAGGGATTGAGTGTCTTGAAAAACATTAAGGTAGATAGGTCCCCAAGCCCGAATTGGAACTATCTAAGGACACTGTGGGAGGCCTGGGATGAGATTACCTGGGGGCCTTGACAAAGATCGTTACATCCTCTTTAGCCACAGGCAAGCTCACAGAAGGCTGGAGAATAGCTAATATTATTTCTTTGTTTAAGAAGGGCAACAAGATAATCCAGGAAATTATAGGCCAGTGAGCCTTATATCAGTAGAAGGGAAATTATTGGAAAAGATTCTTAGTGACAAGATTTACTTGCATTTGGAAAATAATGGACATATTTGGGATGGTCAGCATGGTTTTGTGCAAGGAAAAGTTTGTCCCGCAAACTTGATTGAGTTTTTTGAGGAACTGATGAAGATGATTGATGAGAGTAGGGCAGGGGGTATTATCTACATGAACTTTATTAAAGCATTTGACAAGTCCCTCATGATAGGCTGGTCAGAAGATTAGGTCATATTGGATCCATGGTGAGTTGGTAAGTTGGATACAAAATTAGCTTGGTTATTTCTGGAGGGGTACTTTTCTGACTAGAATTCTGTGACCATTGGTGTACTGCAAGGGTTAGTGCTGAGATCTCTGTTGTTTGTAATATATACAAATGATTTGGATGAAAAGGTAGGTGATCTGATTAGTAAGATTGCAGATGACTTGAGGATTGGTAGAGTCGTGGACAGTGAGGAAGGTTGTCAAAGGATACAGCAGGATATGGATCAGTTGGAAAGTTAGACAGATAAAAGGCTGATAAAATTTTATTCAGACAAGTATGGGGTGAGGCATTTTGGGAGATCAATTGTTAAAGGAAAGTATATGGTAAATGGCAGGACCCCTTAGGAGTATTGATGTACAGAGAGATCTTGGGATGCAAGTTCATAACCCTCTGAAAGTGACAATACAAGTGGATAAGATGATAAAGAAGGCTTACAACGTGCTTACCTTCATTGGACAAGCGATTGAGTATAAAAGTTGGCAAGTCATGTTGCAGCTGTATAAGACTTGAATTGGGCCATATTTGGAGAATTGTTTATAGTTCTGGTCACTATAGGAAGGATGTGGAGATTATACAAAAGAGCTTTGCCAGGATGTTGCCTGGATTGGACTGTATTAGCTGTAAGAAGAGGTTGAACAAATTTGAATTGTTTTCACCAAGTGTCAGAGGTTGAGGAATGTCCTGATACAAGTATATAAAATTGTGAAAGGCCTGGATAGGACAGATAGTCAGAGTCTCTTTTCCAGGATGGAAATTTCTATATTAAGGGTCATAGATTTAAAGTGAGAGAGGGAAAGTTTGAAGTAGATGTGTGAGGCAAGCTTTTCACACAGAGGGTGGTGGGTGCTTGGAATGTGCTGCCACAAGAAGTGGTAGAAGCAGATATGTGAGGAGGATTTAGGAGGCATTTTGACAGATACATGTACAGGCAGGGAATAGAGGGATATGGACAATAACCAGACAGATGGGATCCATTTGGAATGGCATCATGATTTATGCAGATGCGCTAGGCTGAAGGGAATGTTCCTATGCCGTACTACTCTATGATTTTTGTTCTAAAAGCATGGAATAACAGAAACCTTTCTTTTCGTTAAGAATACTATCTTAAAGAATACAACATTCTTTCTGCTCGTATGTGAGGACTTCTCTAATATGGTTCTACACTTTTTAAATTTGTTATTTAGATAAAATATTTTACATTTAGCATGAGAAATATGCTTTAAAACAATGTTTACTGGTAATCTATGCAGGAAATTACACCCTTTAGAAAGTTAAAAATACCTTTTATTGCTCGACAATAAACAAGGACATTTAGCAGTGTGTTTGTATTACAGTCTCCTTGCGCAGGTATACAGATGTTTGTTCACAAGCATACCTGATTCCTCACATATTTCAATCAGTATTGAGGGAAGCTGAGGAAGTTGCACTGGTGGCCCAAGTCAGTTTCAGCTCCATAATGTACCCACTTAAAATTAGTGCTGTAAAAAAAGATGTTTTAATTCATCAGGATAGTTTTTGTAAATGTACAAATTCATGGAAGAAAAATCAACATTTATACTACATGAAAGGGCAGTGCTGATTGCTTGCCAAGGAGACTTTGATTAGTTGAGGCATAACTATGGAGAATGCCCCATTAATGCTGATTGACAGTTAACAGCTAGGATTTGTTAATGTTTTTCGAGAAAATCAAGTTCTGTATAACCAAAAAACTATTTATTGAAAATCAAATCTTATGTCAAATTGCAACTTCAAGCACAGCTCTGTCTGCAGTGTGTGCATCCGAACTGTGAAGTGGTAGAATTTAAATCGGAATAAGGGAGAGCAGTTTCAGGTTCTAGTTCAGGTTATATTCTTTTTCTCTGTTGCATTATATGACTTTGTTTTGTAATCTGTCATTTGAAAGGCACAGTTGGAAGGAACAGTGAAATGGACAGAAAAGAAGTTTAGAGCAGGACTATAGAGTCAGGAAATACAAGTGCTGTTGGTGGAGTTTGTTCTGCATTTACTTCAATCTGATAGTACTTGTGCTTTTACTGCATGGTGGTGTTCGAACTTACACAGATTCATCTTTATTTGATGTACTTCGTCATACAGAATATCAACTGTTCACTATCAATGGGAACAGCATGTTGGCACAGTTCCCACTGTGCCATGTGAAGAATCAGTCAATGTTTTGCCATCAGTCAGCTTCCTGTTCAACAGGATATCTTCGAATTTATTGTGTGACAACGATATGAGCACTCTAACTGATTGAGCTCACAGTAAGGGGAATCAGGTATCACTTTCTGGTATTTTCTGACCGTGTTCAGCAACATTTGCATTATCTGGCACCATATAAATTAGTGTGCTTCACCAGCCTGGATCTCCAATAATCCTTAATGAATATGCACATTTTACCAATCGGAAGCTATATTGATCATAATCAACTTCCAGGGGCTGACATCTGGTCATTGTAAGGTTTATGAACAGCAAAGTTGAAGATTCCCTCAAATGATAACTTGTAGGATCAATTGGGTTTGTTTTAATAAGTTTCATGTTACTGCAGTGTTGTCAGAGTGTAGGAAAATACTTTCAAGAAATTAAAATTGTCGTATGGGGGCTTTAGGAACCTGGAGCAATTTTGTAATGATTTCGGAGCTGGTCCTCAATAGGCACAAATAGCACAGTGCAAACAGAGAAACTGGGATTTGAAAAGAGAAACTCAAATAGATAATGGTCTTCCAACAAGGTAACTGCAAAAGTAGAAGCTGGTATATCTCAGATTACTGAGTATAATTGTACATACTGTTAGCATGCATTAACCAGAGTTCTAAAGAAGCCTAAGCATGAAGACAGTTGTTAGCCTTGCTTTATCCCTGTTCAGTTTGTTTTCAACCCAAACACTTGGATGTGGCCCGAAAACCACACGGCAAAAAGAAAAATAAGTAGAACTTGTTAAGACATCGCAACCTGTCCAACTGATTGCAATTGGCTTTCTGGGATAAAAGTCTACTTGTGCTTCTACAGACAGCTTAATGACTTGAATTAGATGGCCAACTGTCCCTTCAGTTCTGTGCTTCATTGCAGCAATTATAAATAAAATGTTGGTGCAATGTTAACTGGTTCATAAATTCAGGCTAAGCTTTGCAATTGTTCACATCCCTTCCCAAAATATAATCAAAAAACATGCAACATATAAATGACATCTGGTGGAGTCATCACATTCTGTAGAGATTTTTCTGGAAATTGGAATTCATGCATGTCTGTGAGTTTTCTTGGAATCCCATTTGCAAAAGGTCTTCCTCAGGAAAAGAGAGGATGCCACATGAGCAGGCAAGTAGCTGTGCAAAGACTTATAGAAATATTGTAATGCAGCAGTTCACGTGTTTAAATCCATTCACTGCTTGCTGTTTGGCTGCGTGGTGCGCAGTAATATTTTTACCTCCCTCTCCAAAAAATAGCCTACTTCACTATTCATAACGTTAGGGACTTAGCTTCACTAAAAGGCAATTAGACTTTTGAGCAAGGCCACATTTCAGCATTTAGTTCAGCCCCAAGCACATAAAATGATTGCATAGTAAGTCTGAAAATCGATATGCAATGGTAAATCAGATCAGAACAATTTGAAAGTCAGATTGTACTTCAGCAGGATCTATTCACATTATGAATGCAATAATACTGTATTAGGTTAAACCACCCATCACATTGGAGTAGACATCCTGCAAGCATTATATTTATTGCATTGATTAACCCACTTCTCTCATGTTCTTTCAACACAATTAGTTAGTAATCAAATTATTAATGCATTAAAATAAGGCAAATAAATTTTATTACAGCATGTTAACCAATGTGTTGAGTATGAACAATTCAATGAAACTTGAAATCTGAGTTTGTAACAGGACATTTTTGTTTTAATAAATGTGTTTAGTTATGAATTGTTTTGGAGCATGACCGATCCAAGATATTTATGAATTATTCAAACTCCTTTTCTGGATTTTATGTACAAGGATAATTAATGCTATGTGTTGACCATTTGTGCCAACTCAGGACTGTACTCCACGGCCCTCCACTAGCATGTTCCAAAGTGGAAGTGGGCTTGTAAAGTGTATTGCATGGCCTACCTGCAGCCTTCCCACCCATTTTGTGGCCTAAGAAACCTTATCCTGTAGTCAGCTCTGTTTTATCTATGACAGGGAGAATCTCAGCTCAAACTATTTGACAAGACAATTTTCTGAATAAGCTGGTGTCAAACAAGAAGTGAAGGATGAGCCTCCTTTACTGTCACCAGTGTCACCATTCTCCCTCCCGAACCTCCTTGTCAAGGTCATTACCCAAACATCCGGCTGCCCAAACCTGGTCTAGCTCTCTCAACATACTTGCTGGGGCTGTCAGCTGGATTCCTCTCACATCCCAAACTTATCTTCAGTTCGGATTCCATAATCTCTTCTTTTGGTTCTGACTGTACCCCCAACAGTGGCCATCTCTCAAACAGTGAACAACTACTTGAGGGCAAGTCTGCAGTAGGACAGTGTGAGGCATTCATAAAGGTAGAGGGTGGAGGGGTTGGGGGAGCACAGGCAAAACATATTGCTTTTGGGTGAAAAATAGGAGCAACGGCCTCAGAAAGCTATGGATTTCTATGAATATTCAGGACTGGATAAAAAGTAAAAAGAGAGATGTTTCACAGGTACTGTCGTGGAAATTAAATGGACTTGACTCAATTGTTAGCAAGAGCCACCAAAAAGCTTTATTAATTTTTTTAACCTCTGCATTGGAGAGGGACTACATGCACTTGACAAAAACTGCCTTGTGCAAGGGCCCGAAGCATAATTCAGAAATTCTTTTGAGGGGGTACTGATAGATATGTATAAGATTATGAGGGACATTTACAAGGTGAATAGAAGGGTCAGTAAGAAGGGGACATAATTTGAAAGGCAGGAAACTTTGAGGGGATTTGAGGAAAATCTTTTTCGCCCAGAGGTTGATGCGGATCTGGAATGTACTTCCTGGGAGGGCAGTTGGGGCAGGTAACCTCACAACTTTACCCAGAGCCAGTTAAAACTGGGTTTTTCACGCGTGACATCCTAACTGATCTTTTATTCAAGGCTGAAGTGGGGAGTGGACAGGCACTCTGCAAAATCCAGGCATCAATCTCTCTACAGAGACTGGAATGCAAGATCCAGCCTAACACTGCAGTTCAGGGCTCAGGGCAAATGATACAATAAACTTGAGGACCTGACAGCCCAGTCATTCGCATGTAAAAGGTCCAACGGCACTGTTTGAATAAGAGTGGAGAAGTTATTTCTCGTATCTGACTTCTATTTAGATTAAACAAATCCATTAAAAAATAGATCTGTGGTCATTGTCTCATTGTTGTCTGTGGGGATTTGTTATGCACAAAATATAATGTATTTTATTTAATCCTAAAAAGGCAATCACATCATCAAGGTGGTGGCAGAGAAGGTCTCCTGAGCAGTGGCCCATCTGCTCTGACTGCTTTGATTTTTTTTAACTTACCTCTTGTCTTTGTGTTCAGATGGCATCGGTAAGAAGCCCAAGTGCAGACCTCGTGGCAATAGCAAGTGAGCCCCTACTTAGTTTTCTGGGGTGAGCAAGGGAGTTGGCATTAGAGTGGACAGAGAGGATATGGCGGAGTAGGCCTAGTGGAAGAAAATAGCACCTGACAATTGGCAACATTGTCATTGGTTGGGCCAGACGCTAGCGGCAGCGAAGCAGTGGTGGAAAGGCACCACCGTGACATTGAGATGGGCTGAGCAGCAAGAGATGTGACTCTGATGGTGGTGGGCAAGGCACAGGCGATAGCGAGGTGATGGTGGAGAAGAATTGACCCAGTGGCAAAAGCTGGTGCCTGAGGATCGGCAGCTTCATCATAATATTACAAGATAATACATGGCTTGGAAAGGGTAGACGCTAGGAAATTGTTTCCGTTAGGCGAGGAGACTAGGACCCGTGGACACAGCCTTAGAATTAGAGGGGGTAAATTCAGAACAGAATGCGGAGACATTTCTTCAGCCAGAGAGTGGTGGGCCTGTGGAATTCATTGCCACAGAGTGCAGTGGAGGCTGGGACGCTAAATGTCTTCAAGGTAGAAATTGATAAATTCTTGATGTCACAAGGAATTAAGGGCTACGGGGAGAATGCGGGTAAGTGGAGTTGAAATGCCCATCAGCCATGATGGCGGAGTGGACTCGATGGGCCGAATGGCCTTACTTCTGCTCCTATGTCTTATGGTCTTATAAGTTGGGTTTGGCAGCGGCAAAGCGGTGAAGGAGGGATGGTGGTGCAGGCATTGTTGATGATGAACTATCTTTGGACTGATGGACACTGTTTAATCTATATCTTTCTATTTCTTTTTGTATTCTCTTCAAACTGGCACCCGATCATGGCGACAATGGAAAAGCTTTTCACTGCATTTTTCTCACTATAAAACACACATGACAATAAAATCATTCATTCAATATTTAGAATTGTGAATATATGTTAATATTTTAAAAGTTACAATTACTAGGCTATTTGCTATCTTACTTCTGTCAAATGTTTATGATTTTGTGCATGTGGGCTCTGATTTACTTCTTTCGCTGTAAAGTAATGAACTGTTGGTGTTTTTCTTCTGCTCACAGAAGATGTGGTCGACAGAAATTTGTGTAGAGAAGCTATCTATCCAGTTCCAGTATTGTGCAACGTTCCGTGTCCAAGAGACTGTGTTCTCAGCAAATGGTCAGAATGGTCATCCTGTTCATATACCTGCTCCGGCAAGAACACCGAGGGTAAACAGATGCGCGCACGCTCAATTCTTGCATACGCAGCTGAAGGTACGCTCATCAATCCCACAAACTGGATAGATTCTTTTATGCTGTTTTTGTGAAAAGAACACATTATTAATGATTTAATTAAAACAATAGCTAACATTATCTGCATAAATTTAAACTATTGAATTATATTCGATGCTATTAATTGAGTTAATTGATTCTTATAATAAGGAACACCTCTCCAGACATGCAGGTGATGAACAAAGCTTTGGTTCTACTCATGGCTGCTGTGGCCTAGGTAGTGCCTATCTCTAGGTCAAAAAGTCCAGGTTTAGGTTCTACTTGACCCAGAGGTGTGACTTAACAAGTCTGAACAGGTTAATTAAAAATGCTTATAGTTACACTCTAATTCTGCATCTTAGTGTTCCGTTTTATCAGGGATTCTACCAAGTTATACTTGTCAAATCACTTGATGGTCTGTAAATGTATTGATACACATCAGGTGATGATGATCAAAGAAACAGAAGATGATTTTTCTACAGTGTTAACTGTCATAATTCAATGCTGTATAACTGATGATAATATAGATCCATAGGTTAACAGCAATAAAAGAGATCTTTTGGCCCATTGTGTCATGCTGGTCATCAAATCTTTATCTATTCTAGTCCCATTTTCTAGCATTTGGTCCATAGTCTTGTCTGCTGAGGCACTTCAAGTATTTATCTAAATACATCTTAAGTGCTGTAATGGTTCCATCTCTACCACTCTTTAAGTCAGTGAGTTCCAGATACTTATTATTCTCTGGGTGAAAAGATTCTTCTTTAAATCCCCTCTCAACCTTCCCTTAGTCCATTCCCCCTTTAATTAACTCCTCAAAGAGAAAATATTTGTTCCTATCTACCCTACCTATACCACTTGTGATGTTGTACTCCTCAATCAGTCACCCATCAGTCTTCTCTGCTGTAAGGAGAATGCCCCAACTATTTAGACTCACTCATAGCTGAATCGATCCATGCCAGACAGCATCCTGGTGAATGTCCTCTGCGTGCTGTCTACTGCAATAGCACCCTTCCAATAACGTGGTGATTAATGCCAGATTCATGAAGTCATGGAGTTCTCACAGCATGAAAAAGGCCTTTCAGCCCATCATGTCTTTACTGATCATCAAACATCTATCTATTCTAATCCTATTTTCCAGAAATTGCCTTATTTGCTCTGCTGTTTCAAATGCTCATTTAAATATTTATTAAATGTCTTGATGGCTGCTTAAGTGCTCCAACTATTGCCTAACTGATATCTTATACAGCTCCATTATAACCTACCTGCTCTGGTGTTCATTGCCTCAACTAATGAAGGCAAGTATCTCATCTGCCTCCTTAACCGAGGTCTTTCACTTCCTAGGGTCCTATCATTCATCATCTGTATCACAATTACTGGTAAATATGTTTCACTTATAAAAGTAGCCATCATCTCATAACTAGGTTTCATTGAGTCCTGCCGTTTCACCTGTCATTGAATATTTTTGACGTCTAAAATTTAATTCCAGTTGAAGAGCTGTATGTATATTGAGTGTTGTGAATTTTATGAGTCAAACTGTTTTTAACTCATTCATGGGATGTGGCCATGACTGGGCCAATGTTTATTGTCCATCCCTAATTGTTCAGAGGTCAGTAAAGAGTCAACCATATTGCTGTAGGTCTGGAGTCAAACATAGGTCAGAACAGGAGAGGACAGAAGAGTTTTAAAATAATGACCATAAAACCATTAGACACATAATTCTATAAATTTCTTGAATAAAAGTTCCACCATCTGCAATGGTGAGATTGAACTGTGTTTCCCAGAACTTTACCTGGGTCCCTGGATTAATAGTCTAGTGATAAAACCACCAGATTATCACCTCCTCAAACAGTATGCATATTCAATAAGTAGGTCTCATAAACTAAATGCAAAGAACTTCCTTTATCAAACATTTCACAAAGTTGGTTAAATGTAATACAATGACTGGAAATTTCCCGTCTAGTCGGAATCCCCATTTCACAATGCACAACTCCTGTCTATGCTTCAGCAAAGATTGTCTTCCTGTTGGATGACCTGGGCCTTTTTTTCACCTCACCACCAATTTTCACTCTCACCACTGGATGATAATTCATGTACAATACTTAACGGGATAACTAGATGGAATTCTTGTTACAAGGCTGGTCTCATTAAACCTATTAACCATTCAGTAATAGATGAAAGAGTTGGGATTATTTTTCCAAATTCACTTGAAGGGAACTCATTGGGCTGGAAGTTCCCATGAGTTTTGAAAGTTTGATGTTGGGTCCAAATGAGGTCTCAAGCCAAACTTGTTGACAATTGGACTGGTGATGCAATCCTGCAGGACACAGCCAGCTAACTGACCATTCCCGCACTTGCCATTGAGATACAGACAGTGGATGGGTCCTGAGGCCGGAGGCCCCATCAGAGAACCAGCAACTTTGCAGCTTCAGCAGCTCCTCCCTGAGATTGTATGCTGCTGAGGAAGGTTGGAAACCATGAGGGTGCTTCAACATGAGGCTCCCTCACTGGCCAATACAGAAGGGCTATATTGAAGATTGCTAACGCTGGACATCAGGGTGGGGGTGAAGCTTCTCTGCAGGATTGAGGAAGATTGTAATCCTGCATCCACATGTGCTGTGGACCATTTTAATTTTGATGGCTCCTGGACTTGCTGAAGGAAGGCCACCTCTATTGAGCTAAGTGTCTCCACATATGGTGAGGAACGTTTCTCAAGTGACAAAAATATTCCAGCTTTGTTGGCTGCTCACGTCATTGGAATGTAAACAGGCAGGAGGCTGGAAGAACACAGCAAGCCAGGCAGCATCAGGAGGTGCAGAAAAAAAAGTTGACGTTTCGGGTGAAACCCTTCTTCAGGACTGGGGATGGGTGTAGGGGGAGCTGCAGATAAAGGGGAAGGCAGGGGTAGGGTGGTGAAGACAGGCAGCAGGCATGACCTGATTGGTCAGTAGGAGGAGTGAATGCGGTTGGTGGCAGGGAGCAGTGGAAGGGAAGGGGAGGGGCTGGAAAGGGAGTCAGGGAATGGGGAGGGAGGTTATTGAAATTGGAGAACTCAATGTTGAGTCCTCCGGGCTGTAGAGGGCCCAGGCAGAAGATAAGGTGCTGTTCCTCCAATAGGAGCCGCGGTTTGTCTTGGCAATGGAGGGACAGGTAGGAGGCTGAAATGGGCAGCTAATGCTGTTATCATGCCATCATGTAAAAGTTCTTTGATAATGGGAATATTTTATGAAACCATCCTAACAGGGGATTGACCCCTTTTTTTTGCCCCTAGCTTCCAATCTCCAACCCCATTTCCATGGGTCTGAGAAAATCAAGCCCAGGACATGAACAATTTATTTGCACTCAGTCTGTTTTCCCAGTTAACTAGATTCTTCTATATGTAGCATTAAAAACAAGTGAACTATCAGTCAATAGAAGACCATTAAATACAAAAATACTTCAAGTATTGCATCTGATCGCCAGCTTATAAATTGCTAACTTTATTTGCTTTTATTCTAAAAAAAATGGTGACTAATTGCAGTAAAAAACTTAAATAACCTTTTACAAAAGTAGTTACAGGACTTCTTGTGATTAAAGTTTGAACTCAAATATGCAGACTGAAATAACTGCACAGATGCCGGTATCCCATCACCAAGTCACCTTTTATTTACATGAGCGCAGTACATGGGCTCTGACCAACCAGCTCAGAGCCAGTCCCTAGAATGAGGAAACTCTGAGTCTCCTGTTTATATCTACCAGCCAGGGCTGCCTGATTGGCTCAGGTTATCAGCCCCAATCAAGGACCTCATAGTCAGTGAGATCCATTTGACCCTCATTCCAATCACTACACAATCATTGAGATATCATCTATGAATATAAAAGTTGCAGAAGTCCATATGGTCCATTGAGACTGGTTATAAATGTATTGAGTGGCAATGTTGGGATTCAATTCCACTTTCTCATTTGCTCCTCATACATTTTGTTTCCTTGAAAGTCCAAAAATCCCAGCCTTAAAAATGTACAATTATGTTACACCTACAAACCTTACTGGCCGGACAGTTTCAATGATTCATAACCTTTTCAGTGAAAAAAGTATCTTCATCTCAGTCCTGAATGATTTACCATTCATCCTGAATTTGTACTCCCTTGATCCTAGATTCCCTAGCCTAAAAATGTAGCAAATAACTCACCTTTCATCTCCCCAATATCTGTCCATCATCTACATGTACACATTTTAGGAATTTTGTGCAATATTCGCTGTTTTACCTGGATGAATGCAACTCCAACAATGCAAGAAGCTCAACATCGTTCAAAAGAAACCAAAACACCTAGTTGGCACCCTATCCATCACCTTCAAAATTCACTCACTTCACCATTGACTCAGAGACTCAGCAGTGTTTACCATCTACAAGATGCACTGCAGCAACTCACTCAGGTTTCTTTGACAGCACTTTCCTAACCCATAAGGACAAGCGTTGCAGACACATGGGAACCTTATCACTTCCAACTTCCCCTCCAGGAAATACGCACAATATGCTGGAACTATATCGCCGTCCCTCCGCTGTCACTGGGCCACAATCCTGGAACTCCGACTTGACAGCAATTTGGATGAACCTTACATCAACTGCTGCAGGTCAAGATGGCATCTCACAACCACCTTCTCAAGGATAATTAGAGTTGGGCAATAAATCTTGGCCTAGCTAATGATGCCCACATCCCAGGAATGAATTGAGAAAACAGCCAGCAGAAAACAATAGCTCACTCTGTGCTCTGTCAAGTCCCTTTAGAATAACATATGTTGCAATGAGATCAACTCTTCTGCTTCAAAGATTACAGACCCAATTGACTCGTCTTCCCAAAGGATAAACCTTTTATCCAGGGACTGGTCCTCTAAATCTTTACTGTACTGTCTCCATTATGAATATATCCTTCCTTCCTCAAAGACAAAGACACAACATTGCACACGGATTCCAGCTGTGATCTCACCAAAGCCCCTGCCAATTGTAGGACTTGTTTTGAATTCTTATATTCCAATGTGTTTGAAATAAAGGCAGACATGCTTGCTGAACCTGCAGGCTAACTTCTTTTTCTTCTCTTGCCCCATCGTCATTCTCTTCCATTGTGGAAAATTAACTCCTCTGTCTTTTAATTTCACCAAACCACAGAACTTCCTTTTGTCTTTATCCCACTCTCTTGCTGAAAATGTATCATATTTCTAACTTATTCCAGTTCTCTTGAAAGTTCACAAACCTGAATGTTAACTCTGTCTCCACGGAATCTGCCATAATCTGTTGAATATTTACAGCAGTTTTTGGTTTTATTTGAGATCTCAGTATTCTTGTTTTTGATTAGTGTGCTGGCTTTTGTGTTCCGTGCACAAATCTCCATAAGCATTCACATTTACAGGTTCCACAACTTTGAAAAAATATTCTACTTTGTTATTCACATAGCCAAAGCGAATAACTTCACACTTTCTTCGGTGTTGCACACTCACTTAACCTGTCTCGATCTCCATGCAATGTCTTTATATCCTCTTCACACCTTTGCATAATGTTACTGTCTTGCAGTCTACATCATTAGTATAGGCTGCAAATACACATGATGCCCTAGCATTGATTCTTGATATTAATTAGAACAGCATTGCCACATAAAAATCAGAATCAGTTTACCACTGCAATTGAATAAATGACAACTTGCGTAGTTTCAAGCCAGCTTCATGTGTCTTTTTTTAATTCAGAGCAGTTATTATTTAAATGTGAAAAGTGCCACTAATGTTTTTTGAAAACACAAATGTTATTTTTATATTATTTGTTTTTGAATAGGAGCAGCACAGTGTCCAAACAGCAGTGCCTTGCAGGAAATACGCAGCTGTAATGAGCATCCTTGTACTGTATATCACTGGCAGGCTGGTCCCTGGGGTCCCTGTATTGAAGACTCATCTGTAGCTACTCTTAATTCAAGCACCAGCTGGAGTGGTGAGGCAACCTGTGCCGTGGGAATGCAAACTAGAAAGGTTATTTGTATGAGAGTCAACGTGGGACAAGTTGGACCAAAAAAGTAAAGGCACAGTAATTATTAAGTAAAAGTGCAATAATATTTGCTGTGATTTAAAGAAAGCTATATTTTATTATTGACTGAAACGTTAACAGGTCATGAAAGGTTACATAGAAATACAAGTCTTTCATTTTTCACTTAAGCTGCAGTAAAGCCAATCATTGATTGCTACAATGATTTGATAAGGTGGCATGATGTTTTTGAACCATATTAATAAGGTTTGAACATACTTTCAGTGTGTTGGTTTACTCACACTTAGATCCTTTGGAAGTAGGATCTGACTGTTGTGAACTTAAGCTTTGCTGGCAGGATGAAAGTGCAACCTGCATCTAACAGATTTTTCAGTCTAGAAAAGTATGCGTCATGACATTTTAGCAGAGTGTACTATAAGAAGAATAGACTATGGGGCAAGTATGAGATATTAGGAGGACTGAGTAGAAACATGATCAAAAAATTAGGTTTTGAATATTTTTAAGCAAGACTGGCAATATAGAAATGCATTGGTACAATAATTTGTGCTTCACAGAGCCAAATTGGAACATGAAAGTGAAATGGGCTGAAATGGTTTTTCACCAGCAGTGCAAAATATGCTCCTCATAATTCAGTTGTGCATTTGTCATTACCCCGATGTCTTTTTTTTTGGTGCATCAATGCTGCCAATTCACAACCAATTTGTTTCAATCTACTAGTCTACACTGATTTTGCTTTCTTGGAATTTGCAGTTTTATTCAGTTCATAAAAACCTAAATTGTTTCTCAGTTGTTATGAACAAAATGTAGATGCAATTATTACAGGCTAAGTACAACAAGGGATCAGCGCACTTGGTACATGTCACGCCAGTGCAAAACAATGTGAATATCGGCAACAGCAACTTGCATTTGTGCAACAACTTTAGCACAGAATAATGATTCAAATTCACACCATTATACTGTATTTAGCAAAACTGAATGCTGAACCAACAATGGAGTTTTTGGAAAGATTGAATTAGATTTTGGTAATGAAAGGAATTTTGCAGCAGCAACTTGAAGAAAGAAAGGGAATTGGAGAAATGGAAAAAGAGGTGAATTTGTGGAAGTAATATGAGTCCTAGTGATGGAACTAATTGCCACCACTGTTGGGTCAAAGGTAAAGGAAGGGAAGCATGCATAATGTCTGAAAGAATGAAAGTTGAGTGGTCATTGCCTTAATGAAAATGAGATCAAGGGAGTGAGATTTGAGTCTCCTGAATGGAATGAGCTCAGTGGGGATATAGAGAGAGATTGTCAGAAGCTAGAGTGAGGGGCTCTCATTTGAGCTACAGCAAACAGGAATCTGGAGGGACGTTAGTTTTAGTTGGAAAGCAGAAGGGAGGAAATAGTAAAAGCAACTAAATCACAGAAGGAGGCCATTCAGCCCAGCTTGCCTGCACCAGCTCATTAAATGAGCATATTTACCAAGTGCCACTTTCTTGCTGTTTCCTCATATTGTTGCATATTATTTTTATCCAAATAATCATCAAATGCTCTCTTGAATGCCTCAATTGAACCTGCTTCCACCACACTGCCAGGTAGTCCATTCTGTACCCTAACTACTTGCTGAGTGAAAAAGTTTTTTCACACTTCATCCTTGTTTCTTTTGCAGATCACTTTATAAAATGGAAGTTTCAATCTTGATAACAATAAGTATTTGAGCTCCTTGCACTTGGTGGAGGTGAGGTTAAAGGGAAAAGTATTTAAAAGAAACAGCTGTTTACTTTCCTCTATTAAAGTCAACTTCAAATTGAAGTTCATCTGGACAGCTGATTGAGTCAAATGTGCTTGACATAGTCCGGTCAGATTGGCTTCAGTGTAAGCCTCAGACCTCCGCGTTCCATAATCTCAAGACTCTCACAATTAAGCAGAGCATCCTTTGTAGAAATGGTTAACACCTGCTGTTTTTTTAATACTTATTTTTGTAAAGTGATGGGCCTTACTTGAAACAGGATTGACCTCCAAGATGTAACTGTTACAAAAGTAAAACTAAATCTTGTTTCTTGAGAAAACTTATAATACTTTTTCATCTTCTGAAAATATATCCAAAGCTGACTGAAAACAATTAGGGGAACTGTCTGGCTGGAATAAAACATTAAACAGTTTATGTTAATTATAATCATGTGAAATAGCTTCTATTAGCCTGGCACATTTGGCTTTCTAAAGAGATCTATACATCATTAAATAGGTTATTGAGAATCATGAAGGAAATTACAATGATAGATGCAGGATTATTAAATCTTTTCTTGCAAAGAGTCTGAGAGTCTGTTTCGAAAGAATTAGATATCAGGAGCTGCTCTCTGGAGCGTTACACTGTCAATCTTAAAATGCAGGCAGTCTGAAAAGTTATGTAAGAAAAGATTTGGACTGTTTTGTGATTGCAACCGTAATCTCCTCCACTTCTCATCAAGAGAAGATCACTTCCATCTAACCATAATTTCTTCTTCTTATTAGGCAGATGCTGTAATTCAATTCAAACTTTTATTCCTTAAATTGCTATTGGCTAATGGTTTAAAAATAATTATGAAACAGATATGCCCATGTGTCTTTTTGTGTTGCATTATACACTGCTATGACATGGTGATATCTTTAGATGAAACTAATGTTTCCCTCAGGCTACATTAATTTAAAATGCAATTTATTTAATTTTAACTTATCTGTTTTTACCCACTTACAATTAGACAGTAGTCAGTGTCTAATAGGAGTTAACGTGATCTGGATTCTACTTGAGCTCCAAGCTATGGATAAAAGTAATTAAAAACACATCAGAAAGATGTTGTGAAACTTGAACGGGTTCAGTAATGATTTACAAGGATGTTGCCAGAGTTGGAGGATTTGAGCTGTAGGGAGAGGCTGAATAGGCTGGGGCTGTTCTCCCTGGAGCATTGAAGGCTGAGGGATGACCTTCTAGAGGTTTGTAAAATCATGAGGGCTATGGATAGGATAAAAATACAAGGTATTTTCCCTGGGTGAGGGAATCCAGAACTAGAGGACGTAGATTTAGGGTGAAAGGGAAAATATATAAAAGGGGACTAAGGGTTAACTTTTTCATGCAGAGGGTGGTGTGTGTATGGAATGAGCTATCAGAAGAAATGGTAGAGGCTAGTAGAATTACAACATTTAAAAAGCATCTGGATGGGTAGATGAATAGGAAGGTTTTAGAGGGATATGGGCCAAATGCTGGCAAATGGGACTAGAATAGGTTGGGATATATGGTCGGCATGGACGAGTTGGACCAAAGGGTCTGTTTCTGTGCTGTACATCTCTATGACTCTATGATTTGACCATTCAATGGTGAATGTAGGTTTATCCTGATTATTACTTGAATATTAATCCATTGTTTCCAGTTAGCCCCACTGCCTACTTAGCTTAGATTATTTTCAAATTTCTTCTGCATCAATTAGATTAAAGGAAGTCTGTATTCATTTTAAGAGTGGTTTCATATTCCATAGCATAGGGCAGAGGTACCTAAAGGCCATCATTGATGGATTAAAGGAGAGGACATGGAAAAGAGGAATAAAAAGTTTAAGATTTATAGCCTAGGAGAACATTATAGGAATGAGCAACAATTTAAGTACATTGATAACAGCTTCAAATTTGTAGTATAGAGACTAGAAGTCAAGCTAAGTCAGTCAGAACTGATACTGGGCAAATAAGTATTAATATAAGATAGAGGAGCATAGTTTTGAATAAAATCCCGAAATTAGCCCTTTAGTTGTTCAACAAATAACATTTGGAGAACAGCCAAGTTGTCATTTCCATGGTTTCTAAATGATGATTTTGGAGTCTTTTTATAAATGTTTATTTATAAATATATTAGTTGGGTTTAATCTGTGTACTTCCGTTTTCTGTGGTGATTTCTTTTATTTCAATGAGAATTTAGTAGCACAGTGTATGTGATACTCAGTGAACAGATTACTGTAATTGGGGAATTGGTAGCCTCTGGGATGCTCCCCTTCATGATAGAACATAATAATTACACCAGGTGAAAGGAGACAATTACATTGAGAGAAACTGATTACTCAAAGAGAAGCAATTTTAACAGAATTGGAACTGCAGCGAACATTACTTCCTTACACTATTCCAAAAACATATTACTACATTTTTAGTTTAACATAACTCTCTCAAAAGATAAGCGCTTGGTTTTCAAAAGATAAGCGTTAAGTTTTACCCCAAGGGAGAAAAGAACAATAATTCCATATTGAAATTGTGCTTAACATCATCTGCTAAAAATAAATGAAACCCTTATAACATTAACTTGCATTCAAATAAATATGCTCACAATGAAATATGGAAACTTTTCTGTGAGGTGTATTTTCATCATGTCCCTCAAAAATTGATATTTGCGTAATAAAAGCATTTGCACTGGTGAAAGTTGAATAGTGGTCTTTTCTTTAAAAAACTTTAATGTTAATTCATTCTTTATCAAAACAACATGGAAACTATACATCTGTCACTTCTGACTTCTCTCTTTTTGCCAGATTAGTCTGAAATGACACTACATAAACTAACACACAGACTGCTCCAATTTTCATAAAGGTGCAATGGTCATAAGGCTCGCACAGATCAAGTTATGTACAGAGTGCTGAGGGGTCAGATTATTCAAAATGAACAGCAAGTGTATCTTGATCACTTCATGTTTGTATTTCTAAATGTGGATTAATAAGTGACACTTCTCTTGAAATCAGCAAGGACAAAGCTTCTTGCAGTTTACTGATAATGGGTATTATCATTTTATAATCAAATCAATAAGAGAACACTGTAGGACTTATCTAGCTTCACCAATCTTTGTTGAAGCACTTTTTACTTTATATCATTTGCTTTTAACTTTACTTTCAACACACTGCAAAAGAAATCAATATTTCAATTGAAAACCTCAAATGAGCGCAAGCTTTCATTTCACCAGCAAATTGAAATAGAAAACCTGTTTTGATTGAATTGTTTTCATAAAATGGAATTACAAGCAATACTACTGATTCAAACGTATTTTCCATTTTGAAAAAAAAGACTTGACATTTCATTTGGTACTTGGTGTTCCTTTGAATCATTAGTATTAATGTTAGTGGGAAAAACATAATTGGCTAAAAATTGTCCATTAATACTGTTGCTTTATCAATTTCCTGACAAAGGTATTTTTGGAGAGTGGGAGAACCACAGTGGTATTTAATACCTAAAAATAGTTCATCCAGTTCCAAGTTACTAGAATGCATAGTAATTGCATTTATGAATACTTTGCAACTCACATGATAGAAAGGGTGTCATGATTAAATCAAAAGAGAGAATATTGTGTATAAATTAAGATAAAATCATTTGGCATTGCAACAATAATGTTTGCATTCCAGGCAGATTAAGTCATGAAATATTGCTTTTCTTTTGCTGATTAGAAGAGAGAAGAATTCATTTCTTATAGTTAAAATTGTGTATATCATTTCCTCCTGTGCTCACTTAATAGCATCATTAAACTGTTTAACATAAGTAGCAATGGATCTTTATACAAATGTCCTAAACAATAGCAACACATATGGTACCACTCACATAGAAATATATATTAGTGCATTTTAAGGCATTACCCAATTTTATTTTGAATATGAACTCCGCCCTCCATCAATACAACAAACATATGTTATATGAACCCAATACCCATAAATGTTTGTAATGACCATTTTAACTTTTAAAAGATCTTTAAAATATTTGTGAATTAAATATATATATTGAATTATAGGAGTCAGTTCTGAGAACAAAATATGATTACAGAAACAAGCCATCACTGCCTGAAGGACAAACATTATTTGTGCAATCAATTTATTTTCCATGGTTAATTTACTTTTGTATTCAGTATAAACTTATTCAATGAATATAGAGAAAAGTCGTACAAAAATATTGCTCAAGTAAACATAATTGTGAGCTGGAAATGATTAATGAAGGCCATGTTTATGGTATTATCTGAGAAGTTACTTTGCTGGCAAGAACATTGTGTTTTAATCTGACAGTTCTTTGCAGGCTTCCTGTCATTTTTTTTTAATTTTTAGTAAATGAATTAAACACTCCAGATGGACAAATGTTCAAAAAACTACCTAATTACCTCATGGTTCACTAAAGTCCTATAATAGCTTTCATTTTACCATGTACAGGATTTTCATAGGGAGTGGCCATGTAGATGTCTGATTCAATGGAGCAATAATTCGTTGGCAGATCAGAGCTCCATTCTCTGTGGCTGACAGGATTACAATAGGTTGTGACATGACCAAAGCATTGCATTTGAAATATATTTCCACATTGCCTTCACAAGCTCTTAATAGAATCCAAAGAAATCATGTGATTGATCTTAGTTTTCTTTTGATTGAAAGAACTATGCTATCTTACAAATCCGTCTTTTATGATGAAAAGCTCTATTTGTAAACACTAATGGATATGGTTATGTCATTTTTTCTCACCTTGTACACTGATCTGGAGGTTAATAACAACAATAGTTCAAGCAAACTAACAAAATTATGAATAAAGATCAATGGTTGCAGTCTAATTTGTTGCAAACAAGAGGTTCTGATGTGAATATTGAACTAGAAGAAACCTTTCTGTTGTACCTTTCTCATGGCAGGAATTATCATGATAAGTGGGAAGAAATAGTAGGAAGATAAAAGCTTCTACTTAGAGGCATTATACCAACAAATCTCAGAGTATAAGCAGCCAGTTTCCTTGTGTAAAAATAATATTTAGGAAACAATCCTTATAGTTTGCACTTAGTTTCTTTTCAAATTATTAATGTGCAAAATAAAACATCTACTGACTGATGCTAATTAAAATATCGACTCCCCACTTTTAAAAAAAATTAACTGAATAATTATTGTTTCCTTCAGATGTCCTGAAACTGTACGACCAGATACAGTGAGACCATGTCTCCTACCATGTAAAAAAGATTGCATTGTAACACCTTATAGTCACTGGACACCTTGTGATTTATCTTGTAATGCAGGTGAGTACTGACATGTTTCACAGAAATGTATAGATTTTATACTGTAAATAGACTATAGAAATGATAAGCCTTTAATTGCCAATTCAATAATTTGCAAATATATAAACTAATATTTTATCTACCAGTGACGAGAATACAGTATGTCAGTGTTAAAAATCATCAGTGTGACATACGGCATTTCCATATCATTTTAACAGTGTGTCAGACCACTGACCAAGGCAGTGAAGGACTTTCCTGAAATTTTAACAAAGATTTAATTACATCAATCAATACTGAGGGAGTGCTCCATTATCAAAGGTGTAGTCGTTCAGATGAGATGATAAATCAACAAAGGGAGATAGTGGCTTAGTTGTAATGTCACTAACAATACAGAATCTGAGGCTACTTTTCTGGGGACATAGGTTTGAATCCAATTAAGGTAGGTGGCGAAGTTTGAATTTAAGAAATTTTTGGAATAAAAAGCTCACCTTTTTATCACCGTACCACTGTTGATTATTTTTAAAAAAAAATTTGGCTCACCAGTGCCCTTAGGGAAGAAAACCTGTCATCTTTACCTGCTGTTACCTTCAAGCAACTATAGGTTGACCATGTAGACTCTGACCTAGCCAGCTACAAACTTAGAAAATAGCAATGAGCAAGCAAGTCCCTCATAACTGCTCATTGTGCATGGAATCCAAATCTTGTTTATTAATCATTATAATGGTATTTAAATTCTAGGTGATGATGCCAAAACAATACAATCCCGTCATCGTGTCATCATTCAGTTGCCATCAAATGGAGGGCGAGATTGTCCTGATATGCTGTTTGAGGAGAAGGACTGCGAGACTACTCGCATTTGCAGTAATTACAGGTAAAAATGTTAGAATGTATTATAACCAGGTCAGCCTTACATGTTGCTCAGTTCATACAATTTTTCTTTGACCTCCATGAAAATGTCAAAATTTTACGAGCATTCCAATCTTCCCATTCTCCGGTTGAAAGGGCATCGAGGACAATGAAGGACTTGTTTTTGATTTTGAATCAGTGATGAACTTAGCCAAAGCAGAGAGTGTGTACCAATGCGTGGCAACAGAGGAATGGAAAATTCAGCAAGAATTCCATTTTCTGGTTATTATTAATTCCATCTGTTGGAACTTTGAATTGTACAGATAGAGTAGAATTAGCATAAACTGTATATTGAAATAACCTGCCAACAATCAATAAGATAGGTGTTGATATATCGATTAACACTAATATAAAAGGAATGTAAGTCCCGGTTATATCTCACTTTGTACTTTCCAAGGAGCAAGTTATCAGGAAATATTCATGAGGAGACTATTGTGAAATGTGTTTCCTAGCTAGGATTTTCATGTTGCAACAAAGCTGTAGTGTGCCAACAAAATGGTTTCTGAGTCAATTTCAAATAAGCTCAATTAGAGACAATTAGCTTGCATTCCCCACCCCCACCCCCACCCCCACTTTACATAAACATCAAAAAGAAATTGCATGCATGACCATTTACAGTTCCAAGTTACTCGAATAACCAAATATGCATGGTCAGCAAACAAAGATGGCCATCATGAACAAGATTTGGAGATGCCGGTGTTGGACTGGGGTGTACAAAGTTAAAAATCACACAACACCAGGTTATAATCCAACAGGTTTAATTGGAAGCACACTAGCTTTCAGAGCGACGCTCCCTCATCACCTGATGAAGGAGCGTCGCTCCGAAAGCTAGTGTGCTTCCAGTTAAACCTGTTAGACTATAACCTGGTGTTGTGATTTTTAACATCATGAACAAAACTGTGATCATTGCAGTCTGTCCCACTTTCAACAGTCTTTGAGTAAGCATCTTTAAATGACGTACATGCAAGTTGTTGTCTGTCTGGTATTTGCTCAATCCTTGGGTGACGTTCCTTATGTGGGAGTGTCATTGTTGCAATAGGTTCGAGAACAGAGCATGATGCTTGTCTGTCACCTTCTGTGTCTTTTTTGGATTGATGACTTCCTGAGCATACTCTTTTCCACTTTGAGATGAGGCTCACCAGGAAGATATATAAGGCCTGTAAGAATATCATTTGTAATCTTCATGGATCTGATCTACAATAATGACTTTGTGACCCGCAAAACATTTTAGAACTCTTTTGGCATATTTAGGTTACAAATCCAGGGTTTAGTCTCCAAAGTCGCAGATTAACAAATTCTTCGTAGCTGTTTGCTTTTTGCCCAGAGAAAATTCAGTTTCAGCTTCATTTCTGACACCAAGTTTCAAGTCCTGTGTTTAATGGTTGCCACAAACTAAAATGAAATCTCTAACAGCAGAGGTAGAGGCCACTTGACTGTGGAAAGTCAGCTTGAACACAACGTACAGCTGCATTTTTCCGGACACACTAATCCTTCTGGCACTGTCAGGATTGTGATTCAGTTTCCAGAGTCAGTATTTATCAGAAAATGACTGCAACCTCTTGTTTACATTCCTGCTGCCAAGAAGGGTACGTAACTTGTTGCACTGCTGATCCTTGGACCAAGAGACAGTTGCAGATATCAACTGAATTTCCAAAAAAACCATCTCTGGATTCATCTGCAGCATCAAACAAAGCATGGGATTAATAATAATTGCCTGATGATCCAAAGTGGAAACTGAAAGTTAAGCACCATGAAGCACTGGGCCATCAACAGCAAGTAAATTATATTTCATCACAATCTGTAACTTTATGACATGACAACACTCTCACTCTCATCAGAGATTGTCAAGCGCAACATAAGACATACCAAAAAGTGAATTGCTAACCTGTTGAAGCTACAACATATGACTGTGAACATGTTAAACAGAGAAATGTACAAGCATAGCCAAATGATATCCAAACAACAGATCAGAACAAAGCCTTATAGTCTGATCACATCCAGTTGTGAAATGGACTAGTAATAGAAGGAGGAAGCTCCTTGAACATCCTCAACATGAACCCGGAATCAATGGGCTGAATCTATGATTCAATGATGGTGGAGTTCAGCACCTGAATATAAAAAGCAATGCATTTTCTGCCATATTCAGCCAAATGTGTAAAATATGTGCTGTATTTTGGCTTCCTCCACAATCACATATATCAGTTTTGACTAAGTTGATTCACTCAACATGATGTCAAGAAACAGTGGAAGGTACAGGACACAGCAAAAGATCATTGGCCTTGACAACATCCTGACTGGAGTACTGAGCTACAGAACCAGCCACACCTCCAGCACAGCCACTGCACTGATATCTACATGACAAAAAGGGGAACAAATCCAATCCAGCCAATTACTGCCCTCTGGGTCTACTGTCAATCATTAAGAAAGTGATAGAAACTGTTGTTTGACATGGTTATCAAGTAACACTTACTCATCAAAAACTTGCTTACCAAGCAAACATTTGGGTTGCAGTAGAACCATTCCACTCCAGACCTCTTTCCAGCCTTGGTCCAAATATGAACAAGATGTTTAAATTCCTGTGATAATTTGAGAGTCACCATTCTCTGTTCCAATCAGAAGTAATATTGAAATCTATAGGAACTAGTGGAAATTTCTCCAATACCTAGATTCATGTCAACTCGAAGGAAGATTGTTGTGTTAGATAGAAGCAAAACAGCTCAACCCCAAATCATCATTGTGAAGTTTGTAAGTCCAGATACTACTTCAACAGCCTTCATTTTTTCATCTAGTCAGAAATGAGGATGCCCACTGATGATTGCACAGTATTTAGTTCCATTCAGAACTCCTCAGATCTTAAAATGACCAAACTCCTCAAGCAACACCTGAATAACATTCAGGCTTAGTCTGAAAGGTGCTCTAACATATACACGATACAAATACAAGGCAACAACCATCTCTAACAGTGCAGAATCTTCCCTTGAAATTCATCTGCATTACCAGCACTGATTACCCACCATCAATGCCCTGGGGATCACCAATGACCAAAAGCATACCTGATCATCAAATAAATATAGTTGCTACAAGAGGTTGTAATGTCACGGCAGCTGGTGGAATTTAAGTTCTGTGAATTAAAATAGCTGGAATGTAAAGTTAGTCTCAGTAATGATGACCATGAAGCATCGCTGATTGTCGTAAACAGTCATCTAGTTTACTAATGGTCTTTAGGGAAGGAAATCTGCCATCCTTATTTGTCTGGCCAACATGTGTTTCCATAGCAACAGACCCAAACCCCACTGCCCTCTGGAATGGCCTCCCAAGCAACACGGATTAAGAGCAATTAGGGGTTGGCAAGAAAGTCCCAATCTCAAATGTTCATGACCTGTCTATCTGCTGTCTGATCCTTGACTGCAGCATAATATCAAATTAATTTCTATCTAATGATCAAGTTAGCCAGCTTGGAAACCTAGAGAGAAACTGTAATGATGCTTGACAATCTATATCTATATATGTTACCACTGCTTCTGGGTTTCTTGTCCACAACTGATCGCTGACTCCCATCCCATCCCTGACTTCCATCTAAATGTGGATGGCAAAGTTAGCTGATACAATGTGATGAAATAGAGTTAATAACATAATTTTGCAATATGTGCAAGAAGGAATAACTTGCTAATCACAAGGTGAAGAGAAACGCCACTTTTAAACGGTCCATTGCTAATAATTGTACCACTGTTGGAAAAGTTTTGTGACTACAAGTTCTCCTCAAGTCCCGAGATAGATGACTTCATGTACATGTCACAACTCATTCCAAGGTCAAAACATTATTTGACATCTAATTTTTACTGTAATTTCTGTCTGTAGAACTGAATAAACTAGCCATCTATCTCTTTTAAATGCTGTTTAAATACTGTCCAACACAGAAGAGACAAATTGCTTCTTTGGTCCCCAGCATAAACTCATGTCATTTGTTTTCATTCTGTTAAAATCATCAGTCCCCCTTCACAAATAAAGCCAAGCTCAGAACTTTTTTGAATTACAGTGTTTGATCAAGTTGAAATCTCTTTTGTTTCATGAATGAGGGATAAGGTGCATTAAACAATGATGCACTAATTTAGGAAATAGTACAAGACAAATCTAATTGGATTCACTATGCCAGGAGCCAGTTTCTGATTATTCAATTTAGATTCCATTGATCTGAGGATGCTCTTAATGTTAATTGACCCAAAACAGACCTTATCATAAAATTTATTTTTACAAATTGTACAAATCTGTGTTCATTTCTCAAATTGTAAATAAATATTACTTTCTTTAGTATGTAATGTTCATAAATAGTAAAACTTTAAGGTTAGTACAGGAACAAAAGGACTTGTAAGTTTAAATAAACAAAGCCTGAAAAGTACTATGATGAGTTGGAAAAGCTTTTAAAAACTTATGTGATCCTGGTGTTTATGAATAGACATAGAATGCAAAAGCAAGGGCATTTATGCTTGGTCTTTATCAATCAGAAATTAGGTCTCAATGGTCGTATAATGTTTCGTCCTGAACATCATATATTAAGGGTGTCAAAGCCATGGAGATAATATGGAAGATATTTGCGAAAAACTGGTAGCAGGGATGAAACATTTCAGTTACATGCAAAGACTAAAGAAGCTGCTAACAAAAGATTAAAATTGAAAGATTGATAGAGCTGTACGATATGAGAAGGGCTTTTATTGGTGTATTCAGGATAAACCTGTTACCACTGGCAGGAGTGCTGGAATTTTGGTGGTTAGAAAATCCAAAATTAAGGCAATTGACAAAAGAACCAGAAAGAAAGTAAGAATTATTTTACACAGCAAATTGCTATGATCTAGGATGGTTGTCTGATACTGCAAATGATCAGTTCTTTTAAACAGATGTGATATGTTGAATTATATTTTTATATACAATTATATCCAATTGTGATCTATAATTCCATTCTTTGGATTTTTATCCATAGAGTGAGGAGATTATTCCAGCATGGCAGGATTCCCTGGGAGTCAGGCTTGGTGACTCCAGCATGGGAGTGGAGAATATCAAGTGCAGAAGGTCTCCCTCTGTGCATTAGCACTGTATTGACTTTTTTTTAAAAAAGAGAATAAAACATTAATCCCCCATGCCTCCCACAGCCCTCACCCCTACACTCTCCTTATGCTCATCCACTACAACCCATGCTAAACAGGCTCCAACTATCCCATAATACTTCAGGATTCTCCTGTTCCTTGGATGCTGCCTGACCTGCGCTTTTCCAGCAACACATTTTCAGCTCTGATCTCCAGCATCTGCAGTCCTCACTTTCTCCCCATAATACTTCATGCCCTCCATGCTAAACTATGCCCTGTGAGTAGCACCTCATAATACCTTTGCCTCTGTACCTACTCTTTGGTACTTCATACACGTTATGACAACCTATGACCTTCTACTCACCTCAGAAACCTTTGAAGCCCTCCTGCAAACTTGGTGCCAACTCATTCCAACTTTTGCCCCCAATCACCACCATCTGTCCTTAAATCTACCATGCTAACTCTCCCAGTAACCACCATGGGAAGACACACAGAAATGAAATAAAATTCTGTAGGTCTATTTCAGATTTCACTACACTCAAAAAAGGTTGCTTATAAAAGTTGAATTGCTATCTTTACATTTCTTCCATTTACATAACATCTTATAACAACCATCATCTCATTCAGGTACACAAGTCCTCATGATTACAAGCATTGGAGTACATGGTCACATTTCAAGTAGTTTCGAATTACTTGTAGCTATGAAACTACACTAAGAAAAAGCAGGTACTGTGTTGTGATCACGGGTGGTTATGATATAAGTTATGCCGCACTAATCCAATAATGGAATCCTCAGGCTTCTGTGAACTGATCAATTGAAAAGCAAGCTTTAATTTTAACTCTCCAGAAATTGTTTTACAAATATTTAAAAGGCAAGGCAAAATTTTGATAGCTCCCTTTGAGAAGTTCCTTTTGACAATTCCATTTAACATGTCTTTTTGACAAGTGTGGCAGTTGCTTTTGTCATGATCCCAATTGTCAGAATACTGAACACCCCAGATATCGTTATGTTGTGGCTTGCTAGAACATAATCTTTAAAAGAATAGAAATCATAGAAGCACATGTGTAAGAAAACAAGAACCAGCATTTCAGGATTGAATTCAACCATAAATCATACTTACAAACCTGAACAAATCCAAGATTAGACATAATGATTAAATAGGAATTCTGAGCAACTAAGATAATAATTCTAAATCATATACATTACATATATAGCTGAGACTCTAATATTCAGAATTAACAAGGTAGCTAGAAGTTGAGACAAACTGTGGTTGTGCACTTTAAAGACTGCATTTGAGTTGGATGGACTGGGCAGAATGCATCCCTTACATTTTTACAGTTTATGCAAAGAAATACCTTGGCAGGAAAGGACTAACCCTACTGGGCGTAAACTTTCAGGAAGAAGACTCTCCTTCCAAGTACAAGCCTTGTTTACACTGTCTGACCTGTAAGCACATATTTTTTCTCAATTTTGCAAAGTGAGATTGTGCTCATGAGCATAATTCCAGCAGACAGGAGTTCAAATGAGTTCTCATAGCATGTAAATCAATACAACAGTGGCTCCCAACCAGGAAGGTTGGGATTTCTGACACTCCAGTGAGCTTAAAACCAAACCTTAACCCAATTTTGGGAATCAGAATTTTGGCTTCCTGTTTCTGATCTCCATCTTAGACTCTGAAAGCAGCATGACCTCTTTTTTGAAGTACAGTGTAGTAGACATCCCAGTGCCTAAATTACATTTATCCCAGTTTGTACTGTGAAGCTTTTGGGCATTTCTGCCTTGTTCACCATGATAGAAAAGCTTGCGAGCGTGGTGCTAGAAAAGCTCAGCAGATCAGGCAGCATCCAAGGAGCAGAAAAATCGACCTTATAGGCAAAAGCCCTTCATCAGTAATGCCAGTCTTTCCTGATGAAGGGTTTTTGCCCGAAACATCGATTTTCCTGCTCCTGGGATGCTGCCTGACCTGCTGTGCTTTTCCAGCACCACGCTCTCGACTCTAATCCCCAGCATCTGCAGTCCTCACTTTCACCCATGATAGAAAGGCTTTCTGTCATAGTGAAAATCCAGGTCAATAATTCTCGAATCCTCATTTTGATGGACATTGTGAGAGTTGGACCAAGGTATGTTTATAAAATCTGCAGATTAATGATAATAAAGTTCTTTGGAACCACAGTTTTTGAAAATAGGTTATTAAGGAAGCAGCTTCCAAAGCAAAGGTGACCCAGACTATTGAATGAGAATGTTCTGTAAAACAAAAAATTGGTTGATTGAAAGTCTTTTGTTTATAGTTGTACACAGCAATTGTGTAAGGCTGTAATATTGTGAGGGAAAATTTTTGTGGGGGCAAATCTCTGGTATAGATTTTAGTTGTTTTTCCAAACAACCTATAAGACATAATACACACCTCTAGAAGTAAAGACATTACCACTACACCACAAGAACTCTCCTGATATAGGTTTTCTTTGTTTTCTTATACCCAGTATTGGGTTTTGATATTTTCTGATCAAGCTGTAAAGAGATAATTTTACACTGAGGACTCTGGCTCAGAAGTGGGGACACTATCATTGTGCCACAAAACCTCTCAATCTGGTATCTATTTTAACTTGGTACAATAATATAAATTAGCTGATAATGAATTGGAATCCTCTAATACAGCTCTTTTGAGATGCCTTCAGTTAAACCGAGAATGTGTAAAGCAAGATTGCCAATTCAGTATTTTGCATTCTGCATATTTGACACAGTCACAACCTAGCCCAGCATGCAATACTAACATATAAGATTCTGAAGTTTGTATCTTAATTCAATAATCACACCAACAGCATTCTTAAAATAATGCACCAACATACATATCACACTCACCACTCACATAACAAAGTGGGAGTAGGTGTGGGGGGGGGGGGTGGGGGGTGGGGGGAAGATTTAATTCCCATTGGCATTTTGACAAATTCCCTGGAAAGGTCAGAATTGATGTAATCCTTATCAGCATGCCACAGTATTATTTCCTGTATGGCTTGCACTTAGGAAGTGAGTTATAATTGAGGGAAAGTGGAACGAGACCAATGTTCTTAAGAAACTGATATCTTCATTCCATTAGGAAACAGACTATAATCATATGAGGTAATCTTTTCCTATTATTAGAGTGAAATTTGTCCATATTGACTCAAAATTAATACGAAAGTAAATTAATTTTGTATGAAAGCAATATTAACACTTTGCCAAATGGCATGGAGCACTGCAAGTCAGTGTTTATAAACAGCAAAATGATATTCAGGAATAATCTTCTGCCTTAGGTTTGCATTCCGAACGTGAGGACATTTGTCATCATCATCAATCCCTTAAAAGAAGGGTAATGTCTGCAGGCATCATGATTTGTGCGTCATTAGGTGACTCAGCAGGCCAATCCTGGAGCCGAAGTTCCTTGGGCAGAGGCCAAATGTTGCTCGGAGGATGGCACATGGGAAGGGCTCTGCTTTCTCTCTTTCCCACCTGTCAGCTCTCTGCATCAGAGTTCAAACTGTTAGTGCCTGACTGTGTTGTGGCTTGTTGACTGAAGCACTATTGCACACTGGTTTGGTGTAATTACCTCCCAGGGCCTATTGTCAATTTATCTGACTTTCAATTAGACCTTTGGAGAGTTCCTAAATATCCCTTGTCCTTGTTATTGGGAACATCCTTAAGATTGAATTTGCCCTCGGAAGAAGCTGAATATTTCACTTATCCATAGTGTCCGGTTCAATGGAGTTGGCTTTGAATGATCATAGCTGAAAATGTGTTGCTGGAAAAGCGCAGCAGGTCAGGCAGCATCCAAGGAGCAGGAGAATCGACGTTTTGGGCATGAGCCCTTCTTCAGCCCTCCTGAAGAAGGGCTCATGCCCGAAACGTCGATTCTCCTGGTCCTTGGATGCTGCCTGACCTGCTGCGCTTTTCCAGCAACACATTTTCAGTTCTGATCTCCAGCATCTGCAGTCCTCACTTTCTCCTTTGAATGATCATAACTGTAATAATAGAGAAATTGCCTTGGCATGGACATTGGGAAACTTCTGCCTAACTTCCTACCTAAGCTTGCATACTCTGCAGAGACTTCACTGATGGAAATTCTCCAGCACCTGGAAATTTCCTTGTCGGCAATCCACGCTTCACTGCCACACATTGCTGCAGATCAAAACCTTGACCCAGCCTTGCAGATCCCTATTTCAATCATTGAGTAGATCTTGTCATTAGTGTACCCTTCATGGTGGCAAGTGTTGTGGAAATTATGGATATCATATCAAAGATATGGGAAAAAAACACAACTTATTTTTTTTCTTTTATACCAACGTTAAAAATATAATGGTTCATTCCTTCTGCTAGGTGGAAAACACACAAATGGCACCGGTGTCAGTTGGTACCTTGGAATGTCCGTCAAGACAGCCCTGGAGCACATGAAACCTGTGGTCCAGGACTTCAAACTAGAGGTTAGTTTCATTCTCTATGACCTTCTTGTCACATTTTAAATGTATTGAGCTGCTGTTTCCCTGTATTGTATTCCTTATTTCAATGCAATTTTCCCAAAATTAGCCAAATCAATGCAAAAGATCAAGGAGTTTTAGTGCAAATTATCTTTATTGCATACCTGATCAAGTGTACCCTAGAACTCTGTGGGAAGCTAGGGAAGTGATCGCTGGGCCTCTTACTGAGATGTTTGTATCATCGATAGTCACAGGTGAGGTGTTGGAAAGCTGGAGGTTGGCTAACGTGGTGTCACTGCTTAAGAAGGGGGGGTAAGGATAAGCCAGGGAACTATAGACCAGTGAGCCTGACCTCGGTGGTGGACAAGTTTTTGGAGGGAATCCTGAGGGACAGGATGTACATGTATTTGGAAAGGCAATGACTGATTAGGTATAGTCAACATGGCTTTGGGCATGGGAAATCATGTCTCATAAACTTGACTGAGTTTTTTGAAGAAGTAACAAAGAGGATTGATGAGGGCGAGTGGTCGATGTATTCTACATGGACTTCAGCAAGGCATTAAACAAGGTTCCCCATGGGAGACTGGTTAGCAAGGTTACATCTCACGGAATTCAGGGAGAACTAGTCATTTGGATACAGAACTTGCTCAAAGGTAGAAGACAGAGGGTGGTAGTGGAGGGTTGTTTTTCAGACTGGAGGCCTGTGACCAGTGGAGTGCCACAAGGATCGGTGCTGGGTCCACTATTTTCATCACTTATATAAATGATTTGGATGCGAGCATAAGAAGTATAGTTAGTAAGTTTGCAGATGATACCAAAGGTAGAGGTGTAGTGGACAGTGAAAAAGGTTACCTCAGATTACAACAGGATCGTGATCAGATGAGCCATTGGGCTGAGAATTGGCAGATGGAGTTTAATTTAGTTAAATGTGAGGTGCTGCATTTTGGGAAAGCAAATCTTAACAGGATTTATACACTTAATGGTAAGGTCCTAGGGAGTGTTGCTGAACAAAGAGACCTTGGAGTGCAGGTTCATAGCTCCTTGAAGGTTGAGTCGCAGGTAGTTAGGATAATGCTTTCCTTTATTGGTCAGAGTATTGAGTACAGGAGCTGGGAGGTCATATTGCGACTATACAGGACATTGGTTAGGCCACTGTTGGAATTTTGTGTGCAATTCTGGTATCTTTCCTATCAGAAAGATGTTGTGAAACTTGAAAGTGTTCAGAAAACATTTTCAAGGATTTCGCTAGTGTTGGAGCATTTGAGTTATAGGGAGAGGCTTAATAGGATGGGGCTGTTTTACTTGGAGTGCTGGAAGCTGAGAGGTGACCTTATAGAGGTTTATAAAGTCATGAGGGGCATGGATAGGGTAAATAGACAAAATCCTTTCCCTGGAGTTGGGGAGTCCAGAACTAGAGAGCATAGGCTTAAGGTGAGAAGGGAAAGATATAAAAAGAACCTAAGGGACAACTTTTTCACTCAGAGGGTGATACGTGTATGGAATGAGCTGCTGGAGGAAGTGGTGGAGGCTGGTACAATTGCAACATTTAAAAGGCATCTGGATGGGTAAATGTATAGGAAGGGTTTGGAGGGATATGGGCCGGGTACTGGCAGGTGGGACTAGATTGGGTTGGGATATCTGGTTGGCATGGACGAGTTGGAGCGAAGGGACTGTTTCCATGCTGTACATCTCTATGACTCTATATTAATTTTCCATGATTTTTTTGCACTAATTTTAAAAAACAATCTAGCTGGCAATTACTGCCATGCACAAACTTGGCCGTACCCCATAAATGAATTCACCAACATTGTGAGTTTCTGCTCATTGTACCAGTTTGCAGGCCTTCAAGGAGGCTCTTCAAACCAAACTGTTTTCATGGCTTGGAAACTAAAAGTGACATTTAGAACATGACTATGCAACACCAACATAAATGGTAAAAGGTTTGGCTTTTTAAAGTCATTTTCAGTAATTCAGATCATAAACTTGAGAGAGAAGATGGCCTTCCTGATTCCCCCAATTAGACAGCGGTGTGCCAGGTTTGGGGTTAACCTTCCAGCCCTGTTGTTAATTAAGATTTCCCCCCCATGATCAATCAGGAACCAATTCAATGCCTCTTTTGTTGCCACAGGAATTCTACCAGCAGCAAGTAGGACCTCTTGCCCCATGAGGAGGCTTCCAAGCAAAACCTATCTTGTAGTTCAGGGATGTCCTCTATTCGTGCATGAAGGTTTCCATGAAGGACACAATCTTCCACACCCACATTTTCCTCAGATAGCAAAGCTTCTGAATTCAGCATCCAACCAGATTATCAGTTATTTCCAAAGCAGAAATTCTTGGCCATCGAATATACATTGAGCCTTCTGACATTTTTTTCGTTCATTCACGGGATGAGGGCATCACTGGTCAAGTCAGTATTTATTGTCCAGAGGACAGTTAAAAGTCAACCATATTGTCATAGGTATGGAGTCACATCTAGGCCAGACTAGGTAAGGCTAGCAGTTTCCTTTCCTAAAGGACATTAGTGAGCCAAATGGGTTTTTCCAACAATTGGCAAAGGATTCATCATTAGAGTCTTACTTCCAGATCTCACTGAGTTCAAATTACACTATCTGCCATAGCAGGATTTGAATCTGGCTCCCCGGACCATTACCTGAGTCTCTAGATTAACAGTCCAGCGAGAATTTCACTAGGCCATTGCTTCTCCTGACCACATTTACCGGGCGGCACGGTGGCACAGTGGTTAGCACTGCTGCCTCACAGCGCCTGAGACCCGGGTTCAATTCCCGCCTCAGGCGACTGACTGTGTGGAGTTTGCACATTCTCTCCGTGTCTGCGTGGGGTTTCCTCCGGGTGATCCGGTTTCCTCCCACAGTCCAAAGATGTGCAGGTTAGGTGAATTGGCCATGCTAAATTGCCCGTAGTGTTAGGTAAAGGGGTAAATGTAGGGGTATGGGTGGGTTGCGCTTCGGCGGGTCGGTGTGGACCTGTTGGGCCGAAGGGCCTGTTTCCACACTGTAATCTAATCTAATCTAAAAAAAATTAGTCTACATCTTAATTGTGTGAATCTGTGAATCCATGAAGGCTTAATAATTCTGTTTGCTCAATTGAGAGAAAACTAAATTCTCCCAAGGTTTTAAATTGTTACGTCAGACTATGGAATGTATCAAGAAATTTGGGACGTGGTGCAAAAGTTTTTTATTTACTTAGTATAACGAAGCTATGGATAAATCAGTTTAATAAGGCAGTTGAGTCATTATTCAGAGGTGCATTTCCTGTATATTTAATTGGATTATATAAGTTGTCATATTTTGCAAAATATGTGAAGAACAGATTGCTACTGGCAAATTCTGGCAATACTATTCATGTTTCATTTGAATATAAATGTTGCTTCTTTAAGTGTATTTAAGACAATAGTGAAACTTGCCAATTTATTGAAATCATTGCCGTGCATCATAGAAACAAGGCTTCAGCCCACCATATTGTGTACACTTTAATATTTCTGATCTTCTTATCTGCTAACTATATAAAATATTAAAACTTCAGCAGAATATTACATTCTTGGACCATCTGAGGTAATAATTTAAATCGAACCAAGATTTACCCAAGAATATACCCAAGAAATATACCCAAGAAAATTGTAAGGTAAAAACAATGACTGCAGATGCTGGAAACCAGATTCTGGATTAGTGGTGCTGGAAGAGCACAGCAGTTCAGGCAGCATCCAAGGAGCTTCGAAATCGATGTTTCGGGCAAAAGCCCTTCATGAGGAATAAAAGAACATTGTAGATTGCAAACCTTTTAAGCATTTGGGTTATTTTATGTTTTATGATGTTTGATGACTACATAAATTATTGTGTGGTATAAATTTACAAACTGTATGTGGCTATCTAGAAATTACAGTAACTATGATGCAAACGTGTATTTTTATGCCAAACATATGTACTAAAGCTCCATTTGTCTACAACCACCCAGTAGGTGACAAAAGTGAAATGTGATTTTCAGGGCTAGTTTTAAAAGGAGCTGGATGTTGCTGTGGTGTCCTAATGAGTATAATGCTATACTAAGCAGATGTTATACATCCTCAGTGTCACCATCACTCTATAATGCAATAAATGTTCTCTGCTGTATTTTATCACCAACTTCAGGATCTCAAAACTCTGCCAAAAATAAAATGTCAGGTTCCAGGCCCACACCTGCCAGCAGCAGGACTGGCCATGGTGATGTTACCATAGATGGCATCCCAACTGGTCCACTCTGGATTACTGTGCAGTTAAGTAGAATGGATGAGCTCTGAGGTTTCAGCAGCCCCACAGAGAGAGGTCAATACTATTGAGGCAGGTGGGAGTCCTTAGCATACTTCAAAGCAAGTAAATTAGAAATGAAAAACTCAAGGGGTGCAGGGTGGAGAGAAATTCCCTCTGGTGAGGAAGTTGCACAGACAGAAGGGGTAGTCTTTCATGCTGGCAGTTTAATAGGGCTGTTAAGTATGCAAATCGATGCCTGCCTCCTGAGAACAGGAAACCTACTGATCTTGTAGGCTGTTGCTGGAAAACCTCCAAAGTAACAGAACTAAACCAGAGTATAATCCTGACACAGCTCCACCAGCACCCATTTTTTCACACCTTATCCCACTTCCAGCCTGTCAGAGGAGTTGGTGAAGGAGGAAGAAGGGGAAGAGGTATCAAGCAATAAAATTCTGCCCTAAGTTGTTAATAAAATCCTTCATTACTTCTGCAAAAATCCAAGAATTCTCCTCTAGCTTAATATTCTCGAAGTTGAAGCCATCTTTGTTTCTGTAAATATCTGTGCACCCCTGACATCCAGTCCATTCATCTTTCTAATTATCACCTAATTGAGGCAGAAACTCAATGTATTTCTCGACCCTGGGCTAAGCTTTCATGCTGTCGTGTATTCTGGCTGCTTCTTTTTACGTTGTAATGTTTGTAAGATTCCAGAACTAGCGACCCAGGATCATGAGTTCAAATTCAATCAATCAATGTTGTGAAATCAATGCATTTTTGAGAATATAACCTGTCACCCCATCTAGTCAGACCAACACAGTAATTTCAGTGCATATCATATGGTTGACTCTTAAAGCTCTCTGAAATACCTGATAAATAATCAATTGTCAAGGCCAAAACAAATGAATAATAAATCTGGTCTTAGTACAAGTCATCTTAAAAAATAATTTAAAGCAACATTATTGTTTGAATTTTCATTTCCCTGCCACTACTGGATTTTATCAATTCTGGGTATAACTTCTCTCAGTTTACCAAGCATATGATGAGAATTAACTGCCATTATTGCTTGCTTCTTCTAAAGCAGTCCATCATAGTTGAGGATGACCTGATCCAGAATGAAAATGGTTTCCCAGCTGACTGAAGAGTCTAATGTACAACCTACACTCTCTGTCAGATATGGGACAGATGGTGGTATGGGGAATGGGTGAGCAGGATGCCTGGATAGTCATGCTGTCCGTTGCCAAGACTTCAACTTTCCATTGGTGTTGAGACTCAAGATGTATCGATCCTTCCCAGATGCCTTTCCTCCTCTTTGAGAAGTCCTACACCATGGTTTCCCAGGTGTCAATGAGGCTGGTGTGCTTTTTAAAAGAAGCGTTGAGAGTATCCTTTGAAGTGTTTACTCTGGGAGTAAGAGTAGAGTTGAGGAGCCAACAGGAGCACATGCATGAACGATCAGATGTCCTCTTTCTTGGCTGTCATGATTCTCATTGCTATTAATACCAGTGACTTTTGCTGAACAGTATATATATGTCCACACCAGAATTCAGGAAAGGATTGGATTGACAAACTATGGCCTCATGGTTGCATAGCTTGTTGTCTACTGTTAAAGAGAACTCATGAAAGTTAGTAAGATTTTGGAGAGTAATCAGTATCATGAAATATTAACACAGCAGGAGTAAAGGGAAGAAGGAAGAAAATCAGAATGAAAAATGTAAAAAATGTGGCAAACAAGACTGATGTGGGTAATCTTGTTTAAGAATATTGACATAAAATCAAGTTTTCCCAAAGGAAATCTGGAGCAAACACAATCATCTGGAAGTTTTTGTTCATTGTAAGGATTTGATCTGACGCAAAGGCACAATATTTTCAGTGCTTCCCTTATGCTGTAAACAACAGGTTGCTCATGGCACTGTTTGCATGAGAGAGTCTATGCTATGAATATGTCGCCCAAGAAAACTTCCTGCCTGTTAAGTAGCCCGTAGAGATGAACTTTTACCACCCAGCTTCCTGTTTCCTGCCCTGTGAAGCTTTTTGGTTCTCACAAATCCACATTTCATAACCACTGCTTTAAAATAAATATCATTACGAGTTTTGTCAGAGGAAAATTGCTTCTCAATCATTTAGTCTGATTCTGATCGCTTGTGTCATAGCTTAAAGGTACATATGTCAAAATTTTAAAACCAAAATTGAATTGTAAAGGAAAAGTTGTTCCTTTCCTTCAATATTTATATAATGATGTCAACTCTCAAATGAAACTTACAATTAAAAAAAATCAGCATTAGGACTGCCTCAATTTAAGTTTAGAGCCACATTACTATAGCAGAGAGACAGACCTTCAGCCCAACCAGTCCACACCGACCATGTGTCCAAACTAAACCAATCACATCTGCCTGTGCTTGGCCCATCTCCCTCCAAATGTTTCCTATTCACGAACTTATCCAAATTTTTTTAAAAATATAACAATACCTGTATCCACCACTTCCTCTGGCATTTCATTCCACAATTGAGCCACTGTGTAAAACATTTGCCCCTCCTGTCCTTTTTAAGTTTTTCTCCTCTCACCTAGTTTTGAATTTCCCTCACGCTAGGGAAAAGACCCTTGCTTATCTATGCTCCTCGTGATTTTATAAACCTCAATAAGTTTACCCCTCAAACTCCTGTGCTTCAGTGAAAAAAGTCCCTGTCTTTCCTTTCTATTTTTATATCGCAAACCCTGCATTCCCAGCAACATCCTGGTAAATCGTTTCTGAACCATCTCCAGTTTAATAATATCCTTCCTATAACAGTGTGGCTAGAACAGATATAATATTCCAGAAGAGACCTCATCCTGTATAAGCTCAACAAGATGTCCCAGCTCCTATACGGAAAACGTTCTATGATACCGTATTCATTATCTATCTTCCAGAAATAAATTCTATGATCCGTGTTCATTATTTATCTTCCAGAAATAAATTCTATGATAGCAGCAGCTGAAATTTATCGATAATATCTATTTTGAAATGATATTTAAGCTGCTCCAAAAAAAAGCCTTCACAAAAAGCATTATGAAAGTTGCAGTCCTCCTCCAATTGTTAATCTTACTCAGGAGAAAAACAAAGACTTCAATAAAAATGAAAATCAGGAGAAATTTATAACGGGTGGCTGATTCACTAGGACCATTTAACCTGTCATCAAAAGGCAAAATTAACTCCACTTTCATTATCTTTGTTCCCTTTTCCCTCAGCTGATTTGCATTCGTTCCTCACTCACCTCGAGTTATGTCTTGCTAGCAATCTTTCTATCATCCCACATTAGTGCCATTATTGCCCCATTAACCTGCTGAACCGGAAAAATCAAATTGGTCTTGAATACCCATTTTCAATCCCTCATAAGGTGGTCTAATATTATTAAAATATTATTAAAACCAGTACACTCAATCATCCATATGGACCTAGCAGTGTCAAAAATCCACATTAATTTGACATTTGTAATTGTATGTGACTTCTGTCGAGAATATGGCAAAGTGTTTTTTCCTAATCAGAAAGTCTGGTTGTTAATTTTATTCGCTCTCTCTTACAAGATCACTATTAAGTAGACTTGTGTCTCCATGCAGTGACTGTTAATTACCTCTAAGTGACACTATGAAATTTCTTTCATTGCTTATGGCATGCTAATTTTTGTCTCCCTTCCTTCAAAAGAAGTTACATTTTTGAATTTAAAGTCTTGTAGTATTGGTAATTTTCTCTTATAATTCAAACCTGCTTAACATTTCCACGTGGTTTTAAATAACTTCTCTCGCACTGGTCAGCCTTTCCTTCTCTTCAGCTTTCCTGCTGTGCCTTTTCATTACATCTCCAGCTTACTCTCATTCCAAACTCTTTTAAGAATACTGGGAGGCTCTCATTTTGGTCCTGTTCTACTTCAGTCCTATTCCAATACCTGACTTTCACATAACAAAGATAATTCAGAGAATTGCCAGGGAAATTCCAATATAAATAGTGGTTATGATATTTCAATGCATTCTAATACTTTGCAAATAATTCATATTAATTCCTTTAACTGTAGGCCATGAGCTTCCCTGATTTACCCTCATGGACTACCCCTTTTGCATTTTGTTATATACACACTTCTCAGTACAAGTATGTCCGTTCTGATGCTGCTGACCAGGCTATAATTGATACTGCATGTGATTACTGAATAGCACATTACAAAAGCCACCATATAACCTCTATAGCCACTTTTCTGATAGCTTATTCCAATTGCTTTTCCACAATGGCTTGGCTTTTGAAATTAACAAGTTTGCTATTATTTGCATATTTTAGAATCCTTACAGTGTGGAAATATTTGGTCCAACAAGTCCACACTGACTCACTGAAGACCATCCCTCTCAGACTCACCACCCCCCATACTCTATCCCTAACTCTGCATTTCCCATGGCCAATCCAGCCAACCTATACCTCCCTGGACACTATTGGCAATTTAGCGTGGTCAATCTATTTAACCTACACAATTTTGAACTGTGGGAAGAAACCAGAACACCCGATGAGACCGATACAGACACAGAGAGAATGTGCAAACTCCACGCAGACAGTCACCCAAGGATAGAATTGAGTCTGGGTCCCTGGTCCTGTGAGGCAGCAATGCTAACTGCTGAGCCACTGTGCACCCCCCCTTGTATTCATCTAAATCTTCTTGAGCCAATTAAAATTTCATCTAAACACTATCAGACCAGAAGACATAGGAACAGAAAATAGGCCATTCAGCCCTTCGAGTCTGCCCTACCATTAATCATGGCTGATATGTTTCTCAACCTCATTCTCCCACTTTATCCCTGTAACCCTTGATCCCCTTTACAATCAAGAACCTATCTATCTCAGTCATAAATATACTCAATGACCTGGCCTCCACAGCCTTCTTTGGCAATGAATTCCATAGACTTACCACTCTCTGGCTGAAGAAGTTTCACCCTATCTCCATTCTAAAAGGTCTTCCCTTTACTCTAAAGCTGTGCCCTTGGGTCCGAATCTCTCCTACCAATCTTCCCAACATTCACTCTGTCCAGGCCATTCAATATTCTGTATGTTTCTATTTGATCCCTGTCATCCTTCTAAACTCCATGGAGTATTGACCCAGAGACCTTAAACATTCCTTATACGTCTAGCTTTTCATTCCTGGGACCATTCTCGTGAACCTCCTCTGAACACGCTCCAGAGCCAGTACATCCTTCCTGAGATATGAGGCCCAAAACTGCGCACAATACTCCAAATGTGGCCTGACCAGAGTCTTATAAAGCCTCAGAAATACATCCCTGCTTTTATATTCAAATCCTCTCAAAATAAATACCATTATTGCATTGGCCTTCCTAACGACTAACTCAACCTGCAAGTTTTCCATGAGAGAATCGTAGATTAGAACTCCCAAGTCTCTTTGCACTCCAGACTTCTGCATTTTCACTCCATTTAGAAAATAGTCCATGCCTCTATTCTTTCTACCAAAGTGCATGACCTGAGACTTTCCCACATTGTACTCCATCTATCACTTCTTTGCCCACTTTCCTAACCTGTCCAAATCCTTCTGTAGCCTCCCCACCTCCTCAATTCTACCTGTCCCTTGACCTATCTTTGTATCATCTGCAAAATTATCCAGAATGCCCTCAGTTCCTTCATCTGGATCATTAATATATAAAGTGAAAAGTTGTGGTCCCAACACTGAGCCTTGTGAAAGACCACTTGTCCCCGGCTGCCATCCTGAGAAGGACCCTTTTATCCCCACTCTCTGCTTTGTGCCATACCAGCAAGCTTCGATCCATGCTAGGACCTTGCCTCTAACACCTTATCTTACTTAGTAGCCTCCTGTGTGACATCTTGTCAGAGGCCTTCTTGCAGCCCAGGCAGATAACATCCATTGGTTCTCCTTGGTCTAACCCACTCGTTACTTGCTCAAAGAAATCTAACAGATTTGTCAGGCATGACCTCCCCTTGTTAAAACCATGCTGAATTTGTCTTATTTTATCATATACTTCCAAGTCTTCAGAAATCTCAACCTTCACCATGGATTCCAGGATCTTACCCACATCCGAGATTAGGTTAATCAGTCTGTAATTTTCTGGTTTTTGCCTTACTCCTGTTTTAAACAGGGGTGTCAAGTTAGGAATTTTTCAGTCCTCTGGTAACCTCCCTAGCCATTCCTGAAAGATTGCCACTAATGCCTTCGCTATCTCTTCACCTATCTCCCTTCGAACTCTAGGGTGTAGTCCATCTGGTCCAGGTAATTTATCCACCTTCAGACCATTCAGTTTTTCTAGCGTCTTCTTCTTGGTATTGGCCACCATAGTCTGCTCTGCCTGCTCACTCTCTTGAATTTTTGGGGTATTACTCGTGTCTTCCACCATGAAGACTAACGCAAAGTAATTAGTCAGTGTCTCAGCCATTTCCTTGTTCCTCACTACTATCTTTCCAGTGTCAATTTCCAGTGGCTCAATGTTCACTTTTCCCTTTCTTTTGCCCTTTCTATATCTAAAGAAACTCTTACAGTCTTCCTTTATATTACTGGCGACCTTACCCTCATATTTAATCTTCTCCCTTCTTAATTTTTTTTTGTTGCCTTCTGTTGGTCTTTGTAAGCTTCCCAATCCACTAGTTTCTCACTGCCCTTCGCCACATTCTATGCTTTATCTTTTGCTTTTATGCTGTCCCTGACTTTCCTAGTCAGCCATGGTTACCTCATTCTCCCTGTACATGCTACTATTTCCTTGGGATGAATCTCTGCCTTGTCTCCTGAATTACTGCCAGAAACCCCTGCCATTGCTGTTCAATTGTGCTTCCTGCTAGGCTCCTCTCCCAGTCAGTTGTGATACCATTACCACTGATTCTATTTTCTCCTTCTTAAATTGCAGAGTAAATTCAATCATATTATGATCACTGTTTCCTAAGGGTTCCTTCACCTTAAGCTCCCTGATCAAGTCTGCCAATAAACTGTGGCTAGGATTTCCTTAGTTCCTAGAGACAGACAAGGAGACAGGAGGAATGTTAAAATGATAGCAAAAGGCATGAGAAGGAAACCTAACTTCTCCAACTGCCGTGGTGTTTATGTCGGAATGGCAATTGCGTTGTTCCTTGTTGAAGGAAGGCAGAGTTCAAGTAATTAATTAGCCAGTATTGGTTAAACTTCCCTCCCTTTGGCATTTTACCAGCATCCCGTGCCTCCCCCGTGTGTGGTGAGACTGCCTGTTTGATCAGGGTTCCTCCCATCGGAGATTTCTAAGAGATCATTGAGTATTTTCAGATTAATTGCTCTTTGATTTCTACAGGCATTTACTGAGTTAATACACTACACGAAGGCTTGTATTGCTACTCAAAGTGGTTCATGTTTACAGGGCAGTAGCAGACATGTGCTCAAAACCATGGTTTCCAATTCAGTGCTCTGCTCAGACCATGTGATCTCTATCAAGGGTGAAGTAGTTTATATGCCTCCTTGGCCTCCATCATGATAGAGAGAGGGTCAGTGGAGGTAACACAGATGAAGACAGGCTGCTCAAAGAAGGAAGAGGAAGGGGAGGAGTGTACTTATCAATATCTTCAATAGGCATTTTTCCAACATCACCCTTGATGAGAAACAGTATGGACAATGTTTCAGCTTCTCTAAGGACTTGCTCAATGAAATCTGCCACTGGTTATAAATCGAACTGCACCCTCACAATAGGCTGAGGTAATCATTGCTAGTAAAGGATATTCATTTCTTTGTGAGTGGATCCTACCAGGTTTTAGCAAGCGGCCTCTTTAACATCTCTCACTACATCATCCGCCATTATGCGGGAACTGCTTAACGTTCAGTATGCAGAGAGAGGAGGATACATGGATTTCATATTTTTCAGAGAGAAGCAGGCAGCTTTGCCAGAATATTAGGTTTCCCTGTGGTGTCGGATACTATTGACTACACACATGTGGCTTCGCCGGGTCTGCACATAAATTCAGGGATTTACTGTATTCGCAAATGTTACCATTCCCTCAATGTCCAGCTAGTTTTGTGACCAAACTCAGTATGTCATGTCAGTCAGTAGCAAATCAGTCTATCTTAAATGGTGGAGAAATAATAACTTGGGATAGTCATCTGAGAAAGTTGAGTTGCTGGAAGCTTTTGAAGAAGTACCAGAAAGAGTTGATGAGGGTATTGATGATACTATTGATTTATTCTGTGTGATCATTCTGAAAGTACTTGATTTAGTGCCACTCAACAACTTGTGAAAAAATGTATGGTTCATGGAATAAAAGGAACAGTAGTAACATGGATACAAAATTGAAAGTAGAGTCACAGGGAGATAGGATAGTGAAGAAGGTGTTTAGTATGCTTGCGTTTATTGGTCAGTGCATTGAGTATAGGAGTTGGGAGGTCATGTTGCAGCTGCACAGGACATTGGTTAGGCCACTGTTGGAATATTGTGTGCAATTCTGGCCTCCCTGCTATAGGAAGGATGTTGTGAAACTTGAAAAGGTTCAGAAAAGATTTACAAGGATGTTGCCAGAGTTGGAGGATTTGAGCTACAGGGAGAGGCTGAATAGACTGGAACTATTTTCCCTGGAGCGTTAGAGGCTGAGAGGTGACCTTGTAGAGGTTTATAAAATCATGAGGAGCATGGATAGGATAACTAGGCAAGGTCTTTTCCCTGGGGTGGGAGAGTCCAAAACTAGAGGGCATAGGTTTAAGGTGAGAAGGGAAAGTTTTAAAAGGGATGTAAGGGCAGCTTTTTCAAGCAGAGGGTGGTATGTGAATGGAATGAGCTGCCAGAGGAAGTGGTGGAGGCTGGTACAATTACAACATCTAAAAGGCATCTGGGTGGATATATGAATAGGAAGGTTTAGAGGAATATGGGCCAAATGCTGGCAAATAGGGCTAGATTTGTTTAGGATATCTGGGTTGCATGGACTAGTTGGACCGAAGGATCTGTTTCCATGCTGTACATCTCCGTGACTCCAGGAGGTGATGCATTTTTGTAAGAAGAGTATGGACATGTAATAAAAAAAGGTACACTACTTAAGGTGGTGAGATCTATATCTAAATGTGCATAGATTACTGAAAGTGGAAAGAGAGGTGGAGAGATCAGTTAATAGAGTAGGTAGAATCTGGGGCTTTATTCATAGATGTATAGAATACAAGAGCAAGGACATTATGCTGATCTTACACATAATACTTACAATGCATCAACTGGAGTATTATGTACAGATCTGGCTAATACACATAGAGAAGATGTAAAAATGTTGCAGTGTGTGCAGAAGCAATGTACAAAAAGGATTCCTGGCTTGAGGGACTTCCATTATGAAAATAGAATGGGGAAGTTGAGAGTGTTCTTTGAGTCATAGAGGTGTACAACATGGAAACAGGCCCTTCGGTCCAACTTGTCCATGTTGGCCAGATATCCTATGTTAATGTAATCCCATTTGCTAACTTTCCTTGATCCCAATTTTGCTAGCGTTTACTTCAGTTTTGCTAGCATTCCTTGATATCACATTCGGTTAAATGCAGCCTTGATGTCAAAAGCAATCACGCTCACCTCATCTCTGGAAATCAGCTCTTTTGTCCAAGTTGAAAATGTGTTGCTGGAACAGTGCAGCAGGTCAGGCAGCATCCAGGGAACAGGGGAATCGACGTTTCGGGCATAAGCCCTTCTTCAGGAATGAGGAAAGTGTGTCCAGCAGGCTAAGATAAAAGGTAGGGAGGAGGGACTTGGGGGAGGGACGTTGGAAATACGATAGGTGGAAAGAGATCAAGGTGAGGGTGATAGGTCAGACTGGGGTGGGGAGACAGGCCGCCTACTTGCCTATATTGGGGAGACAGGCCGCCTACTTGCGGAGCGTTTCAGAGAACACCTCTGGGACACCCGGACCAACCAACCCAACCACCCTGTGGCTCAACACTTCAACTCCCCCTCCCACCCCACCAAGGATATGCAGGTCTTTGGACTCCTCCATCGCCAGACCACAACAACACGACGGTTGGAGGAAGAGCGCCTCATCTTCCGCCTAGGAACCCTCCAACCACAAGGGATGAACTCGGATTTCACCAGTTTCCTCATTTCCCCATCCCCTACCTTGTTTCAGTCAAATCCATCGAACTCAGCACCGCCTTCCTAACCTGTAATCTTCTTCCTGACCTCTCCGCCTCCACCCCAGTCTGACCTATCACCCTCACCTTGACCTCTTTCCACCTATCGCATTTCCAACGCCCCTCCCCCAAGTCCCTCCTCCCTACCTTTTATCTTAGCCTGCTGGACACACTTTCCTCATTCCTGAAGAAGGGCTTATGCCCGAAACGTCGATTCCCCTGTTCCCTGGATGCTGCCTGACCTGCTGCGCTGTTCCAGCAACACATTTTCAGCTCTGATCTCCAGCATCTGCAGACCTCACTTTCTCCTCTTTTGTCCAAGTGTAAAACAAGACGATAGTGAGGCCAGAATGAACTAAGGCTATAATGAGGCTCTGGAAGAACCCAACGGAGCATCAGTGAACCAGTCACTGCTGAGCAGATGCTGCCTGATAACACTGTAAGTAGCACTTTGTATCACTTTACTGATGATCGAGAGGAGATTGATGGGGTGGTAGTTGGTCAGGATGGATTTGTCCTTTTTTTTATGCAGAGGACATACCTTACCGATGTGTCACATTATCAGGCAGATAGCAGTGTTGTAGCTGTATGGGAAAAGGTTTGTTAGGTGTCAGGCAAGTTATGGAACATAATCTTCAGGACTATTGCTGAAATTTTGTTAGTGGTATAGCCTTTATGGCATCTGATGCCTCAAGCTGTTATTTGATATCACATGTTCTTCTTGGAGAGATGAAGGTTAAGAGGAGATCCTGAGAATGACGTATTTATTTCAGCTTTTTGTTTGTTAACCAATTCTCAATTCTTACTGGTACATTCCCCTCAATCATGCGATCTAAATTTGTTTACCAACCTCCAATGTGAGATCCCACAGTGGCCTAACAGTTAAGGTACTGGTTCCTGAAGCCAGGGATTGTGTGTTCAAGACTGATCTGGGGTGGGGGAGAGAGAGAGAGACACAGATCGTGAGACAGACAGACAGATAGTCAAGAACAGGTCATGTCTCACAAACCTCATTGAGTTTTTTGGGAAGGTGACCAAGCATGTGGATGAGGGTAGGGCAGTTGACGTGGTGTACATGGACTTCAGTAAAGCATTTTATAAGGTTCTATATGGTTGGCTGGTGAAGAAAATGCAGCGGCATGGGATTGAGGGTGATTTAGCAGTTTGGATTAGGAACTGGCTTTTTGTAAGAAGGTAGCGAGTGGTGGTTGATGGAAAATATTCAGCCTGGAGTCCGGTTACTAGTGATGTGCCACAAGGATCTGTTTGGGACCACTGCTGTTTGTCATTTTTTATAAATGACTTAGACACAGGCATAGGTAGATGAGTTAGTAAGGTTGCAGATGACACTAGAGTCGGTGGAGTAGTGGACAGTGTGGAAGAATGTTGCAGGTTGCAGGGGGACTTGGATAAACTTGGGAGTTGGGCTGAGGGATGGCAAATGGAGTTTCAATGCAAATAAATGTGAGGTGATTCACTTTGGGAAGAATAACAGGAAGGCAGAGTACTGGGTCAACGGAAAGATTCTTGGTAGTGTGGATGTGCTGGGGAATCTTGGAGTCCATGTTCATAGATCCTTAAAAGTTGTCACCCAGGTTGATAGTGCTGTTAAGAAGACATACGGTCTGTTAGGTTTTATTGGTAGAGGGATTGAGTTCCGGTGACGTAATGTCATGCTGCAAGTATACAAAATGCTAGTGCGGCCACACTTGGAATATTGTGTACAGCTCTGGTTGCCCCATTACAGGAAGGATGTGGAAGCATTGGAAAAGGTGCAGAGGAGATTTACCAATATGTTGCCTGGTCTGGAGGGAAGGTCTTATGAGGAAAGGTTGAGAGACTTGGGTCTGTTCTCGTTGGAAAGAAGAAGGCTAAGAGGGGATTTGATAGAAACATACAAGATGATGAGCATTAGATAGGGTGGACAGTGAGAGTCTTTTTCCTAGGATGATGATGTCAGCTTGTACGAAGGGGCATAGCTACAGATTGAGGGGTGATAGTTATATGACAGATGTCAGAGGCAGGTTCTTTACTCAAAGTGGTAAGGGTGTTGAATGCCCTGCCTGCCAATGTAGTTAACTCAGACACATTAGGGAGATTTAAACAATCCTTGGATAAGCACATGGATAATGATGGGGTAGTGTAGGGGGATGGGCTTAGATTAGTTCACAGGTCGACACAACATCGAGGGCCGAAGGATCTGGTCGGCTGTATTGTTCTATGTTCTATGTTCTATGTTCTGTGATCTTATTATTAAAAGCCTTCTGAATATCCAGATACAACGCATTACTCATTCTCTTTTATTTATGCTGCAAGTAAAATCCTCAACAGAACTCCAAAAGGTTAATCAAACATGCTTTCCCTTTTATAAATTCGTGAGTACTTCCTTTATATTAGATTATAACATTTTCCCTAAAAATGACGTCAAACTACAGAATTTTCTTTTCAGTTCACTCTCTCCCTCTTTTCGTAAACAATGGGGTTGCATTTTCAGTCTGCAGGAATCTTTGCAGAATCTATAGATTGTTGAAAGGTAACCACCAAGCATCCACTGTCTCTCTTGCCACTTCCTTCAGCAATCTCGGGGTATTGCTGCTCCAGTACAGGGGATTTATCAGCCTTCAATCTAATTAATTTTTCTAGTACTACTTCTTTATTGATGTTACTTTTTTTTCCGTTCCTCAGTTTCATAAATCCCCTGGTTGCCTAATATTTCTGGGAGGTTTCTTGTAGCTTCCTCTGTGAAGACAGACACAAACTAATTGTTTAGTTCTCCCCACTTCCCTGTCTTCTGCTATAAATCCTGCTGTTATTAATCCACAAGTCGTACCATTCTTGTGCCTTTCCTCAGGGAATCTCACATTTAGAGCATGATCCAATGCCCGCCTGAACTCATCCTAGCTGGTGAGATATTGCAGCCGAAGGTCAAGTGTGTATCCCTTATTAGAAAATTTTGACGTCAAGTTTGCTTTCTTTGCTCTTACAAATAGCACAGCTATCAGATGTTCTTGTTTGGAACGTGTGAAAACATTGAATATCAAAGTCCATCCGGCAGTATGCTCACTAAAATAAGCAGGCAGTATGAAGTTTGAATGCTACTTATTGAAGGAAAGGCAACATCATGAGCATCATGATGTGCTTTGATTTGATTTGATTTGTTACTGTCACCTGTATTAAGATACAGTGAAGCATACTGTATTGCATTATAACCAGACAAATCATACCTTAACGTAAGTACGTCAGGGTAATAGAACTGAATGCAGAATATAACTACAGAGAAGATGCAGAGAAATATTAACTCTAATATATGAGAGGTCCATTTATAAGTCTGATAATAGTGTGCAAGAAGTTGTTCTTGAATCTGTGTTTATGTGTTTTCAAACATTTGTACCTTCTGCTGTTGGAAGAGGGTGGAAAAGAGTATAACCTGGGTGGGAGGGGTCTTTGATTATGTGGGCTGTTTTCCCAAGACAGCGGGAAGTGTAGATAGAGTCACTGAAAGGAAGGTTATTTTTTGTGATGGACTGGGCAGTGTTCACAACTCTCTGTAATTTCTTGCAGTCTTGGGCAGAGCAGTTCTACGACACATCTGCAAAAAAATGGTACAAATCATTGTGGACATGCTGAATTTTCTTAGCCTTCAGAGGGAGTAGAGGGATTGGTGTGCAGTCATGACTGTAGCATTGTCATGGATGGAGCAGGATAGATTGTTGGTGATATTTACTCTTCGGAACTTGAAGCTGTCAACCATCTCCACCTCAGAACCATTGATACAGACAGGGGCGTGTCCTCCACTTCACTTCCTGAAGTTGATGACCAGCTCCCCATTTTGCTGACTGATGGAGAAATTGTTTTCCTTACAACATGCCATTAAACTGTCTATCTCTTTCCTGTACTCTGTCTCATTATTGTTTGAGATCCGACCACTGCAGTGGTGTCAATCGCAAACTTGTAATCCTAGTTAGAACTAAATTTGTCCATGCAGTTGTGAGTGTATAAGGAATATAGTCAGGGGATGGGTACACAGCCTTGTGGGGCACTGGTGTGGAGGATTGTGGTGGAGCAAGTGTTGTCACCTGTCCATACTGATTGCGTACAGCGGGTCAGGAAGTTGAGGATGAAGTTGCAAAGGGTGGGAGCAGAGTCCTAGGTTTTGAGTTTGGCGATGAGTTTTATTGCAGCAGGTCAGGCAGCATCCAAGGAGCAGGAGAATCGACGTTTTGGGCATGCGCCCTTCTTCAGGAATGGCTCATTCCGGAAACGTCGATTCTCCTGCTCCTTGGATGCTGCCTGACCTGCTGCGCTTTTCCAGCAACACATTTTCAGCTCTGATCTCCAGCATCTGCAGTCCTCACTTTCTCCTCGATGAGTTTTATTGGAATTGTTGTGTTGACGGTGGAGCTAAAATCAATAGGTGTCTGCCGTAGGTGTCCTTGTTATACAGATGTTTCAGAGATGAGTGTAGGGCCAGGGAGGAGGCATCTGCCATGGACCTATTGTGATGGTAGGCGAATTGTAGCAGATCAAGGCAATGTGGGAGGCTGGAGTTGATGTAAGCCATTACTAACCTTTCTATCGCATGATCTCCGTGCCTATATTTGTGATCTTGTGAAATTTTGCAGCCTTGTTCCATAAACTAAACTGTCATGATAAGTTTCTTTTGGAAATATTTCTGTGCTTTCAACTAATCAGGCCAAAATTTTAAACAGTCCATGCCTTTTATGCAATACAATTTCTTCTGTTTTTAGCAATATCATGTCGCAAGCAAGATGGTGGTCAAGTGGATATTAATAATTGCCTAAAGTGGGCCGGTACAATGCCACCTTTAACACAACACTGTCAATTGCCCTGCCAGGATGACTGCCTCTTCACCAACTGGTCCAAATTTTCAGCCTGCACTGGTGACTGCAGTACAGTACAGATCCGAAAGAGGACATTTGTTGGTGAGTAATTAAACAAACAGAACATCTTTAGCAAATCAATACATCTTACAATACAATAATATAAAGTGAATTTGCATATGTGAGACTATTTCATCATTGTTCAAACTTTTATATATGTTTTTATGACGGAGAGGCCAAGTGAAGCATTTAAATGATTGGTAAGTATTTGTGACAGGTGCCATACTCACAGTTCATTCTGCAGATACATTGATAGAGCAGAATTTCCCCATTTCCAGTTTGTGTTTCGTCGAGTGAAATTCATGGCGGTCGATCCAATTTGGTTCACAGCAACTTGAGTCACACAATCCTACATCTTCATCTCATTAATCATGCACCCAGATCTTCACCATATTTCCTGTGGAAATGAATGGCCAGAGGTGGGGATTGGGGGGAGTGTGCTTGCCAGTACCCAGATCTTCTGGCATTCATGCCAGGGAGAAACATGTTTAAAACTTGCATGCGCATCACTGCAGAGACTGCAAGCCAGGAACTGCCCCTCCCACTGTGGTATTCCAACATTTTAACTGAGGACGTAGCCCAGGAAGACGTTAGTTCCTTGTTTTATTGGAGGTTCTGATGGATAGGGTGGTGGAGAGAAAGGCCATAAATTTCCTGCAAAGTGCCAAAGAAGGCCACACCACCAGACACTGTCCATCTGGACAGAGCAGCCATGGTCAATGTTGTGTGTCAAAATAAAAGGAATGTGCTGTGTTGCAGGAAGAAGCTCAATGACCTTCTGAATTCTACAAGGCTAAGTGCGACCATCATCTTGTCTTTGACATCTCACAGTCACCAGACCACCACTTACTAACTCTGCTACAGATACATATCTTACCACAGCTCATGCACTTCAACTTTCATTATTGGATGCATCATATCCATGCAACTGTTTCTGTCCACCTCACCCTCTCAGAACTAAATCCTCTTACTCTCTGCACTTCCATACAATGTGGGTACATCACTACCTCTCCTGCTCCTGAATTAGCACTTGCATTTATTTCCATTATAATCTTGCCCTCCCTTTATTTCCCTTTGAGATTCGATGGCATACCATTCGCACTACCAACATCCTGGGAATTATCCTTGACCAGACCAGAATGTCATTGAACTGCACCAACTACATAAGTAGTGTGCCGATATGATAAGGTCAGAGGTTGAAATTCTGCCTCACATCTTGTTTCCCAAATGCCTGTCCACCATCTACAAGAGCTGAAAATGTGTTGCTGGAAAAGCGCAGCAGGTCAGGCAGCATCCAAGGAGCAGGAGAATCGACGTTTCGGGCATGAGCCCTTCTTCAGGATGCTGCCTGACCTGCTGCGCTTTTCCAGCAACACATTTTCAGCTCTGATCTCCAGCATCTGCAGTCCTCACTTTCTCCTCCACCATCTACAAGACACAAGTCAGGAATATGACCGAAACCTCTCCACTTACCTGAATGGCTGCAGATCCAATAACTTTCAAAAAGATCAACAACATCCAGGGCAAAAATAACTCAGTTACTTGGCACCCAATCTACCACATTCAGCACCAAATCATAGTGGTGGTCCTGTAGAGTAGAGTAGAGTAGCTTTTATTGTCATTTCTACCATTACAACTGACACAGTAAAAGTGAGACAGTGTTCCTCCAGGAGCGAGGGTGCTACATGGACAGTACAAACTACACAATCGTGCACAGCATAGAGTGCATAAGAAGTACAAAACATGCAAGTTGCAGTGTAATGGAAGAGCGATAAATAATTTTTCTCACAGCGATTTGAAGTCGTGCAAAGGATTTCGGATGGGCAAGACTCTGATCGTACTGTGTTAAAGAACCTGGTAGCTTGGGGGAAGAAACTGTTGTACTGTCTGGCTGTAAGAGACTGAATGCGCCGGTATCTTCTGAGAGATGGCAGGAGGGAGAAGAGTTTGAGTGAGGGGTGTGTGGGGTTTTCCACAATGCTCTTAGCCTTTCAGATGCAGCTGGTGCTGGAAATGTCTGTAATGGAGTTAAAAATCACACAACACCAGGTTACAGTACAACAGGTTTATTTGGAAGCACTACCTTATGGAGCACTGCTCCTTCATCAGGTGGTTGCGGGGTGGTGGAGGAGGTGGGCTTTTCTCAGCCTGCACAGAAAGTAGAGACGCTGCTTGGCTTTCATGGCCATCGAGGTAAAAACAATGACTGCAGATGCTGGAAACCAGATTCTGGATCAGTGGTGCTGGAAGAGCACAGCAATTCAGGCAGCATCCGAGGACAGGCAAAATCGACGTTTCGGGCAAAAGCCCTTCATCAGGAATAAAGGCAGAGAGCCTGAAGCGTGGAGAGATAAGCTAGGGGAGGGTGGGGGTGGGGAGAGAGTAGCAGAGAGTACAATGGGTGAGTGAAGGAGGGGATGAAGGTGATAGGTCAGGGAGGGGAGGGTGGAGTGGATAGGTGGAAAAGGAGCTAGGCAGGTCGGACAAGTCCGGACAAGTCAAGGGGACAGTGCAGAGCTGGAAGTTTGAAACTAGGATGAGGTGGGGGAAGGGGAAATAAGGAAGCTGTTGAAGTCCACATTGATGCCCTGGGGTTGAAGCGTTCCGAGGCGGAAGATGAGGCGTTCTTCCTCCAGGCGTCTGGTGGTGAGGGAGTGGCAGTGAAGGAGGCCCAGGACCTCCATGTCCTCGGCAGAGTGGGAGGGGGAGTTGAAATGTTGGGCCACGGGGCGGTTTGGTTGATTGGTGCGGGTGTCTCGGAGATGTTCCCTAAAGCGCTCTGCTAGGAGGCGCCCAGTCTCCCCAATGCAGAGGAGACCGCATCGGGAGCAACGGATACAATAAATGATATTAGTGGATTTGCAGGTAAAACTTTGATGGATGTGGAAGGCTCCTTTAGGGCCTTGGATAGAGGTGAGGGAGGAGGTGTGGGCACAGGTTTTACAGTTCCTGCAGTGGCAGGGAAAGTGCCAGGATGGGAGGGTGGGTCGTAGGGGGGCGTGGACCTGACCAGGTGGTCACGGAGGGAACGGTCTTTGCGGAAGGCGGAAAGGGGTGGGGAGTGAAATATATCCCTGGTGGTGGGGTCTTTTTGGAGGTGGCAGAAATGTCGGCGGATGATTTGGTTTATGCGGAGGTTTGTAGGGTGGAAGGTGAGCACCAGGGGCGTTCTGTCCTTGTTACGGTTGGAGGAGTGGGGTCTGAGGGCGGAGTTGCTGGATGTGGACGAGATGCGTTGGAGGGCATCTTTAACCACGTGGGAAGGGAAATTGTGGTCTCTAAAGAAGGAGGCCATCTGGTGTGTTCTATGGTGGACCTGGTCCTCCTGGGAGCAGATACGGCGGAGGCGGAGGAATTGGGAATATGGGATGGCATTTTTACAAGAGATAGGATGGGAAGAGGTGTAATCCAGGTAGCTGTGGGAGTCGGTGGGTTTGTAAAAAATGTCAGAGTCAAGTCGGTCGTCACTAATGGAGATGGAGAGGTCCAGGAAGGGGAGGGAGGTGTCAGAGATGGTCCAGGTAAATTTAAGGTCAGGGTGGAATGTGTTGGTGAAGTTGATGAATTGCTCAACCTCCTCGCGGGAGCACGAGGTGGCATCAATGCAGTCATCAATGTAGCGGAGGAAGAGGTGGGGAGTGGTGCCGGTGTAATTATGGAAGATCAACTGTTCTATGTAGCCAGCAAAGAGACAGGCCTAGCTGGGGCCCTTACGTGTGCCCATGGCTACCCCTTTGGTCTGGAGGAAGTGGGAGGATTCAAAGGAGAAATTGTTAAGGGTGAGGACCAGTTCGGCCAAACGAATGAGAATGTCGGTGGAAGGGTACTGCTGGGGACGTCTGGAGAGGAAAAAACGGAGGGCTTGGAGGCCCTGGTCATGGCGGATGGAGGTGTAGAGGGATTGGATATCCCTGGTGAAGATGAGGCGTTGGGGGCCGGGGAAACGGAAGTCTTGGAGGAGGTGGAGGGCGTGGGTGGTGTCTCGAATGTATGTGGGGAGTTCCTGGACTAGGGGGGATAGGACAGTGTCGAGGTAGGTAGAGATGAGTTCTGTGGGGCAGGAGCATGCTGAGACAATGAGTCGGCCAGGGTGGTCAGGCTTGTGGATCTTGGGAAGGAGGTAGAACCGGGCAGTGCGGGGTTCCCGGATTATGAGGTTGGAAGCTGTGGGTGGGAGATCTCCTGAGGTGATGAGGTTCTGAATGGTCTGGGAGATGATGGTTTGGTGATGGGGGGGTGGGGTCATGGTCGAGGGGGCAGTAGGAAGAGGTGTCCTTGAGTTGGCGTTTGGCTTCAGCAGTGTAGAGGTCAGTGCGCCAGACTACCACTGCACTCCCTTTATCCGCTGGTTTAATGGTGAGGTTGGGATTAGAGCAGAGGGATTGGAGGGCTGCGCGTTGTGAGGGTGAGAGGTTGGAGTGGGGGAAGGGTGTAGACAGGTTAAGGCGGTTAATGTCCCGGCGGCAGTTGGAAATGAAGAGGTCGAGGGCAGGTAATAGGCCAGCGCAGGGTATCCAGGTGGATGCAGTGTGTTGGAGGTGGGCGAAGGGGTCCTCGGAAGATGGGCGGGAGTCCTGATTGTGAAAGTAAGCTCGGAGGCGGAGGCGACGGAAGAAGTGTTCGATGTCACGGCGTGTATTAAATTCATTGATGCGTGGACGGAGGGGGATGAAGGTGAGTCCTTTGCTGAGGACTGATCGTTCGTCCTCAGTGAGTGGGAGGTCTGGAGGGATGGTGAAAACTCGGCAGGGCTGGGAGCTGGGATCTGGTGTGGGTGTGGAGCTGGGAGTGGGATCGGAGCCAGTACCTGGAGTGGGTGTGATGGTGGGGGGAATGGGGGTGGAGGCATGAGCAGGGGTAGTGTTCCCCTCTGGGTTCTGGGGGATGGGGATAGTGACAGTGGGGTCTGTGGGGGGCGTGTCAGCAGAATGCAGGTGAGTGGCGCTGGTGGAGGCGGAAGTGGTGGCAGACACGGCAGTAGGGGTGGCGGAAGTCACTGAGCGTGTGGCATCGGCGATGATGTGAGGGCCGGAAGTGGCTGTTGGAGTGGCCATGATGGGGGCGGAAGTGACATCATCAATCAGCGTGGGGGTGGTAGCTGCATCAGCCGCATGGCTAATGGCGTTCCTGAGGCCAGGGGAATCTTCTGGAATGTTTGAGGAGCGCTGGTTATGGAGGTGGGTGGATAAAGGTTTGTTGCACTTACAGTTTTTGATGTTTGAAATGGAATTGAAATACTGTTTGTTGAGACTATGAATTCTCCTGAGGATGTAGTACAGAGTGGGTCCTTTGCAATTCTGAGAGAGTGTGGCCCTCAGCTGAGGCAGGGCAGACTGTAGAGAGGTTAGGTGCCGGCGCATTGCTGCAAGCGTGGAGCGGAGGATCTTGAAGGAGAACTGTTGCTGGTGTTTTTGAACCTGTAGTCTGTACTGTTTGTCCTGTTCGGGTCCGATCTCTGCTGGTTTAAAGGTGGTCCGGAGTCCGTGTGGGATGAGTTGGTTACGGAGGCAGGCACTGAGGAAGCAAATGTGGCTGTAGTAGCGGGTTTGTTTCAGGACATGGTTGAAGAGCTTCAGGGCAGAGGAAATGACTTGGGAGTTGCAGTGGGAGAGGGACTCCCTGAGATTCTTGTAGAGAGAGGAGGAAAACTTCTTCAAGGCAGGCATCCTTGCAAGAGGATTCGCAGTAGGGTTAAAATCAATGAGGTAAAAACAATGACTGCAGATGCTAGAAACCAGATTCTGGATCAGTGGTGCTGGAAGAGCACAGCAATTCAGGCAGCATCCAACGAGCAGCGAAATTGATGTTTCGGGCAAAAGCCCTTCATCAGGAATAAAGGCAGAGAGCCTGAAGCGTGGAGAGATAAGCTAGGGGAGGGTGGGGGTGGGGAGAGAGTAGCATAGAGTACAATGGGTGAATGGGAGAGGAGATGAAGGTGATAGGTCAGGGAGGAGAGGGTGGAGTGGATAGGTGGAAAAGGAGCTAGGCAGGTCGGACAAGTCCGGACAAGTCAAGGGGACAGTGCAGAGCTGGAAGTTTGAAACTAGGATGAGGTGGGGGAAGGGGAAATGAGGAAACTGTTGAAGTCCACATTGATGCCCTGGGGTTGAAGTGTTCCGAGGCGGAAGATGAGGCGTTCTTCCTCCAGGCGTGTGGTGGTGAGGGAGCAGCGGTGAAGGAGGCCCAGGACCTCCATGTCCTCGGCAGATGGGAGGGGGAGTTGAAATGTTGGGCCACGAGGCAGTTTGGTTGATTGGTGCGGGTGTCTGAAGGGCTTTTGCCCGAAATGTCGATTTCGCTGCTCGTTGGATGCTGCCTGAAGTGCTGTGCTCTTCCAGCACCACTGATCCAGTTTCATGGCCATCGAGCTGGTGTTGAGGGTCAAATGCAATTCTCTGCCAGGTACAAGATGTAGTAATGCACCACATCTCCCTCCATAGCACCTTCCAAACCTATGGTCATTACCACTAAGAAGGGTAAGGATAGCAGACACATGACAATATCATCTGCAAGATTTCCTCCAAATCAGACACCATTGTGATTTGGAGTTACAGTTTTATTCCTTCACTCTTGCTGGGTCAGAATTGCTGGAACTCCTTTCCTAACTGCACTGTGGTTTATTTATATCCCAAGGGCAATAGCAGTTCAAGATGGCAGGTCTCAGCACCTTGCAGGCAATAGGAATGGGCAACAATGCTGGCCTAGCCAACATCGGCCAAAACCCATCAATAAAAAAAAAACAAAATATCAGGACTTGAACCTTCTTTTTCATGTGTCAACAAACTATTAGAAGTCTGGTTCTCAGCCAAGCCACATTATCCTTGCCATCCCCCATATTATTTTAAAGCATTATCTACTACTGTAATTATTTAATTTCTCTGGACAATAGTCCCTTAAATTAAGTCCTTACCAATGGAACAGATCCCATTTTTCACAGTACTTATGCCAGTGCCTTATAATTAAAAACTCGTGCTTCCAAAACCATTCTGTTGGCCCTGTATTTAAACCTCTGATCTGTAAATTCAGAGATTATTACCTTGGAGATGCTGCTTTATGATTTCTACCCAGCACTTTGTATTCCCTCAGTCGAATGCCAATTCTACTTCTACTTACGTAATTGATTCTCTTGGACTGCAAAAACTCGATCCTTTCTGTTGACCTCCACACACTTTTCTCATACCGAGGGGATGTATCTTATCATAGTGGTTAAATTGGGAATGTGAAAGGTCCATAATTATATCTGAAACCTGCCGTGCCCTCGCCTAATGTAAAATTTCTCTTCAGCATGTCACTACAATCTCTCAAATGTTTGCTTTCTGAGTGCCCAACTGTGCTACAATTCTCCAGCAGTTGAACCTTTGTTTCATCCTGGTGTGTTATGAGAAAAATATGTTTCCACAGTACTTATGCCAATGTTTTCTCTGTTACCATCAGGTAAAAGCAGGAAAAGAGAGAAATGTAGGAATGCTCAACTTTTCCCTCTGATTGAGACCCAGTTTTGTCCCTGCAACAAGTACACAGCCCAGCCTGTAGGCAACTTGTCTGACTGCATTCTTCCTGAGGGAAAAATTGAAGTATTGCTTGGCATGAAGATCCAAGGTGATATCAAGGAGTGTGGCCGTGGATATCGCTATCAAGCCTTGGCCTGTCGTGATCAGAATAACAGACTTGTGGAATCAGGACGATGCAACAGACATGGTAAGCTGAAAGTAAATTTAAAAAGATTGTTCATATTTGTTTTCAAGTACACATGTCAGTGTGCAAAAGTAAAGTATGTTTTTTTTTGTCAACCTTGCAATGAAATAAGCTATTTCTGCAGATTGAATATAAGAAATAGAAAGAGAGGCTACAGGAGCTCAAGAAAGCAGCTTCCCAGCAATTTATGAAGATCACTTAGGGATGAGCAATAAATGTTGGCCAATTTTCATACCTCATGAATGAATCAAGGTCTGCTTAGTGAATTTTTGTGATTATTGTAAGAGCATGCCTAAATGCTTACAAATGCTAACATTTACTAGTTTCATTGCTTCTAAAAATTATTTGCCTTTCGGATCCATTTACCAAAGTCAACAATTTCAAATTCTTCTTAAACTCTAGTTTGTCTTCCTCATTTAACCATCTCTGTTCCTTTGCAGCCTCATCTTTTTTTTTAATTTTCTTCTTAGTTAACTTTGTATCATTAACAAACTTGGTTATATTGTACTCAGTAGCCTTATGTGAATGTTAAGCACTGGTCGTTGTGACAATCTGCCAATTACATCTTGCCATTCTGAAATCGACCATGTTATGCTCTGTCCTGTGTACAATCATAATGTTGAGTCCTTTTCACTTTGTTGCTCCAAAATCAGTTGTGTTCAGATTTTTGAGAAGAGCCCAATGGAACTCCAGGAACATCCCCCTCCAACCTGTTCTACTTGCATGATTTCATGAAATTTGGCTTTGCATAAGGACTGCTAAGTTGATTTAATGATGGAAAGTCACAGAAGTTAACAGTTTAAATGTGTTCGAGCTTATTACCAGATGCTGGAGCCTTAAACTGCAACCCCATCTTTCAGCTTCACATTGCTCTTGAAGCACAGCCTATCTCAAACTCTTTCCCACCGTCCCTTTGCCCATAAGGAATACTCAAAAGTGTGAGTGAGATTCATTTCCTGACATTTTTTGTAACCTTCATCTCTGAGCAAGGGTCATAAAGATCAACCCTGTTATCCTCATTGAAAATCCTTGATCTATTTTCCCAGGAATAGTGACCAGATGAGCTGGTTCACAATATATGTATGGCTCCCGTGATTTCTGTTTGTGAAGCATTCAAAAAACTGGAGGCCAGATTATTTTTAATACCTCTTCCAATTTTAATTTGCCTGGTACCCAATAGTATTCGCTAAGTAGGATGCACTGATTGACTCTCACTGAGCTCTTCCAATTCTGTGTAAAAAGGCTTAATAAAAGGGATTATTGGACTGTAGGTAAGTATATCTGGCAACAATAATACATTTTTAGACATTGTATTAAATGATAGTCATTTCAGATGAAGTGTGCAAGATCATTTTAGACACATGAAACGAATCCAAAAAGTCAACTATGGTAGCATTGAATTGTCAACCAAAGTTCCAGAAGAGGTAGCTTCAGATATTTGCCACTTTGACTTCTTGCTTTCAAGTTAAAGGGTGTATTTCTGTCTGTCTCTTGATGTAGTGGTAATTTCCTCATTCTCCCCTCTTCCACATGGGTGACACAATTGTAGGGTTTAATTTAATGTTCTGGTTTGAATCTGCAACGGCAGAATTTCAAGAGTGAATTTTGATAGTTGATCCATGTAGGGAAAAAAAAGTATCATTGATACATGAAGAAAACTACAAAATAACACAATATGCATGACCGTGTGAAACAATCAGAAAACTTCAAGCCCTATTCTAACCCAATACTGGCCAAATTGGAAAGAACTCAGTTTTCAGCACTGGTGACGTGGTAGCTGAAGGTACCTGTTTTAAGTCATTTTCAGATCTGTTGCATTTTCTCAAGCTTTAAATAACCATACTATTAAATGCTATTATCAAAAATCTCAACCTTTAGAGAAGTTAAAATCATAAACATTTTGGGAATGAAATTCCTCTTTTATGGTGATTTTGAATGAATGATAGTGGATCAGCAGCTAATTTTACAATCTGTTTTCCATTGACCTCAGGACTTCATTTTTATAGATAACTTTGGGGAAGTCAGCTACCAACATGGTCAGCTACTACATATAGGTGAGAGTGTAGGCTATGGAATCAACGATATGGCCTTATCTCTGATCATAACTGCTGTGTGTTTATGGCTGGGTGAGAAGCATCACATGATTATCATATGTCTTTTTTTAAAAAGAGACATATGATAACTTAAATTCAGTATTCATTAGCTGAGCAGGTTCCATGACATTTTTGTGACCATAAAAGTTGATATAACACAGATACTGTATTAACATGCCACCACTGTTTTCATAATTGTATTCTCCACCAACAGCTTATATAGAGGAGGCTTGCATCATCCCCTGCCCTTCTGACTGTAAACTTAGTGAATGGTCCAATTGGTCACGCTGTAGCAAATCATGCGGCAGTGGAGTGAAAGTCAGATCCAAGTGGTTACGTGAGAAGCCATACAATGGTGGAAGACCCTGTCCAAAACTCGATCACACCAACCAGGTAACAAATTTAATGCAGGTTTTGCAAGCGTATTTTTCAACATTTTATTTATTTTAAACTCCTCAGATGATCGTGAACTTGATACTTGATTCAATCCCCACAACTGATGATTACAGCAATGACTAGGGCTTTCTACAGATGGATCATCATGAAAGTGATGGAAAAACGTTGGTATCAGATCAGCAATCTGACTCTAAACCTAACCAAACTAAAAGGTTCACAATCATCTACAGAAGGTATTCTGTCCCCGCAATGCCACAATACCTATAAGGCATCGTCAAGTTATAAATATTTAGAAGAAAATATTGGAAAGTTAAATTACTGAAAAAAAGATTAAATGTAATTTTGAATCTTTCAATGCCTGTAGAGAGCTAAGAGCGGGATTAATTATACAGGTTACATAAGTACAACATTTTTTAAAAAATTGTGAAGCATGTTTTTCATTTGAATGTTCAACTTCCAGTTAGTTCAATAGTGGATCGATATTCTACGCAAATAAGGAAACCTAAGATACTTCAGATTATCAGAAACTCACTGTTGGAAAAGTTGAATCTTGATTTCTGCCAAATAACCCATAGACCTATTCCTGTTAAATCTAAAAGGTGGTATTGTGGCAGTAAACTTTGAAGTGAAGAAAGGAAATATTCAACAAAAAGTACTTGGGGAAGCTCAGTGGCTGTGGCAACATTTATAAAGAGAAACAGAATTAACAATAACTGGGTTCAAAGAAAAGAAGCAAACTCAAAATATTATTTCTGATTCTGTCTCCATGAAGCCCACCAGACTTGCTAAATTTCTCCAAATTTTTATGTTTTTGTTTCAAATCGCCAGCATTTGCAACAGTTTGCCTTTATTATAGGGACATATTCAAGTTCAGTACCCACTAGGACCCAATCCCATTTAGATTTGTAATAACTAAGGAATGGAATGTTTAATGGAGCTTGTGGAATGGAATAAGTACATTTGGAAGGGAGAAGAAGTCCCTAGTGTTTATTGATAGCTGGTCCATCGGAAATATGAGTCGGTTTCCCCCTCTATTGTCCGCAGGTTTCTGGCCAGGCAGACAGAAGGGGTTATAAATATATTGAAAGACCCCATAGACGCTATAGTTTCCAAAAATGTAATTCATTTTTGCTTCTATTAAGAACATTATTCAGAGAACAATGTTAACAGCAAGTGAACCATCAGAAAATCAATGAAATGAGTCAGTTAAAAAAGAAAATCCAATGGGATTTGATGTCAAAACCTTTTCTTTAAAATTTATGTGTAAGTAAAGTAAAAAGAGAATAAATGACATAACATGTGACTCTTTGTTTAAAATCAAACCAACTTCTGTCATAAGTCTAATCCAGTTTTGCACCTTGGAGACTCATTACATTGACATGTTCAGCCAAGACTCATTAAGATGGGCAGCTGGAAAGCAATTGCTAAGATGTGTGAAAAGAGGAAAGGTTGATTTGCTGTCTAAATAGACACTGTGGGGAAAAAAAGTAAATCTGAAGCTGTCAAACAGATGTAAGTCTATTCCAGACATAAGGGCCAAATAGAAATTTTAAACCATATTTTGTCACAGTGGTGAGTAGCTGAAGTCCTGACCTAACTCAGTAAATAGTACCCAGGAACATGCAATGCTTGCTCCCAGAGTGCAGATGTGGGATGGAGTCAGGCCTGGTGATCCTCGAAGTAGACGGTAAACAGTCAGGAAGGTGGGTGTGTGCCAGGATTAGCTGAGAAGATCCACCCTGGTTCTCTGGGACTTCATCCCCGACTCCTCATGTAGCCACCATCTCCCCCCTCCCCCACCAAACACACATAACCATGGCACCTCATACTCTCCAAGCCTTCTTTTGCCCACTATCCACCCACCATGGAGGTAGGTGGAGGAATACACTTTGACATGGGAGTGGGAATGGTATGGGACTATGGTCATGAGGAGGAACATTTGAACTCGCTTTACAAATGACGCAATCTATGTTTCATGCCATTTCTGAGATGCTACGAACCATGACATTTTAAAAAGCTGGCCCGACTCTTTGAAAGTTTTAGAGGAGTAGAGCGATGCCTATTCCCACAATGGAGTCAGCTCGATCAGGCATGTCCAAACCAACCCTGACCCTTCAAAAGCCCTTCTGACAATCAGAAAATTTGGGAACTGCATCAGTAATCCCAGAATTGGGTCCTGGTTGTCATTTTTTTAAGGGTTTAGATGTCAATCTAGTGAAAACAGGCCCTTGGCTTTGACCTTGTATTCTGGTGAGTAGAAGTACCTACGATGACCTCTAATTGTTAAATGGTTTAACCATTTCCAGCATAACTGCTCCCAATCTAATTTATAGCTCATTTGTTACACTCTTGCCAGAACTGCAGCAGGAATCCTGGGGATGAGTTGTGAAAATTGATTCCAAATATAAATGGAGCTGATAGACAGCTCCAAGGCTGAACATGTTCGATTTCCAAGGCTGAAATACCATATTCTAAGATATATTGGTCTGATTTTAGAGCATGGTTTAAAATGAATTCGAACATATAAATTGTTGCAGTCTGTTCTCTTTTCACATGATTGCTCCCTTCCCATGCAATCCTGCATTGTGAGAAAATTGTGTAATAGCAGCACCATTTAAACCACTGGGACCGGAATCACATTATAGCCAATACAGGTTGGGAAAATTCACATTCTACTAATAAAGGTCTAAATTGTTCAATCGTGTTATAGCCAATTCGTGTTGAGGAAGTGCGCGTTATAACAGAACTGACAATTATTTTTGTACAAAGTGATGATTATTTTCAATAATAATTTTTCTCTTTTTTTTCTGTCTTTTCATTGACAATTTGTGGGCTCTCCTTACAGGCTCAGGTAAGACAGTAAGCTCCATTGTAAGAATGCATGTGTATGTTGTCTATTATGTCTACATTCATATTTTATTATGTACCTGTATGGACTTTTGTGGTTAATTTCAAACCAGAATTATTTTTATCCTTGTTTGACTGAATTTGTTGTCAGATGTGTGATTGTAGTTGGTGTATTTGAGAGACTGAAACCCCCATGCCACCAGCTTTCTGTTAGACAGAGGATGAATGAGATGTGCGATTGAAGTTAATGTGGCATTTGCAAGAAATTCACACGACATACACGGGATATTAACAAATCATAGATAAGTTAGTAAAGTCACAAAAATCAATGCAATAAATAAACTAACATTACATACACAAAATAAATCTTATTTCAGAAGTGTTTCTAAGAGATCTAATAAGATGTTATATAGCAACAACTTCTACATTATTTTGGAGTCTGTTATGACATTTAAAGGACATATTTTTGCCACAAATTGTTTAAGTCACATCTGAATCATACTATATAAATTCACACTTAAAACTTTTCAATATGGAAAAATCTGTTCCACTATGAGAACAATATAGTTTATGAAAGAATATGACAACAGATGACTGAGGATTTTCAAGCTACAAGTACACTAAAGACATTGCCCATGGTTGGGATCTTCCTCAGGCATCAGTTATATTCAAGGTTGCATCCAGGTCTCAACTGAACAGGCTGCTGCTGGGAGGGAGTGCTGTGTGTTAATTCACTGCAATGCTGCTGACAATGTCTGTAGGACTATCTGGGATTCCTTCCTTAAGACTTCTACAAAACCTTTGACACATCAACTGTTTCTGTTAGCAAGGCACATCAAAAGCTGGATACATTAGATCAGATGTTGGGCAAAATTCAGGACTGCTGCCTTATAAGAACAAGATCAGAGCAGCAGATGGGAGTCAGATGTCTAAAATCCAAGAACAGCTATGGCTGCACTGCAACATTCTGTCAAACACTTTCATGTGAGCTGCCAGAGTTGAAGCTCCATGAATCACTTCTTAGCAGACATTTTCCCAGATAGTACTGTTATCTGGACATAAGTTGTTGATCAATAGAAGTTTAAAACCAATGGTAGCCATCACTTGCTGAAGGAAAGTTACTGCGGTATGCATAAAGGTTTCATGAATTCAGTACACTCTTTACTTGTATTTCTTCCAAATCTTTCTGTGCTCACAATGTGGGAAACCTATACTCTTTGTACTCTCTATTGCTTCTTGGGCTGCCAAAGACGTTGTTTGAAATTGAAGCTGTTTGTGTATTCTGTTATTGTTTTCAGGCTGATAATTAAAGTAAACATTTCACGTCCAACATGTGAAATTCTCATATTGTGGTAAACCAAAGAGGAGATGGTGACTTTATCATGCTTCCCATAGGGTCCAGCTGACTGTTTCCATTGCCCATGTGGACAATATTAACTCAGCTTGTTTTAGATATCAACCGAGTTATTCCCATGAAACTTGGCCAACCTGTGTAGTCAAGCAATGACTATGGTCAATTTCAGTCAGTTCTTCAGTCTTCTTTTAAAACCATTTCAGCCCATGAATGTGTTGGGTATTATTCAATGAAAATTCAACAATCGATGGTTTGTATTCTATATCATTTTGACAGTCTTCACATTAATGCGTCTCAAAAAAAACCATTGAGGTGTCTGATCAATGTGATCTTACAATAATTAAAAGGTTCAATTTAATTGCCCTTTGCTATATGTCCAACATTCAAATTTGTGTTGTTTAATAAATGGAACTGAACTTCAACACGGCGTGTTGTTCAGTAACCTTGGACAAATCTTGGAAACCCGAGCAAAATGACTTTGACACATATGTCTTATGCATGTAGATTAATTTAAATTGAACAGTATGATCATTATTGCTGTTTAATTTAAAATGTTATTTTATTTAACTAGAGACAACACTAACTGGTTGATGTTTTGTGACTCATCTGATAATTCTTGAAAACAATTGTTATCATTAATTTAATCCACCCATTTAAAAACACAAACATATTCCAGAGTTTAGAAATATTTTTCTGGGATGTATTATCATCCCTGGTAATTATATTTTGATTTTATTTTTATAAATTACCTTTGACCTATTTACTTTTTTATTGCATACCTTGCCAGGGACTGTCTAAACGATCATTTGAAAGAGGAGAAAGGTTTTCTCTTTCAGACATTTCTGTCATTTGGAGGGTAGTTATTATGTTCTCCCATTAAAATAACTGAAGTTTATTTTTAACAAGGAAATTCTTAAATATAGTAAATAATACCAGTTGAGGATGGGATACAATAGTTAGGTCTAATTCCTAAGAATTATTTTCAAATACAGACTCCTGCAGAATTAACATTTCTAATAAATGTACATATTAACTCGCTCTCATGCTGTAGATCACATTTTGGGAGGACATTTCTATCTGTCAGGATGAAAAACCTTGAACTACTGTACCTATAATAACTTAAAAAATTATATATTGAGTTATGCAGAGTCCTTTGCAAACTGAGCATTATTCAACAATAAATAGTTCACTCCTGGCCAAAAATATAAATACAAAGGAAGAAACAATTGTAAAACTAATTAAAAAGAGTAGTTTTAAAAATCATATCCTAACATATGCAGCCATAGTTGAACCAGCAATTCACTCATGGTGGCTCAGTGGTTAACACTGCTGCCTCACAATGCTAGTCTGTGTGGAGTTTACACATTGTCCAAGTGTCTGCGTGGGTTTCCTCCGAATGTTCCGATTTCCTCCCATACTCCAAAGATGTGCAGGTTAGGTGAATTGGCCATGCTAAATTACCCATAGTGTTCAGAGATGTGTTGACTAGGTGCATTAGTCATGGGAAATGTGGAGTTATAAGGTCAGAGAATGGGTTTGGTGGGTTACTTTTCAGAGGATTGGTGTGGACTTGTTGGGCCTAATGGCCTGATTCCACACTATAGGAATTCTATGATTATATAAAAAAGACTAAATTGAAGTAGTACTAATTATTTTCAGTCATTATAAAACTTCACATATTTCAAACAATTCTATAGCATTTCTTATGTTGTGAATATTCACTTCAAGACCAACTTTCCAGTGTAAATCCAGAGTCACAACCATCCTGACCCTATAGCAATAAACATGATAATCATGGATAATACAGCCTCATGTTTCTTTGATTTGGTATCAAATGGAATGTGAATCACTTGGGTCTGTTTTTTTACTGAACTGACATTAATTTTAAATGTTTGGAACAGAAGAATTTGTTTTAAGGCTTGTTTTATATACTTCCGCTCCGAGGAGGAGAGCTCAGAACATGCACGTAAACACAATCCCGTAAAACTTTCTTTTGAGCTTATGTTGAGCTCTAGCCGAACAGGAACCATGCAGTGTAAACAAAATATTCTCCAAACTTAGAAGATTCCAGTAGCTACAATATCAATGTCAGCTGCGCTTAGCCTCTTTTAGCTTCAAACATTGTAATGGAGTGAATAATTCACTTTTATCGAGACAGGTTCAGCATATATTTTACAAGAGCAAGTATTTCATTTGAGTCTTCTTTGTACTAAATGAAAGATAGATCCTTTTGTACTTGTGTTTCAGTCACTGCATTCGAAGGATAGTTATTGAGGTCCCTGCATCTTTGCACAGTCATCACCATCATTAATTCTGACATCCTGACTGCCACTTTATGCCAATAATTATAGTTGGCTGTTTTGCTGCATTCACCAAGGTCATCTTCTACTTTATCCAACCTTTGATCTTTGATTTTCCTCAGGGTCTTTCACCAAAGGCTTCGCGAATCAAATTTTGCACAGCTGCAATAATTATCCAATCCATCATGTAGCCACGAGTAGCAGAGGGACAGTACACAGCAGCTTTTAGTTGCGAATGTGTTGAGCTGCAAAAGAAAAACCTCTGCTCCTCAGAGAATAGAAATCAAATGTTGAGTTGAGTTTGAGTGTGGTTGAACTTGGAGGAAAACTCAAAGGATTAGAATTTGAAGTAACCATATTTATTAAAGCCGATATTATATGAATTATCATCACAGGTATATGAGGTGGTACCGTGCCACAGTGACTGCAGTCAGTATGTGTGGATAGCCGAACCATGGAGTGTCTGCAAAGTGAGCAATGTGGATCTAAAGGATAACTGTGGAGAAGGAGTACAAACACGCAAAGTGAGGTAAAACTAATACATTTTTAGTTTAACAATCTGATTTCAAATTATATAGTATTATTGGCTCTTAAGACAGATATACCAAACACTGCAACAACATTGGGTAAGGTAAGTTTCAAGTTTTTTTGAAATGAATGACAAGCTTCAGGAGAACTTGTCTATACATACCAGCTAATACTGCTCCAACAACTGAAATAGAATTAGTTTGGATCACATCCTGGAATGTTACTTTTTACCGATTTATATTTTCAGTGATATAGAGTTGATAAGTGTGGCGCTGGAAAAGCTCAGCATGTCAGGCAGTGTCCAAGGAGCAGGAGAGTCGACAATTTGGGCATAAGCCCTTCATTAGGAATGTGGAGGGGGAAGGGGGCCGAGAGATAAATAGCGAGGTGTGGGTGGGGCTTGGGGGAAGTAGTCTGGAAGGCAATAGGTATATATAGGTGGAGGGGAATAGTGATAGGTCGCTGGGGAGGGTGGAATGGATAGGTGGGAAGGCAGATAGACAGGAAGGACAGGTCAAGAGGGCAGTGCTGTATGTTAATTAGTATTAAAGCAATTGAAGTAGCGTTATAACATCTTATTTTCTTAAATGGCAAAATGGTATATGCTATAAACTATCAATATAAAGGACTAGGATAATTATAAATAATATTTACATATTATATGGACTTCCATGTTAATTATTCAATTGTGTTTGATATGTACAGGTAGTCTGCTAATCTGGCCTGATCTGGTAACAGTGACATTTTTCTGAAATCCAGAATGGTTCACTTCTTTCTCTTAACTCTTGGATTAAACTGATAATTATCTTGTACTTGATTGTTGCATTTGTCATCTCCCCTTATTCAGTCTGAAAACTTGAATGTGAATGTGTTATTGATGCACTAGGAATGCTAGATATGTTGCCAATAGATAACTTTCACAGATGGCATATGTTCTTCCTCAACATTATTCTATCTGGGGTAAGAACATGGCTCATCACAGATATTTGACACTTCTACAGAGCACTTGGGAACCTAGGATGTCAGAGCGAGTGTTGGCAATTTGGCTCTTCAAACCTGCTATACCATTCAGTAAAATCAGAACTGATCCATTTATCATTTCAATTTTGCTTTCTCGTCTGCTGCATATGATCCTGGAAACATTTTGTATTAAAAATCAATTGAACTCTGCCTTAAATAAAGTCAATGACCTAGCCTCAACTGCTCTGGAAAACAGAATTCCACATTCTAACAATCTTCTGAGAGGTGAAAGAAAATAAATCTCATCTTTGTTTTAAAAGGGAGATCTTCTTGTCTTAAACCATGCCCCCCTAATTCCAGTTTACCCCATGAGAGGCAACATCCTTCCAGCATCTCCCATTTAAAACCCCTTCAGGGTCTTAAGAGTGGTGGGTACGTGGAATGCACTGCCAGCAGTTGTAGTAGAGTCAGATACATTAGGGACATTTAAGGGACACTTAGATAGGCACATGGAAGATAGTAAAATGAAGGGCATGAAGGTTAGTTTGATCTTAGAGTAGGATAAAAGACTGTCACAACATCGAGGGCTGAAGGGACTTTCACCTTGTGTTTTCCTCGCTTTCTTTACAGCCTGCTTTGCGACCATGTGGATGTATCTGTCCTAACAAGGTGCTTGGTATAGTTGTCTCCATTTTTCCCACTACAAAGCCTCTCTTTTTGGTTGAGCTGTGGATTCTGACTGCTTCTTCACTGCCACATTCCAGCAATTTTACCCACTTTCCTTTTAGATCACATGCCTGACTGGTACCACTGAATGCAGAGCGGTTTTATGGCTGATGTATGTGACCAGATCTACCACATGCCTTATGGTATCAAGATGTCTTGATTACCTTACCTATGGTTATTGCTGTTCTGCGACATTTATTGTCTGCTTGTAGCCATGGCTTCATATCTTTGGCTGTCTTTGAGTAGACTTCATGTTGATTCTCGATCTTATCAAGATTTTTTTGGAATACCTGTATTAGGGTAACAGCCCCCTGATTCCCTCAGAGAGCATCTGAAAAATTGCAACAGTTACCTTTGTCTCAATATCTACTGTTTTATTGGACACAATGTGCTGGCTTCCAAGTTTAACCATGAATTTTAGTTGATCCTGCAGTGTTATCCAGAGCTGAGATGGGTCCTTCTGGTTTGCTTCTGATAGTCCACATTGGTGCAGTGGAAAACTTAATTGCCAGTAGCCATTTTCATTTAAATTGCTCTATTTGTCAGGTTCTTCGATGACCAGTTCAAAACGTTCTGACTCAATATTCTGTTGAGATAGTTAGAATTCATGAAAGGTATGCTGAACATTCCAGTTAAGAACTGGATGTTTTATTATAAAAGCATCAATATTTCTTACTTCCAAGAATTCATTTTCCAAGTATTTTCCAGAAAAAAAGAGGAGGATGCTTCCATGTCTGGAGTACAGGATTTCTGCCTTGTCCTGAGCTTTGTTCCTGCAGTACAGCCTTTCAAATGTTACACAGGGAGAATCTGCAAAAAAAAGATTTACAAAGATGTTACTGAAAGTGAAAGATTTCAGTTTTAAAGAGTCAGAGTGGACCGTCAGATGCTGAAGGGTTATCTTATAGAGGTTTATAAATTCAGGAGGGGCACAGATAAGGGGAATAGCCAAGGGTAGAGGAGTCCAAAACTGGAGGGCATAGGTTTAAGGTTTGATTCTGTGCTGCGTGACTCTATGACTGTATCAGCCCATAGAGTGCTTTTCAGCAGAAAAGCCCAACATTTTACGGCACATGGCACTGTTGTCTTGCAGCTCCGATTTTGATCTTATAGACTGATTTTGATGGAAAACTACTTTTTTGATCAAATACTATTCCCATAAGGTTTGCTTTTCAATTTGTCACTTGTTCAGAATATCCTCTGTTGAGAGTATTGAATCTACTCTTTTGAATCTACTCTGAAACATCGTTGCTGCTGCTTCCAGCTACTTTTATTGTTGTTCAAGGCTTTTTGACTTCTCCCTTTGTCCAAAATGTTGTACTTGTGATTATGTTTAACACCATTATCACATTAAGCATTCTGTTGTGTTTTTGTTCTTAATACAAACGTCCTTAATGCTAAAGATTGTTGAAATGAACTCAGGGATTTGTATTAAAGTATAACACAACTCAGGAGTGCTCTGCTACACACATATTGACTAACACTATGACAGTTGTCTCATGTCTAACTTTATCACTTCTTGGGATGATATATACATTTTGTATTTATTCATGGAGTGTGGAAGCCACTGGCTGGGCCAGGATTTACTGTCCACTCCTGGCTGCCCTTGAGAAGGTTGCAATAAGTTGCTTTCTTGAATCACTGTGATCCATTTCATACAGGTAAATCAGTAACACTGTGAGAGAGTTCCAGGATTTTGACCCAGTGACTCTGAAGGAATGACAATATTATTCCAAGTCAGAACAGTGAGTGATTTGGAGGGGAACTTGTATGTAGTAGCATTTCCCATATATCTGCTGCCCTTTTCATGGGCTTAGGAAGATGGTCTCTCAGGAGACTTGGTGAATTTCTGTAGTGCATTTGATAGATGGTGGATATTGCTGCTACTGAATGTGTGGATGTGGTGCCAAGCAAACTTTGACTTGGACGGTGTCAGGCTGTTTGAGTGTTTTGGAGTTGCACTCTCTCAGGTAAGTGAAGACCATTCTATCACAATCCTGACTTGCACCTTGTTGTTGCTGGACAGGCTTTGAGGAGTTAGGAGGTGAGTTTGTCACTGCAGAATTCCTAGCCCATGTCCTGTTCTTGTAGCCACTATATTTATGTAGCTAGTTCAGTTCAGTTTCTGATCAATGGTAATCCTCAGGGTGCAGATGGTGAGGATGCAGTTTGGTACTGCCAATGAATGTCAAGAGATGATTTTTAGATGATAAATAGATTATGTTGAAGATGGAGTTTTAGGTGTCTTGGAAAAACATTAAGATAGATAATTCATAGATCCAAAGCCTGATGGGATCTATCCCAGGATACTGCAGGAAGAAAGGGAGGAGAGTACAGGGCTTTGACAGAGATCTTTGCACTCCCTTCAGCCACAGGTTAGGCCCCTGAAGTTCGTAAGTTGGACACAAAATTGGCTTAGTCATAGAAGACAGATGGTAGTTGTGGTGGGGTGTTTTCCTGACTGGAATTCTGTGGCCAGTGGTGAATTGCAAAGTTGAGTGCTGAGGCCTCTGTTGTTTGTACTATATTTTAAATGATTTAGATGAAAATGATATGATTATTAAAAAATGCAGATAACAAGAAGATTTGTGGAATTGTGAATATTGAGGAAGTTTGTCAAAGAATACAGCAGGATAAACACCACTTGGAAAGTTGGATGGGGAAATAGCAGAGTTTAATCTGGACAAGTATGAGATGATGCATTTTGGGAGGTCAAATGCAAGAGGGAAGTATACAGTTAATGCAGGACCCTGAGGGACATTGATATACACAGGGATTTTAGGGTGCAAGTCCATATCTCCCTGAAAGTGGCAACACAAGTGGATAAAGTGATAAAGAAGGCATAAGGCATACTTGCCTTCATCGATTGGGGCATTGTGTATAAAAGTCAGCAACTCATGTTGCAGGTGTATAAATCTTTTTATTCAGGCTGCATTTGGAGTATTGTGTGTAGTTCTGGTCACCACACCATAGGAAGGATGTGGAGGCTTTGGAGAGGATGCTGAAGAGGTCTACCAGAATGTGACAAAACAGAAGTCCCATTGATGCTGGGGGACAATCTGATAGAATTATATGAAAGTAGGACAGGCTCATGGGCATTGGAATCTTTTTCTCAAAGTGGAAATGTGAGATTCTAAGTGCACAGGTTTAAGGTGAGAAGGGAAAAATTTAAAGGAGTTGTGCAAGGCACGATTTTTACAGAGTGGGTTGTGGGTACCTGGAATACACTGCCAGGGGAGGTGGTAGAAGCAGACACAATAACAATGCTTAAGAGACAGTTACACAGACAAATGAAAAGAAAGGGACGAGAGGGATATGGACTATGTGCAGGCAGATGGGATTAGTTTAGAATGGCATCATGGTCAGCACAGACATCATGGGGCAAAAACCCTGTTCCTGCACTATACTGTTCTATGCTCTATGTTCTAGAATATTGCAGGGAACTCTAGTAGGGTCCAGAGCCCCATAGTTATCAATTACTTGGATACAAGAATAGTGGCAAGGATTTGTAATTTTACTGATGGCAAAATGCTGCATGGGCAAGTTCAGATTCCAGATGAAATTAGCAGATTCATCTGCTGACCTTGATGCATTGGGGGGTCATTTTTATTTGTAATAGTGAGTGGCTTTGAGAACAGTTGAAATTTAAAAGAGAATTTACAGTACATTGACAGCATGATAGAAAGCTAGCTTTTTCAACCTGAATTTTCCCAATTAACTGCTTTGCATTCGGCTGCCTGAGAATAATTCCCTCAGGCAGGGGGATTGTTCATTTCAATATGTTAATAGCTCATTAAGAACTATTTTAACATGGTTTTGCAATTTAACTGTAGGTGCACAGACTCCCCAGTTCCCTAGAGCTTACCAGTAAATGCCAGACAACACAACAGCAATTAATAGGGCTAAAGAAATGACAGTTAAAACTTCCCGAATGCACTGGGACATTATAGTTGCTTTCTTACCTAAATTTGTGTCATTGTTATTGTATAATACTTTGAGAGTTTACTCTCACTGATTTTGGGATGACTTCCACTACTTTGGAAATTCCTATCTAGTCTCCACTTGAGCTCTGGTCTTAGGCGGTGTCCTTACGCCATTTTGTTTTGGATGTCAGATGAGGACCAAAATGATAAGCAGCAGGAACAGCAAGATCAGCAGCAGCTTTCCTGTCACAGACCTGCTACTTCAGAGGAGAGAGGTAGTGCTCCCAAGAGACAATACCAGGAACATAGCATGTGTCAACGAAAGATGCACATCCTCACTGTGTCAGAATAATAGTGTCTCAGAAGGCTCAAATCTCATGTCAGATTGTTGGAAGTCATTTACTGCCTGGTGGTCACAATTTAACCATGGCTGTCAAAGTTACCGCCATTCTTCATTTGGTTCCTCCAAGGGCTCTGTCGGATATTTGTAGAATTGTGCAATCAACTATTCATTGGTGCATTAAATAAGTGACTAATGTCATGTTTGGCAGGGCTGACAAACTGTGCCATCAATGACATTCACCACAATGAGTGTACATTCAGGCTAGCTTTCACATATTCTCTACACTCATATTCCAGTTAGTGTATCCTCAGATTTCTCAGGAGTGTTCAATAACCACTAACACTTGAAGTTCATCAATGTGTGTCTGGTATTCAACTCCAAAACACTTTCCATCTTAAAGAAGTATTTCTAGTTGTTTACTTGGAGACAAGGTATATTTCCACTTAGAATGTAATGTGGCTTTTGACACCCTTGCGAAATCTAACCAATGAAGCCATTGCCACTAAAATGAAGGAATGAAAGGGATAAGACAACTAGATGTATCAGGGAGGAAGCAATTGGCATATTGTAAATGTGTGCCCTTCATGAGATTCCCTTCATGATGCCTTGTCTATGATCTCCTAAATGGTCATGTTGAGCCTTTTAGAAGGCACCGGTCTCAAAGGACAAAGTCTCTATAGAGGAGAAGGAGGGATGTGTATAACAAATAATTCAAGATGAACCTTTTATTAATGCATGGGAGGGCAAACTTCAGGTTGTTTCCAATAGCTATTTATCTGACAGCCAAGTACTGAATCCAATGTAATTCCCGCTTCACAAACAATGCTCAAGAAAATAAACCCTTAGAAAGACTTAAAAAAGACAAAAACAACATTATCCTACCTGCAGGCAATGGACGGATGACCATTACTTTTAGAAAATCTGACGATCTTAAAAAGGCAAATGCTCTGCTTGCAGATACTAACACATACCAACAGGTGGCGATATACCCAACACTACAAAACAGAATCATAGGGTCATACAGTCATGGAGATGTACAGCATGGAAACAGACTCTTCGGTCCAACCCGTCCATGCCGACCAGATATCCCAAACCAATCTAGTCCCACCAGCCAGCACCCAGCCCATATCCCTCCAAACCCTTCCTCTTCATATACCCATCCAAATGCCTCTTAAATGTTGCAATTGTACTAGCTTCCACCATTTCCTGTGGCAGCTCATTCCATACACATACCACCCTCTGTGTGAAAAGGTTGCCCCTTAGGTCTCTTTTATATCTTTCCCCTCTCACCCTAAACCTATGCCCTCTAGTTCTGGACTCCCCCACCCCAGAGAAGAGACTTTGTCTATTTATTCTATCCATGCCCCTCATAATTTCGTAAACCTCTATAAGGTCACCCCTCATCCTCCGACACTCCAGGGAACACAGCCCCAGCCTATTCAGCCTCTCCCTATAGCTCAGATCCTCCAACCCTGGCAACATCCTTGTGAATCTTTCCTGAACCCTTTCAAGTTTTATGACATCATTCCAATAGGAAGGAGACCAGAATTGCACACAATATTCCAACAGTAGCCTAACCACTGTCCTGTACAGCCGCATCTTGACCTCCCAGCTCCTGTACTCAATACTCTGACCAATAAAAGAAAGCATACCAAACGCCTTCCTCACTATCCTATCTACCTGCGACTCCACTTTCAAGGAGCTGTGAACCTGCACTCCAAGGTCTCTTTGTTCAGCAACAAAGCTTCTATAGACATAGAAGCAAAAAGGTGCTTCTGCAGCTGTACAGGGCCCTGGTGAGTCCACACCTGGAGTACTGCGTGCAGTTCTGGTCTCCAAATTTGAGGAAAGACATTCTGTCTATTGAGGGAGTGCAGCGTAGGTTCACGAGGTCAATTCCTGGAATGGCGGGATTACCTTACACTGAAAGATTGAAGCGACTGGGCTTGTATACCCTTGAGTTTAGAAGACTGAGAAGGGATCTGATTGAGACGTATAAGATTATGAAAGGATTGGACACTCTGGAAACAGGAAACATGTTTCCGCTGATGGGTGAGTGCCGAACCAGAGCACACTCCATAAAAATACGGGGTAGATCATTTAGGACAGAGATGAGGAGAAACTTCTTCACCCAGAGAGTGGTGGCTGTGTGGAATGCTCTGCCCCAGAGGGCAGTGGAGGCCCAGTCTCTGGATTCATTTAAGAAAGAGTTGGATAGATCTCTCAAAGATAGTGAAACCAAGGGTTATGGAGATAAGGCAGGAAGAGGATACTGATTAGGAATGATCAGCCATGATCATGTTGAATGGCGGTGCAGGCTCGAAGAGCTGAATGGCCTACTCCTGCACCTATTGTCTATTTCTATTGTCACTCCCTAGGACCTTAGCATTGAGTGTATAAGTCCTGCTAAGATTTGCTTTCCAAAAATGCAGCACCTCACATTTATCTGAATTAAACTCCACCTGCCACTTCTTAAAAATTCAAGAGAATTAAACAGGACAGCCTTCCAAAACATAAAACTAGATGGATCCAACATACCACGCTTCTATGGATTGCCAAAAATATACAAACCTGCCCCCCCCCCTCCAGACCCATAGTCTCCCTACCTGTTACACCAACATACAGACTAGCCAAGAAACTCCACCAAAAACGAAAACACCTAATTAAAGATTCATGCCACTCCATTCACTCCACCCAAGAATTCCTGAACACCAAAGATACTAAGATAGAAGAGGACGAAATAATGGTCTCCTTTGATGTTACAGCCCTTTTCACATCAATTACCATCGACCTGGCCAAAGAAACACTGGCATCACTACTAGGAAAACCAGGGCCACAAACACCAGACAGTACCAACTTCATCAACAAAGACAACATCCTCAAGCTAGTGGACCTGTGCCTCACCACCCACTTCACATTCAATAACAAAATCTACCAACAAATCAATGAAACCCCTATGGGATCACCAATATAGGGGCTCATAGATAAAGCAATAATGCAGAGACTTGAACAAGCTGCCCTGCCATCTATCCAGCCAAACTTTGGGTCTGCTACATAGATGACACCTTTGGCATCACAAAACAGAACAAATTAGAGGAAACATACAACACCATCAACAATATCCTGACAGGCATAAAATTCACAAAAGAGGAGGAGAACGACAACAAACTCCCATTCCTAGATGTGACCGTTGAAAGTACAGTTAATGGAGAGCTTCAAATCAACATCTATAGAAAAAACAACAAACACAGACCAAATACTTACCTTCAGAAGCAATCATCCCAACACCCACAAACAGAGCTGCATCAAGATATTATTTCAACGAGCTACATCACACTGCACCAAGAACTACAAACAGCAGAAGAAAAGTACAACATTTTCAAGAAAAACAGCTACTCAATAAACACAGAGAAAGTGAGGACTGCAGGTGCTGGAGATCAGAGTCGAGAGTGTGGTGCTGGAAAGCAAAGTAGGTCAGGCAGTGTCCGAGGAGCAGGAGAATCGATGTTTCAGGCATAAATAAGCCCTTCATCAGGAATGAGGTTGTGAGCCAAGGGGGTGGTGAGATAAATGGGATTGGGGAAGGTAACTGGGAGTATGGTAGGTAGATGGAGGTACAGTTAATGGTGATAAGTTGGAGAGGAGGGTGGAGAGGACAGGTGAGAAGGAAGATGGACAGGTAGGACAGGTCATGAGGGTGGTGCCGATTTGGAAGGTTGGAACTCGGATAAGATGAGGGGGGAGGAGAAATGTGGAAACTGGTGAAATCCACAGTGATGCCATAGGGTTGGAGGGTCCCAAGACGGAAGATGAGGCATTCTTCCTCCAGACCTGGTGGTTAGGGAGTGGTGATTGAGGAGGCCCAGGACTTGATATAAATAGAAACTGTACATAGAAAGGCAGGACATACCAACAGTGTTTCACCAGAGATTCTCACTGATGATGTTACTTATTCATGCTGACAAAACATCTGAAAACAAACCGTCAAGCTCAGCGAGTTAACTTACATACTTATCATTAACCTGAGCTATAAATCTTCTCAAAAATCGCTAACAAGGCAATATGACAATCAAACATCCCCTTCCTGTTTGTAGTGAAGTCTTGTCTTATCATTAGTCACAAGAGAATAGACAACTTAAGCAAGAGTACTTAACAATAGACAGAACAGGAAATTGTTAGAGACAAATATTTTTTGTGCTCAAATGTTAAACAGGAAGTTAACATTCAGTTTTTTGATAGTGAAGAACTTGAATATTGCACTCAAAAAGACAAATGCAAGATTGCTAAATTTCAAATGATCACAATAATTTATACTATAGGAGGAAGAAGTGCCAATTGGTTGGAAAGATTCTTTATTTCATGCTGCTTCTATCTAGTGGTTCCGTGAGTGGCATTTTCTAATAATAGGCTGTTTCTATCAGTCCAGTGGGATGGACTGTCTATCACACAATGTTACATCTAAATTTTAGTTTTGGTGCAATGCCAGGTACATAGATCCAATATCCCAGTGACTGGCTGATTAAATCATGCAGTTTGTTTCTTTGGCTGGTCATAACTGGCAGAGTACAGACTGTAAAATCCCAAAACAAAGTCTACTGTTAGTTGTGATTCCTGATTAAGTAGCACTTGCAGCTGAAAACACTAATGGCCATACTAACAGCCAATTTAAAATAATTGGTCAAACAAAAAACATGATTCATTTTCACTTGCTATAAACAATATGCATTCAGATACAGTGACCTTACCAAAAGGTATATCAAAATATTGCGATTGTTTTGAATTAAGTGAAAACTGGAAACACCAATGGTTCTCCATTGTTTTGTTTTCATCCAATCTGCCCACTTCTATTTAAATTGTTCGGATGACTTGGAATTTGGCTTTTTTGTGTTTGTCTTGAGTGTAAGGTGAAAAGCTTTGACAACAAGTCTCTCTTTTCAGCAATAATCTAACATTGTGTTGCATACCCATGTACTTGTGTGTAATACAACCCCTGTTGATTCAATAAGCTTAGTGATAGCCTACTCAGATCGCTGCCCTCACTGCTGAGGAAACAAATACTGCAGATCAAAGCGGGTCAGGCAGCATCAGAGCTCTAATAAAGAATCATCTAGACTCGAAACATTAGCTTGCTCTCCCTCCATGACCTGGTGTGACTTCCAGCATGTTTTTGTTTTCAGTACAGATTCCAGCATCTGCTGTGATTTGCTGTCACTGCTGAGATGTTCTTGACCAATACCTTCTGTGTTTGAAACTCCTGAGAGCCTAAGATTGCACGTCTGTTAAGTGCAGAGTCAACCATCAGGACACAAGGAGATCAATGAGACAATTAATGCTGAGGTTGAAGTTTGATTGATTTTTATTGAATATGGAATTTATTTGTGCAGATGATTAACAAGAACCCCATCTAGCCATTTCTAATGCATCAAATTCAAGACACCACTAATCTCCAGTGCCTTCTACTACAAATGTTCAGTACAAGATAGAAGGTGAACCACCTCCTGGACTCTGTCTCTCCCTTTGTGTTCTATTCTCTGTCCTCCTGGAAAGAGACACGGAAGAGATGTATAAATATGAAAAATGAAACATGTTGAAAGATTGGTAGAAAGCATTTCTGAGAGTGACTATGAGGTAGAGATGTGGAATCGCACAAAAATGTGGATGAAGCAAGTCTTAGCAGGACTTATACACTTAATGGTAAGGTTCTAGGGAGTGTTGCTGAACAAAGAGACCTTGGAGTGCAGGTTCCTTGAAAGTGGAGTCGCAGGTGGATGGAACGTGAAGAAGGCATTTAATATGCTTTCCTTTATTGGTCAGAGTATTGAGTACAGGAGTTCGGGGGGGGGGGGGGTCATGTTGCGGTGGTACAGGACATTGGTTAGGCCACTGTTGGAATATTGCGTGCAATTCTGGTCTCCTTCCTATCAGAAAGCTGTTGTGAAACTTGAAAGGGTTCAGGAAAGATTCACAAGGATGTTGCCAGGGTTTGAGGATCTGAGCTATAGGGAGAGGCTGAATAGGCTGGGGCTGTGTTCCCTGGAGTGTCGGAGGATGAGGGGTGACCTTATAGAGGTTTACAAAATTATGAGGGCATGGATACGATAAATAGACAAAGTCTCTTCTCTGGGGTGGGGGAGTCCAGAACTAGAGGGCATAGGTTTAGGGTGAGAGAGGAAAGATATAAAAGAGACCTAAGGGGCAACTTTTTCACACAGATGGTGGTATGTGTATGGAATGAGCTGCCAGAGGAAATGGTGGAGGCTGGTACAATTGCAACATTTAAGAGGCATCTGGATGGGTATATGAAGAGGAAGGGTTTGGAGAGATATGGGTCGGGTGCTGGCAGATGGGACTAGATTGGTTTGGGATATCTGGTCTGCATGGACAAAGTTGGAGCGAAAGGTCTGTTTCCATGCTGTACATCTCTATGACTTAATGAGTGCCAGTAGTGAACGGGCAGATAGAATGTAAGGACCTGAAAGTGATGGGTGAACCTGATGTTGCTATGAGCAATGATATGTCAGCATAGGCTTGAAAAGGCTGAGTGAGAGGTTGATATAGTAGACACAACGGGATCTAACTGACTCCCTCACTGTGCTGTCCTGCTTAGATCACTGGACTATACTCAGCATTGAATGCTGCTTTTCAAATTGTGGTATCACTCCTCTACTACACACCTCATCCTAAATAACTTCCAGCTATCCTTTCCTGCTCTCACTGACAGACCTCTTCCTCTATGAGTAAGAAATAATATTTTCCTCTGGGCCCTTATGGTCTACCAGCATCAAGCTGAGGAAGGTGATGCTGATATGAAGAATGTTAGGGCTCCATTGGGGTGGCATTGTGGCTCAGTAGTTAGTACAGCTGGTTTACAGCACCAAGGACCCAGGTTCAATGCCAACATTGGGTGACTGTCTGTGTGGAGTTTGCACACTCTCTCTCTGTCTGCATGGGTTTCCTCTGGGCACTTCAGTGTTCACAAATGTGCAGGTTAAGTGATTTGGTCATACTAAATTGCCCCATAGCGATCCATGGTTGTGCAGGCTAGGTAGATTAGCCATGGGAAATGTGGGGTTGCTGGTATAGGGTGGGGGTGCTAGGTATGGTTAGGATGCTTTTTGAAGGGTTGGTTCAGACTTGATGGGCCAAATGGCCTTTTCCTGCAGTGTAGGGATTCTATGATCTATCCATCAGTTCTCATTTTTGTGATGGATGGAAATCACAATATTTTTGGATTTACGTGAGTCAACTGAATTCTGATAAAACACACAAAAGTAGAGAAGTTTCTGTTACAAAGCAACAATGGCTTTCTAGTTGAGAGATAGTTCCAAATCAAAGCTAATTTTCATACAGAAGATAGGAAGTCACTTAATGATTTCCATTTAACATTTGAGGTTTTGAACAAATGAAGGAGCTGACCTAAGCAAGGATGCGCATTTCTTATTCCAGTGTGTGTAAAACTAAGTCACGTTTTGTGACATTAGGTGCATGCAGAATACAATAGATGGTCCCATTGAACCTGTTGAAGACTACCTCTGCGATCCAGAAGAAATGCCATTAGGTTCCAGGCAATGCAAGCTACCATGCCCTGATGATTGTGTTGTGTCTGAATGGACATCCTGGAGCAACTGTCCTCTGGTAAGATGATGGTAACTGGCTGCACTGAATATTGTACCTGCAGAATCCTTTAATCTGTGAACAAACCTGGTTTTATTTTAATTTGCTTGAAGCATGTTAAAGTATTGATATCACTTTTGCTTGCAATGTATTAATTTGTGAAAATAATACAGCACAATCAACTTAAAAAATGAAACAACTCTTGTATGTTGTGTTAACAAAACCCATGAAACTAATTAAGAAGAATAATAATTTATTAAATAATACATTCATAAATCAGGGACTTTGGTGTCAATTTTTACTATGCAAAAATGTAAAATGTCTGATTGCAAATTAGATATTCATTTACGTCTCTTCTGATTTTTATTTCTATTCACTTGTACAACCCACACGTGGACAGATAGCCTGTGTGAAGAGAACTTGCCTTAATCCATGTATAACTGCATTCATGTTTTATTTTAGCCGTGTAATATTAGTACTGTTCGAGAACGATCAGCAGTCCCATTAAGGCAACCAGGAGAAGGGAAACCCTGTCCATCTGAAACTGAGACTGAAGTCTGCCATTTGAACAAGAATTGCTTCCACTTCATGTATAACGTAACAGGTAACTGAGGCTTCCTTCTCAATGGTCTTTAAAAAGATGTTCAATTTTTTTCTGCATAACCTTTAGGGGGGAAAAGTCTTGAACAAAAAGTATGAGGGACATTCCCCTGGGGACAATTCAGTTTATTGAAATGTAATGTTAAAAATGCAGTGTTTAAAATTAATTCCCTATATTTATTTTGTAATCACTTCTGTTAGTTTGTCAGTGACCCGTGGAAGTGAATTAATGGGGCTAATGGCTTTCACCCTGTGCGACACTTGTGTTGAAAGATTGCAAAGTAGCAGGAGAAAAATAGCAAGGGAAGGGAAAAGGAAGACCTAGTTTATAGCATAATTGCTGTCTGTTCCAATGTTTGGGTACATTTTATTCCAGGTTTACTTTCTCCGGACTTACCATAGAGCTTACCAGGAGGGCTGCCAGCCTAAACTCTCCTTTGTGGAACCAGCAAGATGCCTCGCTGCCTGAGCAGCATCTGCAGCTCACTGATAATACATTAATGAGGCTTGGTTCTGGGCAGATCTCAGGCATCCAAAACCTGAGTACACCCTGTGTTTCAGGAGCAAGGACCAAGTAAATGATTTTCTCCAATTCCGACCTGTATGTAGGGGCTGAATACTGAACCCGCTAACAGAAAATCGATGACCTGCAATTCCAGAAATGGCCACTTCAGGGATGATCTAAGAATAATATCCAGAATTTGAGGCATGCCACATACTGTTATAGAATTGATAACTCGCCTTTTTTTTACATTACATTATTACTGTCACTGAAAGGTCTACCAGCTCAGTAAGATAAACACAACATATTTGGAAATAGAAACTGAAACCTCTCGAAATAGGCAGGTCAGGCAGTCTTGGAGGTGAGAGAAACAGAGCTAACATTCTGAGTTGATGAATTTTCATCAGAACTTAGAAAAGTTACACAGATATTGTGCAAGAAATGGATGAGACAATGACAAAAAGAAAATGTGATTGAATGGAACTCAGGAAAGACTGAATGACAGAACAGTTAGCTCCCCCAGGATTATAAAGATGTGGTGATGGTGCAACAAAAACAAAATAAAACAAGAAACAAGAGGTGACCAGAACAAATGCTTTGCAGGACAAAAGCAAAAATGAGAGAAAAATCAAAAATGTAACAAAATGGGGGCAGAGATTACCTTCAGAGATTGTTGATGTGTGTCTAGAAGATTGTAAAGTGGATGACTGAAAGATGAGGTGATACTTTCAATTTTACATTGAGCTTTATTGGAACACTAATCTGAGGACAGAGCTGACAGTGTGAGAGCAAGGTGGAAAATTCAAATAGCAGGGCATTGGAAGATTGGGGTCATGCTTGTAGACCGAACTGTGCTGTTCTGCTAACAATCGCCCAATCTGCATTTTGATCTCCCCAGTAAAAAGATGAGGTAAAAGGCACTGATCAAAGAAGAGCAGGGGGGGAGGGATTCGCTCTAAGGTTCTGATCAAAATCTGCCTCACAGTCAATATGATAAAGAAACAGGCTTATTATTGCACTGTTAACCACATGTGTAAGTGTTGGCAGAATGTGGATATAAATGTGATGCCAAATCAAACAAATCAGCAAAATGCTGAATGTGGTAGAAATGGCCAGGAATGATCCTTTGAATATGGAGGCTGATCAGATGGACTTTGAGGACAAAGGGAACTTTATCTTTGCTCTCAAAAGGAGAACAAGGGGAGAGGGCAGACATGGTCGAGGGCCTTGTTAACTGGGTTGGATGGAAATCCTCAGTTGGAGCAGAAAGACGGCACCTCAGAATTAATGGTGTAGGAGAATGCATTGTTTGAGCAGATGCTACAGAGAAGGAGGAACCAGTCAAATGGAATTAAATCCTTTAAAAAAAAAGCAAGATGACTTGCTAAGTATTTCTGCCGTTTTCTGCTTTAATTTTGGGCTCTCCAGCATTTACAGTATTTTGCTTTTTGATTGCTGCTTAATTGGACTCCACTCAACAAATCCTTTTATTTACTTGCTTGTTATGTTAAGTATTCTGTGAGACAGCTAATTATCTTCCATTTTATAGATTGGAGCACTTGTCAGCTGAGTGATAAAGCAGTCTGCGGAAATGGAATTAAAACACGAATGCTGGACTGTGTTCGCAGTGATGGGAAGTCAGTTGATCTCAAGTTCTGTGAAGAGGTATGTCCCATGTTAATAGACCACTTACTGGAGGAATAGCTTTTTAAAGTAGAATGCTTCATCACCTTATCCATCACTGATAATTTTTCTGAATCACCTCCATGCTATTAAATATTACTTAAACGATCTCTTGTCAATTACTTATGACTTTTTTTTGTCTTCTTCATCAATGGTGGTGGCATGTTGGTTCAGTGGTTAGCACTGCTGCCTCACAGCGCTAGGGACCTGGGTTCAATTCCCGACTTGGACAACTGTCCGTGTGGAGATTGCACACTCTCCCCGTGTCTGCGTGGGTTTCCTCCCACAATCCAGAGATGTGCGGGTTAGGAGAATTGGCCATGCTAAATTGTTCGGGGATGTATAGATCAGGTGCATTTGTCAGGGGTAAGTGTAGGGTAATTAGGTAGTGGGTGAGATACTCTTCAGAGGGTCGGTGTGGACTTGTTAGGCCGAAGGGCCTCAATGAAGGTAACGAAAGATGTGTAAATTGTTAAATCATAATAGAGCTGGTTTTACTAAAATGAGGTTCTGTGGAATTTATTCGAAGCAAGTATCAAATTGACAGATGGGATTAACACCCTTCAAAGCAGGTGGGTATTTAGGAGGGAAAGGGGAGTGCAAAGTGAGGTTAAAATCATTAGAATCTGAAATCTGACCACAACTCACCAGGATTATGTCCGCTTTCAATTTAACTGGAGCAGGTCAGGGTGAAGATAAGCTCTTGAGAGACAAGTCAGTTTTTCAACATGTTAATAAGGCCACTTGCATCACATTTTGACAAACGTTTCAAATTAATGGATGGAGGAAGCATTTTTCGGGATTCAAGATACATGACAGCTGACAGGAGGAGGCAGCAGTAAAGATGTTGTCAAGAAGTTTTAGAGCATTACTTGTGGTGCTTCCTCCCTGCATCTGTCTCGCACAACCCATGTGCCCACCCTATCGCCAGCGAGCCTGCTGACGTGAGCAACTCTCCCTGTGTCTCATCTCGCCCACCCAGCTATAATCTCAATACACACCAGTGATGTCCTCCCCAGCACTTGCACCTCCCTATCCCTGGAATCTCCCTTTCCTCTCTGGTGCTTAGATGCAGACTCAATAGCCTCTCAATCATATAAACAGCCGAACAAGAATCTGCTCCACCATTCAATATGATCGTGGCTGTTTTAATTTGAATCTGCATCCTTGCATACTGTTTATCATCTTTCATCTCCTTGCTAATCAAAAAGCTATTTACCTCTGCCTAAAAAAAAAATTAATGATTCTACATCCACTGCCTTTTGAGGTAGGGAATTTCAGAGATTCTCAATCTCTAAGGGGAGAAAATGCAGTCCTCATCTCTGCCTTAAATGGGTGACCGTTATTTTTAAGCAATGACACCTAGTCCTGGATTCTTGCACAAGAGGAAATCTGGCAAGAAATGAACTAAAAAAGTTAAATTCAGCATGACTTCCACATTGCAGGTTTTCATGGCTGCAGATGTTTGCAGCATACTAACCCTCTTCTCCCTGAAAATAATGGTGTGTTAACTTTTCAATTTGCAGTAGTGGAAACTTTTTTTTGTAGTTCTATTGCATTAAACATAATGAAAAACTACTTTTGTATCTCCTGGAGTTTAGATGAATCAGATTGAATGTATAAGATCCAGATGCAGCTTAACAGTGCAAGCATATATTTCCTCTTGGGAGGGAATGTGGTACTAGTGGTCATTGTTTAAAAATCAGGGATTATCCACTTGCAATAAAGTAAACTATTTTTCTGTCTGAGGTTTGTGATTCTTTGAAATCCTTACTGAAATGGTGTTGGAAGTAGAGACTATTTTTAAAGCAGTGGTAGACAGACAGAGCCTTGTTAAGCAAGGAGAGAGAAAGCCTACTGGGGTAGGTTTGAATACAGATTTGAAGTTATAATCAGATCAACCATGATCTTATTAAATGTCAGAGCTAGCTCAAGAGGTTGAATGGCCTATTCCTGCTCCATATTTGTCCATTTGTGCCGATGTAACAAATAAATATTTAGCAAGAATTATTCTAAGGGATTTTTCCTGGATAGTGCTAATACAGAATCCTTCAAAGTATGCTGTGTCTTGATATGAGATATCACATATAAATCTGATTGTCTACATGAAGAGTCAATGTCATGGGTCTCCACATTGGGCAGTTGGGTTGAAATAAGGGTAGTGTGAGGTAATGGGTGACATGGACATTCTTGGAGGCTACTTGGCGACCAGACTGGGCAGAGTAGTTGACAGGTATCTAGCATGGTCTGTGTTGTCAGCCATAACTTTCCCTTCTTCCAAGGTGAAGTGCTACCAGAAAATAGTTGAAAGAACACCTGAAATGAATGCAGTAAGTGACAGTTCAATGGCCAAAGGTACATTTACTTGGTGCCAGTATATTGTAGCAACCAAAACATGAAACTGCTACTTGCAGTGTGCAGCAACATTGGATTTGCGATCATCACATCACCTAATGATGCTTGAGTGTTTTCCTCTATATCCTGCTTGAGTTCTTCCATGAATTATATCTTTTCTAGCATTTATTTGTGAAAAAACTGAATCATGCGATTGCGAGCTCATTGTTTTGTTTGTTGTGCAGTTACAACTTTTTGTAGATCTGCCACTTTCTTGAGCAATGCCTAGCATTCGAGCAGATGTTTCTGTAGCTGTTCCTGCTGAGCCTGATCTGCTTTACCTGTGGGTTCTTCCAGATTTTCCTGGACACTGACAGTATTTCCACTGGATTTATAATAGAGCTTACAATTCAGTCTGCTTACTTTCTTTCTCAGCTCTCCATTCATCATTGTCAGCTGAATAGAGGTATTCCCTAAAGACTCCACTACCTCAGAGATTATATTTTCAGATTTTGATTGAACCTGATCTCGTTGTTCAGTACTGTCCCCTTGAACATTCATTTTACTCTCCGCAGCAGAGAGCTGAAATTTTAGCTCATCGATTGTAGCAGACAGTGAAACATTCCCTTATATTTGAACTGTAGCAATTCAAAAAGGCAAGTCACCACCACCTCAAAGATGGCTAGGAATAGGGAAATACATGCTGGCTCAACCGTAATGCACACTTCCCATGAAGGAATAAAAAAAGACATATTCCGATCTGTGTTTCTTGAATAGTCTGCTGCAGTTTCTGTTGAGCCTCTGATTTCCTGGTCAACTCTGTAATGTCATGTTGTATAAAATAATAAAACACATTACAAGTTATAAGTCGACATTACTTTGTGTGCAAATAATATGTAAAGCAGCTTGCTGACCTAATGCAGGTGAACAATATGCAGAATCACAATATTATATACAGCACTAGGGACTCACATTCAATTCTTGCCTCGGAGTTTGCAAATTCTCCCCATGTCTGCGTGGGTTTCTTTCCACAGTCCAAAGATGTGCAGGTTAGGTGGATTGGCCGTGCTAATTTGTCCATACCATCCAGGATGTGCAGGCTAGGTGCATTAACCAAGATAAATGCGGGCATACAGGGATAGGGTAGGAGGATGGGTCTGAGTAGGTAAAAGCAAGGGCTGCAGATGCTGAAAACGAGATTCTAGATTAGAGTGGTGCTGGAAAAGCACAGCAGTTCAGGCAGCATCCGAAGTGCAGGAAAATTGACGTTTCGGGCAAAAGCCCTTCATCAGGAATAGAGGCAGAGTGCCTGTAGGGTGGAGAGATAAATGAGAGGAGGGTGGGGGTGGGGAGAAAGTAGCATAGAGCCTCTATGCTACTTTCTCCCCACCCCCACCCTCCTCTCATTTATCTCTCCACCCTACAGGCACTCTGCCTCTATTCCTGATGAAGGGCTATTGCCCAAAACATTGATTTTCCTGCTCCTCGGATGCTGCCTGAGCTGCTGTGCTTTTCCAGCACCACTCTAATCTTGGATGGGTCTGAGTAGAATGCTCTTTGGAGGGTCGATGCAAATTCGGTGGGCTGAATGGCCTCTTTCTGCACTGTAGGGATTCTATTATTGTACAGAACAAGGCAGTGAATGACAAAAAGATTTGAGCCACTCACAACAATTTCCAGAACAAGTCAGTGACTAATCTGGATCAAAACCTGGCTGTAGTATATGAAGATCAGCTAAGTCTGGAAATGCAAATCCAGTTCATGAAAAAAACTTGACAAACAGAATGGCTATAGCAATCAATCACCTCTTCAGTCAAATTCCCCATCATGAGACTTGAACACATCAGCAAATTATCCATATGTTACAGAAACTCATTGGCAAAGTTGCAAATATAAGTAATTAAACTTTATTTTGGAAAGGAGAACAATGTTGTATGTGTACATTGCCTTTAAGAAAATTCATTTTATAGGTTCCATGTGCCATTTATATAAAAGTTTGCAATTCTGCCTGACCATTACACTGCTATGAGTCTACAAATAGCGCACACAAATCGATTGGTTTCAATAAAGCCTGCTTCATAACTTGTAATGTGTTTTACTATTTCAAATAAACTAACCCATCAAGTTAATCAATTCCTTACAAACAATTGATGATGAGACCATTATCATTAACACGAAAGGTACTTCACAATGCTATTAGGAAGGCAGTACTCGGGTTTCAACCGAGTGACCATGAAGGAGCATCTATATAATTCCAAATCAGAATTGGTGTGACAGGTTTGTAAAGTGCTGACAGAGGATCCTGAGTGTGTTGCTACAATGCATCATGAAGATCATATAACTTGCTGCCAGTGTACATTTGTGGTGGAGGAAATAAATGTTGAAGGTTGTGAGTAGGGTGGCAATCAAAGTGGGCTGCTTCAGTCAAGCTTTTTGAGAGTTGTTGAAACTATATCATTCAGGCAAGGGAAGAGTATCCCATTGCACATGAATTATGCTTTGCTGATGATGAACAGGCATTGAGGAGGCAGAGGTGAGTTATACACCACAGAATTCCTACCCTCTAATCTGCTCTTGTAGCCATAGTATTTATATGATTGTTCCAATTCGGTCGACAGTGATAGTGTTGATAGTAAAGGACTCAGCAATGCTAATGTCACTGTATATCAAGCAATAATATTCAGATTATTATTGGAGATGATCATGGCCTGGCAATCGCATAGTGTCAATGTTACTTGCCACTTGTAAGGCAAAACCTGGACATCGTCCAGATCTTGCTGCATATGAGCAGGCTACTTCAGTTGACAGAGGAGGGTAATGCAGATGCTGGAGATTAGAACAAGATTAGAGTGGTGCGGGAAATTCACAGCTGGTCAGGCAGCATCTGAGGAGCAGGAAAATTGATGTTTCAGGCAAAAGCCCTTCATCAGGAGGGCTTTAGCCTGACACATCAATTTGCCTGTTCAGGCTACTTCAGTATCTGAGCAGATGCGAATTGTGCTGAATATTTTGCAATCATCAGTGAACATTCCCATTTCTGAGCTTATGGATGGACACTACTGTAAGAAATTTCTATAGTGATATTCTGGGAATGAAATGACTGACATCCCACAAACATAACTCTTTTCCGTTCAATGTAAAAGCAAAATAGTTAGTAAGGATTAGTTACAGGAAAATGGTTGTCACTGAAATTGGCTGAATAGATTTTTTTAGATATTTGAACTGAAAAAAACACAAATGTGATGTTCATCCTAACCAAAATAAAAATGCACATAACAAATTCTCATCCTATTAACCATGATGCTGAATACTCGTGCCGGTTAAATCTTCATGAATAGAATGTATGTAACAGAAAGGAAAAGTTCAATTATAGCTTTTTAGCTTAATTTGGAGACATAGTGTAGGATAACAATTAACCAGTTGGTTTGGCATTTTTCCAATTTGTTTTTTTAATAATCATATCGTAAAATGTATTTTGCATCTATTGTACACTTGATGCATTTTATTTTGAATCCTTGAATTACATTAAATCCTCAAAAGATAAATGTTATCAACATTACTAACCTGAGTTTATTACTTGGATGTGAATAACTATATTTGTGTCCCTCTCTGAATAGGTGTGAAAAGAAATAAATTGATAGACACATCAGAGAGGCAAACTACTATTATGCAAGGCTATTTCCTGATCCTAATTAGAATGAAGCTGTTTTAGCAATGTTTTGATTATTTTAATACATATGCACCATCTGAAAGCTCTTGAAGCATTCTATCTAATTGTCTTTGTCACACAGTCTATGAGAAATAATTGAGCATAATAATTGATTTTGTTGTTTATTAATTTTCATTGATCTTCCATTTGTTGCTCATGCATTATATGAGTTAGTACCAGAAATAACCCTGGAGATGGGAGGCTGCTTTAAAGGCAGTGTTTGATAACAAAAAAAGCCAGACATAGGCATTTAGCATAAGTTGATTGCTTGTAATATAAGCATATTGTATATTGTAAGATATCGATGATGAGGCAATACTCCTGTGTCCAAGTACAGTGGTTTATTTGGCCAGAACAATTTTCATAAAATCAGCAAGGTGGGAATATAGGTCAGTGCTACTCAATTTTGTTCCATTTAAATTAATGAAATGAAAATTGAGAGGGTTTTCTTCACACACTGACCAACATACCAACATTGACTGTGCCTAGATCATCATTTTGCAAAAGCAGAAGCACAATACTCTGTTTTATCAAAAAGACATGAATTAAACTAAGGTTTCCTCCCACAGTCCAAAGATGTGCGGGTTAGGTGAATTAGCAATGCTAGATTGCCCATAGCGTTCAGGGATGTGTAGGTTAGGTGCATTAGTCAGGAGTGATAACAGGGTAGGGGAATGGATCTGGGTGGGTTACTCTTTGGAAGGTTTGTGTGGACTTCTTGGGCCAAAGGGCCTGTTTTCACACGGTAGGGATTCTAAGATACTAAGATTCTAAGAAAATAAAATAATTTGTATCTATATAGATGCTTTTCTTTTCAGTTGTTGTACTTGAAAGTTCTGTTCACTTCTGTTAACAGCTGGGTCTAGAGAAATCGTGGCAGATGAATTCATCGTGTGCTGTGGAGTGTCCAGTGAATTGTCAACTCTCTGACTGGTCAGCCTGGTCTGCTTGTTCTCAGTCATGTGGTCTTACAGGTAACCAAGCAGGTGGTAGTTTAACTAGCATTCAGTTACATTCCAGCATGTACAGTAACATGAATCCATGACAACACAAATGACATAGAGATAAATATTTATGTTTGCAATGGCTGCACATTATCACTTTAAAGTAGAGGTGGTGAAATGTGAGTCTTCTGAACTACATTCATATTTAACTTTTATTTTGAAGCACAACATTGTATTTCTAATTAAGGTTAAAAAAAATTCCTATACTACCATTGTGCTTTTATAATGATGACTGTCATGGATTAGAGTCCAGTAACTGTAGTCGGATTATCCAGTTAATTGTATGTGATCGATAGGTCTATTAACTTGGTTGAGGCCTACCTCAGAACCTGCTAAAGGCATAAAGAATTTGACCAAAGCAGACACAGTTTCATTGCATTTATATTGCGAAATACATGTAAGTTATGAATGTAACATAAACGGGTCATTCACATTCAATAAATTATTAGTGAAAGAATATTCTGAAACAATTACACAATCCTAACTCATTTTTAGAGAACAGTATTGTGATTGTAATTTGTCATGCTCTCACAGTTTAAAAACTGAACTTACAAGTAAGTGACCTGATAACTTCACCCTAATGTCCATCCCAAGAGATAAAGCTGTTCTTCTTTTAATCAGAAAAGGAAGTGAAGGAAGGAATCTGAAAATGCACTTTATTTAAGTCTTTTTTTTGGTAGGAAAGCATTCTTCTGATTTTCTTTAAAAGAACAATGACACACATATATGTTTCTGGACTTTAATTTTGCTCTTACCTTTTACAGAAATAAGTGGTAGGATCAAAACAATTTCTCATCACTAAGTGGATGTGGCATCTGTGCTTCCTTTCTTTAGGAGTAATGACACGCAAGAGAACATTGATTCAGCCATTCCAGGGAGATGGGAGGCCATGTATAATGCAGCTGGAACAGTTCAAACCATGCCTGATCAAACCGTGTTATCGATGGCAATATAGTGAATGGACTCAATGTACAGTTGAGGTATGTAAATTTCCATATTTTTATTTTGTTCAACATCATTAATAAATAATCTCCTTAAAGCATCTCCTTAATAAATAAACCAGAAATATCAGTAAAGCTTTAAATTGGAGAATTAGATGAATCCTCAGCCTGTTTGTTTACAATGGCATCAACCTGGCATTGTGGAAAACTGCTCAGGTATGTCACATCCATAAAAAAGCAACACAAATCTAACCTGGCCAATTAGCAATGACTTCTGGCTACAGTAAGCTCAGAGCATGAACTCGGGGATTTGGTGGGTCTTTGGCTGCAACAGTGGAAGTGCCTGCTGTGGAGGGCTCCTGGCTGTGGTAGGCCTGAAGCCTGGATTTGGGGATTGTTGTCTGTGGCGGTTTTTGGCAGGTCATTGGTTGTAGCTGGTGCATGGAGTGGGGACTCTTGGCTGCAGTAGCCTTAAAATGCAGGGACTCCTCAAGACCCAGGAAACCTTACAGAGGTCTTACGGAAGCTCTGGAGCTGTGTTTGAAGACCCGTTTTACAGAAGCTGAACTCTATTTATGTAATTTCTTTTCAATTTTTTGTAACTCAAAATGGCACCGGATTGTAGCGACAAAACACTTTTCACTATCTTTCTGGTTGTATGTGACAATAAATAACTCATAATAATAATTCTCAACGATCAGCAAAGTAATAGAAGAGGTCACTGGCATTACGACTAATAACTACCTGAGGCCCACCAAAACTACTAAACTCGTGATTTCAAATCAGCCTTGGCACAAACATGGATAAAAGAGTGCTTCATTTCAGAGGCGAGGTGAAAGTAACTGCCTTTAACACCAAGTATGCCATAGGGTGACTATCAAAACTATCTATCCTTCTTACTCTAAGACCTTCAGCATTCACTCCATCCGTCATCAGTGCCCAGTGACACCAGTGTGAACCTTTATAAGGTGCACTGAAGCAACTCATGATGGTTGGTTAGACAGCACCTTCTCAAACTGTGATTTCTCCCACTTAGAATGGCAGTAGGAAACAAGAGGGTGGTGGAGCATTGTTTTTCGGACTGGGAGCCTGTGACCAGCGGTGTTCCGCAGGGGTCAGTACTGGGTGCACTATTGTTTGTCATATATATATAAATGATTTGAATGACAATTTAGGAGCCACGGTTAATAAGTTTGTGGGTAACACCAAAATTGGTGGTATAGTCAACAGTAAAGAAGGTTACTTAAGATTACAAAGAGATCTTGATCAATTGGCTCAGTGGCTGAGCAGTGGCAAATGCATTTGGAAAAATGTGAAGTATTGCATTTTTGTAAAAGAAAAAAGGGCAGGACTTACACAGTTATTGGTAGGGCCCTGGGTAGTGTTGTAGAACTGAGAGACGCAGGTGTTCAGGTTCATAATTCTTTCAAAATTACTTCACATGTAGACAGGGTGGTTAAGAAGGCATTCAGCATGCTTGTCTTCACTGCTCTTCACTGCAGTTAGGATGTCATGTTGATGTTGTAGAGGACATTAGTGAGAACTCTTTCTGGAGGCTAGGTACGATTCTGGTTGCCCTGCTTTAGGAAGCATATTATTACCTTGGAAAGGGGTCAAAAAAGATGTTGCTGGGAATGGAAGGTTTGAGTTATAAAGATTGGCTGGATGGGCTGGGATTTCTTTCACTGGACCGCAAGAGATTGAGGTTTATAAAATCACCAGGGGCATAGATAAGGTGAACAGCAAGGGTCTTTCCCAAGGGTGGGGGAGTTCAAATCTAGGGTGTATATTTTTTAAAGTGAGAGGAGAAAGATTTAGAAAGGACATGAGGGACAACTTTTTTACACAGAGAGTTCATATAGAGTCATAGATATACAGCACGGAAACAGACCCTTTGGTGTAACTCGTCCATGCCAACCCGATATCCTAAATAAATCTAGTCTCATTTGCTAGCAATAGGCCTTCTAAACCTTTCCTATTCATATACCCTTCTTGATGCCTTTCAGATGTTGCAATTGTACCAGCCTCCGCCACTTCCTCTGGCAACTCATTCCATACACACACCACCCTCTACAAGAAAATGTTGTCCTTAGGTCCCTTTTATATCTTTCCCCTCTCACTTTAAACCTATGCCCTCTAGTTTTGGACTCACCCACCTCAGGGAAAAGACCTTGACTATTTAGCATCTCCATGCCCCTCATAATTTTATAAAACTTGATAAGGTCACCCCTCAGTCTCTGATGCTCCTGGGAAAATGACCCCAGTCTTTTCAGCCTCTCCCTATAGCTCAAACCCTCCAACCCTAGCAAGATACTTGTAAATCTTTTCTAAACCCTTCCAAGTTTCACAACATCCTTCATATACCAGGGAGACCAGATTTGCATGCAGTATTCCAGTAGTAGCCTAAGTAATGTCCTGTCCAGCCATAACATGACCTCCCAACTTCTATACTCAAAGCACTGACCAATAAAAACAAGCACACCAAATGCCTTCTTTACTATCCTATCTACTTGTAACTCCATTTTCAAGGAACTATGAACCAGTACTCCAAGGTCTCTTTGTTCAGCAAAACTCCTCAGGACCTTACCATTAAATGTTTAATTCCTACCCTAGTTTGTCTTTCCAAATTGCAGCACCTCACATTTATCTAAATGATACTCCATCTGCCACTCTTTGGCCCTTCGGTCCATCTGATCAAGATGTTACACTCTGAGGTAACCTTCTTCATGATCCACGACATCTTCAATTTTGGTGTCATCTGCAACTAACTCTACCTCTTATGTTCACACCAAATCATTTATATAAATGATGAAGTTCAGTGGACCCAGGGTTGATCCTTGTGGCACACCACTGGTCACAGGTCACCAGTCTGAAAAGCAGCCCTCTACCATGTCCTTCTGTCTTCTACCTTTGAGCCAGTCCTATATCCAAATAGCTAGTTCTCCATGTATTCCATGAGATCTAACCTTGCTAACCAGTCTACCATGAGGAACCTTGCCAACTGCCTGACTGAGGTCCATTAGATTGTGCCTACTGCTCTGCCCTCTTCAATCCTCTTTGTTACTTCTTCAAAAAAACTCAATCAAGTTCATGAGATATAATTTCCCATGCACAAAGCCATGTTGATTATCCCTAATCAATTCTTGCCTTTCCAAATATATTTAAATTTTGCCCCTCAGGATTCCCTCCAACAACTTGCTCACCGCCGATGTTAGGTTCACCGGTCTATAGTTCCCTTACCACCTTTCTTAAACAGTGGCACCTCCTTAGCCAACCTCCAAGCTTCCGGCACCTCACCTGTGACTATCAATGATACAAGTATCTCAGCAAGAGGCCGAGCAATCACTACCCGAGCTTCACACAGAGTTCTAGGGTGCACCTGATCAAGTCCTGGGGATTTATCGATCTGTATGCATTTTAAGATGTCCAGCACATCCTCCTCTATAATATGGACATTTTTCAAGATGTGGTTCTTTATTTCCATATGTTCTATATCTTCTATATCCTTCTTTGCAGTAAACACTGATGCAAAATACTCATTTAGTATGTCCCCCATCTCTTGTGATTTGATTTGGCTTCCTATCCCTGTGTCATAACATTAATTATGATGACTAACGGTAGAAATAGATATAGGTCAAAAGCAGTCAAGTGGGACTAGTTTGGTTTGGAAATATGGTCAACGTGGATTAGTTGGACCAAAGGATCTGTTTCCATACTGCATGACTGTCTGATGAGAGTAGCAGATACATGGGTAAACCAGCACCTGAAAGCTTCCATATATTACCATCCCTTCACTCTCAAAATTCTGGAACTCCCTCCCAAACAGTGCTGTAAGTATACTATGGCAGATGGACTGCAGCAATTCACAGAACAGCTCACCAGCACCTTCCCAATAGCAATTAGGGATGGGTGTGAACTGCTGGCCCAGGCAGCAAAAATTTCCAGAATTTTTTGTTTTCAATTATAATTTTGAGCACAATTACACATTCTTTTAACCCATGTTCTAATAATGATAAGAGGCCCAATTTCTACTGTTAATCATCATAATTAATGTTATGAAACAGGGATAGGAACCCAAATCAAATCAGTCTCATTATCACTGGATTTGGAGCACACTGAAATTTAAACACTCAATGACCATCAAAATTGCCAAATTGTCCCAAGCAGATTTAACAAAGAACAGATCTTGGACACCACATTTATGATTTAAACAAAAATTAACAATTTATTATTAATAATGTAACACCGATATACAAGGTAATCTAATTAATGTCTATGATCTAAAGCTCAAGCTTCTTTGATCATAAACCCCAGTCCCACAGACAGATTGACATTGTTAAAAGAAAAGAAAATAAAACAAATTGTTTCAAATGATGGTTACCAGGCATACATAAAATCCTTTGAGAATGGTTTGTTCACAGGCAAATAGAACAGAGACAGTGGTCAAGGCAATTCCAAAGTCAGTGGTCAAGGTAAACAGCTTCAGCAGACTTCCAGAAGCATTCACCCATTTCCTGCAGACTGGAATTCTTTTCTCAGAACATTCAACAACTTGATAAGTCAATAGGAATGTTGAGAGAGAGAGAGGGTGGGCAAAAAGTAATGGCTGACTCCAGAGTTTACAAAAATCACTGTCCTGTCAAAACCCAATGAGGACTGTTCTTTTCTCCTTCTAATCAACATTTTCTGCAGTTGGCTGGTTAGCACCAGCCCTCCTTTGATTGACCAATTCAACATTCAACCAGCTACCTTCTTAGAGTATAATATTGAGTAGAGATTCATCTATAGTGCTCTTAGAACAAAGTTATGTTGTATTATCTTCAAGGCCAGTTCCTAACAGCAAACATCTGTCTTTGTTCTCTTCTCCTTTAAAATAAGTAGCTGATCAAGGTTCAATTCTGAATCTCAACTCACATTCCAAACCTAAAAAAAAGCAACAAAATATATATTGAAGGCCTTTATGGTAAAGTCTTTCACCCTTAATTTAATTATTCATAAATCTCTTCTTCACGCTCCATGGTCTTTATATCTTTCTTAAAGTTCATGCTGAAACTGATTATAATAATACACTATGGACTCATCAGAGATTTTCATTTATTTAGAATTACCTTTTTGATATTTTACATGTTATGCCTATGCATAAAATATGGTGCAATTTTTGAAGAATCTGTAAATGAACTGCTCAGTCTCTTTTTTTTTTCTGTGCTCTTTTAAAAGTTTTATCATTCAGGGGTTATGTCCTTTCTACACTCATCCTCTCAAAATTTATCACTCTTACTCAAAAAGTGTTTCCATCAACGTAACTTATTACTGGTGTTATAATGAACTTCAGTGAATTCACAATTTTTTTTTCTCCTGTTGAAGGATGCTCATTGTGGTGATGGCATGAAATTCCGTAACATCTCATGTGTTGTTTTCGATGGATCCAGTGATGATCCTGGCCAGATTGTGGATGATGAGTTGTGTGCTGACGTAGAGCCTATGGTGAATGGAAACAAGCAAATCGTTCTGCAAGCAGCTTGTACTGTTCCATGCCCAGGTGCTGTTGGTTCTCAAAAATGATACAATGCTGAAAAGTGTGAGGAAGGGGCTTTTTTCCACAAAGATTCATGCATGGGAGAGCACATAAAGAATTTGAATCCAATATGTGCCCAATTTCTGATGTTTGCTGCAAGTACAAATTCTTAAGCCTACTCAAGCTTCTAAATACGGTGTGTTTAATTTGTTAAATAACAAACAGTATAATGGAATCTGTGTAAGGAAATGTCACCATTGAAGAAGATGATAAGATTTAAGCAGCAAATGTCATAACTATCGCCTATTCTTTGTCTAACTTATTGATGATTTTTCTTTCCTGTATTTGAACTGTTTTATTTATAAAAGATATCTATATCTTCAAAGTAATGAATATTCTTGTTGTGGGGATGTAACTAACTGTGCTATTTTTTGTTTTGTTCAGTGGCTTGTACATAAATATTAAAACTTTTCTCCAGTTCAATAAATTATCAATGTATTTATTTTTGAAATGTGTTAACAATTTACTTGAAGTAGGACAGGAAGAAATCTATTACACAAGTGTTCCAGCTCACTCAAAATCAAAGAGGGAAAGTTGAATCCAAGGCGTTGAAAATCAACAGCTTCTCAGGCTTTTTTGGACAGTTCTTACAAAGGGAGCATTACAAAATAAATTATGCAATTCACTGCCTTTCATACTCTTCCCAAATAGAAATAACACACTCACGAGAGAGGATTACTGACATTTTCAATGTAATTTTTACATTAGCCATTCCAAATGGAAATTGCTCTACAGTTGTCAGTAAGGCACTATCATAGTTACATTGATTTTAAGTAATGTATAATGCATCATTTTTAATGTCTTCTTAGCATCCTTCGCATTGGTTGTCAACAGTATCAAAGTTTAATATTTATTATTTATATCCATAGCATCAAATTTAAAATGTATGTTCCTTCTGTTATTTTCCCTACAGATTTATATACTGCTTTTTGCAGCATAGTTATGGCGCTGCATGAGATTAATCAATATAAATAGAATTAAGAAGCTTGCATTATAATTTTTCTGATGTATATGGGTTGATATGCTTAAGTGGTTCAGATGGCATTGGGCCATAAAATCTCAAAATCCACATTTTAGAAAGTAATTTCACTGCTGTTATGGTATTCCAGCTTTTTTACTCCCCTTGATATCTTTTATTATAATGCTTCTGCTGCACAGGACTACCTGTCATTCAATACCTACAAAGACAGCAGATATGCAAAATCAACATACCTGCTGATGCATTTTGGGGTTTACAACACAGTGATAAATTCAGAGCTTTGGTTTAATAATGTGAGTCACTAAATGGTCTTGGTGCCTTATTGTTGTTATGCCTTTTGACTAACATTGCCCAATATCTATTTGAATGGGAGCATAAACCTTGAAGTGCAACAATAGCATTCTGTTCTCTGAATCCAATTTCTGTGCTTTTCCCAGATATAGTTCTTCAATGCCTCTTAAATTAAGATGAGGCAAAGCTTATTTCAAACTAAACTACTTTATTCTAAAGCAACTTGGTAATAAAGAGTAATGGCAATAAGTTTACTTTGTCTGGTATAGTTCTCTTCTCTCTCCTGATTGCAGTCAGCAATTAGTTTTTTTTTATTATCAAGAGGGGATATGTTTTCCTTATGAAACTTCGATTGGTCCTTCCAACCTCAACCCAGACTCACTTTTTTGACTGGATGTCATTAGACACACAAGGCATGGTCACAGCTAGATCCCTTTGACTAAATGAAGCTTACTACAGACTGAGCAGATTAAGATGGGCTTAAAGCAGGAATGTTGTATCAAGGCCTATTGTGGCAATTAGGATATTTTAAATGGACAAATAAAAACGAAGAAGGAATTGCAGTCCTTTAGGTCTTCAGGGTTTCTTCTCACTTTCTAGCTATTTGGGGCTTTATTATTATTCTACTGGGCCTTCGGCCAGACAGTCATAGGGAGTAGCAGGGAAATAATTGAAATTGGCTGGAATCAGGAGAGAGAGAGAAGGGAAATTCAAATCAGCATAAAGAAGTAACGCCAGGACTCAGCAACACAATTAATCACAATCTCTACCAATTTCCTCCATTAAAATTTAGCCCCAGATCTTCTAACCACTCTTCAACAGTCCTAATCACACTATCTCAATATAAGCCTTCAATGTTTTCCCTCTAACTGTTCAGATGCCTCTTGCAGCCAAAATGGCACAGAAATTCTATCTCTCCTGCTTTTTTAAGACTGCTGCAACAATAATGAGAAGTTGTCTTCTTCTTCTTCCTCCCCCTCCTCTTCCTCCCCCTCCTCTTCCTCCTCCTCTTACTCTCTTCCCTCCCAACCATTTTACTTGTGGTTGACACAGCACTGGTTTATCATCATTCTCCATCTCCTCCTGTTAGTCATCCATTCCTCTTCCAATCCCAATGCTTTTAAAATTCATGTCACCACATCTTTGCACCCAGTCTTTGGCCTTCTTCTCCTTTTTCCTCTGTCCAATATTAATAACTCACCTCACAACATTCTCTCACTCTCCCCTCCTCTATCTCTGTCTTTCCACAACAGATGACCGTACCATTTTAATCTCTATTTGGCTACTTCCTTCAATGGTCTCCACAGTCTTCACTGACTTTTTGATGTGCTGGTTCATGTCATTTCTTGTTATTCCCCACATCCATCTCTGCATCCACATCTCATTGGTATTCAGTCACTGTTACTTTCTACTTGATGTAGGCCAAGTTTCTGTACTATGTTACTAGACTGAGTGACAAACACACTGCAAAATCTAATTATCTTTCAAAATCTCCAGGAAACTGCTTTCAATACCTCACAGAAACCCATACTCTATCAACCTGCAGTCCAGTGAATTTACTCCATTTGGCATTAAGTTTAAAGTTGACTCATTTCATGTTAAAGTCAAAGCAATATTTATAGAGTGCTGTCTCCATGTTTCATGTATCTAAATCCCAGAGATTTGACAGGCACACAGTGATGGAATTTCTCCTCTTCTAACTTGCATGAGAAAATAGAACGAGTACAATGTCTAATTTGTCTAATTTTAAATTCAGCATGTTTATATAAAATTACAGACACAAGGAATTTCGTAGTTGTTGATAGAGTTACAGATGGATGCTTGCACCAGCTTTCAGTAAGCAATGCTTTATCTAGAAATTAAGTAATTTTGCAAAAGGTTTACCAATAGCCAAAGAGTGATGGGGCTAGCACAGAAATATGGTATTGAGGTGATGATCACCAAGAAATAGAATGACAGAGCAGGCTGTACCAGCTAAATGAGCTACTCCTCCTCCTGTGTTCCTCAGATCTCCCTTCTTCCTTTGGAAGCCACTTGGCAACTCATTATTTCAGATTGACTGAGATTACGCAATAGGCCTGTTTGCACCTCCATGTATTTGAATGGGTTTTGTGTGAATTAAAATCTAGACCAGAAAACTACCAAGCTGGGAATACAAAACCTGCACTAAGTGGCACAGTTTACTGTTCCTCCAACTGGCTGTGGTACACTAACATTCGCACAGGAGGGTGGCATAGTATAATATAGTGTAATTAGTCCAGATTTGCAAAGAAATAGTTTGTGGAACAATATTCACTCAATGACACACTCCAAAAAATGCAAGTTTTACTGAAAACTTTGTGCGCAAATTGACCACATTATGACCTGTTTCTTGATGCTTGCAGGTGACTGTTACCTGACAGAATGGTCTGTGTGGAGTTCTTGTCAACTGACATGTGTGAATAATGAGGATCTTGGCTATGGTGGTGTACAGGTACGAACAAAAGCAGTGATCATCCAGGCAATGGATAATGAGCATCTATGTCCAGAACAGGAACTGGAGACCCGCTTGTGTACAGGTAGGTACGGCAACTCCCTTATGCATGTGCACAGAGGCACAACCATGGTTGATGTTTTCTGTCATCATTAGAGAGTAAGAGTCAACGTCAGTGCATTTGCAAAAACAGTAGGTGGCAAGAAAGTCCGTACATATGTAAAATAAACTTTTTCATATTGTATTCCTAGCAAAGTTGTGTTTCACCCCATTGGCGAGGTGCCCTGAACCTGCCCAGAGCTTTACTCTGCAGTACATATACTGTTAAGCAGGTATAGTACCTGGATTGAAAATGATTAACAGCAGAACCTGTATTACGAAGGGCTCAAAATATATCTAAAAGTGAACCTGCTTAACAATGAATACTTTCCACCCTTCAACTGTGTCTTTGTGTGAGATCTTTAACATTCACCAGGTACTAAGACATTAGTGGTTTCAAATCACATCAAATCGATGATACCATGAGTAATCTCAGACCCTCTCACTACTCGACTGAAGTATCAGCCTATGTTATTATCAGTTAGTATTATACAATACTAATACTGATATTGATCGAAACCAATTAGGAGATGAGACCTCCAAACCAAACCAATCTAACATGTATTTCAGTTGGCAATACAGGAGAAACTTATTTAGCCAGAGGGTGGTTACAATGTGGAACTGGATCCCATGTAGCTTAGTTGAGATAAATAGCTTGGATTATTTTATGGGATAGCTAGAGGAGTTCTTAAGGAGACGAACAGGTCAAGTTGATCTGAATAGGCTATTTTTGTGTTGTATATTTCACATCGATCTATGAAATTTTGAACAAAGTGCATCTGCACTGTTAACAAAAAGACCTTGTCCATTGGCAGTACAAACCTGAATTCCCTTGGTTTTTCTGAGGGCTGTTTTAAGTTGAGATGAGAGAATAGTTGGAGAACACACCAAAACCATGACTGTAACCATTCAGGGAAGTGTTTTATCCTCACATATTCCTGTTTGTGACTAAAAACAGATCAATGACTTGCAGTGTCAGCAGACTAGGTTCCTCACTTACAGCACAGACTGGTGAGACATCCAGTGTGATATTTCCCTTTACTAATTTAAAGGCATCTTCTTGTAATTTGCTTCATTAACTGTAAGTAGTTGTTAGCACCTTCTGGTTAGGTCTGGAAGTACACAAATACATTTGCAATTCATCGGGTTGTATGTAAATCTGTACATTGTTATTTATAGTTTTCTAAACACTGTTCACTGATGCATTGAGCTGAAAAAAATCAGCATTCCACACGACTAATCAGGAATATAAATTCATTAAAATATTATTTAGTTTTGAGCTTGAGACAGTAGGTACTGCATGTAGAGGCAGCTGTGTCTCCTGAAACAGCTTATCATTAAAGCAGATTTCTACAAAATGATTTGAGATATTTTCGATATTCCACGATAGGCAATGAAGAAATACAAGATTAACTCACTTGAAATTGAATCACAGAAGAAAACTATCCAGTCAAATGCTAGGGATTAGTCATGTTACTTCTATGAAATAAAATGGATTCACATTAGCTCTCATTGTTTCTAATTAGTCTAGAATTGCCATTGTTGCCAATTTGTATTTTCATTCAGAATCTTCTCGCAGCACCAAACATCACACCTTCAGAAAGAATCTGCAAGCTACATTGTGCCACTTCATATCCAACTTTTGGGTAATTTGTGCGAGTTTAGGGTCAAATGAACCCATGTTATTGTATTTCAGCTTTCCGGTTGCTTCCATATTGTGTTTCAAAAGCAGAATATGTACTTAGCTTGACCCATAAATTGAAGAACAAATTTAGTGTTATTTAATGCTTAAGAGCACATGAGGAAAATTCAATCACAGTCACAGTCAGAACATAACTATTCCTTCTTTAAGTATGGAATGAAACTCAGTACAAAAATGGATTTAAAATGAAATCTCTGATCGTACAACTACCTATCTCTGATTGTACAACTATCCTAGGACAGAGGATGCTATTGTTTTTGTTCCTGAGGAGCATTGAACTGAAATTATATTTATATTGAATTGAGACCATATTTAATGCTGCTTTCCTGACAAAAACTGGGTGGGCAGGGTTTGGATTTACATCTTATCCATCATTTACAAGATTTGCTCACAGTGTTTTACAAAAGATAAGATGCCCATCTGGATCAAGTGGGTATCTTCAAAATTATCCATGTATGTCTTCTTCTCCAGGCTGAAATGTTATGCACACAGTTTTATTTCTTATTGTAATGATTTCTTATAGGTGGCAGTTGCTATGAGTATGTTTGGCTGGCTGGAGCATGGACAGGATCATACCGAGAAGTATGGTGTCAAAGGTCAGATGGAATAAACGTCACAGGTACTGAGTGTTTCTCTTTCCTAAATGCACTGGGAGAAGAGCAGCATTGTCAGTGTATTACTGAAAGGTTATGATGGAGTGCTTCTATCTTCTTGTTGACATACAGTACTTTGCAGACATATAGAAAGATAGAGTGAAATGCATCAAGCTACTTAAGAATAGATTTCAGTGCCATGGAGAGGGTACAGATAATCCATATGATAAACACAGTTTAAGGACTTTACTTGGGAAAGGAGATTAAAAACATTGGGAGCTGAATTTCCATGGGGACAGATTAACTCTGTGCTCTAGCCAAAATGGCCGCAGAGACTAGAATTCAGAACTGCAAGGCCTGACACTGCATTTCACTGTTTTCACCAAAGGGGATTGTGGATGCAATGTGTTTTATATATCCACATTTTGTTTGAGCTGTTTAAATGCTCAGTTTAGTTCAATCATTTACCAGCATTTCCAAAACATAGCATTAGACATTAGAGGCAAAGTTCAAATCCTTCCACCTTCAGAGGCTCAGGTACACTTCAAGAGAGGTCAGACACATTTTCTGGGGGGGGAAATTGTACCCATTTTGGGAAAAATCACATACCCATTTGGGGTTGTTAAGAGTAGAGATGAATTTGTCTAAAAAGTGAATAAAGTCTCTTGAACTTTCAAGCTCTCAAGTCACTTAAGCTCCTGTTCTATTAATATTGGAAAAAGAAATAACAATCAAAACAGAAAACGGGGGTTGTAATTTCACTAGATACTTGTTGCATAAGCCTGAGAATCTGTTTAGTGTTTCTTTGCAGCTTCAATCTTTTATCATAATCACTGTGGAGAATGTTTAAACTCACAGTAATTGACAAGCTCCAAATGTCATTGCCTGTCTTTGATGTTGGGTTAAATAAATTCAAATATGTATTTATATAAGGAAGTAAGTAGTTGAAGAGATTTAACTGCATTTAATGTGCATTTCTCAACACATTTATTTTTGGGAAGTGAAGTAGTGTTGTAGATATGTGGAACTTTATTTTATCTTACTATGGTTCCTGAGGTCTGCCCTGGCAGATACTGGGTGAATAAAAAGTGTAAGAGCATGCTGTGCTAAGTGGGGTCATGGGGGAGCATAAATTTACACAGGAACCATAAAGGGCCATAGGAATGAGATTTATTCATGGCTTTGTGTGAGTTGACACTAAATTGGGTTAGGAGCTCTGAGGAATGGGACAAGGAGTACAAGTTGTCATGGAGTGCATGAGGCATAAATGGGGGCACAATTTGGTATGCAAAGGACAAACAGAGAGTGTGTGAGTTTGTGTCTGTGTGCTGTGGTAGTGTAGGATATTTGGAAGATTGGAAGGTTATAGGGCTTTTTCTTCTCCTTTTATTGGAATGTTGATGCTAGGATATTGTGGTGGAAGTTAGTTAAGGCTTATGCTTGAGCCCAAAACCGGTGCAGGTGTTCTTGAGAGCTGAGGCAGGATTTTCAAAACAGCACCTAGATTCTTTGGGACTTTATGCCAATTACAGTAAAAGAGAATGCAGAAGATTAGAATGAGGTCTAATACAAGTGTTATGAATTATATTAGGAATCTGCAGAAAGGGAGGTCATCAAGGAGGGTAGAAGTCAGAAACAAGAAAGGTGCAGTCACTTTATTGGGTGTTTTCTACAGACACCTCAATAGCAACAGAGACACGGAGGAACAGATTGGGACGTAGAGTTTGGAAAGGTGCAGAAGTAAGAGGGTTGTGGTCATGGGTGACTTTAACTTCCCTAATATTGATTGGAATCTTTTTAGTTCATATAGTTTGGATGTCAGCTGTATCCAGGAAGGGTTCCTGACTCAATCTAGGCCGACTAGATGGGAGGCCATGTTGGATTTGATGCTTGCAACAAACCATGTTAGGTGTCAGATCACTCAGTGGGAGAGTATTTCAGTGATAATGATCACAACTCCCTGATCTTTACAATGCTTCTGGAGAGGGATAGGAGCAGATGGTACAGGAGAGTACTTAATTGGGGTAGATGGAATTATAATGTTATTAGACAGGAACTGGGGCACATAAGTTGGGAATCGATGTTCTCAGGGAAATGCACAACAGGAATGTGGAGGTTATTTAGGAAGTTGATGGTGCCGGACAGGTTTGTCCCACTGAAGCAAGGAAGGGATGGTAGGTTGAAAGAACTTGGGGTGACAAGGAATGTGGAATACCTAGTCAAGAGGAAGAAGGAAGCTTACTTAAGGTTTAGGAGGCAAGTATTAGACAGGGCTTTAGAGGGTTACAAGGTAGCCAGGAAGGAACTGAAGAATGGACTTTGGAGAGCTAAAAGGGGGCATGAAAAAGCTTCAGTGAGTAGGATTAAAGAAAACCCTAAGGTGTTCTACACTGACGTTAGGAACAAGAGGATGGCCAGAGTAAGGGTAGGGCCGATCAAGTTTAGTGGAGGGAACTTGCACCTTGACCCACACTTGGTACAGGAGGACCTTAATGAATACTTTGCTTCAGTATTCACTGCTGAGTGACATTTCAGAGGATAGCATGAAACAGACTGATATATCGAACAGGTTGAATTTAAGAAGGAGGTCGTACTGAAAATTTTGAAAAACATAAGGACAGATGAATCCCCTGGCCAGATGGGATATACACTAGTTACTACAGGAAGCGAGGGAAGAGATTGCTGCGCCTTTGGTGATGACCTTTGCATCCTCACTGTCTGCTGGAGTAGTGCCAGATGATTGGAAGGTGGCAAATGGGAATAGGGATAATCCGAGGAATTACAGACCAGTCAGTCTTACGTCTGTGGTGGGCAACATATTGGTGAGGATTCTGAGAGACAGGATTTATGATAACTTGAAAAACCACAGTTTGATTAGAGATACTCAACGTAGCTTTGTGATGGGCAGGTCATGCCTCACAAACCTTACTGAATTCTTTGAGAATGTAACAAAACACATTGATGAAGGTAGGGCAGTGGATGTGGAGTAATTGTGTTTTTGCAAGGTGTTTGATAAGGTTTCCCATGGCAGGCTCATTCAGAAAGTAAGGAGGCATGGGATACAGGGAAATCTGGCTGACTGGATACAGATTTGGCTGGCCCATAGAAGACAGAGGGTAGTGGTAGATGGAAAGTTTTCAGCCTGGAGCTCGGGACCAGTGATGTTCCATAGGTATCAGTTCTGGGATCTCTGCTCTTTGTGATTTTTATAAATGACTTGGATGAGGAAGTGGAAGGGTGAATTCATACGTTTGCCAGTGACATGAAAGTTGGTGGAGTTGTGAATAGTGTGGAGAGCTGTTGTAGGATGGAATGGGACATTTACAGGATGTAGAACTGTGCTGGTAAATAGCAGATGGATTTCAACCTGGAAAAGTGTGAAGTGATTCACTTTGGAAGGTTGAATTTGAATGCCAAATACAGGGTTATGGATAGGATTCTTGGCAGTATGGATGAACAGAGGGATCTTGGGGTCCATGTCCACAGATCCCTCAAAGTTGCCATCCACATTAATAGACTTATTAAGAAGGCATATGGTGTGTTAGCTTTCATTAAGTGTGGGATTCAGTTAAAGAGCCACAGGTTATGCTTCAACTCTGTAGAGCCCTGGTTAGACCACAATTGTAATATTGCATTCAGTTCTGGTCGCCTCATTATAGGAAGGATGTGGAAGCTTTAGAGAGAGTGTAGAGGAGATTTATCAGGATGCTGCCTGGACTGGGGAGGGTCGGGGGTGGGGGGCTGGGGGTGGGGAGCATGCCTTATGAAGAAAGCTTGAGGGAGCTAGGGCTTTTCTTATTGGAGGGAAGAAGGATAAGAGGTGATTTGACATAAGTGTACAAGATGATGTGAGACACAGATAGAGTGGATAGCCAGAGACTTTTTCCCATGGCGAAAATGTCTATCGTGAGGAAGCATAATTTAAGATGATTGGAGGAAGGTTTAAGGGAGATTGTCAGAGGTAGGCTCTTTACACAGAGAGTGGTGGTGATCACTTGAAACTAATCTCTGTGATAATAGAATCACAGTGATAATAGAATCAGATACATTAGGGACATTCAAAGGACTCTCGGATAAGCACATGAAGATAGTACAATGAAACGTATGTAGGTTAGTCTGACCTAGAGTAGGATAAAAAGTCGACACAACATCAAGGGCCGAAGGGCCTGTACTGTTCTATGCTCTATGAATCTTAATAAGCAAAATAAAGCAAATTCTCATAGAGAGTATACTCGTTTCATAGAGTCTCTACAGTGTGGAAGCTGGCCTTTCGGCCCAACAAGTCCACACCGACCCTCTGAAGAGTAACCCACCCAGACCCATTTCCCTATATTTCCCCCTTAACTAACACACCTAACACTGTGGGCAATTTAGCATGGCCAATTCACCTGACCTGCACATCTTTTGGACTGTGGGAGGAATCCAGAGCACCCAGAGGAAACCCATGCAGACACGGGGAGGATGTGCAAACGCCACACAGACTGTTCCCCACGGCTGGAATTGAACTGGGGCCCCTGGCGCTGTGAGGCAGCAGTGTTAACCACTGAGCCATCATGCCACCCACAGTTATACAGCACTTTTAGTAGGAAAAAGATGTTGGCAGATGTGGGATTCAGTGGCAGCTCACAGAACAAGAAAGGGTGAAATTCGACCTAATCAGAGCAGGGAAATCATAGTGGGACTTGATTAGATCAGGGATGAGTTCTTAGCAGCTACTTCCAGGGCAAGAATAGCGGTTTTGTATTGCTAAATATGTTAATTAGATCCAGATGAAGGGTTTACGCTCGAAATGTCAATTGTCCTGCTCCTCGGATGCTGCCTGACCTGCTGTGCTTTTCCTGCACCACTCTCTCGGCCCTTAATTAGATCATGGATGAGTTCTTAGCAGATACTTACAAAGCAAGAATTGCAGTTTTGTATTGCTAAATGGGGAACTGATTATAGAGGGAACGCCTTACCTTTAAAATGATTGAACACTTAAGTGAAGAGCTAGGGGTAACAGCAATATTAGTTTCACGTGATGTGAAGTACTTCACTGAACAATCACTGTTAACCACAGAGATTAGTTTCAAGTGCTATTGCTGTAGAAATTAACATCACTGTAGAAATTAGCCTAGTAGACAGAACAAGTACAATTACACCCAAAAACCACAGCAACCAGGAGAGTATAAGAATGTGAGCTGTGGTTGGACAGGTAGCAGCTGCCTTATAACATCTATGAAGCTGACATCTTTGCACTTGTACCATCCATGTAACTACCACGCTTCTGCAATAAAGACTTCAAGAAGATATTGTGTAGTTCCCGTGCCTGGCTATTCCTATTATCTGGAAAACGTGTATTCAGCAGCAGTGGAGTACAACTTTCATTAATTTGAGTCAGCAGTTAGAATGCATAAATGTAAATTATCAACAGTAATAAAGTGAATTCAGTTGAAGTATCAGATGTTTAAATAATCCAATGAATACCTAATATCTTCACAAAATCACGACTAGTACATCAGTGCAGAGGCCAGCATGTTTCAGGATGTAATTTTTTACAAAGTGAAACTTTCTTAACTATATTCTTGCATCACAAACGTTAAATTGCTAATGCATTGAAAGTCTTCTTTGTAGAATAAATTCTCCTTTACAATAGCAACATAGAATTTTAACATTTTTGGATGCTCATCTCAAGTTAAAGCTGCCAAATAGGGTATTTTTCCAGTAAGATTCTGAGACTCGGCACCAAATGTTCTTGTCTCAAGCTGTTTTATGCTGTTCCACTAGTAATCCTCTGTTCTAATATCCAAATGGCATCCTGATCATTTTCAACTTGCCAAAACCTTGTGGTCTTTTTGAAAATAATGCTAATCAAGAGCAAATTTTGCTATCTCTCTACAGCTGTTCAGAATTAGTTAGCAACATGCCTGGATTACTTCACTTGTGACCATTGTTGGCAGAAATTAAAGATAAATATTAACCAGTCGTCTAGGCTAAAGTAAGGTTAAAAAAAAAGTGTCGCTTTGACATCCAGTTATCTGGCTAACATAGATCAGTGGCGGAAGGATCCATTAAGAGGTATGCTGTAACTGAGTGCCCTCTGTGATTATCAGATGGTTTGAGACCATGAGTATTTTTGTGATGTTCTATTGCAGCTCATTCAAGCATATAAGGCTTAATTTTTTTAAAAAAATGATAGCAATTGTGGTGTAATCAAAATTGCATAGTTATTTTATTATTTGCAGTTAATAAATGTAGCTGCTCATCTTGTAGGTGGCTGTTCTGCAGTGAACCAACCTTATGCTGACAGATCATGTAATCCACCATGTACTAAGCCTCATACATACTGCTCTGAGGTAGGTGTTGACCGCCAACAGTAATACATAATTCCTGAATATCCTACTTTCTATCATTTTGAACGTTGCAATGTTTCAACAGGCATGTTGAATGAATGATTGTATTTCAACTGCTTAATCCTTCATTTTTCATATTTAGTCTGCAGTTTGTGTCTGTGAAGAAGGTTACACAGAGGTGGTGACAACTGACAATTTGCTGGACCAGTGCACCATGATCCCAGTGTTGGAGATACCATCAGTAGAGGAAAAAAAAGCAGATGTGAAGACTAGTCGAGCCATCAACCCAACCGAAACCTATGACAATGAACAAGGGCATTCAGGACACATGTGGTTCTTACAGCCCTTTGGAGCAGGTCAGATAAAAAGTCAGGCTCAAAAATCTTAATCTCATTTCAATAGATTTTTTAAATCTTTGACCAATGTGTGGGTTTCATATTTTATCAGAAAGAGACAAACAATAAATGTTAGTACAATTCAGGTTTCTCCATAAGTAAAATTATAAAACTGACTCAAGTATTTATTCGGGTGATTCAAAGATTCCCTGGGAAGTGATTTTAAAACTTTATGCTTTCTATTTAGCATTTTAGTTGCAAAGTAAGACATCTGCACAAATGGAATTAGCTGGTAGTAATGCAATAGAATTATAAGTAGGAACAAATTACTGCAGATGCTGGAATTTGGACTGAAAATAACAAATGCTGGAGATCATAATGGGTCAGACAATATCCATGGAGAGAGAGCAAGCTAATGTTGGTACAGTCAAGAAAAGAAGCGAGTCAAACAGTCAGGGCAGGCAGGGACAAAGCAGAGAACAAGGTAGGACTGATAAATTAAACTGCATTTATTTCAATGCAAGGGGCCTAACAGGGAAGGCAGACGAACTCAGGGCATGGTGAGGAGCTTGGAACTGGGATATCATAGCAATAACAGAAACATGGCTCAGGGATGGACAGGACTGGCAGCTTAATGTTCCAGGATACAAATGCTAAAGGAAAGTTAGAAACAGACGCAAGAGAGGAGGGGGAGTGACGTTTTTGATAAGGGATTGCGTTCCAGCAGTATTTAGGGAGAAATAAGAAAAGGATGATCACCTCAGAACATAGAACATTACAGTGCAGTACAGGCCCTTCAGCCCTCGATGTTGCGCCGACCTGTAGAACGAATCTGAAGCCCATATAACCCACACTATTCCATTCTCGTCCGTATGCCTATCCGATGACCATTTAAATGCCCTTAAAGTTGGCAAGTTTACTACTGTTGCAAATTGGGATTGTCCCCCTAATAGTCAGCAGGAAATTGAGAAACAAATTTGTAAGGAGGTTTCAGTTATCTGTAAGGGTGGTTTGGGTAGGGGATTTTAACTTTCCAAATATAGACTGGGACTGCCATAGTGTTAAGGGTTTAGATGGAGAGGTATTTGTTAACAATAACAAGAGGTATTGTTAAGACAATTTTCTGATTCAGTATGTAGATGTACCTACTAGAGGAGGTGCAAAACTTGACCTACTCTTGGGAAATAAGGCAGGGCGGGTGACTAGGTGTCAGTGGGGGAGCAGTTTGGGGCCAGCAACCATAATTGTATTAGTTTTAAAATAGTGATGGAAAAAGATAGACCAGATCAAAAGTTGAAGTTCTAAATTGGAGGAAGGCTAATTTTGGTGATAGTAGGCAAGAATTTTCAAAAGCTAATTTGGAGTAGATGTTCGCAGGTAAAGGGACTGCAGGAAAATGGGAAGCCTTCAGAAATGAGATAACAAGAATCCAGAGATTGTATATTCCTGTTAGGGTGAAAGGAAAGGTGGTAGTTCTAGGGAATGCTGGATGACTAGAGGAATTGAGGGTTTGGTTAAAAAAAGAAAGAAGCATATGTAAGGTATAGACAGGATAGATTGAGTGAGTCCTTAGAAGAGTATAAAGGCAATAGGAGTATACTTAAGAGGGAAATCAGGAGGGCAAAAAAGGGGACATGAGATAGCTTTGGCAAATGGAGTTAAGGAGAATCCATAAGGTTTTTACAAATACATTCAGGACAAAGGGTAACTAGGGAGAGATTAAGGCCCCTCAAAGATCAGCAAGGCTGCCTTTGTGTGGAGCCACAGGAGATGATGGAGATACTAAACGGGTATTTTGCATCAGTGTTTACTGTGAGAAGGACGTGGAAGATATAAAATGTAACAAAATAGATGATGACATCTTGACAAATATCCATATTACAGCGGACGAGGTGCTGGATGTCTTGAAATGCATAAAAGTGGATAACTCCCCAGGACCTGATCAGGTGTACCCTCGAACTCTGTGGGAAGCTAGGGAAGTGATTGCTCAGCCTCTTGCTGACATATTTGTATCATCGATAGTCACAGGTGAGACGCCGGAAATCTGGAAGTTGGCTAACTTGGTGCCACTGTTTAAGAAGGGTGGTAAGGACAAGCCAGAGAACTATAGACCGGTGAGCCTGACATCAGTGGTGGGCAAAGTGTTGGAGGAAATCCTGAGGGACAGGATGTACATGTATTTGGAAAGGCAAGGACTGATTAGGGATAGTCAACATGGCTTTGTGCATAGGAAATCATGTCTCACAAACTTGATTGAGTTTTTTGAAAAAGTAACAAAGAGGATTGATGAGGACAGAGTGGTAGATGTGATCTACATGGACTTCAGTAAGGTGTTCGACAAGGTTCCCCATGGGAGACTGAGGAGCAAGGGTAGATCTCACAAAATACAGAGAGAACTAGCCATTTGGATACAGAAATGGCTTGAAGGTAGAAGATAGAGGGTGGTGGTAGAGGATTGTTTTTCAGACTGGAGGCCTGTGACCACAAGGATCGGTGCTGGGTCCACTACTTTTCATCATTTATATCAATGATTTGGATGTGAACATAGGAGGTATAGTTAGTAAGTTTGCAGATGACACCAAAATTGGAAGTATAGTGGACAGTGAAGAAGGTTACCTCAGATTACAATGGTATCTTGGTCAGATGGGCCAATGGGCTGAGGAGTAGCAGATGAAGTATAATTTAAATAAATGTGAGGTGTTGTATTTTGGAAAGGCAAATCTTTTCAGGACTTATACACTTAATGGTAAGCTCCGAGGGAGTGTTGCTGAACAAAGAGACGTTGGAGAGCAGGTTTATAGCTCCTTGAAAGTAGATTCACAGGTAGGTAGGAGAGTGAAGTAGGTGTTTGGTATGCTTTCCTTTATTGGTCAGAGTATTGAGTACAAGAGTTGGGAGGTCATGTTGCGGCTGTACAGAATGTTGGTTAGGCCAATTTTGGAATATTGCATGCTGTTCTGGTCTCCTTCCTATCGAAAGGATGTTGTGAAACTTGAAATGGTTCAGAAAAGATTTACAAGAATGTTGCCAGGGTTGGAGGCAGAGGTTGAATATGCTAGGGCTGTTTTCCCTGGAGCATCGGAGGCTGAGAAGTGACCTTATACAGATTTATAAAATCATGAAGGGCATGGACAGCATAAATAGACAAGGTCATTTTCCTGGGGTGAGGGAGTTCAGAACTAGAGGGCATAGGTTTAGGGTGAGAGGGGAAAGATATAAAAGAGACCTAAGGGGCAACTTTTTCATGCAGACAGTGGTGCGTGTATGGAATGAGCTGCCAGAGGAAGTGGTAGAGGCTGGTACAATTGCAACATTTAAAAGGGATCTGGATAGGTATATGGATAGGAAGGGTTTGGAGGGATATGGGCCAGGTGCTGGCAGGTGGGACTAGATTGGGTTGCGATATCTGATCGGCATGGACGGGTTGGACTGAAGGGTCTGTTTCCATGCTGTACATCTCTATGACTCTAGAGCTGATGAGGAGTCATCTGGACTCGAAATGTTAGCTTGCTCTCTCCCCATGGATGTTGTTGTACCAGTATTTGGTGTATTCATTGTGGAATTATAAGACTGTTTAATTTTTATTGTGTTGGAAATGTCTGGGTTTGGTGCGGTAACACTCTTGATGCTGTTATGACAATAATGCTTACAACTACATTTCCTCATGCTGCAACTAACCTGAAGATGAATATTTTCTCTTTATTGCTTGTACTAAATCCCTTGGCTCTGAGGATATTGTCCTGGATTTTGTGGTTGTAATGCCAGTGAATCCATTAGCAATTGCCTTTGTCACTCTTGAAACTGACAGCAACTTCCTGGAGTCCACACGTACATTAAAAGTAGAAATAGTGAAGTTACTGTACTTGATTCTGTGTTTCTCTGTAAGGTGCACTGTCAAAGTCTTGAGACAGCAATTGGAAATCATTGAACTGCTTCGTGCTGTAAAATCATTGATCAAAACTCCTGAAAAATGATTCGGAGATGCCGGTGTTGGACTGGGGTTTACAAAGTTAAAAATCACACAACACCAGGTTATAGTCCAACAGGTTTAATTGGAAGCACAGTAGCTTTCGGAGCGACGCTGATGAAGGAGCGTTGCTCCGAAAACTAGTGTGCTTCCAATTAAACCTGTTGGACTATAACCTGGTGTTGTGTGATTTTTAACCCTGAAAAATGAAACTTTGTCAATGATGTGTAATTGGCTTTTAACAGTATTTTATGTCATAAATAATGTTTAAGGACCCCTTTAAATCTAGAAACATTACTTACAAATGTCAACATTTTGCACAATTATTAAATAATGCATAATTTTAATATAATGTCATTTTTTTTAGATTTTGACATTTTGACTTGGAATGTGAATGTTTAAATCTTTATTTTTCTCTTTAAAACTTGAAGATAGTAAAGGATCATTCGTACATTTCACTACTTGGTTAGTTTTTTGTGAGTTTCCTTTTAAGAAATGCGTTGTTTTCCCCTCTTCATTGTTTCTGGAAGTCCAACTATCTTCTTGACTTAAGACCAAGTTCGAATTAATATCAGGTTAGGTAAATCCCATGTAACATAGCTAGATAATTATAGACAGATATCTTTCAGATCAGTGGAGTGATGCTGTGGCTTCAGTCTGACTGTAAATTATTGGCCAATATCTGTACTTCCCTGCTTGAAATAATTCACTACATATTGTTCAAACTAATGGTTATTTGCAATATAATTATAGTATTGTGTCAGAATATGGAACTGGGTATGATTGCAGTTTACAATATATAGTTGCCGTCTGAAATAAAACCATGAATAAAGAAAATTGTAACTGCTGGAAATCTGAAATTGAACCATAAAATATAGGAAATGTACAATCAATTAATCAGCATATGTAAAAGACAAGTTAAATCATCAGCTCTGTATCTTCATTGATTCTGACAGAGTACTCATCTAAATCAGGTATGTATAGAAATGACCCAGTCTTGAGACATCTTTCAGCAAAAGTACAGCTCTAGTCATGCAGACTGCCAACACAAATAACATTAAAGAATATAAATAACAGGATAGAGACACAGAGGCCTACCTCACATATTTGTATTTGATGTGCTGGGTTAGAACATGTTGTAAGATAAATAAAATAAGGTGCATGCAAAGAACATTCTTTTTAAATCACTAAGCACTTGCACAGAAAAACAGGCAGCTTTGACTGAACCAGTTTATTATTCATAAGGACAGCGTTTTGGATGCCCAGGATAATTTTCTTCTCATTAGATCAGGATATCAGTCAACAATCTGAACAATCTAACAATATTAGCTATAATTGTTTTTATTTTCATCAATTTTTTTTAGTATGGATAATAATTTTAGTCCTCAAATGTCATTACACACTGAGCTTAGTACAAACTGACAGAGTCCTGGTAAGAATGCATAAGATGCTGCAGTATATTGTTTGGCTTTATATGTATGTGTCCTTGTATGTACCGCAGTCACCTACTGTTTGATCCCTCCTGGCTATGTAGCTATCATTGCTGTTTAATTATCAAGTCATATCTCAGGTAGCTATTGTGACTGCTTGAACTGTTGAATAAATCCCAGAAAGCTGGATTGAATATAGCGTCTTATTGAGACTACACCATTCAGTTAAGCTACAAGATTTGTTTTCTGTTTCCTTCTTAACTAAGACATTGAGAGTGAGTTTTCCCCTCCTTTAAGGTGACAAAATAGGTAGCAAGAAAGGGGAAAAATGGGCAACTTTGCCCTGGAGAGAAACTTATTCCTTTCTTGCCCTTCGCTAATCTAATGAAACATTTGGCAAGATGTCCATGGGAGACTTTCTTAACCCACCAGCAATTGAAGGCTTTTAAGTGGTCAATAAATGGTCACTTCAGACTTCAACCCAGCACTTCCCGATCACCTGTCTCCCCAAGGAACAAGAAAGGTGGCTGGTTTCCCTACCGTGAAAACCAGGCAACGAATTTGTTTTTGGGAGGCGGGGGGAGCAGTGTGATGGTTATGATTGTCTAAACCTGGTTGAAACTGGAGGCAGGAATTATGGGCAAGGCGTGGTCTTTGAGGCCATTTCTCTGGGCATTACCCTCAATCTCCATGGACTCCCTTTTTCCCATGTTGAAAATCCCACAACAGGAAAATAAAGAAGACATGTCTTGTTGGCATTGGGTCACCTCTAGGTTAGGCCACGACAGGAAAACGTTTAGGACCCAGATGCAGTCAGCCTCTGGTTGGCTGGCAGCTTCTGGCGATCCAACATGCCAGTGTCGAAGTATATAATAGGTCAAAACCCTCACCAATGCACAGCCTATCAATCCTTAATAAGCAATAGGCTGGGTTATATCAGCAATGGGATCACGGCATGCATATCAGTACCCACACTTAACAAACTGAAGGAAAAATTTCAGCCTGAGTTCAGATGAACTAAAGTTCTCTGGGTGCCACCTTTCCCTCCAGGCCTTTTGGATGTAACTTCCAATATGAGTTCAGATATTTGATTGTGGGGCAATTTATCCTGTTTACATAAACAGTGAGAAACTGTCCTTCCTGTATATTTGTTCATTAATTGTATCTTCCTTTTGATGAGGAATGATTGACACCTCACCCAGTATTCCTGTGAGATAATCTATTTGGGGTAATTTTAATTTTGAATGATGGTGCCAAATGGGCAATATGAAGTTAATTGCAAATTACATTATACATTACACCTGATTTTCCTATCTCATTAAATTCAGTGGAAAGAAAAATGATGCGGCATGCACAATACCCAGTCACTTTGATATTGCTAAACTTCCCAAAGGTAAAATTTCCTTCATAGCGTGATATGCTATATTGTACAAATTGGAAATATCACCATTTTGATCAGTACCAAGTTAGCTGATCTTAATTGGGTTGGCACTAGCAGCACAGCATTTGTCCTCTGGAGCCCTGGGCTAAGATTAGATATATTTTTCTCTGATGTCAAGTATATGACTCTTCTGGTTTGCTTCCAATCAATTTAACATTCCAGAAAAAAAAATGAATAAAACAAATTCCATGGTACCTACTAAATGTTATATTTTTTGTCTTCTGTCATTTCTTCTCCGGTGGGTGTCAACTGCTTTCTAGAAAGTCGCTATGCAGATGTACAAATGCTTGTTATTAGATCTGAGTCTTTCCAGTGAATGTTAGCAAACCTTTCAAATATTGTGGAAGGCAGGGGAAGGGGTTGTGAATTACAATGGAGCCTAACCCAATCCTTCACCAATATGCACTTCAGACAAAGCCCAGTCTGTCCAGCCTTCCCTTGGAAGATGATTTGTTCATTCCAGCTAGTAGTCTCATAAACCTTCTCCAAACTACCTTCAAAGCATTTGCATATTTCTTCAAGTAAGGATATCAAAAACTGCACATAGTATTCAAGATATGGGCTCACAACTGCCCTGTATAACTAAAGAACTTTTTGTTGTGGTTCTTTTTAGAGAACTTTTTAGTAAGTACTGAAAATTACACCTTGAGAGTCTTGAAGGCAAAATGTTTCAGACTGATTGTTAGTGCGTTTATAGAATCACAGAATCAAGAATCGTTACTGTGCAGAAAGAGACCATTCGGTACATCGTGCCTGTACTAGTTGAATGACCAAGTGCTAAACCCCTTCCCTGTCTCTGCATACCATTCCTATCCGATTATCATCCAATATGGGCTTGAATGCCTCAATCAATCCTGCCTCCACCACATTGCCTAATCTATCCAGTCTGCTCGTGATTTTGAAAATCTTTATTGAATCACCACTCAGTCTTCTTCCCGTCTTCTCACCAAGAAGAATAGCCCCAACCTTCAATCTATCCTCACAACTGATGTTTCGCATACCTGGAATTATTGTTATAGATCTCTCTTCCTCCAACAAGTTCATGTATTTCCTATAATATCATGCTCACAACTGTGCGCAATACTCAAGCACATGTTTTGTACAAGGTTAACATCACCTCCTTGCTCTTGAGCTTTATTAATAGGGGCATTGAGTACAAGACACCATCTGCTTTATTAACTGCTCTCTGCACTTGTCCTGCCACCTTCAATAATCTATGCACATAGATATTCAGGTCTTTCTGCTCTTAAACCTCCTTTAGAATTGTACCCCTATTTTATAATGTCTTTCAATGTTGTTCTGAATAAAGTACATCACCTCACAATTCTCTGTATTGAACCTCATCTGCCATCTATCCACTCACTCCACTAAATTGTCAATGCCCTTTTGATATTCTGGACTGTCCTGCTCACAGTTTATAATTCTTCCAAGAACTACAATGTCATCTGCAAACATTGAAATTATCCCCTTCACACCAAGATCCAGATTGATAATATATATCAGGAAAAGCAAGGGTTTCAATTCCAACCATTGGGGAAATCCACAGAGGGTAGAGCAGTTCCTCCAGCCCAGAAAATGTCAATCGATCATTATTGTCTGTCATCCAAGTCTTCTGAGAGTTGACTCCAAGGAAAATTAGAAGCATTAACTTTTGTGGTTTGTTGATTCGGCACATATTTTATGACCGGTTTTCATTCCGATAATGCTCCTTAAATGCCAGTACAAGATTAAAGTTGTTTCTAGAGTTGACCAAACTCCCTTTGTTTTCTTTTTCCTTTGCGAATAGCCACTACCTATTCTAATCTATTCTATTTCCATTGATCTGAACTGTCTATTTTCTCAACACAATCACTTCTCTCTCCTGAAACATCTAGAAGGCCACTGTGATTCTTTCGGACTTTCATATTTTTGCAACAAGCAAAAGCCAATGATCACCCAGATAAGCTGTGCTTTTTTGTGTGTGTGATCTCCATTGCTGTTAATCCTTGCATTAAATAAGAGGCATTTTGTAAGGGATTAAAATCTATAAGTTGAATCTTTACATATTATGCTTATGGTTTGTTAGAAAACATATGAGTAAGCTTGATGACAATGCTGGAAACATCGAAAGAAAAATGGCCATGCAAGCATCAAGGAATGATATCATACTGACCTCTGTTGGAAGATAAGTGAAGTGCAAATAAGTTATTGCCTGCCAATGAGTGTCCTGCAAATTTAAAATAAAAACTGAAACGCCTAGGAATAATCAATGATCAGGCAGTCTCTATAAAGAGGGAAACAGAGTTAATGAGAAAGGTTGTGAATTTTTTGGAAAAACTCTTATTTCTCTCGATCCATCATTTTTCACCCTCCTTGAGTTACCAGATTACCTGAGGCTTGGTAAACCCAACTGTTCAAAATTGAATCTGAAATGGCAATAACAGTGAGCTGTGCAATATTTCAACACTTCTCATATTCATTCCTAGACTATAGGCATTGCTGGCTGTGCTATTATTTATTGGCTATCACTAAATGCCTTTGAGAAGGTGGTGGTGACACTCTTGCTTTAACTGGTCAGTCCATCTGGTATAGGCATTCCCTCACTTCCTCAATACTGAAGGGAAATCTTCCACATTTGAGGCAGTGGTAGTGGAGGAATGACAATATAATTCCAAGTGAGGATGGTATTTGATTTGGAGGGTAAATGGCAAGCTGGTGGTGTTCCTTTGCATATCTGTCGATCTGTTACTGTTACGTTTCAATGTGGTAGAGGTTGCAGGTTTAGAAGTGGCTGTCAAGGAACCTTAGCAAGTTGATACAACATATCTTGTAGATGTAACTGCTACCACTGTATGCCAATGTGGAGGAAATGAATCTTTAAGATGGTGAATGGGGTGCAGACTACTTTGGCCTGGATTGTATGAAGCCTCTTGAGATTTGTTGGAGATGCACTCATCAGGCAACAGGCGAATATTCAGTCATACTCCTGACATGTGCCTGTAGATGGCAGGCAGGCAATAGGTATTCAGGAGGTATTTATTCGCCTCGGAAATTCCAGCTTCTAACAAGTCATTGTAGTCATAGTATTTGGCTGGGCTAATGAAATTTCTATCAATAGCAATGCCTTAAGCTATTGATTTTGAGTGTTACAGCAACTGAAAATGCCACTGAATGTCAATATTAAATCATAAGATTTAACTTGACTCCCCATCCTACAGGAGTTCACCACACTCTACATCCCTCCCTCAAAACTTCACCAGTGCATTTCTGCCTCTGTTAAAATCAGAAGTGGATGAGTTGAAGGCAGTTCACGGTCAACACCCATATTTTCAAAACTTAAAGTCCCACCAACCCAAGCCCATCTACATCTTGACATTAGAATCCCCCTTACTGCTTCACGTTGTATGTTTCCAGAGAACTGAAATAAATTAGAGGAGTCACAGGTTTTCATCAAGTCGAGAGGCAGGAAAAGGTGAAAGGCACAAAGACCTAAGGGGAAAGTGTTTTACTAGAGGGAAAAACAGAAGAGATGAACAACCGAAGTGTAAGGATCTGGGCTTCTATACCTCCTTTAATTTTTGTTTTGGTTCTTGTCTGAATATGACCTTTCGCACAGTGTTAGCACAGCTTTACACTCTGTTGGCATTTGTGCTCATCTGCCTCCTAGCTTATCATGGATGTTCCTTTTTCCTAATGTTGCTCTTTCTTAAACAGGTTTCATCTCTAAATATTTCTAATTAATTTGTAATTAAAAGCCATTGAAACATTTAAAAATTCATGGCTCCCTCAACAGAGCGTCAGATAGACAGTAAGGCTTCCTCAGCATGGGGTCAGATAGACAGCAAAGTTCCCTTAATATTTGGCCCATTTAGTCTATTCTGTCCAAGCTATCTACCTGAAACATTAACACTGTTGCTCTTTCCAAAGCTGTTGCCAGATCTGCTGGGGATTTCCAGCAATTTCATTTCAGATTTCCAGCATTCACAATTCTTGCTATTGTATCTTATAAACTTACTGAAACACAAGAGTAATTTCTCATATTGTACAACTTCTAATTGGGTGAACAAGCATGATGGGATGAACTGGACATTTTCTCCCATTAAAAGGCTGTATGACATTTTGAAGTGAAAGTATAAGATGTCATTATGCTTCATGAATCCTATATTACTCACATATTCCTAAAGGTACTTCTAGGATTCAGGGTCAGTAGCGTTAATGTCACACTATGACATCTGATGAGATGTGTGGCAAGGCAGACTAGATGAACCAATGGTCTTTCCTTGCCCAACCCATGCACCACCTTATAAAGCATTAAGAAATCTACTGCAAATGATTCTATGTATGGACTAGGTTGTTTCACCAACTATTTGTTTACCTTAGCTGCTTTATTAAAATGTTATAGAAGTATGTCAGAAAAGTAGGCTTTAGAGCAACAAGAAAAATATAACAATATGGCAAAGAATTATACAAATATTAACACTGCTTCAGAATAAATCTACTGTTTTGGGTTACTGTCCATATTCCTTTTAGGTTTCATTTGTGTTCATTATTAAGAGTTAACAAGGTATCTTTACTTTGTAGATGGGAAGCTGAAAACTTGGGTTTATGGTGTGGCAGCAGGAGGTTTTGTCTTAATAATCTTCATTGTCTCTATGAGCTATCTAGCCTGGTAAGTTTGTGGTGTTGTCCCATACCATAGAAATATACAGGCAAAGCTGTAATACTTTCGGGCTTTAAAGGAGTTGAGTGAGAGGACTGTGATTGTGTGCAAACTACTGAACTTCACATTTTATTCAAAATAAATTCCCTTTGAAAATATTAACAAAAATGTTATTAAGAAGCCTTTTTAATGTGCATATCTTTCTTTCAGAATTGTGAAATACCTTTAAATGGACAGGCTAAAAACTAAAGTTTGCAGAGTAAATCTGCAGAGATAGTTAAATAATAGAAATTAATCTCAAAAAAAGCTTGTGTTCTGTATGTAGTTAATCTTTATGTAACTATCTGTTCTGTCCACACAGAACAGCATTATTGAAATACCCCAATGAGTCATGAAACAAAGGGCTACTGTCTAATGCTTACTACGATCCAAACAATGTATTATGTGACATGTCACCTTCAAATCCTTGCATTGCTGCAGGGTCTGTGATCAAATCGCTTTTAAATTAAAAACAGTTTCAGGCAGTAGATTTGGGTGCATTTATAAGCATGATGAAAGCAGCCTTAAGTTTTACTTAATGCAAACACCATTTTGTTAACCTTTCCCCCTTGCATATGCTAACCACTAATTGGTATTTAACATGTTAATTGAGATCTAATATTATGGAAGAAATATTTGCAATACTAATTTCAACTTATCATTGTTTGGCCCGATATCAGCATTATAGTTTCATACAACTGATTGTCGTCCTATTTCTTATGTTTGCAAGAATTAACTTCCAATCTCAAGCTTCACACGCTGGTATTGAATTTTTTTTTGATTGGTTGAAAGTATGTGGTAAATACAACATGATAAAAACATTCCTCTTCATTACCGGATTATGAAACAAATCAAGCTAGGAATGGTTCAGCTGAAATGAAATTTCTAAATTTGTACTGTAAGTAATTTGTCACACTGAGCAAGTCCTAGTTCTTTTTAGATAACATTTGGTGTAATGTTATAAAAAAATGTTTGTATTTCTTGCACACCACCAATCGTGATATGTAAGGTTAGTGCGGAATGAACTATGTTTGCTCTTTGTTTCCACTTGATGTCAAGTATTCTTTGCAGATGTTGTGAATGGTAAGATGCTGTTTAAATTTGGAGCTTCCTTTATGCTATCTGAACCAGCCTTGACTCCCAGCCTCACAGTTGGATCCTGTCTGTTTCAGAGTCATACTTCTAGCTATTAGAACCAGATGCTTTCATCATTTCTTTGCATAGAGTGATCTCCTTAGTGACATTTATTTAGCTCTGTTGGCAGGATGGCTGGTTTGTCATGCCAACAGCACAGGTTCACTTCCATCTTGGCTGAGGTTGCCATGAAGAATCACTCCATCACTTCTCAACCCCACCCCCCCATCTGAGACATGGTGACCCTCAGGTTGAACTCACCAGCAGTCATCTCTCTGTAATGAGAGAGCAGCTTGTGATCCTCTTTGACTTTGGTGACTTCCATTTTTGTTCATTTACTGAAACAGTGACAATTAATGTAACTGATTTTAACAATTAAGTTAGTTACTTAACTGATTCAATCAATGACATAGCACCTCACACATGGCCAAGCAAATATTTTCACCAGGATGTAGTTAATGCTGCTGTTGTTTTGCCTTGATTGGAGTGCCAGGGGAAATCCTGCACATCTCATTTTTTCTCATCATCCAAGATGAAGGTGCTCATTCTTTCTGGTGTTTCAACTGGGTACCTGGGTGGTTGGGCTGATCTGCACTCAGATCACAGATGGTTTCAGTTTTTTTTGTCATGGCATTTCCTCTCTACCTCTGATATGCACTTACTTTCCAAGGAGCCCATTTAATTTATACTTGGTTGAGCCACATACAGAAATGCTGGAGACATTTTTCCCAAGACTTGAAGTAGATGTCAAAATTCCTAAGTGAAACCCCTACAGTGTTTGTGTAGTGCTTCATTTGTCTGCTATGTGAGTGCACCTCAGCCTCAAGCTCCCATTGCTGTTTTTGCTTCAGTGAGTTTCAGGAATTCTGGTTACATCTGACTACATTACTAACATTGGTCATTGCTGAGGTTGTAGGTTAGGGCATCTCAGTGATGACTGTGCTCTCAAGGAGTAGTAAATGATGTTAGGAGAAGCAGGGCCTATCAACCAGACAGGACAAGCAACGGTTCTGGGTGAGTTGCAGTTATGATGCACAATATTGTCACCACAGAGGTTGTTTTATGCACTGGGGGCTGTAATGTGGACCATAGCAAAATGTCCCCATGGAATTAGATGGTTCAACTGGGCCCCTGATGAGTGGCCAATTTGCCAACATTCTTGCCAATTACAGCAGTAACATATTAGTCATATCCCAATCCCCTCCTATCCTATTTTGCCGACTTGCCAACTTGCCACCTCTCACCTCCTTGCCATAGGCAGGTAAAATTCCTACCCAAATGTGACAGTTATATTTAATTTTCACCCTCCCTTTCCTAAAGGTGTTGATTCCTTCTGTGATATATAGTTTCCCAGGAAAAGAATAAAAGTTTTGGCAGAGTATTGAATATTGGGCCATCCCTTGCTGGCCAATACAGTCCTCACCCTGACAGAAGTCAATATAGAGAATTCTGGTGTTGAAAACTTGACAGGATTTCCACCCCTAATTTGTAATATTATTTACAATGTCTCTAAATGTGATTTTACAGCACCTTGAAATGTGATTAGCTTGCCTCGAGATTAAACCTGAAATATTTTTCTATGCATATTGCTATAATATTGTAACATCATATGATAAGGCATGTTTGCATGCTAATTGTAACTTGAATCTTTGTCCTCCATTATTTGTAGCAAAAAGCCCAAGAAACCACAGAGAAAGCAAAACAATAAGCTGAAACCTTTAACCCTGGCATATGATGGAGATGCTGACATGTAATTTCCCTTGTTGCTTGAAGATCTTTCCCAGTCTTTCTTTATTAGTGTAAGGTATAAACGTGCAGTACCGTATGTCTGGTCTACAGTCTTTTAGAGAATTCTGGGACAGTTTGTCAGTTTCTAGAGCACTGTGACATTTTTACAGGAAGATGGATGGCAAACCATACCACAGGATGTCGTTCTCAGTATAATACAGGCCTCAATGATAATAGCTGCCTATTGTTAACAAGTTGAAATATTGCTGAAGAACTTCTCTGCAATGCACCAAAGCAAATTTTGCTTTTATTTGAAAAGGATGTTCAGACATAATTGAAAAGGAATATTGAACTTTGTATTGCTTTTTGTCCAATGATTTTATATTAAATACAACGATGATGTTTCAGTGTGAGAAAGTTATCCAACTAGGAGTCAACTGAAAACTGCTCACAGACCTAATGTACACTTACCAGAAAGAACAGACCTTCAACTTCAACTATGAACCCAAGACCAGAGCTGTAACAAAATGATGACTTTCCAATATTAATGCAAAAAAGATGCAAAAGTTATCCATCTATCAATGTGAAGGCAACAATTGATGCAGTAACCCAGAATAATATACATGTGCTTGATGATAAGTTAAGGGTAAGAGCAAAAAAGACAGCCAAACTGCTAGAGTTTCTCAAACAGCATGATGCTCAAAAACTGCAAACTTCGATGATAAGAAATTCAAATGAAAACTGTTCAACTGGGAAATTGAACTATTAACAGCTTAAATATTTTCTCCTTAACTTTCCACACTTTATGTATGAAACTGTATGAGTATTTCCAACAAGTTAGCCAATTACTCCAGTATATATTGCTGCTGCAAATGGCCATACCTAACTATTAATGTTTCAAACTATGATATTATTTATTCCAATGAATGAAATGGTCTCTTAAATGGCCTGCAGACCATGGTCAGCAACACTTGTTAAATGTGAGACACTTCTTTGCACTATATTAGTGCTGCATGATATGCACTCAACCTGTCATCACTTTAGAAATAGCGTCTTTCGAGCAAAAGTGTCTCACCTCAGTAATATAAAATAGATAGTTTGAAAAGGAGCAAACTAATATTGTTTACTCATGGATTGCAACAGTTCAGCACTGTGGCAAAATGAAATCAGAGTATTTCAGTTAGTGTATGTACAGACATATGTGTGTGTCTATAGTCACTGCAGCTATTTTGTAAAGTGTATTATCGGTGGTCAGTATAGTTGCAGTATTTATAGGCATCTAGTTGAATTTTCTGAAAAATGTAATTGTTCTGATCTTACGTGCTTATGTTGTGCAAACATTCATGAGCTGTTTTGCTAGTTCAATCTTTTATACAGTTTTTCTGTTGCTCCTTTTAAAAGGGTGACATTTTTTGGCTACTTGATGATCATTACCAAAACGTGAGAAACAACAGGATCTGCAGTTAGCAGACAAAAAGACAGAATTTCCAATCATTTCTAATTAAAGCAGCTAACTTGCAGAAAAATCAATGTTGCCACACAGTTCATTTCATTCAAATAAAACTATTAGTGAAAATTATGACATTTGTGGGAATAAGCATCTAGTTAATAATGCTAATTTTCTTAATGCTATATTGCCAGTGCTTTATATGCTGTCCTTAGAAAATAAATTATTATTCTGATACAACATATTCAGGAGTCACTTGTCCAAAAGAATTATGACAGAACTAAGAATCAAAGCATATTAAACATACTGATCATTATTCATTTACATAACATAGTATTTTATTTTGCTCTAAAAGAAACTCTTGCATCAACATTACCTCTTCCAGGAAATTATTGACTCTTTTGGTTCACTGTAATCAGAATATACCTTTCCAATGAATTGATAAGACAAAGTAACTATTACCTGCTGGATCATGGTATATGGTGTGTCTAAGGAAACAGAGTAATTTTTTACAATCTGAAATTCCGTTAAGACATTGGGAGTTTTATTTCTGATTCTAAAGGTATAAACAAATTGTATCGGTGGTCAGTGTGCTGACATCTGTCACCTTACTGAAAGAAATTGTCAGTAAGGAGTTGTCACCACACATGAAATTAACTCATACTGTTTCTCCCAGCAGGTTGCTTGCATGCTTATTGAATGAAAGTGGCATCTGCAAAAAGAATGTGTTTCTCTTTCATTCCAATGGTTTACTGTTGATTTGTAGATATTGTCATTTCTTTTTATTTTTTAAATTATGTATATTTTCTTTTTTAATTAAAGCAATGTTTATGTACACCCTCCAAACTTTTGTGGAGGTAAATGAATCCAAATTTTATTGAGTAATGATTATATTTAAGATGAAAGATGTGGCACGTGCTTTATAGCAGGTTACTGTTTGATAACATTTATTCAACCTGAAGCATTAAATAAACATATTGTCAACAGTTGAATTATTTATTTGCATTAATTTTAGTTGATCAGACATTCAAAGGCTTTGAAGCTAAATTCAAGTGAAACAGCATCTTTGCTACTGATCCCTATTCTCCACATTGCATTTGCACACCGTTATTTTGTCAGAAATGCCAGTGGGTGTTGCAGATTCTGGCTCCTGCCTCCGGAGAGAGGAGGATTCCATTTGGTCTCACCAACATCCCACTCTCCACTGCCTCTGGCTTAGCCAATTCTGCAGTATGTAAGTTTCCACAATGCAATAGACCACATTCCAGTTCCTCAGCTTCTGCCCCTGAGTAGGAGAATGAAATAGGACAGTGACTGGAGGAGCAGCTGTTCAGGAGTACTGCTGGACTTGCCTGGACCTATGGAGAAGTGGGATTGGGTGGAGTGAGAGCAGCCTCTTGATGGAGTTTGAGTGGGATGGAAAGCTGTTAGAAAAGAGAAAGCAGGACCAGGGGATCTTACATGATCTTATATGAACATGGAAAATAGTTGGTGAATGGACATGAAGGAAGGATAATGAAGCGTTATAAAGTCGGTATGCTTTGGTAAGCCACAAAGATCAGTTGAGTCGTGTCAGCTATTTAGAATATTAGTAAATGACTTCAGAGCCAAGGAGAGGGGGTGAGTTCATACAGCAATAGTCCCCATCTACCATATCTTAAGGGGTGTTTTGGGGTCAGCTGGCATCACCCCATCTGCAAGCAATCTGAGCATGGGTGTCCCTGGACCCAAGAGAGACTGAATCAGTGGGTGGTTGTTGCTTCAGTCAAAATTCTGTGTTTCACACACACCTCTCATTATAGGCTGTTCCTCTCCTGCATTTGCTACTGATAGGTTCACAGCTTAAAGCTATCATTATCACTGGAGAATAAGTAGTAGGAAAACTAATTTCGCTAAAGGCTGATAGCACCCTGGACCTGAAAGCTTGTGGTTGCTACAAAAGCAGATGTACTGGGAGTAATTTCCCAAAATTCACAGGATTAAAGAAATGTCCCAGTGGAAAAACCATAAATCTAATGCCATTTTATTCTTATTATTTTTGGGGCATTGAGGGAATCATTTTGCAATCAAATCAAGTCAACATGGTTTTGTGAAGGGGAAATCACATTTGACAAATTTATCATCATTATTTGAGGATGTAATAAATACTAGAGACAATGGGGAGCTAGTAAGCAGTATATTTGATTTTAAAAAGGCATTCCATGTGCTGGCATAGAACATAGAACAGTACAGCAAAGGACAGGCCCTTCAGCCCACGATGTTGTGCCGACCATTGATCCTCATGTATGCACCCTCAAATTTCTGTGAACATATGCATGTCCAGCAGTCTCTTAAATGTCCCCAATGACCTTGCTTCCACAACTGCTGCTGGCAACGCATTCCATGCTCTCTCAACTCTCTGTGTAAAGAACCCGCCTCTGACATCCCCTCTATACTTTCCTCCAACCAGCTTAAAATTATGACCCCTCGTGTTAGCCATTTCTGCCCTGGGAAATAGTCTCTGGCTATCGACTCTATCTATGCCTCTCATTATCTTGTATACCTCAATTAGGTCCCCTCTCCTCCTATTTTTCTCCAATGAAAAAAGTCCGAGCTCAGTCAACCTCTCTTCATAAGATAAGCCCTCCAGTCCAGGCAGCATCCTGGTAAACCTCCTCTGAACCCTCTCCAAAGCATCCACATCTTTCCTATAATAGGGCGACCAGAACTGGATGCAGTATTCCAAGTGCGGTCGAACCAAAGTTTCTCGAGCTGCATCAAGAT